>NC_066618.1:115653537-116327704 GCF_025201925.1 Gopherus flavomarginatus
TCTCAGCTTTCCACGTCAACCAAGAGATATTCCTCCCGGTTTTTTTCCCGAAACCTCACTCCTCAGGCAGGGAGCAGCAGCTCCACTCGCTTGATGTCCGTAGGGCTCTCGCGTTTTACGTGGAGAGGACCAAGCCCTTCCGCAAATCCCCCCAGCTTTTTGTAGCAGTAGCGGACCGCATGAAAGGGCTTCCTATCTCCTCCCAGAGGCTATCCTCTTGGGTAACGTCCTGCATCAGGACCTGCTATGACTTGGCCCACGTCCCTACGGGCCGTGTGACTGCGCATTCTACCAGGGCGCAGGCGTCGTCGCTGGCTTTCCTCGCCCGTGTGCCCATCCAGGAAATCTGTCGGGCAGCGACCTGGTCATCGGTCCACACCTTCGCGTCCCACTACGCCCTGGTCCAGCAGTCTAGAGAGGATGCGGCCTTCGGATCTGCTGTGCTCCATGCCGCGACTTCTCACTCCGACCCCACCGCCTAGGTATGGCTTGGGATTCACCTAACTGGAATGGATGTGAGCAATCACTCGAAGAAGAAAAGACGGTTACTCACCTTTGTAACTGTTGTTCTTCGAGATGTGTTGCTCACATCCATTCCACACCCGCCCTCCTTCCCCACTGTCGGAGTCGCCGGCAAGAAGGAACTGAGGAGCGGGTGGGCCGGCAGGGATATATATTGGGCGCCATGGCGGCGCCACTCCAGGGGGCGACCTGCCGGCCCACTGGAGTTGCTAGGGTAAAAAGTTTCCGACGAACGTGCACGCGCGGCGCGCACACCTAACTGGAATGGATGTGAGCAACACATCTCGAAGAACAACAGTTACAAAGGTGAGTAACCGTCTTTTATGCCTGCTTATGTGATGAGTGAATTTGGCCCCAAATCTAGGAGCTTTCAGAGAGGTAGCAGAGAAATGAGGTTGGTTGGATGTTTTCCTATCTTTTCTCTCTGGGGAACAATCAGGTTTCAATGTTTTGAAGCAACGTCTCCACACAATGGTTCAATTTCTTTTCAATGCGTTTTCACATTATCCGTGGCACACAAAGAATTACACGAGATAAGGAAGAACAGAGCATGACTAATAATGAGTCCAGAGAGGCCAAAACAGCACTGGTATGCCAAATTAGTGCAGCTGGTGATGAGCCGAGATAGCATCTCTTCTTAGATCTCAGACCACAGAAGTCTGTCTTGCACAAAAATCTGTGAATATTAGCTCTCACAGCCTTGAATAGAGACACTAAGTCCTTTGCATTATTGTTGTAGCCATGTTGGTCATAGCCTATGAGAGACAAGGTTGATGAGGTAATATCTTTTATTGGACCAACTTCTGTTCGTGAAAGGGACAAGCTTTTGAGCATCACAGAGCTCTGCTTCAGGTCTGGGGAAGGTACCAGAGTGTCTGAGCTAAATACAAGTTGGGACAGATTGTTAAAAGCTTTGTAAAAAGCATTTCACAAAGTAGTCACTCCGTATCTCATCTCTTGGTGCTGGTCCTCAAAGGGAACCTGCACAACACCTTCAAAGATCAAGCTTGAGAACTTAAATTCATAACTCTGCTAGAAACTACAAAACATGGACTAAACAGAGACACTCGTTTTATGGCTCATTACAGCAATAATAACACACCCTACTGCCTGATAACTCTTAATTTCCCACTTCGTTTAAAGTGGTCTCCTACAGCATGTGTGAACCTCTTAAGTTTAACAATCTGTCCCGACTTGTATTTAGCTTGGTAACTCTGGTTACCTTCCCCAGACCTGAAGATCTCTGTGAAGCTCAAACTCTTCTCTTTCACTGACGTTGGGCCAATAAAAGACATTACCTCACCTACCTTGACACTAATTCTTAACATCCCTGAAATAGAAACCTGTCTAAAATCCAAGAGGTCTTCCAACTAGTTCACACACTATAGAATAATATACTGGAGTATGCCACCATTCTATAAATGATAAAAGTACATATGTTTATAAGTATAATCTATCCATTGGTTTAGGAACATAGCTCCTGGGAATATCACAGTTCCAAAGATTGGCTTGTTCATTATA
Organism: Gopherus flavomarginatus; assembly: GCF_025201925.1. Lineage (NCBI taxonomy): Eukaryota > Metazoa > Chordata > Testudines > Testudinidae > Gopherus > Gopherus flavomarginatus. Next base: position 115,655,581 of record NC_066618.1, read on the forward strand.
ATTTCCTATGTAGATGACAGATGTCAAATCACAAGTAGCCAGACAGCTCCCAGTTGAATATGGATCTGAGAAGGCTTGTGTGCACTGCTCATTTATTTTGTAGCGAAAGCCTAGAATAAATTATACTCAATATTTGTTGCTGGGACGCCCAACTTCAGAGGTACTATATAAACAACAGATATGAAAAGATCAAAATCCAGTAAGTATAATCATGTACCAATTTCAAGATCCTCTTAACACAGAACTGTTAGACATGTATCTGTCCCTGAGATTTTTATGAGGATGGCAGCTTTTCAGTGAAACAAATGTTTTGTGGGAAGCTGCCACTAGCTCCTCAGGGCATGATCCAAAGCCCACTGAAGTCAATGGATAGACTTCTATTCAGCTCAACAGGCTTTGGATCAGGCCCCAAATGTACAGATTATTCCCCCTGGCGATGTGCATCAGTGACTGTAAAAGTAAGTGGTATAGAAATTACTACTTGTTTGGATGCAGATCAACTCTCAAAAAATACGGCATTACTATAAATTCTCAGTAATGAAGGTAGGTAGAAGTTCTGTTAGTAAACTGATAGTTTGACTCCTTTGCTCTGAGAAACAGTATTGCAGATATGTAAAACCTTCATAGAAATCTAAGAATTCTGCAGGTGGAAGATATTGGAAAACATGAAAGGAAGATTAGAGTAAATCCTGTGTGTGTGTTTTTTTGTTTTGCTTTTTTCTTTTTACTTTTCCCGAAAAGACTATTTGAATCACATACCTGTTGACATGTTTAGTAATTAACTTATTGCCCAAATGGCTTACAAAGAGTTTAATGGGTAGGGGGAAATAATCAATAGGGTGAGATATTAAAAAGGGAAATTTTCTCCTAGTTACTGTGGGCAGCACTGTCAAATCTATTGAATTTATGATCTCCAGGAAATTAAACAGTGACAACATCACCAGAAAAGATAGGCATACATTGCTTAGGGTTAATGACTTGCTAGATTTTCTAAATCAGGCTATGTATATATTAGCACCTCAGATTTTTATCAAGTAGGCTGTTGGCAAGTAACCGTGAATAATGAGAGCAAACTAAAATTGCTTTTATAAGTGACAAAGCAATGTGCTGCTATATCATGAGCTTTGGATTTACAAATGTCTGCCTACTGTCCTGGCAGTGTTCATTTACACGCACATAATATATTGTTGGCTAACATGGTTGTAACGTCACTCACCTTTGAGCTGCTTTACAGAATTAAAAAAGAACACCAAAAGCAGGATATGCCCTTTACCAGAGGTTAATCTAACAAGAATTAAAGCTCCTAAAGAAATGCCATTTGCAATATTTTAAACTCAGGACAAGATTTTCAAAATTGGGTGCCTATAATTGGGCTCCCAAATTCATAGGTAGGTATCAAAATTAGTGGCCTTATTTGCAAAGGGGCTGAGCCCCCAGCAGTTCCCACTGACTTGTTCCTAGCAGGACAGGATAGTGGGAGATAATTAGACATCTATCTACCTTGTACCACTTGACCAGAAACTCTAATCCCTGTCTCTGTCCTAGTTGGCTTAGTGATGGTCACAAAATTGTGTCCTTCTTAAACCCATTTAAGCCTAAGGCACAATACTCGTTACCTTCCATGGAACTAGGATTTAGCCAATATTGAAAGTTTTGGTTTAATGCCTACACACAGAGACACAAAATTAACTCCTTTTTCTCTGCATACTGTTGATTTAAAATCCCAACATTAATGTTGTAATAATATAGTTCTGTGCATATAATTTCTTATTTTTGTACAGAAAACAGTATTAGAAAAGGGAGGGCAAAAGCAGTGTCACCAAAACAACAGGAAGGAGCTGCATAGGTGATAAAATAGTATCCACATTTTGGTGCACAGAGGAGATGTCTGTACTATTGATTCCTTTCTTTTTTTTTCCCTCTGAGGTCTCCTGTTGGAGTACTGACCAGGCTCAACCCTATTTTGCTTGAGATCTGAAAGATTACAGCCCACATCACTTTAGTTTGCCTGCATACTAGTGATTTTATTTTTTTTAATAGCTATATTACTTGAACCCTCTGGGAGCAAAACAGGAGGAATAAAATCCAAGTCAGGCATGTAACTTTAGAAAGCATTAACACAGGGTTACCAGGCAAGAATATTTAAACACTGTCCAAATAAAATCTTATCACAAACCATACAACAAAATCTCCCTTTTAGGTCTGCTGTAAGAATCATTTCTTGACCCGTATTGCCAGAGCCCTCTGGGAACCTCACAAACAAAATTATTACAGGTATTCAAATGAAGTGACCGTCCCAGATAAAAACACAGTAAATGTAGAGTGGAAAATAGTAAGAATAAAAAAACCATCCCACTTCTTCTCTTCCTCCTCCCCCACACATCCCCCACCCCCAAGTACCTATCAAAGCTGTAGTCAACAAAATAGGATAAGATTCAACTGGAGAAAAATTCTTCAGTCCTACCTTGAAGGATGCTAAAGGCTGGTTATGAAAGTCAAAGGCTACTACTGTAACAGAGGAGCAACTAGACTAGTAGGAACAGCGGTTCCCAGCTAAAACGGACTGGCCCCAAACCATTTTACTTTATCGATCAGACAAGTATGATTTCAGATTTCAACAAGAAGTCAAACATCCACTTCACCAAATATGAAAGAGCTGGCATTACCTATTTCATTGAGTCATTTTAACTATTCCAGACATTAAAATTTGATACTATAATTTTGAACATATAGTTGTCAGTGTTGTCAACTGATACATTAGCCACTAAAAAAGAAAATGAGAGAAATAATGTTATCTGAAACTTAATTAAGAAGCCATTTATTTTAAAAAGCTTATATTGTGAACATGAGTATTTAATTAATGGGAAAAGAATAGATTTCAAATACAAGGCACAAGAATATGCAATAAATTGTATTTGCTGCCTTTCAAAGCTTTTAAAAGGAAACACTTTAGCACACAATGCATAATTAGACTGTGGAACTCATTGTCACAGGATACCATTCAGGCCAAGAACTTACCAAGATTCAAAGGAAGATTGGACATTTATATGGATACAGAGACTATCCAAAGTTCTAACAGAAAATACTAACAAAAGAGAATTAGAAGGGAGATAAAACATTGTGTTTCAGGGTTTATATGGAAGTCAGGCTGCATGTCTGTTTTCTCTGTGTCCTGCACAAGCTTTGGTCAGTTAGCCATTACAGCAGGCTCTGATTGAACTGCTGAATAAGACCACAAGGCTTGGTTTAGTAGAGAAGGGAGCGGGCCAAGTTTATTGTCAATGAAGCATGGTCTTATCTCCCTGGATCAATATCTACATTTACACTAGCATATATATGCTCATTGCAATGGACTCAGCACAATGAATGGCAGGACTTTCCATTCCCCACTTGGCTTGGTAAAGGCATTCCCTCTGAGACCCCTCTTTATACACCAATACAAATAAGTTATGTATTGCCCCTCTGATGTGGTTAGTTACCAACCTTCATCTTGTACATGTTGGTTCAATCAAAACATCTCTATCCATAACCCTGTCATCCTGACTTTATCTTTAAGAGGAGGTCAGTGTATCCTTGTGTCATCTTTGGGGAGTGTGTTTACACCATAACCCTGTCTCAGTGTGTTCTAGTACTGCCCTTCTGGAATGTGTTTGCATGAATGTCCTCTGCCTAGTACTTTCTTAGGAATGTATGTGTTTTTGCAATACCAGCCCTGTTCTTACCAGTTTCTGTGAACTTGCAAACAGGCATGTTTTACAACAGGGCCTAACTTCTGCTCACAACCTGACTTTTTCTCACTTTGCTTTATATCAGTAAGGCTTGACCATTACTTTAGTTCAGGCCTCAGGCTTCATACCAGGCCTCTTTATACCAGGCCTCATGTCTCAGGCTCTCTCTTTCTACTACATATACAAATCTCTAACTATTAGGGTTTAGGATGAGACTGTCATGGGGGGTAGATTATTCTACCTCTCCATCTGAGGGATTTCTTGCACCTTCCTCTAAAACTTCTAGTGCTGGCCAGTGTTAGAGGTAGAATAGTGGACCAAGTGGACAACAACTCATCTAATCCAATATGGCAATTCCTGTTTTCCTAAAACAAAAATACCTGTTAGCTGGGTCAAAGAATTAGACACACCTTAATATCAGAGGCAATCAACCTGGTGAAAGGCTGCCTCATAATTATGTCTAGAGAATCCTTCTGAAATCCTCTGACAGAAAGAACAACCACTAGCTGCAGGTGAGAAGATGGGGGAACAAGGTCATTTGTTTGTGTTTAGTGGGGATGCTTTTTGGGATCAGTGTCTCATCTTGCTTTCAGCAATAACGGTAGTATATATCTTTATTATTTTTAACCTGTGGTACAAATAGTGGTAGGATCCTGCAGTGTTTCTGAGGATTATCTGTTTAGGAGGCATATACTGTCAAAGAAAGTTACTGATTTCCCCCATTCTTGTTGGCTGTAAAATGTAATACAAGTCACCCTCTTGAAAAAGATAAAACAACTTGATGTTAAGACTTGAATGACCAAACTATCAGACAACTTAGCAATGGAAAAAAATAGGCATATTTGATGTGACAGATACTGCAACCCCCTGCAATATCTTTGGGGACATATTGTATTACATTTGTGTCACTGTGAGCCAGGAATTGTATGAAGCTCCATGGGGGAGTGTTACCACTACTTCTTCAGGTGCGGGATTAAGATGAATCACCTAGGTTGTAAATACCACCACAGAGGTACCACCCCCGGGGAGGCTTGCATATACTGGTTGTCAAGGTTTTTTCCCCCACTTTGAACTTTAGAGTAAAAATGTGGGAGACCTGCATGGACCCTTCTAAGCTTAATTCCTAGCTTAGATCTGGTACGCTGCCACCAGCCTGAAGTCTGTGTCTGGCACACTTCTCTTCCCCCAAAACCTTCCCTGGGGAACCCAAGACTCAAACCCCTTGGGTCTTAAAACAAGGAGAAATTAACCATCCCCTCCTTTTCCCCCCAGACTTTCCCCTCCCTGGGTTGCCTTGGGAAGCTTTACACCAATCCAAACTCCTTGGATCTTAAAACAAGGAGGAATTAATCACACACCCCCTCACTTCCCCCCACCAGTCCCTGGTGAGTTTAGACTCAATTCCTTGGATTCTAAAACAAGGAAAAATCAATCAGGTTCTTTAAAAGAAAGCTTTTAATTAAGGAAAGAAAAGGTAAAAATTATCTCTGTAAAATCAGGATGGAAAATGCTTTACAGGGTACTCAGATTCATATAGACTAGAGGGACCTCCCCCCCCCCAGCCTTAGATTCAAAGTTACAGCAAACAGAGGTAAAAATCCTTCCAGCAAAAGGAAAAGCATTCACAAGTTGAAAGAAAACAACATAAGACTAATCTGCCTTGCCTGGCTATACTTACAATTTTGAAACATGAAAGACTGATTCAGAAAGATTTGGAGAGCCTGGTTGTACGTCCAGTCCCTCTTTGTCCCAAGAGCGAACAACGAACAAAACAAACAACACAAACAAAGACTTCCCTCCACCAAGATTTGAAAGTATCTTGTCCCCCCATTGGTCCTCTGGTCAGGTGTCAGCCAGGTTTGCTGAGCTTCTTAACCCTTTACAGGTAAAATAGACATTAACCTTTAACTATCAGATTATGACACTGGTCCAAACAGGATTTTGCAGAGACCAACAAATAAAGGGCTTTTTGATATAAAAGATTGGCTTCAAACAGAATCAGGGCCTTCCTTCTGATCCAGTAAATAGACAGGATCTTCTGTCCAAGTGGGCCCCAACCCTTGTGGAAGGGTTGGAGAGACTTTGACCTAGTAGAGCCCCAGAAGACTGATGATGACTCCTGGTGTGTTTAGTGTGTGTTTAAATCTGTTTATTGTTTGCATTATGTTTTCTCTGTAATGCTTTTACCTTAAGAATAAAAATAACCATCTCCTCTAAGGCCACACATAATTGTATTGTTAAAATGAAGAAAATCAGAACACATCCCACCATGATATTTTGAAATATTCAGTAACTTTATATTCAAAGGTTATTGTTTTTGTTTGTGGTTTGACTACTAAGATGTATGTTACTCGTGTTTGGATATTTCTTATAAAAACCTAATCCAAAGCATTGTTTATTGAAGAATGAATGCTTGGGACATGGATGAAACAAAGTCGTTACCCATTGAATCAATGAACAAATGTTTCTAAATGACTTAGGAGTCTACATCCACTTTCAGAAGTGATTTAGACATTTAGGAGTCTAAGTCCCATTGACTTTCAATGAGAGTTAGACTCCTAAGTATGTACATGGGGAAGTAACAATCACCCTGTGTAGGTACTCTTATTCCAGTATAAGAGTGGGGTTTTTCAGTGTTTTTATCCTTCTAAGTGATGTAAGTGAAACTAAAAATGGGGCTTCTGCACTAGAATCAGAATGTCTACATTGCATGTTATGCTGGAATAACTATATTGGTTTAAATTCACCCTTTATCTTATACCACAAACCTTCCTCATGAAGACAAAGCCTAAATCACAAAGAGCCAGATTTTTAAAGGTATTTAGTCACCTAAAGAAGCAGTAGGCATCTATAGTGGTATTTTCAAAAGTGTTTGCCTGCCTAACTCTGCTCAGTAATTGATCAATTGTAGGAAGTATTTGAGAACCTGTGAGTGGCAGTGAATGAGGACAAATATTTTCGAATCCTACATAGGATCCATATATGGTATCAGTCTCAACATAAATAGGGAAGGTCTCTCCAACAACCAAGACTCCTCGAAACCCAGCAACCCATTACATTGCTGTATCAGGGGATTGTGTTCAACTTCGCTGTCTTCTAATCTTTTGCCTTGAAGATGTTCTTTGATTACACTTGCACTCGAGGTATCTTCATTTCCTTCTCCTCTGAGTGAGGGTTTTCTTTCCTGTTTCCTAAAAGTCCCACTATTAATTTTTCCTCAACTAGTGGTTGAAGGTAAGTGCCTGTTCTTCAGGAGCCAGAATGATACAACTTCCAATGTCAGTCTGCCTCAGGATTGTGGTTACCATCTGACAATTTAAAATGTCAGCATGCTTGAGCCAACAGGAAGATAGCTGCTTTCAAAGAGTGCTGCAGATCTGGTGTAGTCCAAGAAGATTAGTGGAATTTCACTTTCTTATATCCACATAGGGAGAGCTAATTTGTTCCAGGTGTATTATCTTGTAATTCCCCCAGAAATGTAATATTTCAGAAGGACATGTATACTTAGGTCCCTACCAAATTCACTGTCCATTTTGGACAACTTCACAGTCATAGGATTTTAAAAATCATAAATTTCATGATTTCAGATATTTAAATCTGAAATTTCACTGTGAAATTTCATGGTGTATTTGTAAGAGTCCTGACCCAAAAATGAGTTCTGGGGGGGGTGGTGGTGTCGTAAGGTTATTGTGTGTCGACGGTTGTGGTATGGCTATCCTTATTTCTGTGCTGTTGCTGGCAGTGGCGCTGCCTTCAGAGCGAGGCTGCTGCAGAGCAGCAGCTGCTGGCCCAGCACCCAGCTCTGAAGGCAAAGCCACTGCCAGCAGCAGCGCAGAAGTAAGGATCACATGGTATGGTATTGCCGCCTTACTTCTGGGCTGCTGCTGGCAGGGTGCTGCTTTCAGAGCTGGGCACCTGGCCAACAGCTGCCATTCTCTGGCCGCCCAACTCTGAAGGCAGCACAGAAGTAAGGGTGGCAATACTGCAACCCCTCTAAAATAACCTTGTGACCCCCCTGCAACTTCCTTTTGGGTCAAGACGCCCAATATGAGAAACGCTGGTCTCCTCTATGAAATCTGTATAGTAAAGAGTTAAAGCACACGAAAGACCAGATTTCACAGAGGGAGACCAGATTTCACACTCTATGATGTGTTTTTCAAGGCCCTGAATTTGGTAGGGCCCTATATATACTGTAACTGTTTTCTCTGAAAATGGTAATAACTAGGGTTAATCTTTCACTTGAAAGTTGCTTGCCTACAGGTGTGGGAGAACTGTGACAAAGTAAAAGTGATTATCACTACTGAGAAAAGCAGTGACAAATTTACAAAATTGGATTCACATTTTGATTCTGAAATACAGACTTTTGTCATGATGATAAAACCCCACAATAAAAACAGATTAAATCAGCAGCAAGGAAAACATGGAGGGATGGAAGTTTGCAATACGTTAAAGACTAGTGTGGTTAGTACTCAGTAAAGAAACTTATAGAGGCAACAAAATCCAGTGGTGTATGCATGGGAGTAGATATTTGCAATTCCCAAGTTCAAATCCTATCTCCCATACTGACTCCCTTTGTGTCACCTCACTTCTTTATCACAGTAACACTCACCTACCTCACACAAGAAAGCCTACAAGGAGTGGATGATGGGCAGGATTAGCAAGAAATGCTACCTTAGTGAGGTCAGAACATGTAGGGATAAAGTGAGAAAGGCTAAAAGGCATGTAGAGTTGGACCTTGCAAAGGGAATTAAAACCAATAGTAAAAGGTTCTATAGCCGTATAAATAAGAAGAAAATCAAGAAAGAAGAAGTGGGACCGCTAAACACTGAGGATGGAATGGAGGTTAAGGATAACCTAGGCATGGCCCAATATCTAAATAAATACTTTGCCTCAGTCTTTAATAAGGCTAATGAGGAGCTTAGGGATAATGGAAGGATGACAAATGGGAATGAGGATATGGAGGTGAATATTACCACGTCTGAGGTAGAAGCCAAACTTGAACAGCTTAATGGGACAAAATCGGAGGGCCCGGATAATCTTCATCCAAGAATATAAAAGGAACTGGCACATGAAATTGCAAGCCCACTAGCAAGAATTTTTAATGAATCGGTAAACTTGGGTTGTACCGTACGACTGGAGAACTGCTAACATAGTTCCTATTTTTAAGAAAGGGGAAAAAAGTGATCCGAGTAACTATAGGCCTGTTAGTTTGACATCTGTAGTCCAATGGCCCAGGATAGAGGACTCTGGAGATCTGTGGTTGGCGGCCCATACCCCTATTGGGGTGACGGGCATGAGTGAGTGAGTATGTAAGGTCTTGGAAAAAATTTTGAAGGAGAAAGTAGTTAAGGACATTGAGGTCAATGGTAATTGGGACAAATTACAACATGGTTTTACAAAAGGTAGATCGTGCCAAACCAACCTGATCTTCTTTGAGAAGGTAACAGATTATTTACACAAAGGAAATGCAGCGGATCTAATTTACCTTGATTTCAGTAAGGCATGTGGCATGGTTCCACATGGGGAAGTATTAGTTAAACTGGAAAAGATGGGGATCACTATGAAAATCGAAAGGTGGATAAGGAACTGGTTAAAGGGGAGACTACAACGGGTCGTACTGAAGGGTGAACTGTCAGGCTGGAAGGAGGTTACTAGTGGAGTTCCTCAGGGATCAGTTTTGGGACCAATCTTATTTAACCTTTTTATTAATGACCTTGGCATAAAAAGTGGGAACGTGCTCATAAAGTTTGCGGATGACACAAAGCTGGGAGGTATTGCTAACACAGAGAAGGACCGGGATATCATACAGGAAGATCTGGATGACCTTGTAAACTGGAGTAATAGTAATGGGATGAAATTTAATAGTGAAAAGTGCACGGTCATGCATTTAGGGATTAATAATAAGAATTTTAGTTATAAATTGGGGACACATCAGTTGGAAGCAACAGAGGAGGAGAAGGACCTTGGAGTATTGGTTGATCACACAATGACTATGAGCCGCCAATGTGATATGGCCATTAAAAAAGCTAATGCAGTTTTAAGATGCATCAGGCAAGATATTTCCAGCAAAGATAAGGAGGTGTTAGTACCGTTATATAAGGCACTGGTGAGACCTCATCTGGAATACTGTGTGCAGTTCTGGTCTCCCATGTTTAAGAAGGATGAATTCAAACTGGAACAGGTTCAGAGACGGGCTTCTAGGATGATCCGAGGAATGGAAAACCTGTCTTATGAAAGGAGAATGAAAGAGCTTGGCTTGTTTAGCCTAACCAAAAGAAGGTTGAGGGGGGATATGCTTGCTCTTTATAAATAAATCAGAGGGATTAATATTAGGGAGGGAGAGGAATTATTTAAGCTTAGTACCAATGTGGACACAAGAACAAATGGATATAAACTGGACACTAGGAAGTTTAGACTTGAAATTAGATGAAGGTTTCTAACCATTAGAGTGAAGTTCTGGAACAGCCTTCCAAGGGGAGTAGTGGGGGCAAAAGACATATCTGGCTTTAAGACTAAGCTTGATAAGTTTATGGAAGGGATGGTATGATGGGATAGCCTAATTTTGGTAATTAATTTTGGCAATTGATCTTTGATTATCAGCAGGTAAGTATGCCCAGTGGTCTGTGATGGGATGTTAGATGGGATGAGATCTGAGTTACCGCAGAGAGTTCTTTCCTGAGTGCTGGCTGGTGAGTCTTGCCCACATGCTCAGGATTTAGCTGATTGCCATATTTGGGGTCGGGAAAGAATTTTCCTCTGGGGCAGATTGGCAGAGGCCCTGGAGGTTTTTCGCCTTCCTCTGCAGCGTGGGGCATGGGTCACTTCCACTGCACTTCTCTGCAGCTTGAGGTCTTCAAACCACAATTTGAAGACTTCAATAACTCAGACATAGGTTAGGGGTTTGTTATAGAAGTGGATGGGTAGGATTCTGTGGCCTGCTTTGTGCAGGAGGTCAGACAAGATGATCATAATGGTCTCTTCTGACCTTAAAGTCTATGAGTCTATAAGATAGCATGAGGATTATATTAGGGCTTGATTGAACATAAAAGTGTAATACAACATCTAAGGTTTTTATTTACAATTCTTTTCAAAATATGTATATGCATCATTCCAGATCAAAATGACATTACGAAGATTTACCAGGATGGCATTTCCATTGGATCATTTTTATTTAATTAGCAGAAGATGGTCTCTGACTAATTTTGGGTAGATCTTTTTCCTAGTAACATGGCTTACACTTTTTCAGTTGCTCTTTTTATTCCTCAGAAGGTCCCATAAACTTCTGACATTCAAAGATCTTCCCACCTCCATTTTCCCACTTTCCCACCTCACTGCCCAAAGGTCTAGGTTATGATTGTCCTCTGTCCAGGACCGGTGCCAGGGTTTCTCGCACCCTAGGCGCACGGCCATTTCGCCGCCCCCCTCGCTGATCCCGCAGCTCCAGTGGAGCTGCCGCAGGCATGCCTGCGGGAGATCCACCGGAGCCGCGGGAGCAGCCAACCGTCCGCAGGCATGACTGCTGCAGCTCCACCAGAGCCACGGACCTTCCGCAGGCATGACTGTGGCAACTCCACCAGAGCCACGGACCTTCCGCAGGCATGCCTGTGGCAGGTCAGCCGGAGCCGCCTGCCGCTCCCCCGGCAAAATGCCACCCCCTCAATAATCCTGGCGCCCTAGGCGATTGCGTAGGCTGCCTAAATGGTAGCGCCGGCCCTGCCTCTGTCTAAGGACTGGATATGGTGTCCTTAAGTGGAAAACCACTGTTGAATTGGCCAAAGGGCTTGCTATGCATGCATTCCTTTCCCTCCCTCCCAGGACATGTTGCCTCCATTGTATTATGAGCTCCTGGTACCCCAGGAGTGCTTTTGTAGGGTATTGAGTTGCTTTTCATGAAATGCTGTAGAAATGTCAACACAGAGCTAAGTCCCACCCTTTGCTGTCCTGGTGTAGAAGTGGAAGAAGACGATGTAGCAAGCCCCTTAACACCAAGCACAATAACTCTTTGGCACAAAGTTGTACTCTGCTCTAGGGCTATGTCTACATTGCAGTCAGGAGGTGTGATTGCAGCACGTGTAGACATACCCAAGATAACTTTGATCCAGGGCAGCAATTCTCAACCAGGGGTCCGGGGTCCCATGGGGGGCTGGGAGCAGGTTTCAGGGGGGCCGCCAAGCAGGGTTGGCATTAGGCTTGCTGGAGCTCATAGCAGAAAGTTCAAGCCCCACGATGTGGGGCAGAAACCCAACACCCCAACCCCCATCATTCGGCACTGAAGATGAAGCCCGAGCAACTTAGCTTTGCATGTCCTCCTCTGGGCATGGGACCCCAGGGAATTGCCCTGCTTCCTACCCTCAATGTATGCCCTGGCTTTTAATCTACTGGATATGCAGAAAAACAGTTGTTGTGGCACAGGTGGGCCATGACCTTTTTATAGCATGTTCAGGGGGGAGAGGTCAGAAAGAAAATGATTGATAACCTCTGATCTAGGGTGTCTAGGCTCTGCCCACCCCACCACAGACTCACACTTTCTATGTCTGGCTCTAGGACTCCAGGTACATATTTGAGTGCTGCCCTTGCTGCTATTACTTCGATGCTATTAATAAAGCTAGCTTTGAGCTGTGCTGTAGTCACACCTCCCAGTTGCAGTGTGGACGTACTCCGAGAGGTTTATTGAACTAAAATGAAGGAGCATGCCCCAGGATGAAAAGAGGACATAGCTAGCCTCCAAGCCCAATTTTATAGCAAATGTTGTTAACCATGACTTAGCCAATAAGGCTTTTGTAAACTTTTAAAGTCCTTGCGCCCTCCCCATGCACATACAGTGTGCTTAAAACCTGTCCTACATGAGTGGGGTTAGTGCACTGCTAGCTAGCTGGTACCCACACAGCAGCCAATAATGGCATGAGCATTACTTCTGTTCATCGGAGTATAACTCGGCCGTGCATTGTGTCAGCCCATGCTGTGCTATGCAAGGGCTGGCTGCCTCTTGTGCTGGATATGGCCATGCAGCAAATCCCCTGACAAGGGACACATTTAGCACATTGCAAAGAAAATAATATGAGAAGCTGGCAAAAGTCTTATTGGCTAAGTCGGCATTTCCCCCACTTTGGAACACTGAAACCCTCATAAAGAATGTGAAACCAGACATGACCCCCCCACACACCTTGGGCTCTGCCATGAGTTGTTAAAGGCCTACCCAAAACGACTAGTTGCTCAGAATAGATTGTGCAGATTTTCATAATATGTAGCAGTCTTTCTTTTCTGACATGCTGTGATGAGCACTGAATGAGTTAACCAACTTAATGTTTAAGGTACCATCAGTAGCATTTGAGTTAGCAGAAATTATACTTATCAAGGCTAGTCTAGGTTTACTTGGTCCTGCCTCAGTGCAGGTGGCTGGACTGTGACCTTCTGAGGTCCCTTCCAGCCCTACATTTCTATGATTCTATTAAAATGGATGGGGGTAGTTCACCCAATGAAAATTTTTGTTCCAGGGTCTCAGCAAACTGAAGCAGATATCACCACATCAGTTCCCCTTGGGTCACCTTTTCAAGGTTTTCTTCACCACTGTAACAGCTAGATACTTACTAAAAATAAAAGCTGAGATTCTAGAAAACAATTCAGAGGTCTGTCTTCACCCCAGATAGTTCTTTATCTGCATACACATCCTCCTTAAAAGAGCACGCTCCACACTTTGGGAAATGCTGGACTGAGTCATTTCATACACTACACTATTGTAAGATTTGGAAAGAAAATCACACTAGGATCAAAACCAGAAAGTTGATTATGGACAGAAGAGAAGACAACTAAGAGGTCTTCAGAACCTAGCATAGACTCTAGAGGTAAAATTGCACCATACTGGATTTAGGCAATCTCCAAGCTTAAGCAGTGTAGATAAGGGATCTGCAGAATTCCAAAAGGGCAGCAATTCAATTCTGAATTGAGAGGATATCACTATTACCTGCTAGTAATGAATCACTGTGTAATCTTGTAGAAACAGAGATTGAGAATAATTGGACTGAGTATCTTGTGAATCCTGAAGAGAGACATGCACTCTAAAAGTCTCTCTTCCCAGAAGATGGAGGTCAAATACTCATCTCTATTTCCAGGATTCAGTTAGGTCCAGTGCTGTTGGAGGAAGGAGAAGGGAACGCAGTGAGGACAACAGTAGCTATCCGGCAGTTTCAAATTGAGTCAGCTCTTTGCAGCTGCTGTAAAGATGTTCTGTTCGGAACAATGAAGAAGGCTAAATTGTTAGTGTAACCCCTACTGTACACAGCATGCTTCCCTGCTGTTTTATCAGCAGCTATGTCACTTCATACATTAATGTAGCATTGCAAACTCTGGTGATTTTTATTAGGAGTCCAAGATATTTGGTGTTTTTCTTAAAGACCCCGCTCCTGAAGCCATGTGACTATGTAACAATCTTAGCTTTCCTTTAAAAGGAAGTTTCTAGCCCTCACAGCTATACAGTAAAGTTTGAAAACATGATTCTTCATCGCCTGAAGACTCACAAACCAGGTGACAAAAAGATCCCGAAAGTAGGGGCATTTTTAATACTATGATTTTTTGGCAGGGGGTGACTCATGATTTTTCAGTGCTTGGTGTTGACAATATTGCTAATGGTAGAAGCAGAATGTCTATTCTGTGGCTTTTCTTCATTCTGGAAGATAGTAGAGGTGGAAGGGGATTGTGTGCAATTCATGGCAATGCCACAAGTGTAACTCAGGCAGGGCTCTACCATGGGACCCAGGGCATTCTCATTTGCAGATCTCAGCCTTCCCACTTTTTGTTGACCTCTCTTCTTCCTGGACATGCACTGCTGTTGGCCCCACCTCCAACATGGAAAGATGTGGCAGAGCCAGGTATTGGGTTACCAACTATAGCTGGGAGAGCTGCAGCAGGGAAATTATAAATACCTCATTCAAACACTCATACACTCCTCCAAAAGATGTGTATTGGCTGGATTTGTTTTCCAGCTCCTGCTGCCCTCTTAACCCAGCCATGCAGAAACTTGTCCCCAACCAAACAATAGCGGCAAAAGTGAGAGTGCATCCCTCCACCAACGCATTCTTCTCAGTGAGATGTGGAGTCTATTCCTCAGCACTCCATTGATCTCAGTGAGGTGTGAACCTCAAAGCCTAGTTGGCTCCATTTAAATGCTAATAAGCACAAGCAATTTCTTTTCCCCTCATCTTCCACTCCCCTTTGTTTTCTTGAAAGGAAGAAAATACAAAAAACCTGTTAATGTAATATGAAGGTTACACATTTAAACATAAAGTCAAGGATTTCCAAACTGAATGTTCTCATGGTACCTTCTCTCTCCCACACTGCACATATCTAATAATATTTGACCACTTAGGCTTTTAAATATATACTGAAATTTATAGCATATATGCAATTTGAAAAAGTAACATTATTGGAGCTCTTGCCTTTTTGTGTTTAAATATTCAACCTTAGTATTACATTCACATAATTAACATTGATTATTTGCACTTTTTAATAATTCCATTACAAGAACGACTAGGTTGCAAAATGGAACAAGTTAAGATGTTCTGCAGATTTAAGGATTCTTGCCTTATTCAGTTTCAAGGTTAGACAGTATACCATGAAGCACAATATATATAGTAAATGAGGCAGAGAACTTGTGGCCCTGTGCCATATTCGGGTCAAAATTCTATTTCTAGTTCCCACTGTGTAAATGGAGTTACTCTATGAAAGCCTGCGGATCTACTCCAAATTAATACTGGATTAATGATGTGCACTTTGGGCCATCAGTACACAGAATGGGTGATGTGTAGAAAATAGAGCTGGTCAAAAACTGGAATGTCTTGGACTGAATTGCCTGTCATGCACTATGGTCATGATACTCCCATGATGCACTGCAATGGTTCAGACAGAGGGGATGTGTCCTGGGAGATGTAGTTTTGCCAGGGAGTCCAATCTAGAGAGGAAAATGGGGGAATGAGGCATCCAAACTACAAACTCCTATGAGGCACTGTGGCAGCTCAGGTGGACACAATTAATATTGAACTGACCCAAACTGAAACATTTTGATTAGGTTCAACAAACCAAAATGTTTCGATTTGGGTCAATCCAACCTGAAACAAAATATTTCACTCAGATTTTTGTGACAGAAATTGGAAAAACTTATGCAACCTTGACATTTTCCCACAGAATTTTGTCAAAAAAAAAAAAGTTTATGAAAAATTCCCAACCCTCTCTCTCTCAGTGCATGAGACAGAGATCCACAGCAGTGGGCTGGGGCTGGGTGGAGCCCAACCACTCCAGTGAGAGCATTTGGAAGCCTTCTCAGTAGCTGCATGCCTGATACAACACTGATTTATGGCATGCAGATTGCTCCCTACTCCCTCACATAGTGACCGGCTCTGCTGCCTAGTACAAGCAGTGCAGGGTGGGCCTAGCCAAGTCCTTGTTTCCTCCCTGCCCCCTTTGGGGCACTATGCACACGTAGAAATGGTAGTGATCCATTGCAGAGAGATGTAAAACTTGCATTTACCATACACCTTTAATCACCTCAGCTGCTCTTTCCTTACAAACCCATCTTCAGGACTAATTCTAACATTTCAAATCTCAGAGTAGCTTCAAACAGCAGCTATTTTTATCTTAAACAAACAACACATCATGAAACTGTTTCCCTCTTAACACACTACCACAATATTTATATGCAGCAGCTACAGAATCAGGCCATTTAGAAGTGATGTTCTGTCTTTAATCAATGAAGGAGGCACAGACAATACACAATGGCACAGCTTGGTGGCAACTGCACCATTGCTCGGAAACAACTCACTTCCCCGGCTAGCCCAGCATGTTTCTATTCTGCCTCTGCATTCCACCTCATTTATTTTAAACTGCTGGTACCTTTACAGAAATACCACATCAGGGGGCTTTCTGCTAAGATGGGAGATTCATTATATTAAATACCTTCAGCCATATTGTACTATCAGTTTTTAAGCAGAACTCTATTGATCTCACTGGGGAGTCTTTTAACACTGATGGCACGATCTGGCTCTTTAGCATTAAGGTTTGTTCAAACAACGTCTATTACAGAGCCACAGGAGTGACTCCATACTTACCCATGCAACATGTTTTCTATTTATGCCCGAGTTTGAACCTCCTTCCTCCCCATCTCAGGTCTTCAACAACTGCTCATTTACACTGCATATTTTGCATTGGGGGCCTTACAAAAAACCTTGAGCTTCGTTGGACAAGATGTTACTGAAGCATGAAAGCTTAGAAAAAATTATATATATATTTTAATAGTCTATCTCAAAAATGGCTTGGACTATAAGCCTCAGATTTGTATTTTTGTTTGTCCTTGCAGCAAGAACTGGTACTAATGAGGATGCAGATAGAAAGAAATAGCTATAGGAAGTGTGGGAATTAATTTTGGAGCTTTTGCTACAATTACTGACACCTTTTAAAATCCTGTCAGCTCCTGGCAGAGTTTACAAGCGTCACTGAGAGGTCTTGCAGAATCATTTTAAAAATCAGGTCTGAGGTCTGGTGGAGTTCAGATGATTTGTGGTGTTAAGCCCAGCTCTATCCGTGTGTGAGCATTTGCATGAGTAAGGACTGCTTACATGGGTAACATATTGCAGGTCTTTGACTCCAAGAAAAGTGCTTCTATATTCTCTCTGTCTCAAGCGATGTTTTTCATAACAGTCATGTCAGTCAGTGGAGGGTTGGCATTAGGAGTGGTATCCAAGCACCAGTGTTGCATTTTCCATGTGGATGAAGTGGTTATTAGGACAAACTAAGCATTCATCACTAGAGTTAACTCTGTATCCCAGAATAAATGACAGGAGATAGTGCTATAGTTCTCATATCCTGAGCTTCTTCTCCCAACAAAAAGTCTGTGACATAGCTTAGGTGTCTGCACAGTATGAAAAATATAGCTAAACAAAAAAATATAGCCTCTTTATTAGTGCTCTTCTCTTTCACCTGGCTATAATGGTCAACAAGCCCTCAAAGTTTCTGATTTCAAATCTACTAAAGGTTTACAAAGCAAAAAGCTTAGTTTATCCTTCTGTACTCTGGCCAGCCTACCTAAGAGCAGCAGCAGCTACTTAGGGGGAGACATACACTTCTTAAGAAGAAATCTCCAACATGGCCACCTCGTGCTTCAGAGCTGATGTGCAAGCTTTACTCACTGCTGTTCTTGAGAGCATGGCAGTGCTCAGTAGTGTGTCAAGAAATCAGGAAACAGCGTGTATGCAGCCATTTCAAGTTCAGTTCTCCATCCCTACCTACACACAGCTGATGGTAGATCTGTGGACCTTACTACACTGAAGAACAAGAAAATATATATGTGCTTGCCCAATTTCTTGATGAGGTAAACAAAAAATTATAGCCTGATCTGACCTATCCTACTTAAGGTAATGGGGAACTCTTTGGTGAGTAACAAAGTTCTCATGCTCTGCAGTAGGCCTATTCATAGCTACAGTTAATGTTGTCACTCAGAATAAGACATTAATTGAGAAGGACTCTTTCCATAATAGGAGTGGGGGTTCTATACTACCAGGCTCTTCAACAGGAGGGGCATGCGAAGAGGTCATGGCTGAGAGATCTGAATTTTCCCCCCAAAGCTGCAAGCAGGCTGAAAACTGCTTACGCTCTGATGAAAAGGAACGTTCAGCTAAGCACATATGCCAGTTCATATTCTGGCACCCTTCGCTTTGAACAACATGAGCTATTTACCCAAAGGCAGGGCTTAAAACACAGTTGTGTGCTGTGTCTGCCCATCCTCCCTTTTTCATGCAGCCCTTCTCCATACAGAAAGAGAGCCCTGCATCCAGGGCCACAAGAGTAGAACTGGGTCCTTACACTGTATCTCTTCAGGGGTCTTTAAGAGTTATATAAGACCTTTGGAGTTGCATCTGGTGAAACCATGCACAGTGCTGCTTTATTTTGAGTTATTAATGATGCAGGGTGCAGGCATCAGATTCAAGCTCTCTACTCTGTACAGTCACCTCAGTGCACAGTACGGAGTTGATCCAAGAGTTTTCTCTTTTCCCCACTGGACTCTCTCCAATTTGTCCACACCCTTTCTGTAGTGGGGGGACCCAAAACTGGATGCAATACTCCGAATGTGGCCTAACCAGTGCCGAATAGAGGGGCATAATCACTTCCCTCGATCTGCTGGCAATGCTCCTAGTAATGCAGCCCAATATGTCATTAGCCTTCTTGGAAACAAGGGCACACTGTTCACTCATATACAGCTTCTCGTCCACTGTAATCCCCAGGTCCTTTTCTGCAAAACTGCTGCTTAGCCAGTCAGTCCCCTGCCTGTAGCGATGCATGAGATTCTTTAATCCTAAGGGCAGGGCTCTACACTTGTCCTTGTTGAACCTCATCAGATTTCTTTTGGCCTAATCCTCCAATTTGTCTAGGTCACTCTGGACCCTATTCCTACCCTCCAGAGTATCTACCTCTCCCCCCAGCTTAGTGTTATCTGCAAACTTGCTGAGGGTGCAATCCATCCCATCATCCAGATAATTAATAAAAATGTTGAACAAAACTGGCTCCAGGACCGACCTCTGGGACACTCCGCTTGATACTGGCTGCCAACTAGACATCAAGCCATTGATCACTACCCATTGAGCCCGACAATCTAGCCAGCTTTCTATTCACCTTATAGTCCATTCATCCAGCCCATACTTTCTTTAACTTGCTGGCAAGAATACTGTGGGAGATTGTAACAAAAGCTTTGCTAAAGTCAAGATATATCATGTCCACTGCTTTCCCCATATCCACAGAGCCACTTATTTCATCACAGAAGACAATCAGGTTGGTCAGGCATGACTTGCCCTTGGTAAATCCATGTTGACTGTTCCTGATCACCTTCCTTTCCTCCACGTGCTTCAAAGTGGTTTCCTTGAGGACCTGCTCCATGATTTTTCCAGGGACTGAGGTGAGGCTGACTGATCTGTAGTTCCTCCTTCTTCTCTTTTGTAAATATGGGCACTATATTTGCCTTTTTCCAATCATCCGGGACCTCCCCTGATCACCAGAAGTTTTTAAAGATAATGGCCAATGGCTCTGCAATCACATCAGCCAATTCCCACAGCACCCTCAGATGCATTAGATCTGGACCCATGGACTTGTGCATGTCCAGATTTTCTAAATAGTCCTTAACCTGTTCTTTCACCGCTGAGGGCTGCTCACCTCCTCCCCATACTGTGTTGCCCAGGACAGCAGTGTGGGAGCTGACCTTGTCTCTGAAGACCAAGGCAAAAAAAGCATTGAATACTTTAGCTTTTTCCACATCATCTGTCACTGGGTTGCCTCCCCCATTCATTAGGGGTCTCACACTTTCCCTGATCTTTTTCTTGTTGCTAACATACCTGTAGAAATCCTTCTTGTTACTCTGCACATTCCTTGCTAGCTGCAACTCCAGTTGTGTTTTAGCCTTCCTGATTACACCCCTGCATGCTCGAGCAATATTTTCATACTCCTCCCTAGTTATCTGTCCAAGTTTCCACTTCTTGTAAGCTTCCTTTTTGTGTTTAAACTCACCAGCTATTTGACTGTTAAGCCAAGCTGGTCACCTGCCATACTGGCTATTCTTTCTGCACATGGGGATTGGTTTGTTCCTGCATCCTCAATAAGGCTTCTTTAAAATACAGCCAGCTCTCCTGGACTCTTTTCTCCCTCATATTAGCCTCCCAGGGAATCCTGCCCATCAGATCCCTAAGAGAGTCAAAGTCTGCTTTTCTGAAGTCCAGGGTCTGTATTTTGCTGCTCTCCTTTCTTCCTTTTGCTAGTAAGGGCCAGGAGGCACACACCTAGTTTCAATGTAGACATACCCTAAATGTTCCTCAAAGTGAGTGAAGATTACATATTGGGGCCCTTAGACAGTAGTGGAGCATCTAAGCTCCAATAATTTGAAAACTCACCCATCATAAGAAGTCCTACATGCTAAGTCACTGGGTCAATCCAGATGGTAACATCTCTAGTTTGATGAGCAGTAGTGATACAAAATAATTCTGAAGTCTCAATATTACTTATTCTGAATCTTGTATAATTATAATTAAAGGAGTCCATTTTCCATTTTGTCCACTTCTTAGAATCACAGAATTGTAGGACTGGAAGGGATCTCAAGAGGTCTTCTAGTCCAGTCCCCTGCACTCAAGGCAGGACTAACTGTTTAAACCAGTACTTGTTAAGTGTGCAGTAGAACTGTCTCCAGAGAAAGTTTATTTAAAATTGCAGCCTAAAAGTTAAAGAACAAAAACATTAATATGCTGGAGTTCTGAGTCAATTACATCTCATAATGAGATTTTACAATGTACTGCAGGTATGATGTGAGTAAGGTTTATTTTTAGCTGAGGAAAACTTAGTATAGTTCTTGCTGAATCTGCAGCTGTAATTAGGCTAGTGTATTTGGTTTTTTTTTCACAGTAGTTTAATAAGGGTGTGTAAGAGTGTTGACTCTCCCCTGCGTCGCCTCCTGCTGGTGTCTCGGGAATTAGCTCGATTTCAAGCCCAGAGAGCCCTCTGCAGGTTGGTGATCCATCTGCCACTTTGCCCCTGTGTCCCTCCCAGGAGCTGGTGCCCTGTTGTCTGGGGCGCTGCCCCCTGGCAGTAACCCCTCAGTCTTAGGGTCTCCCCTCCCCGGGGAACCCCCACCCACTATCCCCACCTCACCTCAGTATATGGCTACTGCCAGTCATTGTCTCCCACGCCCTGGGGCAGACCGTAGTATCAGCCTGCTCATCACTGGCAAGGTTGGGTTTGGACTTGCTACCTTTGCCTACCCCTGGGCTGCCCTCTGCAACCCCCAGTACCTGTTGGCCTTATGCTAGGCCACAGCCTGGGGCTTTCAAGGCTGGAGCTCCCCAGCTCCTCTGCCTTTCCCCAATCCTGCTCCACTCAGGTACCCCGTCTGTAGCTCCCTGCAGCCAGGCCCTTCTTCCTCTACAGGCAGAGGGAGACTGTTGAGCTCCTGGCTCCCAGCCTTTTTATATAGACCAGCTGTGGCCTGATTGGGGAGTGGCCCAGCTGTGGCTAATTCCCCAATCAGCCCAGCTTTTAGAGCTGCAGCCCTCTCCAGGGCTGCTTTCCATCCATCTCAGGCAGGAGCGGGTGTCCACCCCACTACGGGGTTTATTTGTCCTGGCCTGCTAAGCTAGGCTCTGATTGGGTGAAAGGGAAAAAGAGAAAGATAAGAGACAGGGAAGAGAAATAAGGTAGGAAAGGAAACTGGCACATGGAGCTGGGAGTAACAGCACGAACCTTAGATTCACATGCCAGGTGTTTCTCAGGATTCAGCTGACCTGATGGAGGTGTTGAGATCATCTGGTTGACTCGCTGTACTGGGACTAATTGGGACAGCTTTTGGGATCAGGAAACGATGTGTTGGTAAATTGACTAGTCGTAGCATATCGTGGCAGTCACTATAGGTAACCTTGTTCCTTCTCTCCTTTTGCAAAAAGCTTCCTAAAAAAGTTGTGAAGTGTTTTCCAAAACCACATTGTCCAAAAGCGGGGCAACCACATCCCACTGAAGTTAGCCAAGTAAACCAAATATCTGGTGGTTCCACATGTGAGCACCCTTTCATTTCTGATATCTTGGCCTGGTGCAATAGCAGGTTTGTGTTTTTCACCAGGAACCTCTTTAATGACAGTTCTTTGAGTTCAAACACATCTATTCATAACCAGATTTTTACTCCACGTCCTGCTTGCTTTATAACCAATATTTAACATTTACCATCTTCAGCCAATACAAAACTGCAGCTCAGGGTACAGACCTCGACCCAACATATGTACCATCCCACTTGGTATGGATGCTACCTTGTCTCTTCACAAGAGATGGCCCTGGACCAAAATCCTAGCTCCAAACACAACAGAACTTTCAGGATATTTGACTCTTTGTTTACCTCCAAATTTTGACTGGTCCCCAAGTGTATAATTATAGAATGTCAGGGTTGGAAGGGACCTCAGGAGGTCATCTAATCCAACCCCCTGCTTAAAGCAGGACCAATCCCCAGACAGATTTTTGCCTGAGATCCCTAAATGGCCCCCCTCAAGGAATTGAACTCATAACCCTGGGTTTAGCAGGCCAATGCACAAACCACTGAGCTATCCCTCCCCTCAAATCAAACCTCTAGATCTAAACACTCCAGTATTCTGGAATAATTCAGATCCAGACATTGCCGATTGGGATCCATTCCTAAGGTTTACCTCATAGTTCACCCCAACTAAGAAATTATTCCCACTATTGTCGAGCTTGGAGAATGACAAGGAGTAAGGCCTCCTTACCTCTGAGAGCCAGAGGATCCACTGAGACTGACACCACCAGATTCATCCTGCCTGGGTGACTGCCATCCCTCTGCCTAGCTCTGCCACCCCTTCCCATATCTCACTTCCCCTCAGGAGCCATTGGCTGAATCCTCCTAGCTGTTGTTTGGTAGCAGCAATGGAGAGAGGAATCCACCGTATTGATCAGGACAAGAGTTTAATTAAGGGGGGAGCAAAGGGGAGCTCTGCTCAACTCCTCGGCTAAAGCAGCAGCAGAAGAACTATTGCTGGCTTGAGGTAGGATTGTTCTTCTACATACTGCCCTCCTTGGCAGATGTGGTGAGACCTCCCTCTCCTGTTTCAATCTGCTTTAACACTGCTCTTGGGATACTGCTGCAAAGTATGGCATGTCCCTGTCTCTGCCACCACAATACGGTGGAACCAGTTACCTCTTAACGCCCAGTAGAGTGTCTTCCATGAGACTCTAAAGAGGGGTTACAGTACCACTAAGCCACAGCCACCACCCCTCTATATTTTTCCAGTAGAGAGACATTGTATTCCAGTTGTTCATGAATCCTAATTTGCCCTTTAAGTGATGCTCCAACATCTTGGTGGGCTAAAAGAGTATTAGAACAGGTCCTTCCTGTCAGGATAGAGTTGTAGCAAACTACAGTTCCCAGTAGACACTGGGATACACTTTAGTCTCAACCATCTTTGCCTCAACAAGTTTCTAAACAATGTGCAATTGACTGTTAGAAATTGTACTGTACTTCTGTGCATGACAGCTCCATTCTGGGTAGACTACCATCTTTAAGAATGTTGGATAGTACCATGTTTATGTATCAGGAGCCTGCATGGCCCTGATCCTGCAAAGATTTATGCACATGCTTAACTTTAAGTATGTGAATAACCAAATCAAACAACTGCTCACATGCTTGAGGTTAAGCTCATGAGGTTAAGCTCATAGCAAGATCAGGCCTAATTGTGCAGAGTAGGGGATATAAGACCAAAAGGAGCATCAAAGAGAATCTTTTAATTTGTATTCTCACTGGGCTGAGGCCTTTTAGTTTCTCTCTCTTTTTACACATCTGAGCATGCAAACATTTGTTTTTTTGAGAAAAGGAAAGAAAAAGAGAGGTCAACTGTCAAGCCACCGTCCCTTTAGACAACAGAATAATTCAAATGGATTTAATACTGTAGGAAGAGAGAGTTTTATTTGTGGTTTTTGTTTACTTTCTTGATCAGCACAGTAATATCAATAATAGGAACACTGCTGCTCCCATAGAAATCAGTGGCAAGACCCCCATCAACTTCAGCTGAAACCAGATTGGGTTCTAAATTTTGAGAATAGATGCTTGTTCCTTTTTATTATTTTATATTTTATTATCCTCCCCTGCCCCCTTTCAGTGCCATTACCATATGGAGTTGATGCTGTTCCACCATCCATTAGCCACTAATGCTACATTAGTGTGAGCTGGCTATATAAGATCCTCCCTAGTGTATGGTCCTAACTCCCATGGCATGTATAACAAAAGCAACCTGGTCTCCCCATGGCTTCTCTCATTCACCCCTAATGTACCTACCCACCCTGCCCACTTCCTCTAATACATTTTATCTTTGGCTATATTAATGCTGTCCATACATAATGACTGGAGTTGGAGATATGAAATATTGAAAAGTTGACTCTGACAAGGCCAGAAGCTGGGAACAGATGGAAAACCTCGCTGAAGGTGGTATGACCTTCTTCAAAACTGTAATCTAGCACCATTCAATGGCTTTAAATGGTTTGATTACTGAAAAGAAGAAATGGAACTAATAATTAAACAATTTAAATGGTCTTAAGAATCCATCTTCTCCCCCACTGAAGTACTGTAATTCACTGCATCTGTTTTGGTTTCAATTAATTTTACAACATGCTACTTTCATTTGACAGCTTATTATACTTTGTGACTCTAACAATATTTTGCTTGAATACTTTTTTCTTTTCTTTTCTTTTTTCTCTTTTCTTTTTTTTCGTGATGGAAATGGAATTCTTTTTCATAGTTGTCTGTGGAATGCAATATAATGTTTCTTCAGCATTCATATTGAAATTGTCAGATGTGTATGTGCACTGTCTAAATCATTTGCAGAATGTTAAATAAATTGTTTGTGGCATCTGTGAACAGCCCAAAATGACAAAAAAGGATGGCTGTTGTTGTGTAGGGAACAAATACAGTGGCATGAAGACTAGTCAAGGAAACATGTAATGTGATCTTTAAAAAAATGCAGGTTTCTCCCTTACAGAAACTATGTTTTCCTCCAATAATAAGCAGAAATGGACTCTCATCTTTTGGTGTATTCATATGCTTGTAAAATATTGGGCTCATCTTGTAGTCTTTACTCAAACAAAATTATTTAATTCAAAACTTTTCCATACATAGTGAATGCAGGAACAGGCCATAAATGTATGAATATATCACATATGTATATGCATAGCACATATATCCAAATAGCTTAATATTGCATGTGTCACATAGATACATATGTGTGCATCCACATTAAATCAGAACCCATTAGCCCAGGGGTAGGTAACCTATGGCACACGTGCCAAAGGTGGCACATGAGCTGATGTTTCAGTGGCACTCACACTGCCCAGGTCCTGGCCACTAGTCCGGGGGCTCTGCATTTTAATTTTATTTTAAATGAAGCTTCTTATACATTTTAAAAACCTTCTTTACTTTACATACAACAATAGTTTAATTATATATTATAGACTTATAGAAAGAGACCTTCGAAAAACATTAAAATGTATTACTGGCACGCAAAACCTTAAATTAGAGTGAATAAATGAAGACTCGGCACATCACTTCTGAAAGGTTGCCGACCCCTGCATTAGCCCACTCTGTTGAAGGCAGCAGAGACACATTAAGATTTGGAATCTAGGTAGAATTCATTCCTAGCTTCCACCTTTCTGGGGCAGGTCAACATTATGTCCTCCACTGCCTCTGTCTCACTGGATGGGTTTGTGTTGCTGAATTTCTGCTCCCAGAACGTCAGCTTGCTGAAGCTCTGTACACAGCTCTCAACAAAAGGCCAGCTCTCCCAGGATTACTGAGACAAAAGCACAGATGGTACGATCCTCCAACAGTTCTCTAATTGTAGAGTTTACTGTTACACACTGACAGATTAATGCAGATGGGGAGATTCATATACATATATAGAGACCTGTCTGTCAAGAAAATAAACAGGGAATTTCGCAAGTTATACTTAACAGAAAGCTTTAATTAAGTACATGTTGTGGGCCAAATCATATGACAAAAATGTGTTTAACAAGCTGGGTTTATTTTTTTACATAATTTTGTCCTTATTGTGAAACTCTAGGAGAAATCTTAATGATTCCAGTTTTGAGGGGGAATTGCACTAAGGTCTGTTTATGACAAAACTAAATATGTAATGTTCAATGTAGCAGATATCACATTAAAGTTGCTTAATTCACATAGCACATTTTGTTTAATTTTATTTTATACCTAGACAGAGTCCCTCTGCTACTTAAATACCTATTGAAACCAGGAACCTATTCTTTTACATACAATAAAAACTGCCATTTTCCTACAGTAGGGGATAATTATTCTGTTTATTATTCACCTACAAATTTATTTAGCTTTCCCTACTTCATATATAATGTAATTTTAGCACCTCAACTGGGAGTTCTGTGCTGGTTCATAATTAATTTTACTGAAAATAAATGATGTGATACTGTTACAATGACTGAAGTGGGTAAATCCCATTTTGTTCATTATATTCAAATGATGACTCTATCCAGTTATATAAAACAGTAAACTTTCCAAATCAAACACTTTCGGTACAAATAAAATCTCCATTGTGCAAAGGCAGAATGAGTTTCACTGGGTATTTTAATGCCAAGGAAAGTCAATTTGGTTATAATCGTCTCTGGTGGGTGCTCTTATGGTACAAACTGTAACTTACTTTAACTGCAATGGAGTGGCACTCGGAAAGGTGTGAAATTTCATCCCAGGATTGAAAATATCAAAGAAAGAAATCACATCCAGTCTGATCCATAAACTGATCAGCACCAATAAGAACGAAATTTTGAAAAAGTCTTTTTATCTCTACATGTCAGCTGAACGATCACTAGCAGTGATGATTCCAAAAAAACAAATTCCACTGTATCTACAAACAGTAACACAGTAACCCCATTCTTGAGGTAAAATCTTAGCCCCATTAAAGTCAATAATAAAACACCGAGTAGAGCCAGAGAATACACGAGACTCTGAGATTGCAAACATAATTCAGTTGTCTGAGACATATTGATGTGATCTGGATCATATGATTACCTAGTTAATGTTTGTATAAAAGGTTGACAAAATAAAGCACTGCATAAATGCAAGGATTATTAATAGTAGTTAATAATATTATGTGGCCTGAAGTACTTTTTCATTCATGAATCCTTGCTGGTCACTAAGATTTTTCTGCCAGATACTCGGTAGCCAGTGGCTGAGCCAGATCCATATGAACTTACGGGTGAAACAAAAGAGAATCTACACAAGCCTGAGGCAGAGTTCATTTAGGGGTATCTACCCTAGGCTTTGTTTCCAAGAAGTGTCCTAATGATCTTATCACCCATTGTGGAAACAGTGTAGTCAGGGCTCCATGCAGCCGCCAGCATTTTAACCACTGTGCTGTCTAATCCTACTTACAACATATCTGCACTACACAGTATTTAAAGTGCTGAGAGCCACCAATGCGTGGTCTTCACTAGTGCTCCCACCATTTCTACTAATGGTTCTTCTCCATCAGTGGTAGCAAGGGGGCTAAAATTTAGAGAAATAAGTATAGTGCTGGGCTAAAGAGTCTATGTATTAAATATCTGGTTCAGATTCTGTGCAGTGTTTGAATGACAGTTTCTGGTTCTTCTTTGATGTAAAAGACTTCTCAGCTACATAACAGGCCACTGATAATGTAGGGAGGGAGAAACTAAGATAAATGATACAAATATAAAATAAAAATAAATGTAAATACTTGTAGAGGCACCGGGAGATTTGTTCAGATATACTTCAAGTAAAATCAGAAAGGTGAAGTGAACGTGAGGGGCTGACAGTGGAAACTTAGACATGGTTGCTCTGCTACAGAACGAAACAAGATCACATGACTTAGTGCATTAAAATATAAAATAGACTGTCTCAAACGTATGTACCATGTTGCATTTTCATGATGCCCCAAATGCTTTGCAAACTACAGTGTATACATTCAGACTCGCTGAACGGCAGCCACATCAGAGGTAGGCAGCACCTAACAGTTGCCCAGCATACCGCCAAACAGTAAAAAGGTGGTGTCAGAGGGGTAGCCGTGTTGGTATGTATCCACAAAAACAACAAGGAGTCCGGTGGCACCTTAAAGATTAACATTTATTTGGGCATCAGCTTCCAGGGGTAAAAAACCCACTTCTTAGAGGGGCATTTACACCAAGGACACAGAGACAAATCTCTAAAGAAAAAGATTGTGGGATCTTCAACGTCTGGGCAGAGCAGCCAAGACCTTGGGGTTTAAAAACACACACAGAGTGCAGACTCCGTTCAATTTATTTCCTTTGCAATAACTTGCTAGGATGAAAAGCTGAGCTGACCCACTTGAGATTTGAACCTATGATTTCAATGATGCTGGTATTTCAAACATGGTGCTTACAGTACTTACATCTTCCCCTATAGATAAGGCTTAGCAAGGGTTTTAGAGAGAACCACTTTTAGGAGAAATTGGTTTTTAATGGTTCTGAATATATAGCCTTGAGGGCTTAGTTTACAGATGAAACTATTACAGTTTGGTTTGGAAAAGTAAACCTGCAGATAAAAATAATCCCTGTGGTTTCAGAGATTAAATAACAATCTAGTTCTTTTTTAAACCTGCGGGGCAATAGTTCTCAACTATACACTTTAATTGCAGCCCAATGTATATAATCAACATAGTGCCAGATGGTGAATCACTTATTCACATTGGTAAGCAGTTACTAGAGCTGATGGAAAAACTGGTAAGTATGTTTCATGAGAATTTTTTCAAAAATTGGTTTTAGACCTTTTTTTGGGCAAAAATTTCAAAAATTTCCAGTTTTTCAATAAAACTTATTTTTATGTACTCCTCCTCCATTTTTTGTCTTTCCCCTCCTTTTTCCAAGGAAAAGAAAAAAACAGGTAATGGGGAGTGGGGTGGGAGGAAGAGAGGGAAACAATTTTTTTTTTACTTTTTCAGTGTATTTTTCTGAAAAGTAATAAATGAATATTTTCATTTTTAAAAGAGGCAATTTTTTTCACTGAAAAACACTTCATGAAAATTTTCAACAAGCTCTAACAATTATTCTGATGAGCAGCCCCAATAACTACCTCAGCTCTCTTTTCATTCATATATGTTTGTATCCCCACATGGTAAAGACTAATGTCCTGCGGATGGCATGCTAATTAATCAGCCTTCCAGTATGTAGGGTCTTCATGGACTGTCCTCTGCCCTGGATTTGAGACATAATAGGTCTTTTTCATTTCTCAATCTGTGGTCCTAAGAATTATTTTTACTATTCACAGAAATGGCTACAAAAATCTGGATATTTCTATCTAAGGTCCTTGTCTGTTCCCCCATTACTATAGTATTGGAGCACCACACAATTGTTAATGTCGTTAGCCTCACAACATCCCTATGAGGTTCTTGTAGTACTATTATCCCCATTTAACAGATTTAACTGAGACACAAAAACACTAAGACCCAGATACTGCAAAGGTACCCCACTGATTGATGAGAGTTAGGCACCTAAATACCTTTGAGGGCCTTGGTATAAGTGACTTGCCCAGAGTCACACAGGATGACCGACTGTGGTAGGGCAAGACCTTGACCTCAGGTCTTCTTAGGCCTATGTGAGTGTTTTAGCCACTGCATCATCTTTCTTATCTTTGATGTCTGAAGATTACTCTTAGGTTTCTTAAGTTCACAGTATTTGCTTCAGTAAACCCATACCTCCTTGTTTTTATCAAATATTGTATGACAGCTTGTGAAATAGACTACCACACTCAGTTTATTTATTTATTGCCTAAGATAGCAGGCTTCAGAAGTAACTTTCATCCTTTTCCATGGGTAACTTTTCGAAGTCTGGAAATTTTGCAATAAGCTGTGCTGTACCCATCTGCAGTTTTCTTCCTGACTCTGGTGGGAGGGAATAGAGGAGCCATAACACAACAGAAACAGGTCGACTGACGTTGGTCCAGATTCACTGAACATTTGTAATGGTTGGTGAAACTCTCACCAGGTGTTGGTTTAGTTTTGAGTAAGCATGGGATGAATAGCTAACAAGCTTTGCCCAATTTGTTTCATTCTGAGTTGAAATCAAACAAAGCTGAATGGTTTAATTCCATTTAACTTTGGAGTTTGGGGGTTATTTGAACCTGAAAGTCAGTGCGAATTTTGGGATTTAAATCTATGTGAACTGAAACAATCATGCTTTGTATGGACCACCCAGGAGCGACGCCAGAGTTTCTGGCGCCCTAGGCAGAATTCAGGGGGAGGCATTTTGTGTGCTCCCCACAGGGCGTGGGGGAGCTTCCGTTTCCGTTCCCATCGCGTCGCCGAAGAAGGACCCTCCGCCAAAATGCTGCAGGCGACAGCGGCAGTCATTGAGCTGCTCAATTGCCTGCCGCTGTTTTCCGCAGCATGTCGGCAGAAGGTTCTTCTTCAACGGCGCGATGGGAGCAGAACCGGAAGCTCCTGTGCGCCCCGTGGAGAGCACATAAAATGCCGCCTCCCGAATACTGGCATCCTAGGCGACTGCCTACGGTCACCTAATGGAAGCGCCGGCCCTGGGATCACCATGAAATGAAATTTAGGATGAAATCCTGCATCCATTGAAGTCAATGGCAAAACTCCTATTGACTTCTGTGAGACCAGGAGTTCACACACTGAGTTTCACATAACAGTAGCTCTCAGAAATTGCCCCCACTGTTGTCCCAGAAGTCATTTCTAGAGTTCAAAATCAATGCAGCTCAAAACTGGATTTCACCCACACACCCCTGAACAGCAGACCCAGATTGAATCATGTCTGTAGCCAAAGATGTGTTGTGGTTTATTTATGTGAGGGAAATGTAGTTTTAGCTCTAATTGTATATGACAATAAAATTATCTTTCTTCAGAATCTGGGCCATGCATTCATAAGGTCACACTGGAAGATATCAGCACTGTACATGGAAAAAATACCAAACTTTCCCAAGTTCATCAAAACAAACAAAACAAAGTCCTGGGGATATGTTTTTTTGCCTAGAAAATAACGTTGGGAAACCTGCATAAACTATTACTAACTTCCCTGTCTGGTTAGAAGAGTGTGGCATACTGGGTACAATTGGTGAGAAATAGAACTCCAGCTATAGCTATGGGTCTGTAAGCATCTTAACAACATCAAACTATACATTAGTTGTTCCTCTTCATAAACACAATGATTTTGCAAGACTTAGGAGAAATGAGGTATGAGCAAATCTAATTGGATTATGCCATCTTCTTGATCATTTTATCACTTTAAATATTGCCTTCTTCAAAACTGCATGCAGGGGTCACTGTGTTTTACAGAATATATATGCAGCTTTAGAGTCCAATTCTGCTCTCATACCACTGGAGTAACTTCCCATTATCATTCACTATATTTCAGATCCAAATCCAAGATCTCCCACGAAAAGCTGCTTAAGATGTATTTAACACACCAGCAGATTCATTCTGTTGACTGTCTGTTTAAATCTTGACATTTTTTCAAGGTGACCTTCAAAGGGTTTTTGACCAACTGGATTTGTGCTTTTTTTTGCTTCCTTCTGATGAAAAGGCCTGAAAGATTTTTTTATGGTTTTGGGTTGTTGGTTTTTTGTTGCAGGTGGATTTTTTTTTTCATTTTTACATTAGATTAGAAATTAGATTAGAAATATCAGGAACATGAACTCTCATTCTCATTGATTTTGTTGGAGTACATGTTAGAGCTCTCACACCTCAATGTAAGGGACAGAAGTGTCAGATCTTTAACAAAAACAGCTTTTCTCTATAATGTTAATGTAGCAGGATGATGATCTGCTTCTTTAGGCCTCAGGGAGCAGTCAGCCCTGTTCTGGAGAGGAGTCTGGTAGGCAGGTGCTGAGAATCCTCCTACCCAGCTGGGAAGCATCAGATGCTTGGTCTGATGATTCCCAGCTAGGGAATATAAATTAGGGCCTCAGCTTCATGATGAAGCCTGAGACTAGTAAAAGATGGAAAATATTCTCTGCTGTAGTATAAGACTGTAAGAGGGTCTGTGCATCCCTTTGGCTGGGTGGAGGTTCTGATTGTGAAGCTGCTCTAGGCCTTACAATATAGGTTGGGAATAGGACTGTTTCTTTATGTTATTGCTTTGCAATTCCTTCCTTGTGTTGCTAAATAACCTCAGCCCTGAGGTAAGGGCTGTGAACTGAACTGAGCTGGGCATGGCTAATTATTTTTCTCAGGCTACAATCAATTAGTCATTGAAACTAAACAAAATAATGAAAACAAAGACTAAAAGTCCTGTCCACTTTTAGCTGTTGCTCAACTATCTCTTGGCTTTTATATTATCATTATTTCACCACCTCTCCAGTGTCTTATAGGCTAGACTTGTTTTGAGTTTCTGATTGAATAAAACCAAGCTTAAAGGGGGGGGTGGGGAAGCAAAGTGGGGGAGACACTCTTTTTTTCCAGGCCTTGATTATGTATGATAAATAAGCAAAAGAAAATCCAAGCCCAATTTTGTTTTCTCTGCAGCTCACTTTTAAAGGGAATTGTTGGTGTGTTTGTATGGTCTTCTGATATCTCAGGAGTGACTGATGCCTACCTCAAAACATTTTGTATAACCTTTGCAGCCTATCTTTAATTTTAGTCACAATTTTATAAGTTTAAAAGTTATCCATTAAAATTAAATGGATTCAGATTTTTCTGTCTCCTGGAGTTTCCTAGGCAGTAGTCACTGTATATGGGTGAAGTTCTGTATTGCAGATGGTCAAATACAACACACAGTTTTAGAATGGAACTCATGAGATGAGCATTTTCTTGTCTAGGATTAATCAGTTCATTTAGGCCCAAACCTGGAGTTGCTCTGTGCATGCAACTCCCACTGCAGGCAATGAGAGTTTTTCATGTAAGCCAGTTGCAGGATCAAGCCCTTTATAGTGGTTATCCATTTACTGTCAGGTTAGCATTTCTCAGAAGCTGCTGCACTTTAGAGAGACTTTATATAAATAATGTAAGTGTGATATTTAATGGATGAATTCATTAAAGTTTAATGCTGTATGTATTAGAATATCAGCACCTATACATTTTAGCCTTAAACACTGGAAACAGAGTACAAAGAATACTGGTGTGTTTTAAAAGCATGTAAGTTCTTTTTCTTATAGAGATGATGATTAACCCTTATATATAGAGGTGATGTGTATGGTTGCTAGCTGATTTGGGATCTGGTCTTGACTCCAGTGGGAGTAGGATAAGTGTCATTCAGTACATGCTCAGTCTGTTAGGGAGTGACTTACAACACAGAACTAAACATACTTTAAAAGACTACCTTACTTTTTGAAAATATTAGATTTTTTTTCTTTAGTTACTTTCATTTTTTCTCTCTACAAATGAAACAATGGTAAATATTACTAGAGAAGGAATAACGCTTAGCTGTTACATAGCATGTCTCCTCAACGGGTCTCAAACACTCTTACAAAGGAAGATAAATATCACCGCCCTCACTTATAGATGAAAAACTAAGGCACAGAAAGATTAAGGAATTTGCCCTGAGCTCCAGGAAGCAGGTTCAGTAGCAGAGATAGTAATAGATCCCAGGTCTTCTGACTGCCAAACCCTGTCCACTGAACCATGCTGTCTTATTTCAGTGGAGATACCATAAAGCAGTGTTTCTCAACCTTTTTGATACCAGGGACCTGCTTGCTGCCTTTCTAAACTGTGTCAGGGAAATCCTAAGAGTCAACGCCAGTCTACAGACTGGTTCTTGAGAAACACTACCTGCCATAAGATCTACTGAGAGATGAAAGCATGTCTAATGCAAAGATAAAAGTTTGGGAGGGGAAAAAATTAAAATGAAGTGTGTAAAATATCACTAGCTTTCACTTATATTGAAGAGCTCATCTCTATTCATTAACTTTGAAATTTGTTTTGGCTTATTTATGCTCTTTTTTTTTATTATTATTCAGTGGTTCACATTGTTTCTCACTGAAGTCAAGGACTGATGACACACAGTGCTGCTAGTGATAAGGCAGGCAGGCAATGAGCACACTTTCCTGCATTGCTTTGACAATTTGCCTCTGGTATAAGAGACCTTGGCTTCTCCTGAGCAACCAATTGTGTCAAAATGCATAGTGATTTATGATGTGAGCAAACATCCTGCAGAGACTATACTGAGATTACCAGACCTTTTTCTCTTGTGACTCATTATGGATCTGAAAGCCTTTTTCCAGTTATGATGACCCTATGTGTGCTTATGAGTAGAGAGGAATGGGAAATTTGATCTTGAGTGTGGTTAGATGCCCTTATATAATAACTTACTGTCTAAGTATTACAGTTTGTAAGGATTTATTCTGGTATGTTTTATAATGGAGCAGGATATATGGCTTCAGAAGTTTTTTTTGTTTTTTGTTTTTAATTCCTGTAATTCAGGAGTGGCTTTGTTTTGTGCGCTGAAGCTATGTGCACTCTGAGACTATAACCTAGATCAGTGCTTTAGGGTATTCTAAGGCTATCACACATTTGAAAATTATCCAACTGTTAGAAATGAGATTTAGAATCCACACCCACTCAGTTGGCAAATGAAGTTTCCTAAGACTTATTCTGCCTATGCATGATTCTTGTTATGTGTCAGTTTATTCACTGGCAGGCTTACCACATCGTGGGACAATAACATCAGCTTAAAAGATTGTCTGAGCTGTCTTACACTTTGCGGAGTGATTTTCATTTGTCCAGATTTTGTAAGGAAATGCAGTTCAAATAAACAACAATAAAACAATATTATGGCTCCCTTCCCACATTCCTTACTGAGGCAAAACTTCCAATTAATTCAAAGGACTTTTTTGCCTCATTTTTTGCCTCATGGATCTTATTTGATAACGGATAAGGATTTGTTTTAGTTGAAAATATCCACAGCTTCAGAAGGTGATGAATTCAGGCTCTGCAGGAGAACAGATGCAGTGAAAGAGCTGACCTGCTGTGAAAACCTCTCCCCCTAGTAACAGGTTGGCTTGCCCCAGGGTTTGAGAACCTGTGGCTAGACCAACCCTGATTACAAGAGAAACCTGATCTGAGAGGAGTCAGGGATTCCAATATAAAAGGCAGCAGGAAGATGCAGTGAGGAGGTGGTTGAGAGTGTAGCTGAGGACTGCTGGAGGCAGGAAGCTTGGCAGTAAGTTAGGAAAACTCAGAAGGCTGTGTGGGGCCAGGAAGAAGATCAGTTGAGACAGTAGCTCAGGGGGGAGGGGCTGTGCCCAGCTTAAGGCTAGGTGGGAAGATTTGTTTTGATTTGTTTTTAGAACTTTGTGAATAAAGAAACCAGTCTCCAAGAAAAGCTGTGATTGAATGAGAGACTGTCTGGCTTGTTTAAGGAGACCTGAAGAAAGGGAAGATAGAGGCAGGGTGCTGCAGAGTGACCTCTGTCCTCAAGGGAGCACTCAGGTGACAGCCAACCCTGCTACACCATCCAACTGCTAATTGTTCTCCAGGCAAACAATGAAGATCTGATCTAATGAGCTGATGTAAACCCACGGTCTAACTGTTAACAATAAATCCTCCACCTATGGACATGTGGCAAGTGGGGAGTAAACCAAATCTAAGCTAGGATCTATCTGTCACGGGGGTGGGTGAGC
Organism: Gopherus flavomarginatus; assembly: GCF_025201925.1. NCBI lineage: Eukaryota > Metazoa > Chordata > Testudines > Testudinidae > Gopherus > Gopherus flavomarginatus. The sequence continues at coordinate 115,691,440 of NC_066618.1, forward strand.
TTATCAATCAATTTTCTGCTTGCCTGTGATTTGTAATAAATAAATATTCTTTTAAATCAGCCTTTAAAACAATCTTTGTGGATTTGGATGTGGGGCAGTTTTCCCTGCTGGTCAATTTTACGTTTTAACAAATACATCTTTGGACTAGGAATATACCTTTATTGCTATTCTGTGGCTAGTCGGTCTGGTCTTAATGTTCATCTAATGCAGCCTCTTCCTTAACAGTGTGGAAGGTGGGGGCTGATGTTAGGCATGGATCTGCTGCTCCCAATATTTGACTTTGGTTTCCTTAAAATTCTTCCTTTTGTTGACAGATGTTCATTTGGCTATGGATGAGCCCATCGCTCTGTCACCACAACAAGTTTATTGCCAAGGCAGATCTGAGTCTACGCCCACTGAGGTGTGACCACAGTATTTGTAGCCATACCTTAACCAGCTTTGACTGAGCTACCTCAAATACCAATAGCAGTGAAACTGCAATAGGATGGACTAGCCCCTCTAGTACGTACCCAGGGGCCTGCAATGGGTTGTACCGAACCATGCTGCTGTGGCTTCACTACTATTGTTGTTTAAACTATCTAGATCAGCGTTTCTCAGACTGGGGGTCCTGACCCTCAAGCCTATTGTAGGGGGTTGCGGTATTGCCACCCTTAAGTTTGTGCTACCTTCAGAGCTGGGCATCTGGCCAGCAGCTGCTGCTCTCTGGCCGCCCAGCTCTGAAGGTAGCACCACCACCAGCAGCAGTGCAGAAGTAAGGGTGTCATGGTATTGGGGGGGGGGTCATCACACCCTGAAATATTTTCAAAAGGGGTCTCAGCAAAAAAAGTTTGAGAACCCTGAGCTAGATCAAAGCTAGCTTGGGTATGTCTACATAGGCTGTAGTCACATGCCTGCCTGCAATGTAGACATGCCTTCAGACTGCAGTGTAGGGAAGTGAGTGGCGAAGAATGTGTAAAGAGGTACTTTGAGGGTGCTGAGACAAAGGCATTTTCTTAGACAATTACAAATCCACCTCTATCACTGCAGAGAAGTACCTAGCAGCAGCCAGACCTGACCACAACCTGATAGAATCATAAGGAGAAAAACTCAGAACAGTCTGAAAGTCCATAATCTCATATACCATGATATACTATAATAAATATGAATAACACAAGGCATTATAAAAGATGTCGGCTTTAAAGCAGAATTATCTTGAGTAACTTATCAAAAAGCAGTTGCTGTACTTGCACCCCTGATTTTACACACTGAAATACAGCATAATGCTTGCAAAGGAGGTCATTATTCACCTTACTCCTGTCCCTGATTTGTATTTGCGTGCACACAAACGCAGGCACAAATGGAATGGGTAGTTTGTGAATAAGCTGAAAACTTGCCCCCAATCATTATTTTTAACATCGTTAATTTGTGAATCTGTATTACATAATTGGGTAACCCGTCCTTTGGAGCAGCCAGCTGAAAGATGGACTGGAATTGGGGTTTGAAACAGTTACAGTTGATTGTTTATATTTACATCTTGACTTACAGCTATGGTAGCTTCAATTCTGTTTGAGACCGGTTTAATTTATCTGTCTAAAAGTATTCCAAAAGCACCTGGCCCTGAATTGTATAGGGGCCATCGATATATTATGAAGGAGAATGACATTTGGCTGGAAGAGAGGTAAATCTCAGTCTTATTTTTTGGTTTAGTCCTCACCTTTGAGTGAGCCATCAAGATATTCTGCTCTAGTGATTTGGGGGGTGGGTTGGTGAAGAAGTGAGTTTTGTACTAGATTTTGAAAGTTTCATAGAGGCAAGAGAGAATAATCATCCTTTGTTTTCAGCAACAAACAGTATTCCATAGTATTTATTGATCCGTAAGTCCCTGCTCTATTTCCAGTGTAAGAACCTATAACATTTTGATTCTCTCACTGATGTTCACAGGGGGCCTCTTGATTCTGAGCTAGTTCCCTAAAAATGGAGGGGAGCAGCCTGCAATGCAATATTGATGTCACTAATTCATTCCACTTCAGGATAAAATAGGATAAATAGGTGTCCTCTCTCTTTCTCCCATTTAAAATCAAAAGGCTTCCCCTCTTTGCATTAATGAAGGATTTTCTGCAACTGCAGTTTATTTTGAGGTAGCCTCCAGAATAAATATAATATGAAAATAAAGGTAGTAGGTAGGTGCTGCACATAGATTACAAAAAATAAATTAGAAAATTTGTTTCAAATGCTCTGGCTTAGTGTGAATTGGGGAATTAACAATTCCATCTGCCAAACTCTATTTTTTTCCTCACAAATACTATGCATGGGTAGGGATGAACTTCTCCCCAAGTATCAGAGCTAAAATAATGGTTGCTTTTTCCTTCACGACGTTGAAGGGCTCTTAGCCCACTGCCTCTGCTTCTCTACACATTAACACATTCTGAGTCTCTGTAGCACTCAGCACACATGAGGTCCTGCAATTCCCCCTGCATTGTCATGCTAGCTGAATGCTCCTTTCAAAAAGCCCCATATCCTCAAAAGTATTTAGGGGTCTAATTCCCCTTGATTTTGAGGATCTGGGGCAATGTAAGGCTTAGTGGAGTGGACCCTCTACTAACTGGTGTGTCTAATTAGTTGTGAGTCCGACAGGCAGGGAGACGTGTGCAGCACCATTGTTAGAACAAGTGATTTAAAACATTCACCAGTGGTGTAGAGCTAGGAGTAAACCACACAGTGGCTACATTCAACAGTGACACTAAATTGGGTGGATTGTAACCACCAGTAAGAGCACATAAATAGCACAAACAGACTAAAGAAACTTAAAAACATATGCAAAAAATAACAAAATGCAATTCATCTGGGAAAACTACAAGATAAGATATCAGAGGGAAAAAATCTAATGCTCATCATATTCATTGGGAGAAAAACTGAGAATTGGCATTGCTGAAATAGATGAAGAGGTGATGGCAGGCGGCTTTTATATTGCATAGCTTATACAGTCATTTCATCACTGAGAAGACAGGTAATGGTCCCTTTTTCTGTAGTTCTACTACAACTGCACCTGAAATATTGTTTTCAGGGTATCCTAGGGCCAGAAGGATACTGACCTATTGGCAGGAGTTCAGTGAAGAATAACATCAATGCTGAAGGGTCCTGAAGGGAATGTCTTAGCAGGAACAATAAAAAGAGCTAAATAGGTACTATTATTACATCCTTCTGTCACCAGTGTTGGTGCACAGCGTGGAAACTACTCTCTTCCATTCCTCTCTGTCATTAGATGCTGCTTCCATCTATGCTATGGTGTTGAGATTCACTGTTGCTGATAAGGGTTCTCTAAGATTTCTCTTGAGTGCCCTGTTTTCCTCATGTGCAAGTCTCTCTGTTGGTGTCCAGGATACATGTTCCAAATCTGTCCAGTGCTTCCTTCAAATTCTAGTGGAGATGGGCTGCTAGTTGGTAATGTCTCAAGTCTCTTAGTTGGTAATGGTCTCTGCATCTAATGCCCAGAATCTTTTGTTGGCACTTATTTTCAAAAGCATCTAATTTTAATCTCTCTCCAGCTCTCACATAAATAGGTATAAATTTGCTATAACTAACTGTGGCAGGGAAATATGATAGCAATCTTCAAGCGTAAATGCCAGACAGGAAGAGGAGTTTATTAGAGTGATACAAGGTTGCATTAAAAAGAGCAATGGGCTGAAATTAAGAAAAAGAAAACTGATGCCAGTAAACAGATACCTCCTGATCATTAGAGCTAGGTGGTATGGAAAAGTCTCCTCAGAAAAATGGAGGAATCCTTATCCATTGGGACATATAAAAATAAAATATTACACAAAGTGCTGTCAGAACACTGCTACTTTTTCAGATGGGATGGACAGGATGACTTTTTTTCCATTTCCAACTTCTCACATTAATTGGTATGTGCTTGATTGGTACACACTAAGTGAATTCTTCAGTTTAAGATATTGGGTAACATTTTCAAAAGTGCCTAAGGGCTGGATTTTCAAAGGTATTTGGGCACCTAAAGATGCCGATAGGTGACTAGTGGGTCTTTCAAAAGTGCCTTATTGTCTAACTCCTATTGACCTTTGTGGATCTGGACCATTGGCATTTTTGAAAATCCCACTAGATACCTCTCTGCAGCTTCTTTTTTGACTGAATACCTTTAAAAATTTAGCCTTTAGGCACTTTTGAGAGTGTTATCCATTTATGCCAAGATTCTGTGGTGATGGGATCATGAGAACTGAGTTTCTGTCTGACTATTTCCAATGGCAATGACTGCTTCCTCCTACTGACGGCGATTATTATTAATGGTGACTCAGCCAGGAGATAGAGTAGTGCTCGGGTCACTTATGTGTCTAGTCTCATACTGGTTCTGTTGCTCCTCTCACAAGAGCTTTCCGTTCCCTCTTGGAAATGATACATCTGGAGAGCGGATGATGTGCTTTTCCGCTGCCCATTTCTGTCTTGAGGGTTAATCCTTTCACACCACATGTTGGGCTATCATGCCAGACGTTTCATGGCTGTCCGTGCTGCAGCTGGCACAAGGCAGGCAGCAAGCTTATTCTGTATCCCAGTGCAGATATTACCTCTTCTCAGCTTGAGCATGTGCAGGACCGGCGCCAGTGTTTTTGGCGCCCTAGGCGCACGGCCATTTCGCCGCCCTGCGCTCTGCTCCCGCGGCTCTGGTGGACCTGCCGCAGGTGTTCCTGCAGAGGGTCCGTTGGTCCCGCGGCTCCGGTGGAGCTTCCGCAGGCATGCCTGCGGGAGGTTCACTGGAGCCGCGGGACCAGCGTACTGTCCGCAGGAATGCCTGCGGCAGGTCAACCGGAGCTGCCTGCCGCCCCCCCAACAAAATGCTGCCCCCCCAATAATCCTGGCACCCTAGGCGATTGCTTAGGTTCCCTAAATGGAAGTGGCGGCCCTGAGCATGTGTAGTAACACAATGGGCTCAGTACAGCTCTGGTGTCTTCTGTTAATCAAGAATTTCTCTCAATGAGGATGAAAAGCCAGCCACCAGCATGTCCCAGATAAGAGGATTCTACTGCTTCTTTCTATATGGAAGCCAAATACTAGCTTTATCCTGACAGCTGAGCGGAGAAAAAGGGGATGATAACCTATATGAGGATCCATCTTTTGTGACTTATTGCCTTGCCCTCACTCAGCTCTGAAGATAACCCTGGTATTCTTCTTCCTGCTATGACACTCCTATCTAATCTATCTGTCCTGTATATGCTCCATGTATGTGTGTTGTTCATATTCATTGAGGGATACGAATTGTAAGTATGAGGTCAGCTCAGATGACCCAGTTTTTTCTTGTGAAAATAAGCTCCTATTTCAAGAATATCTGACTACAGAGATTGTACGTCTGCTGATCAGAATAATGAAGACTTTGAACCAATACCTGATTATCAAATAGTGGTGGAAAACCTAGATCTATTAGGTGCTATGTGCTAAATCTGCCTTTCACTGCTTAAAAATAGATAGTGGTTTCTCAGTATTTGCATTTTGAAGCACTCTGAGAAGGCTCATCTCTCAAAGAGATTGCACCACATCAAAAGACTTGCAATTAATGGATCATTTGTGTAAGGTAATTCTGTATGAAATCTTTGGGGTTTAAAATCAGACTGTTGAACCCTGGTATTTTTTCTCAAGACAGAAAACTCAAAGGCAATAATTTGAAAATTGCTTCACCAATTAGAAACTGCTAGTCTCCTTGGCAAGATGCTGGGATAAATGTTATAGAACGTCTGTCAAGGGCTTGTAAAAATGTTGCAGCTAAATTAAGTGGACTGATTTGACAGTTAATCTTTTGGGCGTCATTGCAAACGCATCACAAGTCTAATGAAAAACAACACTTTTGCCTTAAAATATATCAGTAGTAAACACTTGATCCTGATTCTCCCCTTACACTAACTTTATACTGAAGTCTATAGATTTACACTGGTATGAATGAAAGGAGAAATCCGGCCTATTATTTGGCTGTATAAGCTGATGTCTGTCTCATATAGTCACACTTTCAAAAGTGCTCAGCACTAGCAGGTGCTGGAAACAGCGGGAGCTGCTCAGTACTGAGCTCTTTTGAAAATCTGGCCCACAATGCATAGCTATTTGGTGCTCTCATTCCAGTTCCAAGGGGACAGGAACAATCTGTGTTCGCAGAACCAGTTCCACAACTAGCACTAATTAGTGCACTCATCGGTAGTCTCAGAAGAGCCTAGACATTGAATGGGCCATGAGACTGTCTCCCTCCTCGTGCTTAGAAACAGTTGGCCTAACTAAATCTGTCACTGCCCAAGCTGTGTCTGGCATGGATAAAAAGAGGATACAGTTGTGATGTGCCTGGGTACAAACCCCTAGAGATGGATTTCATTCTCCAGTAATGTCAAGCCAGCATATTTCCTGAGCATTAAATTCACAAGCAATAAAAATAAGAGAAGCCATCAGGATTAAATTACTTGGAAGAAGCTATAAGAAGAGAAAAAAAGGTTTTATTTTCCTCTTTGATTCTGGCTCCAAAACATCCTCTCAACTACTAGAGGGGAAAAGCAGATTTGGGTTTTTCTGACGGTGTGAGTGGCATAGCTAAGCAAACGTTGAAGCGCTTTAGAAAGACTGAAAAATAACATAAGTGAATGACAAATTATTTAGTTCTTGGAGATGTACAGAAAAATCTGTTAAAAATAATTCTTAGGATAGAATGAAAAAAAAACAGTAGGACATGGAATCCCAAAGAGATTAAATGTTTTAGCACATTTTTATTGCCTTTTTAATCATTTGCTTCATTTTCCTCCTTGCTGTACACTTTTTTCCTCCACGTATTGTCAATGGTGCAGCCTGCAACAGCATCTTTCAGTTAAAACAGATGGTCATACTACTGTAGATTTCCCTGCAGCAGAGCTTAAAGATGCTGACTATTTTTGCAGCACAGCACTGGTTTCATGTTGCAGTAGAAAGCAAATGGCTTTCTAATAGTGCTATCCTCAAATGAGTCATTGAGGCTAATAAAACCATACTGAAAAACAAACTTGTTGGGTTTTTTTTTTCTGTGCTTTTCCCTGTACACTTAGTTGTGTTAAATCTCATAAATTACATTAAATATTTTACCAGGGAACAAATCATGAGGACATTTGGAGCAATAATTTAATATACTTCATGTGTTAGGTCTTTCATTCTACCTAACAATATAATAACACATTATAAATACCCACAAGCAGATTTTTGTTTCCCGTAATATTTATTTTAACTGACATGGACCTTTATTTATAGCACGATCAATAATACATAAAATAAATGAAAATATCTCTGAGAAAGAAAGATTTATAGCAGAGAAGAGAACACCCCCTGTATAGACTCTGCGTGTTCCCTCCCAGAGTGTACCAGGGAGAGGCAATGTACCCAGCGCAATGTAACTAAGGGCCTGCCGCCTGATACAGTGGGAATCTTTGTATTCGTGCAGGTCAATGTCTCCTCCTCTTCCTCCTTGCTTCTGGAGAGTGGTAATTTGTTCTTGGCCTATGCCGGCAGCAAATCACAGTACACACCTCCACACTGGATCAGCTGCACTGGCCAGTAAGTCGTAGGGTAGAATCAAGGCTGCTCCCGTTTCCCACCACTCTTGGACGGTCCCCTGCTCACCTGCTCTGGGCAGTGTTAGCTTATTCCAATGTGCCCAGATCCTCAAAGCTATTTAGGCTCCTAACTTCCACCGAGGAGCTGGGCCTTACTCCCTTACAAATGCATACAGTTAAAGTCACAATCTATTTGGAATTGTTGGTCCTGCTCTAGTTTTTAACCCCTCAAAAGCTAACTGCAAAAAAGAATAAACACTGGGCAGAAATACAAGTCTTTTTTTTGAAAGAAGGCCTAGTGGTTATCAGGACTGCTGCTTGTTTCCTGAGCAAATTTTATCCCCCAAGAACCTTTTGTGTATTCTGCATATTTAGCTGGAGAAATACCATCTTTCTTAAGGCTGCAGAATACACTCTCTGGAAATAATTGAAAAGAGTGTATTATCTATCAAGTGCAGCAAGTCCCAAATGTTCTAAAAGTGTTTAATAAAATAGCTTTAATGGGCCTTCCGCAAAAGAAAAAATTGTGTGTCCATCATGCTTTAAGCCTGGGGAATTTAGAGGATAAAATTGAATAAGATGACAGTTGACATTTCTTTTCCCCTACTGCCTGCCAATCAAAGCATTCTATCAAACACTATATTACATGTTAAGAATTTTTTATTTTATAAAAATCGCTGCGATTAGTGATTTAGTAAAGTTTTATTTAAATGTTTTTTTAAATAAGAAAATGTTATTACCTGGTATTTTATTTAGTGAACAAATGCATAAGGATTTGAAGACCAGTTCTCGAAGACTTACATTAACCTTGACATTCTTTGAATTATAGCTTGCTTTAACTAAATGGTAATCTAACAAAGCTTCTACTGACAGATCCACTAAAGAGACAACTTTGTCATTTTGCAAATACCAGCGAGTCAGTCACCAGCCAAGAAATCTTTGTTCGTGTGCACTGAAGTTAAAAAAAATCTATGACTTTTTTTTTAGTAAATGCCGCAAAGCATTATGGCTGTATTCTAAGGGCCATATTGTACCCTTGCATAGACTCAGAAGTTTAAATTAAATCAGTGAAATCTTCATACATGTACCCAAGGGCAGAAAGCCTCCTATGGAATGTAATCTTGCAGTAGGATGTTCAGCTGGGATTTTCAAGGAGCCTAAGACAGTTAGGTGCGCAGATTTTACCTCTGTGGGAACTGCAGTTATTGCATAGGGTTCTGGTCCTGCAACCATCAGAGAAAACAACAAACTTGCACTGACTTCTATGGTCAGGCCCTAGTGTACTATAGAATAAATCACAATTCATGTGTATGGACATGAGTCTGACTTGGCTATTCTACTTACTGAGCACATTGGCTTTGTAGTGTGTATTACTTATTTTAATAATGCTAGTAAAACAAAACTATGGCTATATCTTTTCTACTTTCTTTTTCTTTTTTGGGTGGTGGCTGGAGGGATGTGGAGCAGATCCTAAGATGTAACTCGAACAGGAGCTCGGCAGCCTTTGAAATTTGGCTCTAGATGTTCTTTTTCTGTGCTAATATTTTTTTAAATAGAATACAATCCAATAACGCTTTGTGTGAGCTGGATTAATAAGGCACTACTGCACAGTCCTCTGCCAAAGCAATCTCTTCCATGCAATTCTCTTGTTTCAGTCCCTTCTCTGTTTGCACTGAGGTTGCCAAGACAGAACTGCTGACAATGGTAGGAAAAAAACCTCTGAGCCTGGGAAGCTGACAGAGTATGCACAGATCTTTACTTCTGAAATTATTTAAGCACCCTTTAAAACATCACTTAAATTCTGTGCGTTATCCATTCATGTGAATAGGAAATGATCTTTTGCTGGCTCTTCATCTATCAAAAAAGCCATTTATATCATTATTGCTTGATTGTGTGGAGGCTTGCCAGCTAATATATGCTCATACAAGTACCATTGACAGGAGTATGTATCTGGCCTATTCACTACTTCTGTGTGCATGAGGATTAGCTGTCACTCTTTCTGGTATTTATACCACTCGCACTGATAGGGATGTTGGGCTTACTGTTTGAAAGCCTTTCCATTTAGGGAACATTTTATTTTCTTAGTCTGCAACAATAATAATGGCTTCTTGTAATAAAACAAGAGACAAACAAGAGTACAGTAATTACATAAAAAGCAGTAATCTAAAGACAACTTCTATAGTTATAACCCCTGGTTATTGCACCAATAGAAGACAATGTCTATAACTCCCATACTAATCCATTCCAATGAAGAGGAAACAAAGTTGCATTATTTAGCATCAGGACCTCTCTGTGTAGTTATGTATGTAGGTAGGCATGAATATATGCATAGGGCCTGATCCTGCCACCATTATTGACACTGAGCCACATTTACCCACCTAAGCAGTTCCATTGAGTTGAACAGGTCTAGTCACACAAGTACTGCTCAATTCTGCAAGTTGCAGAATCAGTTCCATTATGTAACTACTTAGGGCAGGTCTACACTACTGCTTAAATTGATCTAACTTATGATGCAAGTTACAATGACCTAAGCGCTGTCTGCACTGGTGCTATGTAGGCAGGAGACGCTCTCCCGCTGACATAGCTTCCGCCTCTTGCAGAAGTGGAGTACTTATGCCAACAGGAGAGCTCTTTCCTGTTGGCATAGAATGTCTTCACTAGATGAGCTACAGTGGCTCAGCTGCGCTGATGCAGCTGTGCAGATATAGCACTTTTAGGGTAGACTTCCTCTAAGAATAGGAAATAATTGCAGTATCCCAGATACCACTGTGTAAGTAACTTTTGGTGGCTGTTTTAAATAGTCACCACTCTTTTTGCACACATTTGTAACTATGTAGGTATGTATATTCAGATAGAGGCTGATACACATATATAAATAGAGATATAAAATATTCCAGATCTAATTACTGATAGTGTTTAGTCTGACGTTATTATTTTTTTGAAAGAAACTAGTAACAGCTTGTTTTTTCATGAAACAATGAAAAATAGGTAGTTTTAGTGTCATGTCTCATGTGAATTAGATACTTAAGCACATGCCTAACTTTAAGCATAAAAGTAGTTCCAGGTCATACTCATGTGCTTAAAATAAAGGCCATACCTAAATGCTTAGCTGGATTGAGGCATTAATCAGATATAGAAAAGGAAGAGTTGGAATGGCTAAGCTTGAAAAGGCCTGTGCTAACCTGACCTGAACTGGTGTTATTAGAATGGGCACGTTGTCTGGGGATCATATGTCATCTCCAACTTGTAAACAGTGGTAGAAGTAGTTATGAGGATGAGCATGCACACAAGAAATGATGAATAAATTCTGTTTGTGATATATCACTCTGCTGCAGCAATAATAGCACCATCGCTGCACAGACAGTAAAGGTCATATGACAACCTCAGCTACCACTGTAATTCTCCCCAATGTGGGTATATTTATGACTTCAAGGGGCTGTTGCTCTCACCTCCACTCCAGATTTCATCTCTGTATGTGTATGATGCTAAATAGCATTAAAGGCAAATCTCCACAGATTACCTGTGGTGTCTTTTTTCCTTTACACAATATTTGTAATATGAGGGAACCACACAGGCATAGTGGGCTCCAAATAATTTACCTACAACATGCCATACATAGCTACATGTACAGACCGCTGCTCTGGCTGACTTCTGAAACAAAGGAGAGAGTGAGAGCCATTTGAGGGCTCAGAAACCACTTAAAGGGATACTACCCAATTCCTAAACACTACTGTACCCATTACTGTGGTGATTGGGGAGTACCAGAAAATGAATATGGATTGATCTGGAGAGAGTGAAATGAGGGCCTTATTAGGAGAAGATGAATGTTTAGGTCCATCAAAAACTGGGGTAGGATCGTTGTCATCCTTTGCCTGAACAAAGCACGCTGGGAGTATTTTGAAACCAGGGATAGAAGAAAGCCTGTGTGGAGGGGGAGTCAGGCTCAAAATGTGTCTTTATGTTGCAAGAAGGTGGTGGTATGCCAAGGTCTGTGCTAACCTCTCACTATTTTATTAGTTATTTGGCAGATGGAGTGGAAGATACAATAACAATATTTCCAGATGATATGAAACTAGAAAAAAAAATCACGAAGACTGAATTTAAGGGGATAGGATCAAAGGGGAAGAATAGACTCAAGCTGCAGCAAGGAAAGTTTTGGCTAAATATCAGTAATAACTTTATCATTCTAACCTGATTTAGTAAATGAAATGTGCTGCAATGGGAGGGTGTAGAATTGCAAGCTAATGTTGCAATGGTTCACCTTAGGAGACTTACCAAAACTAGAAACCATGTTTGTGACATGCCTCTCATTTTATGAGAAGCATAGTTCATATCACGGATTATCTCAATGCCTGTTGCATAATGTTGCAATGTATAATGTTGTATTGCTAGACTGTGGAATTCTGAACCATCCTAGTTACTGTATTTAAAATAGAAAACACTGAGGATCAAAACTGTCTCTCATTGCATATTGCCCTGAACCCATCTCTCTCAATCTCTCAATGGTATCGTGGAATAGTGAATAGGGTTTCCAACCCTCTGGGCTTGTCCTGGAGTCTCCAGGAATTAAAGGTTAATCTTTAATTAAAGATGATGTCATTTGATGAAATCCCCAGGAATACATCCAACCAAAGTTGGCACCCCTACCAGTAAAGGATGCTGTCTTCTGAAATGAGAAACAAAATAAAAGCTTTTATTTTTCCCAGCTGTGTCCCTCTATCACTCCCAAAAATACATTCTCTTTTCCCTTTGCTAGTTAGTCACTGTCTGCCTCTATTTTGGTGTCTGTCTCTTGTCTGACACTTATCCTATTTGATATCCTTTTACTTGTATCTGGTTATAAGGCTGCTATATTTTTATTAGTTCATGGTAACTGTGACAAGCATTTAGGCAGTTTCCAAAAATATAAAAATAAAATGAAATGAAATTGCTGTTTAAACAATTATTAGGCTTTGATGGCAAGAAGGTGCCATTAGAAGATTTTAGAAGTGAAAATACATGATTCTGAAATATTTACTTTAATAGGAAAGCCTATACGTAGACCTGAGAGAGCTAAAACTATTTTCATACTTATGAAGTTAACATGAAGTTTCAGGTTCATCTTAATTTCAAACTCCATCCCCTGTTAAGAGTGGAATTTAAAAGGAATTAGAAGCATAAATAGACTTGCTTATTTTATTAAGGCGCTTACTGAAATTTGCTGTGGGTTCCTGGTTTTCAAGTGGTTGTTTTGTTCATGTGTTCTTTCCTGGCCAGTAAAGACATCTGTTCTGGAAGATCTCCCCAAAGGAAGAGTGGGAGAATTACAGTGGGAGGGGTTTTATTAGGGTAACACACATATTAGTCTCACACAATAGTCCTTTCTGAAAATAGTGTATCCTGTGAGTATAAGATAATCCATGCACTGATATGAATAAACAATACATGTGAACATTCTTAGATACTTAGTACATGGAGCTGTCTGTTTGTATGTGATTTTAATGTATTTCAGTTAAATCGGACACATAGTGATATTATGACACTTTCTGGAGTACTTTGTGACTATAAACCAAGTACATAAACATTTTTCTATGACAGATATATAGACAGTATTAATTATGTAATAAATAATCAAAATGAAATTCAGTTCCAGTTATGCTAATTTAAGTTATTCTTGGTCTGTGTCCATACACCCTGTATAAGAGAACATGACAGAATAGAAATAGATTATACAAACATGAGAGGGAATTGCAGGATGTTGGATGTCTTTTAGTGAAGTGTGAAAACAAAACACATACACAAACCAAAAATACATTCAAACTGCATCCAGGGAAGGGAATATGAATTAGTGACAGCAAATATTACACTCATAACTACAGATGATACTCTTGATTGAAGCAAAAATATATAATAACTACCCAGACGGTTTTTGTAAGACTGCATTTATACAGGTTATGCCTCCAATAAGTTAAGTTATGTAACAAAAGAAAAGAGAAGAAGAGGAAGCAAAAGAGAAAAGAAGCTAACGTAAGCATAAATAAAAGTAACAAATACCAGGAAAAATGCTTCCACTCTAAAGGGTAAAAGTTGACCAAGTATCTTAAAGCAATTTTCTCCATCAGCACCATGCAACAGATCCAAAACACAGTTGGGTTAGTGCCTTCTCACAAATTAATAACATTATTCTGAAGGTGCCAATGGTTGGCACTGGGGCGGGTCTTGAATCCAAAGACTATAACACATCTTATTAAAGCCAATGAGTGTGCCAAGCATTCTCTTTTAGGCTCGGGACAAGAAGGAAACATATCTCTTTAAGTAGTGTGATGAGGCAGGGCCAGATGGCTACAGTAAAGTACTGAGAAACGGTATGTTAGCTCCAGACTAAATAAATCCCTAGTACCCTGGTAACCAAATGGCAGTTGCGCCAGGTTAATCAAGGCACCTGGGGCCAATTAAGATCTTTCTAGAAGGCAGTGGAGATAGCTACTTTAATTAGAACACCTGCAGCCAATCAAGGCAGGCTAATCAGGGCACCTGGGTTTAAAAAGAAGCTCACTCCAGTCAGGCAGGGAGGAGCCAGAGGAGAAGGAGTGTGTGAGAGGAGCTGGGAACAAGAGGGCAAGGACCTGAGAGTGTACTGCTGGAAGATTGAGGAGGACAAGCATTATCAGACACTAGGAGGAAGGTCCTGTGGTGAGGATAAAGAAGGTGTTTGGAGGAGGCCATGGGAAAGTAGCCCAGGGAATTGTAGCTGTCATGCAGCTGTCACAGGAGGCACTATAGACAGGTGTGATCCACAGGGCCCTGGGCTGGAACTCAGAGTAGAGGATGGGCCCGGGTTCCCCCTGCAAACCTCCCAACTCCAGATCAGATCCAGGAAGAGCTGACCCAGACTGTGGGTTCCACCAGAGGGGAAGATCACTGAGGTGAACAAATCTGCCAATAAGCGCAGGACCCACCAAGGTAGAGGAGGAACTTTGTCACAGTAGTAAAAACAACTGGGGCCTGTGAAGCTCTGACCCAGGAAACTAGGTGATATGGCAGGTCAGAGCTAAGTGATATGGGCTCAGGGATTTCCCTAGTTGCAAATGCAGGGACTAGGATATCAGTTGCAGGCTATGTGTGTTGAAGGTATGTCAAGGCTGATTCCCCACTCTGGCACTCCAACTGCAGAAAGTGGGGGCCCGCAAGAATTCTAAAAATTAGTACTGGCCAGTCCAGGCTGATATTAAACTCCCAAGTTTACAGCTTCTCTCTGACCTTGGATAGGTAGATGTTGTCACCACCTAAGTGCAAAACCCCCCTTTTGGAACCCAGGAAGGTGCACTTGAGAATTCCTTCCTGTGGGGTACCCTCACGCCCTTTCACCCACCCACCCCTGGGAAAAGCTGAGAAGGAAAACAAAGGAAATCAGCTGTTGCCACCACCTAATTAAGCAACATGTGCACAAACCTCTTAGGACACAAAAATCCAATCCTGTTCTTAAAAAAAGGTAAATTTTGTTAAAAACAAAAAAGAAAGAAAATACATCTGGAACTTAGACTTTCTGCTAGATTTAAAAAAAAACAATTACAAGGATTAAGCATCAAGATAGCTCTCTTGAGGTCCAGCTTAAAGGTTATAAGCAACACAAAAGCACCAGGAGTTAGCACAGAGGAGTCCACAAGCCATAAGGAAATAAAATAGATAAATGTAATCACATCTTCCTGCACATTTCCTGATCTACTTACATATCTGGGGGTTCAAATGAGTAGTTTCTAGGTATGATCTGGTGACTTTCATACCTGGTCCACAGCTTTTTACAGCATAGCTCTGTCCCCTATCTCTGGAGAACCATGACACACAGACAAAGGGAAAGTTTTTCCCCAATTTTAAAAAGTTCTAGCCTTCCCATTGGCTCTTTTAGTCAGGTGCCCACTCCCTTCCTTTTACCTATGGACTTTTTTTTTTAACCTTTTACAGGTAAAGCAAGTAGAGAGCAGCTACTAATAGGGATTTTATAGCTGGCTGGCTGGGTGTACAGAAAAGGGAGCTACACCCCTCCCCTTCATTTATCACAGGCAGAAAAAGCCAGCAGGAGTTCTGAGTGTGACCCTGAAAGGAAGCAGAGAGATGAGACTTCCTTGGACATAGAGCTCTCTAGAGTGGCAGAGCTGGGGATTTCTGAGCAAGGAAACTGCTTACCAGTGTTTCTTTCTACTGTGTTCAGGGAAACAGGACTTTGTATATATACTATTTTTAATTAACAAGATTACACTAAGAATATACTTAATTCATATAATCAATTTCTCATCTTAATGGGAAAAAAAACCCAGCAAAAGCTCAAAATTTTGGCTAAAACTCAGGTCAAAGTAATCATTTTTATATGACTCAAAACTTGTTTAAACGTCTCTTTTATTGCCAGAATCAAATATCCTTAGTCACATGGACTAGCACCTTTCTCCACAACATGTCCCATTGAGGTCAATGTGACTTTTCCTGTATTAAAGAAGTATAATCTGATCCCAAATGAAAAACAAAGCCTAGTGGGCCAGATTTTGATACTCCTTTACTCCCATTGAATGGGGCAAGTGGTCTCACTGAAATCAAATGGGACACTCCAGGAGTAAAATATGCTAAATGTGAGTAAGGTCAGAATCTGGTCCAAAATATCAGGTTTTGAAAATCAATATTTAGTTAATTATGAATGTTGCTAACTCCTTTAAATATGTTCCCACTGTTGCTAACTCCTTTAAATATGTTCCCACTGTCTTCCTTTATTTTGCTGCACTACCATGTATTAGGCCATGGGTATCCACTGTAGACTGCTTAGGGTGACCAGAGAGGAAGTGTGAAAAATCGGCACGGGGGTGAAGGATAATAAGTGCCTATATAATACAAGCTCCCAAATATCAGGACTGTCCCTATAAAATCAGGACATCTGGTCACCCTAAGACTGCTGATACCAAATGGGCTGATGATTCAACTACAAGGAATTTAGGTGTGATATGATCTTGGGCTCTAATCTGAGGGGAATACACTGATCATTACAACACTTGTTCTGAGAAAAATGACCAATGCTCTAGAGTTATCAAGCGTTAGGTCATAGCTTTATACACTGAAAGACCTGGTTCTTCCACCCGGTGGAACTCTTTGTGAAGTAAGGTAATATGCTGAGTAAGTAGGGATGACAGAAGAGTCCCATTAAACATGGACTGGATAACCACAGTTAACTGGCCTACTCAAACACTGTGAATGCCGGTGAAAATACAAGCAGTCTTCATCCTCTCGAACAGAACTGAATGCAGAAAACTGTCAAGTGGTAGTTCAGCTGAGATCATGAGGAAGGGCTGAACACAGACAGAAAATCAAAGCTAATGTGCACAAAGGAAGTGCTCTTAAAAGATTTAGGAAACCTGACGTCTGCAGATACGCTTCTTTTCATAAGACGAAACATACCCAGTTTTTTAACCTGAGTGGGGACTTGATAGTCTTCAAATATGTTAAGATGTTATAAAATGGACTGTGATCAGTTGTTCTCAATGTCTACAGAAGGTAGGACAAGAAGTGATCATCTTAATCTGCAGCAAGGGAGATACTGAGAGTAGATACTAGGAAACCCTTTGTAACTATAAGGGTAGTAGACTTCCAAGGGAGGTTGTAAAATCCCTATCATTGGAGATTTTTAAGAACAGGTTGGACAAACACCTGTCGGGGTGGTCTAGGTTTACTCAATCCTGCCTCAGTGCAGAGAACTGGACTTAATGACCTCTCGAGGTCCCTTCCAGCCCAGATTAATGTTACCTTTTATAGCTATAAGGTATACATGGAAAGAGATCTTTTGATAGTATCAGAGTTAAAATGCATCTCCTTACACAACCTTTTCATCTGAAATGTATGGTGTATATACTATCTATATTTGTATTTACTTCACTGAAAGGACAAGGTAGATAAATACCTATAAAGAGTGGCTTCTGGATATCTCTATTTCACTTGTCTGAATTCTACTTGCATGGAAGACACCACTTACATTTTAAGCATAACTTCAGAAGGCAGGAGGAAAACACTCCTATCATCCTTCTCCCATGACCCTCCTTTTCTGTCATTTGATTTCATTTGCCTTGGGCATCTCTGAAGTTGACTCGAGACCTTTGGAACTTTGCATCTTTGGAACACCTGAGGTCCCTGGATGGCTATTCCAAAACAAAGATAAGCCTAAATAGAGGTCCTTATTCAATTTCTTGTCTTTTAGAACAAGCATACTGCCACAGTGGCATTCAGACCTACGCTGTTACAGGGTGCTCAGGTTCAGAGAATGTCACTTTCTGCTAACTGTGCCCTTGGACTAAATGCCCTTGTTTTTAGGAGTACCAAAATGAAAATGTCTAAAATTCCCTTTAAAGCATTTCCTGTTCTCCGTGACCCTAAAGTGCACAGTCACTCACATAGAAAAGCCATCCTGTCTAGATCCCATATATCAGTGGTTTTCAAATGTCTTTTCTGGGGACCCAGTTGAAGAAAAATATTGATGCCTGTGACCCAAAGGCAATGGGGATGAGGGGTTTGGGGTGTGGAAAAGGCTCAGGGCTGGGGCAGAGGGTTGGGGTGTGGGGGTTCGGGGAGTGGGAGGGGGCTCTGGGTGGGAGTGAAGGCTCTGGGCTAGGGCCATGGATGAGGGGTTTGGGATGCAGGAGGGGCTCCAGGTTTGGAGGGGGCTCAGGGCTGGGGGAGGGGTTTCAGGTGTGGGAGGGGGTCAGGGCTCTGGGCTGGGGGTGCAGGTTCTGGGGTGGGGCTGGGGATGAGAGGCTTGGGGTGCAGGAAGGGTTTGGGGGGCTCAGGGCTGGGGCAGGGGATTGGGGCACGGGGCACAGACTTACTTCCAGTGGCTCCTGGTCAGCGGCATAGCCAGGGTGCAGAGGCAGGCTCCCTGCCTGTCCTGGCACCACAGACTGCACTGCGCCTGAAGATGCCAGTAGCAGGTCCAGCTCCTAAGCAGAGGCATGCAAGCTCTTGTCTCTTGGCCAATGAGAGTGCATAGCCGCTGCTTGGGGTGAGGGCAATGGGCAGAGCTTCCTGCCTAGAAGCTGGACCCACTGCTGGCCGATACCCGGGTGCAGCATGGTGTCAGAACAGGTAGGCACTAGCCTGCCTTAGCTGGGCAGCACTGCCGAGGGGACTTCTAACATCCCAGTCAGCGTTGCTGACCATACTGACTCAGTGCCTGACATGCCACGACCCTTCTGCACTTTGAAAATCACTGCCATATAGTCCATGGGACAGTAAAAAGCTTCTGGCTGTTTCTAAAAGGGAGCTTTCAGATGTAGATTAAGGAGTCTATACAATGGACTTCATCTGAAACATATTCCTCACAACGTTCTTTTGTATTGAAATATTCTCTGTTTTTTTTAAGTGTAGCTAACTACTGCATCAGACTAAGAGGTTGTTTTGTTAAAAATGGCAGATATACTTCTATATTAAAACACCTTATGACAGGATTCTCTTTTCTATGTGATCTGACTTCTGCTGACCTCAGTAGAATAGCTTGCTGCTTCACTCTATTCTCAAATAAATTATTATACTCTAAGGCTACGTTTCTAGGACAGTGGTTCTCAACCAGGCATATGTGTACACCTGGGGGTACACAGGGATCTTCCAGGGAGTACATCGACTCATCTAGATATTTGCCTAAATTTACAACAGGCTACATTAAAAGGCACTAGCAAAGTCAGTACAAACGAAAATTTCATACAATGACTTGTTTATACTGCTCCACATACTACACACTGAAATGTAAGTACAGTATTTATATTCCAATTGATTTATTTTGTAATTATATGATAAAAATGAGAAAGTCAGCAATTTTCCATAATAGTGTGCTGTGGCACTCTTGTATTTTTATGTGTGATTTAGTAAGCAAGTAGTTTTTAAGTGAGGTGAAACTTGGGATACACAAGACATGGAAAGTTTGAGAGCCACTGTTCTAGAACAAAGGTATTCTATATAAAATCCACATCACAATTCCCTTCAGAAGAAGACAGATTTTCACTAAGAGTTTGGTTATGCCATCAAGAACCGGAATGCAGAATTTTTTGGTGTATGTATATATGTGTGTGTATATATATATAGGTAAGTCCTTAGCATGTCTCTCAAAAACTACCCTTTAAAAAGTAGGCAAATCACAATTCAGTCCCCAGCTAGTGTGCCTGTATGAAGTTATAGTTTTCAGAAGTTGTTGGCACAAACAAGTCTATTTTTCACAAAACACCAGTGTGAGAGAATGTTTTTATTATTGTGGATCTGAAACATTGCATTTCTTTCATGCCCATGGAAAATATTTTTGACACAATGTAGAGAAGAACTTTTCTGCCTTCAAGTAGAATTTCTTCCTTTGGATATATAGCCTGCACTTGTTCTGCTTATTCAGTGCTCCTAACTTGTCCTCCTAGAGCAAGTCTACCCCACCACGCTATATTGGCGCAGCTGCATTGATGCACCTGCGCCGCTATAGTGCGTCTGCTGAAGACACACTATGCCAATGGGAGAGCGCTCTGCCATCAGCATAATTACTCCACCTCAGTGAGGCAGAAGCTATGTCAGCAATAGCACCTCTCCTACCAACATAGCGTGGTTCTGGACAGCGCTTAAGTCGATATAACTTTCATTGCTCAGGGGGGTGGTTTTTGTCACACCCCTGAGCCACATAAATTACATCGACTTAAATGGTACTGTAGACCAGCCCCTAGACACAAACGGTGATTTTCAAAAGCATTTAACTCCCACTGACTTTCAGCGGGAGCCCAATGTGTAACTCTTCTTTGTGCCTTTAAAAATCTAACTGCCTGTTAGATCAATTTCCTTGGTACTGCAGCTTTTCAGACCTTTGTAGCAACACTTTCTTTGAGTCTGGAGGCCATATGTGCTTTATAGTCAACTCATAATTATTCAATGGACCTATGGTGTTTAATATTAGCATGCAAACTTACCATATGACCTTTGGCTGTGATCCCATCAGCAACTGAACAAGATCAGATTACAATAATGTTTGCATGATAGATCTCCAAGGGAGATCTCAGGGTGCTGAAAGAAGTGGTGCTAGTGATTCGATAGGTAACAATTTTCCACCTGAGTCATTGAACCAGGGCTTTGAAGCAGAGCCCAGAGCTGGAGCGCGGAGCAGCTCCAGAGCAGTGGAGCTGCAGGTTTTTGCCTGGAGCTGGCACGGAGACGGAGCACAGCTCCAAAGCCCTGCTTTGAACGGAGAGAACTGGAATGCATTGTCCTGCTGTCTTGTGAATGAAACAAAAAGAATGAAACAAAAGCTCTTCACCAGTATGGGTCAGCACAGTGTCCATGTCTCTCTTCCCAAGAATCAGTCACAAAGGAATTCATGCATTAAAGGACATGGTCTATGCACACAAACCCACTCATTATTGGCTCACTTGCCATTATGTTATTTGGGAGAAGCAAAGTCTATAGCTATCCCTGGGAAAGGGAATGTCCTGTCATATATGTCATGGGCAGTCATATAACACCAAATATTATGGGGCATTTTCATGAGGTGAAAAAGTACCCCGCTCATCAAAATAGGTAGTAGCCTTTGTGGCTGCATGCAGTTTACAGTGACTTTGTGGGCAGATGCAAAGACTAACAATCCCAATACTTGGTTGTATAAATACTGTAATTAAGTTCAATGTTGATCTCGTCATCTCTAAATTTGGCTTCTATGAAAGAAATGAAATACATAATTATGACTATTTTTAAATGGGCAATTATTGGTTCTGTTAAATAGCTACTAATAATAAGTTCCTCTTTCAAGCAGCATATTAAACAAAATATTGTCCCTTTCCACAAGTGGCAGGGCTAATAATCAGACAGGAGAACGAGTGCAATTGTGACTAAGACTTCTATCAACTGCTTAGTTCCAAACATCTGAAATGCCATGCTATTTAAAAAATCAATATGCTGATAGTCTGGCAGCCTAGGCTACCATTAACGAAAGTAAGTATTAGGAATAGATATATATAGATATATATACATATAGATATATATATACACACACACCAGCTGCTGAAGTGAAAATAAAATGATGTGTTCAAACTTAAGCTTGATGGGGATATGAAAGGAATTAGAAGAAGTGTTTTACATTCAAAATCAGGCCTTATTATGGATGAAGAATAGCGATTTAAGAAACTGTATTTAAAAAATCAAATCTTTGCAATTGCTCCTGAATGAATAAACTAAAACATACCACACAACTGACTGGCAAAAAAAATGCCTCGGGGAGCACATGTTTACCCTGACCCATAACAAAGGAAGGAGCAAATATTCATGAATAAAGTGTAATCATGGGAGATGGTAGAGGGAAAGGAAGCTATGTGGTAAGTTACATTAATTCCTTCTCTACTGCTTGCAGGGACTGGTGGAGGAGGAAAGAATTTGCATCAGGCAGGGTGAAGCCAGTGCCATGTAGCCCTATTCCCAGTGGCGGACAACAGACACAGGATTTGGCCATGTTTTCCATAGTCTGCCAACTCCTGAGTGGTGAGCAGACCATAAATTTCACAAAATCTCCAACAATTTAGTACACACTGTCAGCAGGTACAATTTCCTTGGGCCATTTCCATGCCTCTTAGATCTTTCTTCACTTACTTATAAAGAGAGGTGTGAACTGACCCTCATTCACAGGTTAGATATTGCAGAAGGAAACTGCAAAACATATTACTTGAGGGAAACAAGAATCTGAAAGAAAAGTGAAAAGAGCATTGTCTATAGTGTATACTTTACAACAGACTGCTTGACCTGAACAACTTATACAATACTACCAGAATAATGCACTGTGTTTGGAAGAAACAAACAGTTGACCAAATTCTGGAGTGAAGTAATTGGGTGTGTAATTAACATGCCTATTAATTGGTGTGAGTGGGTATAACGTGATGTAACTTACTTGACAAGGAGACAGGAAGGTAAAATTGTAGCAGGAAAATCAAGTAACAGAAAGGTGTAATATAGACCATAAAGATTTAGAAATGTGTCATCTACTGAGGGTAAAGAGCAATGTCATATCATATTCCAACTAGGTGCCTCCTACCTACTGCAAGTTCCTTCCACCTCCACTTTGGAAAGACTACAGCTCTGCCCTTCCGGCCCGATGACCTTAGCTTAGATTCCTACTGAGTTAACTGATGTATATTATATGCCACAATTTACACCATCTCTGAATTATAACCAATTATAATCAATAAAAAAAATCATCAACACAAAAATGGAGCAAAGCTGAAGATGTCAGCACTGACAGAAAGAAGAATAACATCAGGAATTACAATAACAAATTCAGCCACAAAGAATGGAGAAATGGATACTGAGAATGATGGAAATCCTATAGTCTAAGAGGAAGCAAATCTAAGAAGAGTTAGCCCAGGTATTCAAAACACATTTGTGAAATTATGAGTCCTCCTTCCACAAGCAATGAGCCAACTGAGTATCCAATAAGGAACCAATCCTGCAAACCATTTTACCAGGGATAGTGCTTACTCCCATGAGTAAGCTCATGGATATCAATGGAAATACAGAGATCCGGGTTTTTTTTCACCTTCCTCTGCAGCATGCAGGTTTAAACTAGAATAAATGGTGGATCCTCTGTAACTTGAAGTCTTTAAACCATGATTTGAGGACATCAGTAATGCAGCCAGAGGCTAGAGGTCTATTAGAGGTGGGGTATGGGGTGAGATTCTGTGGCCTGCAATGTGCAGTAGGTCAGACTAAATGATCACGATGGTTCCTTCTGGCCTTAAAGTGTAGTTTATGACTTCACTGGGAGCAGGATTGGCTCTTAATTCCTAACCTAAAATTATCCTGAATAAAATAAATTCTAAAAAATATCCTAAAATTAAATGACAACTTGTGAAGCGGCACTCCCACTCTTGCTCCTGAAATGGGTCTAACAGAATCAATTTGACTTTCCATAATGTTGAAAACATACCAAAGACTAACATGACACGATACAAAGGTCTTCTGGTGCAAGAATGAGAAGTACTGCAACAGGGGAATGCTTCAGACTGTTTGCTAACAATTATTTGTTTTTGTAATGTAGCATTACTGTTGTCAGTAAATTAGAATTATGTACTGTAAAATGGCATGACATCTGGTCTGTGTGAGCAGATGAATGTTGATTTGAAAGCCCCTCTTAATGAAGAACAGTTGATAAATGTGCAGTGCACTTTTATAGTTTTGTCAAACAACATAAAAGTGTTATTCTAGATTTACTAGCGGGAAATAAAATCCAAATTGAAGTAAGATTTTAAAATGGCACAAAATCTCAGTGTATTTTGTGTCACCAATAAAAAAAAAATACACATCCAACTAAATTTAAGACCTTAAAGGTGCAGTACTAAATTGTATTCAAAATCAACACTATTGTTTACTTTAGAGAACGCCTTATTTGATTATTTTATCTCCTCTTTAAATTGAATGAGAAGTATTGTTCTCTGTGTTATTCCTCATTTTATATTAATTACAAAGACTGATACAAACAATGATTTCTACATAAACCTTGGGTTTAGCTTGCAATCAAGGGACTAATCCAGCAATCTCAATGTTGGCTTTGGTGCTAGTTTTGTTTTAGTATATCCGCAGGATTTGGCCCTTAATCTTTCGTCTTTTTCTCAGATTTTAGAGCACACTCCTGCAGTCTTTACTCAGACCATGAATGCTTTAATGAGTCGGGGCCTGAGTCATTAACTCCTGAAATATGAACAAAAAAATCATTGTTCCTCTGACATCTGTTGCTCCAGAATTGTAGCTCAAAATAACATATATTTGGCCAAATCCCACTTCTCTTATTCACTAGTCATCCCACTGACTTCAGCAGAGTAAGGCCTCAAGATGTGGCCTGCTGTGTATGATTTTGTTAAATTAAATATCCGTAATGGTTCAGTTCAGTGTGTTACACCTTGTGTGATGAGTTTGGTTGTTTTGAGTTTATTGCTGGGGTCTTCATAATCCACTCCCACCTCTTTTAATAGCAAGCTCATCTTGCCAGCTTTTCTGACATGACTTTGGCCCTTGTTATATCTAGTATCAGGATGAAATGGGAAGCTCCAGCCTTTGTTCAATTTTTCAACCACTCATGGGAAAGCCACTTCTGATTGGTTGCCTTCCTTGTTTCCCCTTCTTCCTGGGAAAGGAGCCAATCAGAGCTGCTGTAGAGCTCTCACCCTCTCCTCAAGAACAGAGAGAAGGTGTTTCATTTTTGGGGTGGGGATAGGGGATTGGTCATCATCATCAAACATGCATAGTCTACTAAGGACTATTGCACCAGCCAGAATGACCATATTTGATGGCTTCGCATCAGACATTGTGTAGTGAAGTTGCCAGAACTGTCTCAATCCTGCAAATCCATGAACCAGCATGGACTTAGGCACTGATACCAGTGTGAAGATCATGCACCAAATTTAGCAGAACATTCAGAACACCGACTCCTTTCAGAGCAGGCCAAAGTGCTGACCTGTTGACCAAATCAAAAGCCGCTTTGATGTCAATATATGTCACGTGAAATGGGCAGTTAAATTCTCAGTACAACTCAGCCAGAAGCTGGAAAGTAAGGAAAGGACTGTGTCTGTTGATAGCCCTGTGGTGAAACTTGATTGTTGTGGATGACTATGTCTGTTAAGGAGTAGATGCATCCTACCAAGCAGAACATGAACAAAGACCCTTTGAGGGACTGATAACCATGAGAGTGGCCTCTTGTTGGCACATTTGGTTTGAGATCCTTTGCCCTTGTACAGGGACACTCTGATGCCATCTTTCCATTCTGCTGGTACTTTGCCCGATGCCACCCTTCTAAGAACAGATGATGCAGGCAGATGCTCACTGGTTCCACGGCACCTTTGAGCAGCTCAAGTGGAATATCATTAGTTCCAGCAGCCCGTCCATTCTGGATGGCCTCTCACGCTTCCTTGTGTGGCAGAGCGTCAGTGTTTGTCCCTGGATCTGCAGCTGCTTGGTTTGCCAGCTCACACAGCTCTGGACAGTTATCAGCAGGACCATTGTTCAGCATGCTTTCATAACATGTTTTCCATCTGTCCAGGGCCTTGTCTGTTGAGAGTCATCTGGTTTCATAATGAGAATGTCAGAAAGCTGTTTATGGCAGCCAACATGGCGACTTTGTAGACAGGATGCAGATGGTTGTTCTTTAGGCCGTCCTCTGCTTCGCTGGCCAGGGAATTGACCTAGAGCTCATGGTAACGTGCCATGTCCTGGAAAATGTCTTTCAGCCATTTATGTTCTTGGATATCTCCCTGTTTGCATGCTTTTGCCTTTTGTGCTAATATGTCGCAGTCATCTACAGAAAGTCAAAGTTTCATGTGCAACCATCTGAAGTTGATTGTTTCAGCAGCAGCATGCGATATAGTGTTACATGTACCAATCTTCTCCATGTTGTCTGAGAGGGTACTGAGGTTACATGTGTGATCCTCAAAGCTTAAGTGTATTCCACAGGAATCCTCAGAAAGACCTTGGACATTGTATTTTGGTGGACATCTGGTATGTTAGAAGATGGAAGATGGAGTGAGTGCTAAGCAAAAATTAGTCTATGGTCTGAGTTTGCTGGTGTTTCTGTGTTACTGAAGACCCAGTGAGATTTCACTATGGAGTGATTTTTTATGAGGATGTGGTCAATTTCATGGTTCATCCACTGTTTGAAATCCAGGTCCAGCGATGGTTGGTAAAGCACCTAAATCAAAAACCCATAACAGACAGGTTCTCAGTGGCCCACAATGTAAAAAGTTAAGTTGTGATATCATTTGGGAGACCTGATTGAAAGGAACCTATCATGGTTTCATATCCAGCTCAACTCCAGCCCGTCATGGCATTGAAATCTCTGAGTTGACTGGATTTTTCTGTTAGCTGTTAATAGAATGTGTCCTTCTCTGGAGGTGATGTGTCTTCTGTTGACACGTAGACCACATCAATGTTGAAACAGAGTATAGAGTAAACATGGAGAGATGGGGTTCCATGTAGTTAAAGTCTGTGCTAAAGTTTGTGTAATAACAAGTGCCACACTTTGAGTTTTCTATGGACCATCGGAGTTGAGAAAGGTTGCTCCTTCCACAGTAACTTGATTGCTTTGTGGTATCTGGGTGTCTGAAATGCCAGTCATTACCATCTTGTAATGGGTGATTTATTTGATAAGAGCAGTCTTGTACCCAGTGCCAGTCAGTGCTACCATGTTCCATGTGGCAACACAGAACATGCCTCAAAGGTCTAGTTTAGACTTCCAGGAAGTTGGGGTTGTTGGGGCTGTACGTTCCTTAAGAGTGTTTGGGTCATGCCCATCCTGCGCATGCAGAATATGCCCCTCCTCCTGGAATTGGTAATAGCAGGGACTTTAACCCTTGCTGTTGTCTGTCATGGCTGGTTGCCCCTTAGTTTCACTCTGCTTCCCTGGGACTGGGGAGAGATAGAGGGGTTTAATTTTTGGGGACACCTTCCCCATTACCAGTAACTTCTCAACCAGATGTAGTTGGTTCCTGGGAACATAGATAATTATTACAAAGATCTAGCTCTTCATCCAGCCCATGTGGTCCATGGACCCCCAGTTGTGGCTCATTCACCTGAATCATTGATAGGGAACTTGGCCCCCATCAACTGGATCCACTTTTGGCCTTTTCTTTTTCCCTGAGCAGGGGCTCTTACTGGGTTCTGTTGACTGAGGCCGGTCAGGCCCAAGGCTTGTATGGGCAGTGACAACCACACCCTGAAGTAGAGCTACTCACACCGCTGCTACTTGCTACCCAGGGAGGAGAGAGCAGCATATACCATTTTCACAAGAGAAGAGGGAGACAAAGGACCCCAACAAGTCACCTCAGCTCTCTCCTTCCCATCCTCCTGTGAACAATGAATCAGTTCCTCTTTGCTCCTCCCACTTCCCCTTTTCTAATGCCCCAACATCAGGATGGCCTGGGCTTCACCCCAGGCCCAGGAGGAGTAAAGAATCTCCACAGCTTCAGGGAGAGCAGAGGTGGGCTGGGGAGGGGGCACTGATATGGGAGAAGGGGGATAGAGTTAACTGATTTGGTCATGGAGGTGGACAGATGATGTGGGGGCTGTGGCGCAAATTAATTGAGGTAGGGTTGTGGTGGCCAAAATTATATTTCTCAGTGTAAATTAGCAACACTAATTGTCACAGATGCGAACTGCGGTTGGGCAGGGGGACTTCAAAAATCAAAAGATTGGCAAAATGATGAACTAATGTTTTTTGGCCTATCACATGTTTTTTGGAGTCAGACTCATGTTTTTTGAACTTGGTAATAAAGATACTAGGCCAGAGCCTTGGCTTTGTTGCAGCCCCCAAAGGAGCTAGAAAACCAGCATAGCCAGCCAACTCCTGGTCTCTTGGTGTGGCAGAATATACTATCAACTACAACTGGTTAATAACATAGTAAAAACATTCTGACTGGTTAATAACTTAGATTGGTTAATAATTAAATCACACAGTTTTAATATTGCGTGCTGCAAAGAGCTGCAGGAGACACACTAACAAGACACTTGCGGCTCTGGAGCCTCACTGCTGTAGCCCAGCCTTCCATAGACCTCCAGCATTAGCAACGTGTTGGGAACCTAGCCAAGCAGAAGGAGGTGTTCTCCTGCCTTTTTTTGCAGCCATAAACAGTGGGTATGGTTTAGAGCAGCCCCGAGAACTTAAGAACAGCCATACTGGGTCAGACCAGTGGTCAATCTAGTCCAGTATCCTGTCTTCCAACAGTGTCCACTGCTAGATGCTTGAGGGAATTAACAGAACAGGACAATTATTGAGTGATCCATCCCCTGTTGTCCAGTCCCAACTTCTGGCAGTCGGAGGTTTAGGGACACCAGGATCATGGGGTTGTGTCCATGACCATGTAGGCTAATAACCATTGATGGACCTGTCCTCCATGAGGCTTCTTTAAATAACACTGCATAGAATCGGTCCTGGGA
The DNA here is from genome assembly GCF_025201925.1 of Gopherus flavomarginatus. Lineage (NCBI taxonomy): Eukaryota > Metazoa > Chordata > Testudines > Testudinidae > Gopherus > Gopherus flavomarginatus. The sequence goes on from NC_066618.1 coordinate 115,719,906, forward strand.
TCAGAAATCACAAATGCTTCCTTTGAAGCTTCCCACCTTAGCTGCACCTGGTGCTCATTGAATGCAGCTCAGGATTGAGCTCACTGTGCTTTTAACCTGATAAACAACCTGAGACCTGAAAAAAATTGAGTCTCAGGAATGTAAGATATGAGCAGGCCTATTGAGTTGCAAATTTAATTGCATATGTATATGTAACCCTTATAAATTCATCATAATATATATATAATATATATATAAATGTTTCTTAAAATTCATGACAACATTTTGTTCAGTATAGTTTTTATGGCATCCTAGGACCTGCTCCTGAAAGGAGATGTTTGCATCTGATTTCCCTGGGCAAAGGAGCAGGCTCATAATGCGTTTTTTAAAAAAGCTGCTGTTTTGCAAACCATGATTTGTGATAGGTTGACAGAATGTATTTGAATATATGATTTTTTTCATTAATATATAACATATTATCTTAGCTGGTATTTATACCCTTGAAGTATCTAGTATCAGAGGAGTAGCCGCATTAGTCTGGATCTGTAAAAAGCAACAGAGAGGCCTATGGCACCTTATAGACTAACAGACGTATTGGAGCATAAGCTTTTGTGGGTGAATACCCACTTCGTCAGGTGCATTGTATTCACCCACGGAAGTTTATGCTCCAATACATCTGTTAGTCTGTAAGGTGCCACAGGACTCTTTGTTGCTTTCTACTTAAAGTATCTAGAAAACTGGCACATTGTATGTATAGCCTGTCGATTTCAGATCTAATAATTTGGTTGCAATATGGATCTGAATGTGCTCAATTTTTTAGAACAATCAGGTCTGATGATATTTTTGCCTTTTAAGCTCTTAAAAGAAATCCAATTTGCTCAACTTCTGTGGTAACAAGAAAATGAAATACTGACCGATTAGCACTTGATGGCTTGCATATATTGCCTGTCTTAGAGTAGGTGACAGAAGAAGGTAACAAAAGATAGCTGCTGAACTTGGTGGATGCCCAATTCAAATTCTTACTGTTGCTGTATGCCAGAAACAGAACCTGTACTTTATCATCCAGGATTTCCATAGAGAAGAATTAGCTTATGGTTAACTGCTGTTTGTCTCCATTTCTGCAATGTAAATGTAGTTTAAAAAGCCTTTATGAATCAAAAACACGCCTACAGGCATTACAGGTACTCTCTCTGTAGAGTACCTCTGCATTTTTATTCTTTTGACTTTTATAGTTATATTTCAAATTGAAAAATAAATTTCAACTATGGCTATAGTATATTACAAATCTATCCTGTTTATCTTCAACATTTGATTTTCCTAATCTAAGTAGCTGACAGCCATCTCTGCATCTAACTGATGATCTCCTTTTATTATGTCATCTTCCCAAAGGAACAGATCAACATTTTTTTGTTGGAAGAATTCCAGATAGGGGCATGATGTGGCCAAAAGTTCTTGAAATCCACCCAAACTAACCATCTATATTATATTATCAGAAAAAGAAGGATTCAAAGTGAAAAATTTGTATTTAAATTAATGCTGAACTTGGATGGAATAATTTGTTTTCTTCAGCATTCTCAGATACAGTAACTCCTCACTTAACCTTGTAGTTATGTTCCTGAAAAATGTGACATTAAGTGAAATCCAATTTCCCCATAAGAATTAATATAAATGAAGAGGTTAGGTTCCAGGGAATTTTTTTTCTCCAGACAAAAGACTATAATATATATATACACACACACACACAGAGAAAGAGTATAAGTTTTAAACAAACAATTTAATACTGGTACACAGTGATGATGATTGTGAAGCTTGGTTGAGGTGGTGAAGTCAGAGGGTGGAATATTTCCCAGGGAATGCCTTACTGCTAAATGATGAACTAGCAATTGACTGAGCCCTCAAGGGTTAACTCTCACACTCTACAAGGCAGCAAGAATGGAGGGAAGGGAGACAGCATCACCAGGGGCGGCTCTAGACATTTCGCCACCTCAAGCATGGCGGCAAGCCATGGGGGGCGCTCTGCCAGTCGCCGGTCCCGCAGCTCTGATGGACCTCTCGCAGGCGTGCCTGCGGAGGGTCCGCTGGTTCTGCGGCTCCACCGAAGCTGCAGGACCAGCGGACCCTCCACGTCCACTGGAGCTGCAGGACCAGCGGAGGCAGCCTGCCTGCTGTTGGGGAAAAGACCACCACTTTAATGATTTGATTAGACAGCATGAGACGCCTTTATTTTATACAAGAAAAGGGTGTTAGGCCTGTTTGATGGCTAAAAGTTTGAACCCAGCTTGTGACTTACCCCAAACCGGAGCCTACGGACCAGTTTTTTTTTAGACCCCAACAGAGATTTTAAAAGGTTTTTTACCTTTTAGACGGGCCCTGGGGTTGGAAGGAAACTGTTTGCGGTTTTTTGATTTAGGAAAGCCCTTTTGTGGGTTTTCGGCCAATTTGGTGCATTGGGTCATCCACCAAAATGTGTAAAAAATAAAACCTCCCCAGCTCCAATGCATTCAAAAACTCAAACCTAAAAAAAACATTACAGTTCACCACTATGTGTAATAAAAAGGTAACGGCCATATAACAACCCTTGCCTCCCAAACCCTCATTCAGGCTAACAATAGCTGTATCTGTGTTAACTCTTCTGTCTTACATAATGTAGCCTTTAACCTATTTACAAATTCAGGTACCCATGCTATCTATTGGCCCATAGAAAAAACGTATCAGGTTTCCTTACAGTTCCAAGTCCCTTTCAACTAAACATCTGTCATACCCAATCAATTTCACACACTATTATCTCTTTTATCAAAAGTCCAAAAAAATATCCCAATTAAAAAAAAAATTTCATCTCCTTAAAAATATATATCAGGCAAAACTCAATGCTTTCTGTACTGCCCACATTGTCTCCTCTCTCTGTATAACAACGGCTATTTTTTGCCAAATCACAAAGGTCCTTCATCCATCCCAGCACCCCTGGTATGTATGGGCTCTCTTAGGGGTCGGCATAATAATCACTCTGTGCCTCTGCTGTTGGTATCGTTGCTGTTGTAACACACGTTGTCCTAAATGCCCAAAATCAAGCTCCACTTCATATGCCCCACCGCCAATAATACCCCTTAACCCATTAATAAAATCAACTTTAGCGAATAAAAATCGCCTGCATTATGCCACCCTAAATGCTTCCTTAAAAAAAGCCACCTATGCCAGCATTGCAAACTTAAAAAACTCTCATCCAAAAATCCAAAACTTAATAAATATCCAAAGTAAAAAGTTTAATGCCATGTAAAACAAAGGCGTCAAAAAAAAAAAGCTGTTAAAACCCCCCCCCAACCCCACCTTACCCAAGGCCCCAGGCTTTTTGCTAAAAATAAAGTAAAAGTAGGCCCTTAGCTAAAAGCAAAAGTTTTAACTCCTGCTACACTTGTTTTTCTGTACAAAGGGCACGCTAAGGCAAAAAAATGTGGTCAGGGCCCCCCCAAAAAAAACCTAAAATTAAATTAAAAAAAAACAAAAAATCTGTTAAGTTATAACAGCTAAGTTATAAAAAAAAGTAATAAAACGGTCAAACCGCAAACTTAACTGGCAAAAACAATAACAAAAAAAGCCATAAATAAAAAATTAATTGGTCAGCTTGCTTGTTATCATTGTATTCCAAATAAGGCAAATAACATGTGTAACCAGCGTGCTACGTTTTGCGGTTTTAACCTTTATAAGCCTAATAAAATTTGTAACATGTAAAGCAGCAGCCAGCCTCTTGTGTTTGGTCTATGCTGTCTCTCCCTGCATATATGCTTGTATAAAATAAAGGCGTCTCAGGCTGTCTAATCAAATCAACTGGGTGGTGGTCTTTTCCCCAACACTGCTACCCTCCCAGCGACCGGCAGAGCGCCCCCGGTGGCTTGCCACCCCAAGCACGCGCTTGGCATGCTGGGGCCTGGAGCCGCCCCTGAGCATCACAGGCAGAGACAGAGACACACACTGTGTGTGAGGGAGGGAGAAGCACATTTCCCCTTTAAGTACGCTGACCCTACTCTTAAGTATACTGCCTTGTTAATGAGATCAGCTTGCTGAGACCGCAGCTGCTGCCAGCAAGCTCCCTCCTGCCTGAGCCCTGTCATGTGTCCCCCCTGCTCTATGGAAGATGGGGTAAGTGGGGTGCAGGAGCAGGGGGAGAGGGGGACGCCCTGACAGCCCCCTCTTCCTCCCTTCCTCCCTGCACAGCAAGCAGGAGTCTTGGGGAGCAGCTCCAAGGTAGAGGGTAGGAGCAGCACATGGCAGTGGGAGGAGGGACAGCTGAACTGCCAGCAATTGATAGCCTGCTGGGCAGCTGCTGCTCAGGGAACTTAGGGCAGTGGGGAGCTGATAGGTGGAACTGATGGGGGGGCTGCCGGTCCACCCTGGTTCCAAGCCCCCATCAGCTAGCTGCAATGGGCTGCTCTTCCTACAAACAATGGACAAAGCAGGCTGCTGCCAAATGATGATGGAAGGGAACACTGCACTTTCAACGAATGTGTTCCCTAATTGATCAACAATGTAACAACGAAACAATGTTAACCAGGACTACTTTAATTGTGGAGTTACTGTATCTATTTACTTGGGATTTGTATGACAGTTTCATGTGATTTTTTTTTCACATGTTAACTAAGGGCCAGATCTTGCAAAACTTTATATACTTGTTTAACTTTATTTAACCTATTGACTTCAAGGGGACATCTCCCTTCTGGCGCTTTTGGGGAAAGTTAGTTAGCCCACTGCCCCACATCCTTCTTTGAAGGCCATCTTGGTTCTACCTCCTGCTCAAAAGAAACTCCATACAGGCATCACTTGGTGGTGCACTGTTCCCATCCCCATACCTTCTCTTCATTTAAAACCTAAACGTTCTTTTGGGCCCAGCTGTACTGGTCCTTTAACATGCTGTCCAGATTTATACTGGGGTAAATGAGAACAGAATTTAGTCACCTGTACCTGTGTTGAACTCCAGAAAACCCAGATATAACTACATTATAGTATAAATCCAGTTTTATGTGTAATCCTTCACCCTCATTTTTATGGAGCCAAATATTTCAACATTTTAGTGTGAGGTCAATAGCCAAAGATTGGCATATTTCTGCTATTTTTGTCATAAAATATTTGGGGTGATTTTTTATTTCAGTTGAACTCTCCTATGCAAATTGATAAGTTAACATTAAAAAAAAACAGGTATCAGAGAGAGAAAATGTATCATCTCACGACAACCCAAGAAAACTCTTGCAAAGAACACAAAGTAATGCCACAGAGACTATCCAAACAAACATAAATTACAGTGGCAAGCTATTGCAACAGAAAATGGATATAGTGGCTTTGAATAAAACAGATCTAATCAACATTGGACAATCACTTAACACCATCTACAGAGGAACATTTTGTTTTGATGCCATTGTATGAATAGAGTTCTCTGTAAACAGAATTGAATTATTTCAAGTTAGTGTATATTTGTTCACTAAAGGATGAATTGATGTTTCAAATGAGTCTGGCAGAAGTGAAAACATATGGATATGAATAAGCTCCATTGAGTTTGTTATAGTTTGAAGAACTGAGGATCAGCAGGAAAAAGAATTTAATATTTTGTTATTTTTTGATATTTTGGGGAACTATTGGATATCAGTATCAGATCCTTTGCATGACTGATTGTGGCTCTGTAGATCAGATGTTTTAATTTCTTACCAAAATTTGGCATAAAGTTAAATAAGGGCACAACCCTGCAATTTAAAAAAATAGATGCTGCTTTTTATAATGAGGTAGGAAACTTGATCCATGATAGTAAGACCTGTACATTTGTATGTGTCATCCTGAGCACCTAGATGTGTTGGGCTTTGAAGGCAGGGGGAGCTGTGTTCTTTTCCTGCATGTGGCAGTTTCAGGAAACAGCCTATCCAGGCCTGGTAGTAATGTATTGGGCATTCATATTGAAGGCCTTTTTAAAGAAGTGACCGGGTTAATGTTAGCACCTTAATGCTCATGCGTAGCTCATCTCATCATAGTGGTACTGCACATAAACCTGAAACAGCTTTGATGTCAACAGAGTACATCTGCCCCATACAAATCCACTCAGTTTCTTACAGTTGAAATTATGACTCCATTGAAGTCAATAGGCATTTTGTCTTTGACTTAAATGAAGCCACAATTTCATTCTATATATTCTGGCTGTCCCTCCATATTTGTCACTGAGGAGAGGCTGGGCTAGCAAATGCTCCTGTAGTGCTAGTTTAATGCTGCAATGATACACTAGGGGCCAGATCTTCCACTATTTGGATGCTTCCATGAAAATACACACATCCTTATGCTTGGTCTACACTTACAATTAATAAAGGCATAGCTATGTCGGTCATGGGTATGAAAAATGTGGTGACAGAAGACTGCTTCTGTTAGTCCTACACTAACAGTAAACTCCTTCTGTCAGTGCAAGCTGCATCTGTGCTAGGGGCTATGTCAGCATAGACTCTGAAGTGTAGATTGCCTTAGTGTTTCCTTTTAAATTAAGTAGGTTTCATTGCTACCTTTTGGTCAAAAGAAAGAGAAAACTAGCAAAAAAACCTAGGCCAAAATTACAATCTCCTCTCCAGCTCATAAAATGATAATTGTGAATTAAAAAGCCTTTAATACACAGCAGGTTCAGACAGGCTGCTACAGCTGTCACCTTGTTTCTTCCCCAAGCCATGGGGATAACTATTTTTAAACATATGGGGGGGGTCCCAGCACCATTAAAAACAAAACCAAGATCCCCATGAAGCCATATAACTGGTGTTCCCGGTAGCTGTTAAAATATTTAGTCAAAATGCTATATATACTATTTATGGACTTGGCCAACATGTTCAGAATTTAAAATGTTCAGTTAAATGTTTACTGTTGTTTAAAAAGATACTTCTTTGAAAAAATGTTTCTGAAAAATTCATCCTGTTTTTGACCAGTCATTGAGCTGGTCAACACGTTCAATGAAAAATTGCTAATTTCAATAAAGAAACCAGGATGAATTTCTTGTGACATTTTTCCACAGAACATTTTCTCATTTATGACCCATTTTAATTATTCAGATTTTTGATCAGCTCTAATTATAGTATTATGGGAGCCCTGTACAAACAAAGCAACAGCAGCCCCTGCTCAGAGAGCTTACAACCTCTCATAAGAAAATCTAATCTGAAGAGAGATTGAAGAGTTGGGATTGTTTACCATAGGAAGGAGAGGAATAAGAATGTACATAATCGAAGTATATAAAACAATGAATGGTTTAGATAAGGTAGATTCCTGTCTCATAGCATAAGAACCAGGGACATTTAGTCAAACTGAAATATGGCAAAATCAAAACTGATAAAAGAAAATTACATCTTCATGCAGTGTGGAACTCATTGCCACAGGATGTCAATGAAGCCAAAAATATAGAAAAAATATTCCAAAATGTGTAGGGTGTTTACACGGATAACAAGAATATCCAGAGCTATAATAGTTAATGCTAACAGACTGAATAATGACAGGAAAATAAAGCCTCATTTTTCAGGACTCAAACCAGTTTAACTATTAGATCTGGGTGCCTATCCCAAGAGGCCTTAGAGGTCCCCAATTTGACGGATTAAATAGAAAAACTTGATGTGGGACATGTGCTGGATGTCTGAACAATACATATGCTGTTGCATTACATGTGCTAACTTCACACTTCCATCAAAGAAACTATATAAGAGAATTTGTCCTCAGCTAGGGATAATGGTAGTTATTATTTATTATTGTTATTATTGTGATAGCACCCAGGGGCTCTGATTAGGTCCCATTGTGCTAGGAACTGTACAAATACAAAAGACAGTGACTGCCCCAAAGAGTTTTTAAACTAAGGACACAACTGCATATGGTGAAGGGGAGGGGAAGGATCCTTTCTTTTAAAAAAGCGCAGAAGGAGCCAAATGAGGTCAGTATCTACAAAACATGGTTGTAATAAGTTGATGCATAGCATGCCATCTGCTCTCAGTCAAAACTGTGCTGTAGCAACTTGCAAGGAACATGCATAAGAAAACCCATTGCAGAGACCCAAACCAGTACATACAGGATTTCGTTGCAAAGGATTCTTAACCGCATGCTCTATGTGTCTGCAAGTGTAGTAGGTGACCAGGATGCGTGCAAGTGTGTAGGAAGCTTTTCTAAATCCACTGCAGTTTGAGATGAAGCCCACACATACATGCCATTTTCAAAAAGCAGTCTTGGGAACTCACCCAAGAGCTCATGTAGTGCACCTCTAAGCTGTTTATGGCTGAAAGCAGCAGTGATTGGTTATATCTTTTCTGTAGAAAGTTATGATTTGTTTCAGCTCATTATCAACAGTAAATAGGCTTTACCTTGTCTCCTCCCACACTTCCACAGAGCACCCTCCCCTGCTTCTGAAATGTTCAAATCTTTTTCATGGCACTGATTTTTCTATCATTATCTGGGATGCTGTTATATCAAGAAGGAAGTTGTAGCAGTAGGGGCTTTAGATGCAGGATTTTATGGTAAATTGTCATAATTTCTTCATTCAGTATTATACAAGCCATGGAAGCACATGTAGTTCTGGATGTGTAGCAACTAGTTCTAGAGTGTGGTATGAGGAGTCCCTCTGCTTTGGTGCTGACATATCTCTCCCTACTTTCACACTCACTTCTTTTGCTGCTTTTGCTTTGAGCTACTTATTAGTATAGAATTCAGCTTCTTGCTAAATAAAATGATACAGATAAGTTCTTGTTAGCTGATGAGATGGCTTGTAAGTGGACATTCGAGTTAATTTTTGTAACCACCCCCCAAGTGGGTATCTTTTAATTCTCTTAGAAAAAGAAGAAAACTTCTGAGAAGGAGGTTTCCAATTAGTGTGACCTTTACTGATTTAAATTCTGTCTCCCTCTGCCAGATAATTGAATAAAAAACAAGATAGATGTTTTTGATCTTGGTAGAGATGGTGTGTGCTGCAGATATTGTTTCCTTTACACAGTTCATGTTGACACAGATAGTATTATGTGACTTGTAGTTGCTTTAGCACAGTTCTGGAATGAAATGTTCAACAGTGATTAATGACCAAAAATACACAGACCTGGTGTTGAGGCTCAGACCTCTTTAATATCTGCTCTTATTCTTTCCCACATTTAGCATTTGTTAAAGTGGCATGTGTGAATATACCATTTGTGACTGCCATACAATCTGTACAACCTCCAGTTTGCACAGGTTATAATATTAATTTAAATCTCAATCATATTCTTAATTCTTGCTTCTTAAAATCTCATCATGCCCTCATACTGACTTGTGACTATTTATTAAAAGCTACAAAAAAAAAGCTACAAAAAGCTATAAAAATCGGTACCATGAAAAAGTATTTTATACAGAAAGGACTTAAAAACCTGTACTGGGCTTTTCCAAGGCCTTACATACTGTACAAGCAGCTAATACCCTTTGATGTGCTGTGCCCATTAAGAGATATTTGTGTTAACATAAATATGTAATTGTAAAGGAGAGTTCACTTTGTCCTAAAGCTTTAATTAAATTAAATGCTCTTCAGATGATTGCTAAGATGAACCAGTCCATTATGAACATTTGCCACTGCAGGAGATTTCTGCATATTGAAAGACAAAAGGGTAATTTCATCTAGGATTGTTGCAAACTGTATGACTCCCTCATACTGATAAGGAAATTCTCCCTCTTTTAACCTTGATGTGTACTGTAGTAATGAATTTATGAATCTTTAAAATTAGTCTCGTCATTAAGAGGGAGAGAAATACAATATTAATGTTGTCGTGTAAATGATAGGGATGAAAATGTGTCTACCTGATAGTTAAAGAGATCACAGTCAATATCATTTAGTCAATATTTATTACATTTTTAAAAAGAAAAACTATTTGGGTTGCAATGGGCAATTGTGGGGCCTGCTCCTGCATCCAATGAAAGTTTTGCCATTGAGTTCAGATGAGCAGTTACAGGTCCCTCTTCTGCAGACCAGGAAATCTAGGATCAAAACTGATTTTACATCCCATTTTGAGGTCAGTTAAGGCAGAATGAGTCATCTCAGTAAAAGGTAGATTATATTGAAATGACTGAACCAATCTCATCCTACCTTAAACTTGGAGCTGGGAAATTTAAGTGACAATTAAGCCTGGATTGTGGTTGATTCAAGCCAGGAACAAGTGTGCTTAGATCAGAGTATGAGCTAGGGCTAGTCAAAAATTTTCCATTGAAACAGTTTTTTTATGGCAATTTGGAGTTTTGACAAAACAAATTTTTTCATGAAAAGTGTCTGCTTTCTGCCAAAAAATACCAATTTTTTGTCAAAAAAAACCCCTGTACACCAGAAATTATTTCAATTCTGAAAATGGGACTGTCGTGCCTTATAGGAGTTGTAGTTTGAGTGCCTCATGTTCCCATTCTCCTTTATGGGCCAGGCTCCCCAGCCAGACTTCAGCTCTCATGAGTCATCACAGCCTGGCAACTGCCACAATGCGCCCCCTCACCTCACCAAGAGGGGAGATGTGATGCATTATGGCAAATGTCATCTGACCAAGAAGCCTGGTCTATAGAAGACAAAGGAAGCATTAGATACAAAATACAACTCCCACAGTGCAGTAGCATTTCAGAATCAAAATATTTACTTTTCACCCAAAATGTTTCCATTTTTGGACAAAATAGTTCAGACTGATTTGTCACCCAAAACTTGACCTTTTCTGTGGAAAATGTTGATGAAAGTGAATATGGAAGAAAAATCTATTTTCCAGCAAGCTGTAGACTACATAGGTATGTGCATGTTTTCCACTGAAAACTCATTGTAGCAGCTTCCTTCTAAATATAGCCTGGCTCTAGACTCAGCTGATGGAAAGATTATTTAAAGTTATTCACCATACATCTCAAAATTTTAATGTTCCATTTTTCTCAGTCTATCCAGTGGGTATCTGGAGGTGACTCTGATTAACAAATTTTGTCAGCTATGTCTGGTCACACTGGTCTTAAATAGCAACCATAAGAAGGTTCTCTCTGAGCATGTTTTAATATGCGTTGGGGAGCTACAGTGCAACTCATTTCCCATTTTGCCAGCTTCAAAAAGAGACCTTCATCACAATCCTAGAAAATGACAACATCTTGTCACTTAAGAGTCAATAGTGAGGAAGTTCAAAGTACAGTAGGTTTTTTGTTCATGTCTAAAATGACAGCTGTTCCTATCCAAACTGTGACAGCCTGCTTGTTTCTCTGCATTTGTTGTGTAGGACTAAAGTAATTTTTGGTATCATCTCTAATAACTGGTAGTCCCAAACTCCCTTGTCACCTTCAGGCATCCCGCTAAGCACTTGAGTGTTTGGCATTGATTGATTGATCAACTGACTTGAAGCTCTGTCTGCCACCTTGTTCTGCAGAGCATAAACATGTCAGCAAGACCCTTTAACTGGAATATAAATAAAATGCTAGATTTCAATTGTAGTGGGAGCCTGTTTGGAAGAAAGTGCCACATTCCTTGTTTGAATACCTAAAATGCTGCCTGTCACAGGGTGATTGGCCCTTTTAAGGAGCCACTCCTCCCTGTGCCATAATTTGCTGCATCCTAGCCTGAGGGGAATGAATGGGATTAGTTTTTAGCCTGATCAACACTTGGGCCTCGTAAAAAGGGCTGGAGAACTCAGGCAGAAGGAGGAAATATAGGAAGCCAGGGCTGCCCGGGGGGTTGGGAGGGGGGGAAGTGGGGCACAATTTGCCCCAGTCCCTGGGCCCCATAGGGGCCCTCACAAGAATATATTATTCTATAGTATTGCAACTTTTTTTAATGGAAGGGGCCCCTGAAATTGCTCTGCCCCAGGCTCCCTGAATCCTCTGGGCAGCCCTGTAAAAGCAGGTTAGGCTCCTGTGGAAAGGCCTGAAATAGGGCGTGTAGGAAACAGGGAGGGCCCTGAGGGAATATGCCCTCTGGGAGGGGAGGCAATGGAACCTGCTGGGAAGAAGGACCTCCATGGTATGCCTTCAGAGGTAGTGCTCAACTGAAAAAGCAAAGACAAACTCTGCAGGGCCTGGGAGTAGGAGCAAAGAGCAGAGAACTTCAGTAAGTGGAGAGGGACTCCAGGAGAAGCAATTAGGAGTCATTACTCTATAACAGAACAGGGAAGGACTTAAAGGGCTGACAACTGAACCTACAAGGTGGGCTGAAGAATAGCCCAAGAAGGGCAAAAGAATGTATCTATTTGGTCATTTCCAAGAGATTAAGATCTTTTAGCGATGTGGCTGGAGGGCCAAGCCAGATCACCAACATCAACCTGTGTGGAGAAGGCCAAGGTGTTCCACCTCAGAGAAGGAGAGTGAGGCAGGGATGCTGCAGGGCCCCTTCATGCCATTTCCCCTCCTCTAACCCTCTCTCCTTTCTCTGCCACTTTGCCTGCTGGACGTGACCCTTCTGTCCTTACCCTGGTGGTCACAGCAGTGACATAGGCGGTGATAGCAGTGGCTGGTAAAGGGAGCAATGAGCCATCTCAACCAGCTTTACAACAACTGAAGATTGTCCCTTATACAGAGGAAATTCTCCAGGGGAATCTTTGTGTGCCAGTATAAGCATTACAGAGTGAATTTACCACACTAGAGAATCTAGCCCAGACACTTTGTGTTGTAATTATTGTGAAAGATGGGAAGCCAGCATAGCTTTATCCGTGCTTTCAAAAACTGGCCTCTAAAATAGGACTTGACTCTGCCACCATTAAGATAAATGGGATTCTTGCCATTGACTTCAATGAGAGCAGGACCGTGCTTTTAAATCCTTAACTTCATTTCAAGCATACACCAGTGAAAATCAGGAGTAAGCCCAATGATGTGAATAGTACTACACTGATGTGAAATTGGTGTGAGAGGTGTTGCAGGCCCATTATGTGCCCAAAGATGGTTCTTTCACACATAGATTGGGTAGTTTGTTGCCCAACTATCTGAGATATGCACACAGGAAGCTTTTCTCCATGTGCAAATGGTTGTAAGTGCAAAATATTTGTTCACGAATTCAGATGAAAATTTGCCCCAAATAGTTTTCTTTGCAGATATCCAGTAACACATTGAAGATATTCCGGCAGAGAATAAGTCTGCACTGATATTTATGTATAATTTGTTGTTAGCTTCATGCTGGCCTTGTGATTCAGCATGATCAAGATGAGGTGTTTGTGCTAGTGAGGAAATCTTTGAATGTGGAGAAAATTAGTTACTGAAACAGCACCCAGCCCCAAGGGGGAAATGATAAAATGACATGATATTCAGAGAATAAGGAATAACTAAAAGTGCCCATTATTTAAATTGGGGTATTTTTATATCAATATAAGCTCTCGCTGAGCTCCTGTGACATAATTCAGAACAAGCATTTTGCCTGTGGTTCACTGTATAAACATCATTTTATATGATCTCCCATGCTATTAGAGTAATAGAGGTAGCCTTATTTAATCCACTCTTGGCAAAGGAGATTCTTGCCATGTATAAAGCACTCAAAGAACTGTTTTCATGGGAAGATACATCTAGTTGGGAGAATGATTTATCGTGTTAGCAATCACTCTTTGCGGAAGTCAATTTGGCATTGTGAGCAAATGTTCAATACCTTGCAATGTTCCAGAGACACAATTTAAGATCATGTTGCAAACGTGAAAAAATTAATGGTGGGTGGAATTCATTTTAGCAGCCTAAGTGCCAAAAGGACAGCAATATGATAGTAGGCAGTTGTGGCACAGGCTTTCAAGGGGATTTTTTGCTGTGGAACTAGGCTTCGTGGGAGCTTGGCATAGGCCAGTGTGGAGGCGGGGTGCTTTGGGGTGGGAAAGGGACAGGCATACCCACTGTGTCTCCAGTTTCACAGACTCAGCGGCCACAAATCCCAGCAGAGGGTGTGCAAATGCCTTGATTTCTCTTTTACCCCTGACAGTGCAGTAGGGGCCTCAAATGCAGTTTAGAAATGACCTGCAACTTGGCCATAAACTTCAAACCCAGTATAGTTCCCCATTTACTTGGGCCTTGTGAATTTCACCTTACGTTAAGAAGGTGTACTTTTTTAACAGTGAGGATAATTAACCATTGGAATAATTTACCACAGGTGGTGGATTCTCTATCCATGACAATTTTTAAATCAAGATTGGATGTGTCTTCTAAAAGATCTGCTCTAGTTCTCCAAAATCTTGTTTGAAGTTTTATGGCCTGTGTTCTGCCAAAGGAGAAACTAGATGATCACAGTGGTCACTTCTATCCTTAGAATCTATGAATCTGGAATGAATGTGAAAATATTGGAACCTTTTCCTATACCAGGTATGTTTGGAATGTCCACCAGTACAAAGCTAGTAGGACTCCTGTTGAGAGTAAGGTGAAATGTCTATTCATGGGTTTTTATGAGGATTTGATCAATTATTTGCTTATGGCCCCCAATAAAACCCCACTATTGCTAGATATTGAAAGAATACTGATTTTCTACCATTACACAGTATGACCGTGGGAAAAATGGAGATCAAAGCAAGAAAATGAATGGAGCTTACAGCCTGGAGTTATGGTTAAAACTTCCCCCTGAGAGCTATTGGTGGGGATAAAGGCCAAAGTCTCCACTATGGAGTTTCTCCTAATTCCTGCTGCCATGAGGGGAGGAAGAGGGAGCAAAGCTTCCCTTAGGACTCTTCTGAGGCCAGCAGAAGGAGAAATGTTCCCCTAACAAAGTAGAGAGCAGAGAAGGAGGATCCTGGCTGGAGTCCTCTAAAAGTCCTTGTGAAGCCTCCACCATTGGGATGCCACCAAAAACCCAACAGTTACCATTCCTCAGTAACTGTGGTCTTTTAGCTTCTTCTACTCTGAGCACAGAAAAATACCATGGTAGCAGGGAAGTGAATGTTGAATTTTCAGTAATTTAGCTATACATTATAACTTTCAGATGCATATCCAAGCCAAAATTCAGTACAAGTCAGATTCATCTGTCACGACTCAAAAATCGTATTATTCAAATGCTATAGTATATGTTTGATTCTGAAATCTTTCCTAAGGTGGGCATGTGTAAACCCATAGTACCTAAGAAATGTTGTTATATTAATGCATGCGTGCTGACAAACCAGATCTTTGCTAGGTTATATAGCATTGAACTCATCATTTGTTCGGTTTATTTACACTTTGTTTTTCATGCTCGTTTTAGCTTTTATTAATGTATTTGATAATGTGGCTTCAGCTATGAGACTGAAATCCTCCCACTCCTTTCTTTTTTTTTGGTTAACTTTACAGTAAAGATTAAAATACTTTAGCAGCCCATAGATAGATGGTCTTGGGTTTGAAATTTATGTGCAAGTAACAAATATTGTAATACAGATGAGCCAGATCAGAGGAAAGGAAATGTATTATGAAAGACTGTTCTGGCAATATTAATCTGACTCATCTAGGTTGTGTGATGAATCATTCCACACTGCCACACAGGGACTGCTGTTACTGCTCAGCACTACGAAGAAATGGGGGAAGAGACAAAGGAGAATAAGAAGGAGAATAAAAAGGAGAAGTGGGAAAAAAAGTTTTAAGAAAGGTAGAAAGTTAGAATAGCTGTTAAAAACTGAACATTATGAACCTGGCTTGGAGTTTGTGTTACACACTTCAGTTATGTTATTGGGTAAATCATTTCATAGGCTCCAAATATTCTAATTCTCTTGGACAGTGTGTATGTGAAACAACTCACTGACTTGTAGCTGGCAAGAAGTTATTTTAGGATGGTTAATTTGGGTCCTTTGAGAGTGCTGAGACTTCCTGTCGGAACATTAAATAATCACATTGTGTCATAAGAGAATACTTAATTAAGAGCCTGGATCTGTGTATCTACTGTGAGGTGCTTTTAGTGGGAGTTGAGGGTTCTCAGCAACAGCAGCTGAGCAGGATCAAGTCCCTATTTCATTTTGATGGTGTAATTCTGTACAGATCAAGTATTTTAATCAAATGTAATCTAACTGGACAAATGATGCTCCATTTCCTGGAATATAATAATTCTTAAGGAGGATATAATTTAGTCCAGTCTAATGCCTGGTACCTCTTAAAAGTTCACTTAAGACCCACATTAAGGTTGAAATTCATCCCGGTACAGAAGCTGTCCTATATATACCACTAAAGCCCAGCCCTATTCAAGGCACTCATTAAGGGTAAAGCTCTCCTCTGTGCAAAGGCCCTATGCACCATTTACGTAGGGCCAAATTCTGGTCCCAATGAAATCAATGGCAAAATTCCTTTCCACTTCAATGGGCCATAATTAGGTTTGAGGACTTTAGTGGTTTATAGGTCCTTATGGGGGCTCTCTGTGCAGGTTTGAATTTCATCCACTGTTACGATAGCGTAAGGGTTAAGGAGAATCATTTTACACAAATTTGGGCCTCTACGTTTCCTGCAGTTGTGTACTTGGTTTGACTCAAGTGGTAGAACAATATTCAAGGGAAACAGTGGGAATAAAATCAAAAAGGTGTTTTTTTTCTTTATGATGTAGCTGCTTATTGTACCCTGTATTATGGCCTAAGGCGTTTGTTGCTTCTCTGTTATACAAACAAGAAAATAGAAGAGGCTTTCTTATTTAGATGTGATGAAGTTTTAGAAAAGGAGTAATGAGGGTGCAGTGTTGTATTTTATTCAGCACTTACGGCATAGAGAAAAGTTAAAATGAATATCTCTGTTGTCAGAGTTTTAAGTGAGGGATGATGCATTAGACTGCCTGGTTTTATTTGATTTGTTTGGAAATTGGAACTGCTGTTCTGCTTCTAGAGCAGAATTACAGACTTTGTTTAAAGAGAGATGCAAAGCACACCCATCATCCTGGGAAGAGATCAACATAAGCATTTTCTAAATCATGAGTAATGTTCACTGGAAGAAATCAAATTACTATAACATAGACAATCTGTTTTCTTTGCATGCAATCATGTAAGTGTTTTTAGGTCAAGCCAGCCAATTTAATCAATAGTATATATTTTATGGAAAAGCAAGGCTTTGTCAATAAAGTGTATTTTTGATGCTAAATGCAAGGGGCTCTAAATATTTACTTTCTATGCAGAAGTCCAGACTATGGTGTTTAAGGTATTAACAAGTGTTGCCATTGTCTGAGAGCTTGACTCAGGTGCTCTTTGGTTAGTCTTTCTTGGAGATATTTAAGCGTTCAACTGTAATATTCAAACTGTTCTTAGAATCAGTAATATAGTCCATATACAATGTGTGGAACTGCTTCCTCCATTTCATAAATGTGGTGTATCTTGTGATAAAAGAGCTGATTGTAGAGGAAGGTTGTCCAATGTCTAAGTATTTACTTTTGGGGAAATCTGTAGTGAGAAAGGCCTGGCTTATCAGACTATGACCCCATAAAACGACAGGAACTTAAAGGTATACTGTAAAAATAAGAGTACAATGAGGTGTGTCATGTATTTCACATTTAAGGGGGGAGCACCTGTGGATGTTGTACTGACACTGTTCATTTAAGTAGATCTTTAATTGAGGGTGCCATCTTATTTTTGTATTACTGCTCTCAGACTCTCAGAGTCATATTTGTTCCCTTGGGTGCACATATGTGGTGCTCACTGAATTCAAAGGAAACTGCATCTGATGCCAGATCTACACAACAGCCCTATATCAATACAGCTATGTTGCTCGGGGGTGGATTTTTCCAACCCCCCCTGAGCAACATAGTTACACTGACCCAACCTCCTGTGTAGACAGCATTATGTCAATGTGAGAGATTTTCCCATCGACATAACTACTGCCTCTCCAGGAGGTGGATTAACTATGCCGACAGGAGAAACCTATCAGCGTAGTAGCGTCTTCACTAAAGCGATACAGCAGCGAATTAGCACCAGTGCAGCTATGCCGCTGTAGCGCTGTACCTGAAGACAAGCCCTGAGGCAAATCCCTCTGATTTCAATGGGAGCTCCATGCACACAATATCATGCTGTATTTTTGTTGCATCAACTGGCATTAAAATAAAATAACAATATCAATAACGTGTGGGATACAATTGGAAATTCCACGAGACAGTTATTATTCTTTTAAATGAGGTCAGCAAGTCTGATTTTCAGCTGGTTAGATACTTTGAAACCCATTATATTTTGCCTAAGAAATTAATCAGTGCACCCAACCATGTAAAATGACATGGGGCCAACTCTTGACGCTGCTTATGTGTACACATAAGTAAAGGAAACCAGATGGAGCACAGCTCCTGTGTCCTGCTCCTGGCTCCTTGAAAAACTATGGAACCCCTACTCTGCCGTGGCTTGTGCCACAGAAGGGACCTTCTACTTAGAAGAATTGCAAGTTAGGTAACAGGCCCACAGTAGCAGTTCCTATGCCAAACTTATCCGTCAACCCCTCTCATAGGGGTTTGGAGGAAAGGATCCCTACGCTCCAGTGATCCCCAGCTGCTAGAATTGCCCTTATGGGTTGTTGGCAGCTCACACAGTTAAGAGCAGTATTCAGGCTACTTTAATCTGCCCCAGGGGACTGACCCAGTGCCTAAGGGGTGCAAATTGTAGGACTAGAAAGAGCCTGTCCCTTATGCAAAGTCTAGCACCAGTGGTAATACGCTGGCCCATCACTCTTGTGCACCAGCACCAGCTTTTCAAACTTGGAAGCCTAAAGTTCTGTGTTAAAATGTAAGGACTGAAGGGTCAGTTTTAGGTGCTCTGTCTCCTCTAGGAGTTTAAATCAGTATTTAAATTCCATTGGTGCAAAAGGACCAAGATTGTGACAACCACTTGCACAGGTGTACAATGGATTGAAAAAGATATTTGCTCTGTTTTTTCCCCCATATTTTGTAACAGCAGCTGCAATCGAGCCCCGAAAGATTTTACATAGGTCAAATCAACTGGATGTGCAGTGATATACTTCATTTAACATCGTTTCCCTCCTGGGCTGATGTAACCAATGTGTTTTGTGACTGTGGAGTTACAAGCACTGGCCAAGAATTCCTCCCACCCCTCTCGACCCCCAAATAATAATTTTGTTTGTTTTCATCAAAATTTTTCATACTTTTTTTGAGCTTTTCTATTGTTGGCAAACAAATCCCAAACACTTTCTGTTTAAAATACAATTTTAATTGAAAATGTTTGCTTTTTACTTAAAATTAACAAACTGAAATACAGATTATTTTTCATTTTTGTTAAAAAAAACATTTGAACATGGGTTCAATTTCACTGAGTTGGCAGGTATCAGTTATGCGGGCCTGCCAAAAAACCCCACATTTTAATGGAAAATATTTGATGAATTCTAAAAATTACAAAATCTCAAGACTGCTCCATGGAAATTCTCATGTTTAAATTATTCAAGCATTGCGGGTTAGTTCTGTAAAATGATATAATAAACTTTATTGGACAGAAAGTAGTAAGTCATGAATTATATGATGCTCTGTCATAGTCACATTTTGCTAAACAAACCACATTAAATGAATCAGTAATAAAATATTTTGTCCTGTGAGCAATTAAAAATGAGAGGGGACAAATTCTGATACCTGTGTCCTTTAACAGAAAAGCTCAAGAAAGGAAGGTGGCAATTACTGCATCAAATTGGCTCAACAGATTTTATTGGTGACTTTAGCCCTTGGATATGCAATTAAAATAAATATAATTAGTGTACATGTGATTATTAATGTCACATTATTTTACCCTGTTTGCTGTTCAGCTGTCCATTTGGATAATGATGTTAGATGGAAGCTCTAAAACCCTCAAGGCTAAATGTTTCCTTTCTGTTTCTCCTATTAAGAGTGCATTTCACTGCCTTGTTAATTTTTTTCCCACTGGATGCCCAATAATGCCATTCTTATGGAGCATGCCATTTGTATGTCTCTTCCAATGCCTCTTCTTCCACCATCCTCACCTGATGCACATACTTCCTAAAGGAAATGGAGAAGAAACCTGCCAACCTTGACCTGACCTCTCAAACAGAGGGAACTGCTTGAAATGGAGACTGCTCGCTGAAATGTGTTGAGTTCTGACCAGCCCATCTCAAAGAAAGATATCGGGTAAAGGGCAACAGTATTTCATAGTGCTGTGAAAGGATTTCTGTATGAAGATAGATTCAAAAGATTAAGAATGTGTACTTTAGAGAGGAGATGAGTAAGAGAGAACATGCCAGAGGTGCGTGAAATAAGGAATGCAACAGAGAAGATCATCCTATTTCACGTATTTTTGCTTTCTCGTTATGTAAGAACAGGGGTATATACAAGGAAACTTTTGGCTTGTACAGGAAGACAGCTTCCCACCTCCCTTGTAACGACTCATGGGACTAGAACCCAGGTTTGAAGAGACAGGAACAGCTGGTGTGCCTACATCTCCACTGGGAATCTGTGTAGAGCTGTGGCCAAGGAACACTGTGGAAATTGGGCACCACAGGAAGTACTACCCAAAGGGTCCAGAGCGACAGCATCCTGCAGCCTGCAGATTGGCCCATGCTCACTATTTAGCTCTGGAGAGTGGCCCAGGAAGTTGTCTGGGTAACTACACGGACTTCTGGCTCTTTGTGACTCCAGACCTCACCTTGCTTTCTGATCTCTGGCTCCTGACTCTTGCCTCCTGACTCCATCCTGGTAACTACCTCTGATCTCTTGGTTCCATCCCTAGCCTGACCCTTGCCTGTTCATCCCACCTCTTGCAATTACTCTGATCCCTGCTCACTGGCTCCTGCCTCATGGCTGTCGGTGACTTGTGGACACAAACCCAGCTGTGACCACTAGGCAAGACCACTTGTGCCCTGATCCCTTACATTCATAGGTTCCATTGGTGGTAAGCCTGAGATATGCGCCCCATCCAGTACTCCCTGTAGAAGGGATGGTTTGGAATTTCACATGCTCCTGAGATCAATGACACTGGTGCCCAGAGTGTGTGGGGAACAACTGGATAGAGACCCTTAATTCCAACAAAAACCTGGAGCACCTCTGCAACATAATGAAGTGCTCTTTAAAATGCTGTTAAGGGCTTTAGGATTGCTAGTAAATACAGAACTATGTAGCTACCTGTCTGGACATAGCATCAACCCTAAATGTTACATAATTTAAAAAAAAAAGAAAGAAATCCACGATGAAGATGGCAGGAAGTATAACGTTAAATGACTACTAAGGTCTCTGCTGTTCCCATGTCTGCTAAGGTAACTTCTTATTAAATGGGGAGGTGTTAACTGAACAGAAGGAGAAAGTTAACCAGCTGCGAAGCAAATGTATTTCTGACTTAGACGACTTGATAAATTAGGCTGACTGCTTTCTGGATTTGCCTGGTCCAAGAACCTTAGAGGAAAAGACTTGAAAACCCGGTGGGATGCTTCTTCTCATTCTTAAAGGTGAATGGTTTATGGGACTTGTCCCAAGTTCTATCAAGCTTGAACAAGTTTCATTATCCTACAGCCTGGAATCCTTTGAGCAGATTAATGATACCTCAAATGGCCCATGATCAGGTTCTGTCAGATAACAGCACTCTATTATCTTATTTCACCAAATTAGGAGGACTCAGATTCAGAACGGATAACTAATCGGGCAATCTGGAAGCTGTGTCAGAGAAGGAAATATAAGCTTCAGTACAGAAACTATACTAAATATGTTAAGTGGGCTTCTCCTCCAGATCCAAATGTGAAAGAGACACTTCAAGCATGGATTTCCCCCAGACTCTGTTCCACTGCTCCTCCTTCTCTAGATTCTGCTGGACATTATGTGGATCCAGGATCTGTGCTAGGAGAAGGAATGTAGACTGGATGGGTTGGAGTAAGGAGCAGGTTGCACTTTGCCTTCCTTTCATTCCCAGCTCGGTGAACATTCCTCAGAAAAAAGTAGTACTGCTATATTATGCCTTCAGGAGAGACAGTCCCACCTGGGAATTCTAGGGGACATGACCCTCCCCACCCAATGACAGAACAAAAGGGGAGGAGCTCTGAGATAATTATTCCTAGATATTTCCTCACCAACTCCTCCCTCTCATTGGAAGGGATAATCCATAATTATAATTATTGTTATGATAGGTCACCATAAGGCACTGTTACACATAGTCTTAGCATACAAGCAAGATTTTAGTCTTTGAAGAAAAACTGCATTGTTAGTTTTGTTGTTGCACGTTTTCTGAGGGAGCTGTGCAAACAACAGGAGTGTTGGCTTTCTGATTTAATCTCTTTGACTTTTGATATGGTCTCCCACAATATTCTTGCCAGCAAGTTAAAATAGTATGGATTGGATGAATGGGCTATAAGGTGGATGGAAAGCTGGCTAGATTGTCGAGCTCAACCAGTAGTGATCAACTGCTCGAATTCTCGTTGGTGGCAGGTATCAAGCAGGGTACCCCAGGGGTCGGTCCTGGGGTTTTGTTCAACATCTTT
This sequence comes from Gopherus flavomarginatus, assembly GCF_025201925.1. Taxonomy (NCBI): domain Eukaryota; kingdom Metazoa; phylum Chordata; order Testudines; family Testudinidae; genus Gopherus; species Gopherus flavomarginatus. The sequence continues at coordinate 115,742,178 of NC_066618.1, forward strand.
ATTAATGATCTGGGATGGATTGCACCCTTAGAAAGTTCACAGATGACACTAAGCTGTGGGAAGAGGTAGATATGCTAGAGGGTGGGGTTGGGTCCAGAGTGACCTAGACAAATTGGAGGATTGGGCCAAAAGAAATCTGATGAGGTTCAACAAGGACAAGTGCATAGTCCTGCACTTAGGACGGAAGAATCCCGTGCACCACTACAGGCTGGGGACTGACTGGTTAAGCAACAGTTTTGCAGAAAAGGACCTGGGGATTACAGTGGATGAGAAGCTGGATATGAGTCAGCAGTGTGCCCTTGTTGCCAAGAAAGCTAACGGCATATTGGGCTGCATTAGTAGGAGTGTTGTCAGCAGATTGAGGGAAGTGATTATTCCCCTCTTTTCCACACTGGTGAGGCCACATTTGGAGTATTGTGTCCAGTTTTGGGCCCTTCACGACAGAAAGGATGTGGACAAATTGGAAAGAGTCCAGCAGAGGGCAATGAAAATGATCAGGGGGCTGGGGCACATGACTTACAAGGAGAGGCTGAGGGAACTGGGCTTATTTAGTCTGCAGAAGAGAAGAGTGAGGGGGGATTTGATAGAAGCATTCAACTACCTGAAGGGGGTTTCCAAAGAGGATGTAGCTCAGCTGTTCTCAGTAGTGGCAGATGACAGAACAAGGAGCAATGGTCTCAAGTTGCACTGGGGGGAGTCTAGGTTGGATATTAGGAGAAACTATTTCACTAGGAGGGTGGTGAAACACTGGAATGGGTTACCTAGGGAGGTGGTGGAATCTCCATCCTTAGAGGTTTTTAAGGCCTGGCTTGATAAAGCCCTAGCTGGGATGATTTAGTTGGTGTTTGTCCTGCTTTGAGCAGGGGGTTGGACTAGATGACCTCCTCAGCTCTCTTCCAACCATAATCTTCTATGATTCTATGACTAGAGCCAGTTTTTGCCACTGAGTGGTTCTTGGGATCCAGGAACTTGTGTTTGCCTGAGAGTTTTGAAAGAAGGGATCACTTTGTTCTAGGACTGGTGTAAACAGTGTAAATAAAACAAGTTGTGCTAAGAATATATCCAAACTCTATGTCACTGATTTCTCCTCCACTGGGAAGCCAGCCTGCAAGGCCCTGAACATCTGCTGCCACTCAGGCTGTGTCTATACTTACAGCAGCGTGTAGAGTACAGGCACTACATATGTAGCTGCACATCTCAGTGAAAGGCTCCGGCGACGCCTCACTCCCTCCATGCTGCCAGAGGCTTTCACTGAGGTGGGGAAATGATCCAACAATGGTGAGGCAGCAGGATGCTACACTGCTAAAAATAACCGTGTAGAAGTGAGAGATAATGCTTCAGGATGTAGAGAGCTCACGCAGGGTACATACCCTCGGGTTCAGGCATGTAGAGCACTCTACTTACCTAACCCGTGCCTCACTGTCTACACTGCTGTTTACACCCATGCCAGCTGGGAGTGCAATGCTTGTATTCTACACGCCAGTGTGAGTGTAAATGTACCTTCAGGGGAAGGGCGACAATATCGTAGTGTGCTCTATCATAGACTCTTCACTGCATTGTACTAACTAATGTGGTACTGTAGATTATAGTAAGTGACATTTGTCAATATGATGGAATATTCAAACAAACGCTGTAGATTCCACAAAAATGCTTTAGTTTTACTGTAGTACATTTTCTATAGTAAATTATTTCCTGAGTCGTCATTTATTTCCTCATTTAAATGTTTTAATAAAAACATTTATTTTATGATTTCTGTATAATGGAAATTTGCTCTGTGATGTGACACACAAGGATATATGTTTATGCCAGTAAGGGTCAGTATCGATGATTGAATACAATAACAATGTCAGGCTGTATAAGTATAAATGAAGATTAAATTTAAGAATGTGAGGTATTCTTAGCAGCATCTATAATTATATTACTTCTGCTATCTGCATACAAAACAAAAGTGTTCTCCACTTCAAATCTCATTGAAGCTTCTTGAACATTACTACGGGGCAGGGGGGAACTGGTAAATGATTAAATGCATAATTAAAGGTTTCACATTTAATCCTGACACTTCAGTGATTTATGGTTTCCATTATTTTGTCTAAGTAATACACATTTTTTAATGTTTGTTCTTTCTTTCATTATTGTTAATGTCTATAATCTTACAGTAAGGAAATGTATCACAAAGAGAGGTTTTCTATCCCCAGCTCCTGCTTAGAGGGAGAATTAAATTAAAATACTGGACGCTGCCTGATGAAGTCAATGGGAGAGTGGTGTGCTGAGTGCTTGCAGTACTGGGCCACAAATGTTTCACTTAGAATAAATATGAGGAAGAGGTGAATTCTCAACTTCTTTGCAGTTATATACTCTAGGGCCCATGTGTGCTCCTTTTGGAGTCGATCACAAAGTTCCTATTGGCATCAGTGGTACAAGACTGCCTTTAATTAGGAAACAAAATGTTGTTCTTTTATAGAATCATTTAACATGATCACACCAGATCAGACTAGTTAGCTGTCTAGTCTGTATTCTGTTTCTTAGAGTAGTCAGCTCCACATGCCTCAGAAGAAGCAGCCGGAAATCATGCAGTGAATATTCATGGAATAAGCTGCTTAATGGGAAAGTTTCTTCATAACGTCCAGCAAACACTGGTGGGAATATATCCTGAAGCAGGATGCTTTATATCCTTTCTTTTTCATCAGACTATAATTATGGATACTTATAAATATCTCATCTTATTTCTGAACCCCATAGAATTCTTGGCTTCAGGGACATCCTGTGGCAATAAATTCCACAGGTTAACCAGGCATTGTTAAAAAAGTTATTGTGCCTGATTTATCTTCTCAATATAGTTTGTGTAATGTTATCATATTCTCTCTTTTCATCTACTCTCTAAACAAAGCAGTCCCAATATTTTTAATCTCTCTTCATATATATATAAGTGTTTCATTGCCTCTAATATTTTCTTAATCTTTGAATCTGTCACAGTGTGGCTGGCCCTTTAGAGAGGAGATGGCACCACCTGTGACATACTACACTTGCCTCCTCAGCTGGGGAAAATGGTTTGTGTGACTCAGTCAGGCCTCTTGGATAGATAAGGGAGAGGCCTGGATAGTGAGATATGGGATGGATGGGTGGATTTCAGCAGAGGCCTTGAGAAGGCTGCTGAAGGCAGAATCCTCCTGAAGGAGACCCCGAGACACCAGGGGAGAAAAGATTCCAGCTAAGTTGGGCTGGGAATGACCTGCCAAGTAAGGGAAAGACTCCATACAGAAGGGCCTGGGAAGGGCTTAATGGAGAGTGGGGAAGGATAAATATGTGAACTTCATTTTGAATGGTCTGTGGCGCACCAGGGTATTAACTGGTTAAGAGTAATGCCTGTATGGAGATTATTAAGGAGCCCTGAGGAGAGGGAACTGAGGGTGGGATGTCTGTAGGACCACCCAGTACAGAAACCTTTCTTTTTTTATTATCTTTCTTTAGATAGGGAGACGAGGGAACACATTATTCCAGGCTGGTGGAGACCATTATTTATACAATGGCATCATAATATTTTCAGTAGTTTTAATCTATTCATTCTGTATCTTAACATATTGTTTGGGGCACTGCTGCACACTGAGCAGAAATTTCCATTGAACTGTCCACAGTGAAGCCCCGGTCTTTTTAGCTGGATGCTTACAGTTAATTTACAATCCAGTAATGTGTATGAGTACTTCAATTTATTCCTTCTAATGTGCAAAACTTTGCACTTTCCAATGCTGAATTTTATCTGCCTTCGTATTGCCCATTCGCCTACGCTAGGTAGGGGGTCCGTCCCTCTGAAGTTCCTGATGACAAAATAAGTCAAGGTTATTTGCTCGCTGCTGCTCACTCTCTCCTCCAGCTTAATAACAAACATGGGAAACAATACTAGTCCTCGTACAGAATCTTGTTGCACCCTCCTGTAAACTTTTTGTTATATGGAAAACTGACCAATTATTCCCATTCTTTGTTTTGCTGTATCAAGAGTACAAGATGTAAATGCAATATTGGCTGCATTTTTGGGACGGGGCACAGGGGGAAGACTAGGAAAAGCTATAAAAACAGTGTTTCTGAATCTTCAACCCGTACTTACTTACTCACATGAATAATTGCACTGGCTTCAGTAAGATTACCTGTAGGAGCAAAGTTTTCAGAATAAGGCCCAGATTTTCAAAAGAGTGGGTCAAATTCTGAAGCTATAAACCTGTCACCCTATGCAACTCCCGCTGGAGCCAGTGGAAAGACATGTTAAATCATATCATTTTTCCTTTGTTGAAGGTGTTTCCAATACTTCAATGAAATAAAGAATAAAAAAGAGATTATGTTAATAGAAATTTATAACGTATAGAACTGATCTGATTCAAGAGAGCAGCTTTCAAAGGATCTGTGCTGTGGTCTGGTAACCATAATATTTAGACTTGCCTAAATATGTACACCTCTACCCGACATAATGCTGTCCTCGGGAGCCAAAAAATCTTACAGCGTTATAGGTGAAACCGTGTTATATCAAACTTGCTTTGATCCGCTGGAGTGCACAGCCCTACCCCCCAGAGCACTGCTTTATCACATTATATCCAAATTCGTGTTATACTGGGTTGCATTATATAGGGGTTGAGGTGTACTTAGGAGTGACTAAATTGCATATAGGAATTGTCATATACTTATAAGCAGGCATATTTTGATATGTGCATTGCTTTCCTTTGGAACTATTTCAATTTATCAGGCAAATCTTTTATTTTCACAGTAGACTGGAACAGCTTTTTCTGAGCCACAGAAGCCTAGCATGTTAATTCATTTTAGTTTCAGAATTACTGCTCTTCTAGTCTTTATGCTCTAACAAGTGTTAGCAAGTCTTAGGCCAAACTCTCTACAGTTATGAATTGGTGCAGTTCTGTAGAAGTCAACAGCACCATACCAGTTTACACTGGGAGAGAATTTGGCTCATAATCAAGAAACAGATCAAGTCTGCTTAAGTCTAAGACCATGTCTATACTACAGACCTTACAGCAGCACAGCTGTCCCGGTGCAGCTGTGCTGCTGTAAAGACTCCCATTTAGCCACTCTATGCCGACAGGAGAGAGCTCTCCCATCAACATAATTAATCCATCCCCCAACGAGCAGTGGGAGAGCGTCTCCCTCCGACATAGTGCTGTCTACACCAGTCCTTCTGTCAGTGTAACTTGTATTGCTCAGGGTTTGTTGTTTTTTTTCCACATCCCTGAGTGACATGAGTTATACCAACAAAAGTGCTAGTGTAGACAGTCTTAACCTATTATATAAGAGCAGCCATACTGGGTCAGACCAAAGGTCCATCTAGCCCATTATCCTATCTTCCAACAGTAGCCAATGCCAGGAGCCCCAAAGGGAATGAACAGAATGATCCATTCCCTGTCACCCATTCCCAGTTTCTGGCAAACAGAGGCTAGGGACATCATCCCTGCCCATCCTGGCTAATAGCCATTGATGGACCTACCCTCCATGAACTTATCTAGTTTTTTTTTAACCTTGTTATAATCTTGGCCTTCACAACATCCTCTGGCAAAGAGTTCCACAGACTGACTGTGTGTTGTATGAACAAATACTTCTTTTTGCTTGTTTTAAACCTGCTGCCTATTAATTTGGTGACCCCCTAGTTCTTGTGTTATGAGAAGGAGTGAATAACACTTCCTTATTTACTTTCTCCACATTAGTCATGATTTTATAGACCTCTATCATATCCCCCCTTAGTCATCTCTTTTCCAAGCTGAGAAGTCCCAGTCTTATCAAACTCTCCTCATACAGAATGTCCATAATCATTTTTGTTGCCCTTTTGTGAATCTTTTCCAATTCCAATATATCTTTTTTGAGATGAAGCAACCACATTTTCATGCAGTATTCAAGATGTGGGCGTACCATGGATTTATATAAAGGCAATATGATATTTTCTGTCTTATTATCTATCCTTTTCTTAATGATTCCCAACATTCTGTTCACTTTTTTGACCGCCACTGCACGAGTGAATATTTTCAGAGAACTATTCACAATGACTCAATGACTTTTATGACTCATAAAAGACTGCAAATTCTTTGGAGCAGGGACTTTCTTTTATCATATGTCTATACAGTATTTAGTTTAATGGGGCTCTGAATTGGGAGGGACACCTAGGGTGCTGTACTGCAACATAAATAACAACATTTTAAATCTGATTTAAAAAAAAATCTCTTCCTGGACTGGAAAACCATTTGCCAAGTTTCTGCCCAGGGTGGACGTTTACAGCAGAGTTATACTACAAATCCCTAAGAATAGGAGTTTATAATGGTATCCTAGCAGCCTAAATGGTAGCCCTGTTGAGACACGTTCATGGGGGAATGGACCTTTGCTATTTTTCTCATAGTACCTCTCCTTGCCTTTTTGGTTTGTCACATCTCTGTGACATTAAAGCCATTTACTCGGGAAAATGTGGGTTATAACCTCTTGCTATAAATCACTGGCAAAAATGGCTATGAGGGAAATTGTTCTTGTTTTCTAAAATGTCTATATTCAATAATGGGGGGAACAAACAGGGCTATAGAAAGTACAAATTGATTTAAAAACAAGCATTTGCTCCGAGATATTTTTTGAAACGTTTTATAACTCTTGTTTGCTGCAGCAATTAATATTCCCATCACAGGAAAATCAAACCAAACAAGGCCCATGGAACTGCATGAGAGCAGGTTGTGGGCTGTGAACATGAAAGTACCTATAGCACCTTTTTCATCTCTGTGCACTTTAGAAATATTATTTAAATGTAAGCAGAGTCAGGATGAGCTCTACCCTGATATCTGGTGGTGAATTATGGGGAGTATGGAAAGGAATTTCAGGTATTTGCATTGGCACACCCACTCCACCTAGCATAGCCCATGGCAGCCTGGGATGGTTATTTTGACAGCTCTGGGATCACCAATTTCTTTGATTATTGGGGCAGGAGGAATGAAGTGTTGTCACCCAGATTATGTGAATGAGGAACTATGAGACTGCTTTATGACAGAGATGTCTCACTATCCATTAAGTAGCACTTGCTAGACAAGGGACATGGGTGCCAAAACCCAGTGAATTGAGAGAGGTTGGGGATTGGTGTGTGTACCTGATGGTATGGGCCCCTTTTTAGGGCCTGGAACACCAATTGTACATCCTCCTCTCTCCACTGTTGAAGAGCAGAGATAATTTTGAAACCATAAGGAGTCCATCTAGAGGCTGCTGAGCTTAATTCATGTTGGGCCAATGGTGCACCAGCACCTGAGCTCCCCTACTACAAGCTGAAATCACTAAGAGCTGAAATCACTAAAAGATCTAAGCTTACTGAGCTGAGATCACTGAGTGCTGTGTTAACTAATGGGGGAGCCTGAAGATCTATCCCTAAGCGGCTGGCAGAGCGGAGCAGTTTGCATGTTGGAGCAGCCCATGGAACAGTGAGCGGAATGGAGCAGTTTGCGGGAGTGGCTCACGGGTCGGCTGGAGGAGCGGCACAGCTGATGGAATGGAGCTGGTTATGGTGAAGGCTGCAGCAGAACTCCATGGAGAGGTGGAGCAGTTGGCCCCTGGCCCACATAAGGTGCCCCTTAACAACCTGTCTGGGCCCCCCTCCTCCATTTCTACCCAGGCTGGGGGCGGGAAAACTCTGCAGATAAACTTTTGAACTCTGGGGTGGAACTGACCAGAAACAGAGACTTTTGGATTATTGGACTTTGGGGTGATTGGGCTTAAGACCTTAAGGGGGAAAGGACATTGCCAAACGTACTTGGAGGTGGGTTTTTTGCTTATGGTTTGTGTTGTAATTCTGTTTGTGGTGTTTCTCCAGCATGATGCCGCATTGTTTCCCTCCTTTATTAAAAGGATTTTGCTACACTCGGACTCCGTGCTTGCGAGTGGGGAAGTATTCCCTCCTAGAGGTGCCCAGGGGGGTGTATGTAATTGTCCCAGGTCACTGGGTGGGGGCTCGAGCCGGTTTGCATTGTGTTATTGAAACGAAACCCCTGGATACTGAACCCGGCCCTTGTTGCTGCCAACTCAAAGGGCAGAAGGTTATATAAATATGGTACATGGTAACTGAAATAGGAAGTACTGTATCCATTTTGCAGATGGGTAAACAGTCAGAGAGAATAAGTAGTGTAGGTCTTGATCCATTGACTCTAATGGGGCTCTGTGTGGGCACAAATGTCATGGTACTTCCTGCTAGCATCCACTGCCATTTCAAGTGCATGAGGTCTTCCATTTTGAGGACCATAGGTGCATAGAAGTGGGGTTATCTTTGATCCATTTCAGTCCATTTTGCTCTGTTACCATCCCCCAACCTCCCTGCTAGCCACAGTCTATCTTCCCACTCCTGTGAACCTCCTGAAGTACAGAGGAAGGAAATACTCTTCCCAAGAACCTTAGGAGCAAAGCTATGTGTATTCTGCAGCAGCAGCTGGTGCTAGAATCTGTGGCCCATAGTTTCTGCAGCATTCTGATGTATCATTCTGGAGTTTCTGTAACAGAATGAGGTACATTAAAACAGAGTTGTTTATAGAAAGAAATATAGACATAAATAGTACAATCAGTAGAGTAGCCCTTGTTTTTTAGCTTGATATTAATATTGTTTTATTGTATGCTGCCCCCAGCTTTTCTGTGTGCTGCAGATTTTTGTAGCAAAAACATATGATTAAGTTGTAGAAGTGGAGGAGCATGAAGATATTTGGTAACAAGGTAAGGAGCTTCTGGGGTTTATGGTATCTAGGAACTCAGTGGAGGTTATTTAGCGGGTTTTCACTAAAGCAATTTGGTACTACACGAGGGATGCATTTTCTTTTTCTGTTTTTCTTTTGCATAGGAGTTGAGGTTGCTAAGAGCGGGGAAAAAGCTTCAATTTCTCATTCCCAGAAACCACTGACAATTAGCTGCCCTCCTCTTATTATATGGCATTACATCCCTCATGATGGACGAACACACTGGTTTGATATTTCTGCTAGATTGATCACTGGTGAAATAATTAACAATATGTATATGTAAGTTGCTGCCATTATGCTTCAGAATTAACATTTCACTGAGATGAAGGGTAGACATGTTGTCAGAGATATTGTTTCAACCAGAGAACACTGTACGACCAGCTCAATTTTTAAAGGCATGCTTGTAATCATAAGTGATAAATATTTATTTGTTGATAAAAATGAAAGCATAAATTATGGGCACAATTATGTTGCACATTTTAAAGATCAAATAAGTAGCCATTGGCACAACAGCATAATTGATTTGTACTTGGGAGTCTGCATAACGTATTTGTGATAGGTGGGTCAGAGGACTGAAATGTTTGGCAGCCAATGTACTAGGGCCCACTCCCTCCTCTGGAACAACAGCTTTGGGCAGTATGGCGGGGAAGGGTGGTTGAAAAGATTGGGAGCACTTGTTAAGGGTGGAGGAACAGAGACAATTCTGGCAGAGTAGATGGGAAGCAGGTGAATGGAGGGAGAGAAGAAATCAGAAAACTTATGTACGGAACAAGAGCAAAGATTGTTAGATCTAGAGGAGAGCAATGGAGTCTTGATTTGTGATGGGGAATTTTGATGGAGGGAGGAACGAGAGAGAAGATTTTGGGGGTGGGAAGGTGGGCTTTGGAAGAAAAGGGGCTGAGGAAAGTTGGAAGGGAACAGGATTTGGGAGTGGGAGGAGAGACTAGGGACCAGAAGAAAAGAGGGAGCTGGAGAAGCAGGAAAAGGGACTAGCTGGGTTGCAGAAGGAAGAAGAATTGGTTTGGGGAGATTTGAGAGGACTAAAAAGAGCTGGGAATGGAGCAGCCATTAGAGAATGAGGAGGGCAGAGAGGCTGAGGAAATCTGTGGGTATGGAGAACAGAGCAATGAAGAAGATTTGAGGGAAAAGGGGAAATTAGGGACAGTGAAGTGATTTTGTGGCAAAGGAAAGAATGGAGAGGGATAGATGACAGGGTGGAGATACCTCCCTTGAATGTGGTGGGGGGAAGGGGCATGAGGGAGGAAGTCTGAAGGAAATTTAGAAAGGATCGAGGACAGACTGGGTTTATGAGAGGGAGGAGAAAGAGATCTTTGTAGATTTGGACTGCTAAGAAAATACTGCGTCTGGGAAGGTGTATCGGAGCACAGGAAGGGCTGTGGAGAAGGCCAACATACTCTGAGCAGCATCCAAGTAAGTCATGGAAGCTACTCCACTGTTAGGCTGCATTGGTAGATGGGTGAAGAAAGCCCTCAGAGCACTGGTCTGGACAATCACTGGCTCCAGTCAGTATGCCCTCACCTCATTAAAGTTCTCTCCAAATTCTGCAAAAGTTAAATTGTGACTCAAATTAGTTTTATAGGGCTCCCCTTTAGAATTTTGAGATTTCTCAAGTGAGCAAATTGAACGCTAACGCCATGTAAATAGCGTTCTAACTTTTTGCCTTTCCTTTTCCCCAGCATCCTTCTGGCGGCCATCCCTCAGCCATCACTGGGAATTCTACATTCACCCAGCTCACTTATACAGGCATCAAACTTATTGATCTGCAGAGGAGCTCTGGCGTCAGGCTGTCTATGGCCTGTATTTAGCTGTTGGAGAGGAAAAGCTTTTACTTCTCCCAAGGAACAAAATGAAGAAACATTAGCTAGGTTTCAAATCATTGTGGAAGGTGCCGGGCAGGGGAAGCTAATAATAACTGCTGTGTTACAAGTAGAGGGGAAAATTTAGTTAGCAACATCAGTAATTCTACTTCCTTTTATCATCTGAAGACTCTTTAAATGCCACGGTTATGTAAAAACTCTTTGTTCACCTTATCATCTAGATCCACAAAATGCTCAACATATTTTGAGTGGTGCATTATTCATTCTTTTCCTTGTATATCCCATTCCTCCGTCCCAATGTAATTCCCTTGATATCACTACAGTCATTATTTGTAGGGTCTAGACTACTAACCAGCTTTGATGGATTCTGTAAGGTCACTTAAATTCCCCCCTCTTACTCCTTCTGTAACCCACTTGGGTTCATTTCTTAGCTCCATCAGTTTTCTGATGCAGAACCAATGGCAAGGGGAGATACTTACTGTCCCCTTGTAACAGTGACTCAGAGACAGAAACTACCTCCCAAAGTTCTGTCATTAGAGCTCTGGGATTTTTGGCTCCAATTTGCCAGCGCAAGCAGAATACTCCCCCCACCACCCCACCCACCAGCACTCCCTCCACTCACACAGCCTTCTGGAAGTAGCCAATGGAGGACTGGGAAAGTCACCAGGATTATTCTAATCCTATTAAAAAGCAGACGACTCTTCCCAAGGAGAGGCACCCCTGGTGTTCAGAAGGTGTGATAGTGTAACACCAACAGACCCCGGTTGTTGGCAGGCAGGACTGAACCTAGGGCCTCTGGAGCTTAGTGCATGAGCCTCTACCACATGAACTAAAAGTCAACTGGCTGTTAGCTAAGGCTGTAGAGGAAACTCATTAATCTTTCTCTCTCTCTAAGTAGTCTCGGTGCCCCTAAATGTAACAGAACACCACATCCAGGAGGCATATCGGTTACAATAGCAAACAGGGTTCTTAGCAAGAGTGCCTAAATCACCTTTTGTAAATACTGCAAGGCAGGCCCTGCTGTTGACACAGGGGACCCAGAAACCCTGTATATCGGTGGTTCTCAACAGAGGCCTGGGGCACCCTGGAGAGCTGCGAGCAGGCGGGGCCAGCATCAGATTCGCCGAGGCCCAGGGCAGAAAGCCAGCACCCCTCCACATGGGGCTGAAGTCCAAGGCCCTGAGCCCCACCTCCCAGGACTGAACCTGAAGCTTGAGAAATGTAGCTTTACATGGACACCTGTGACATTGGGCCCCAGGGAATTGCCCTGTTTGCTACCCCCAGCTTTTATATGCAGAAAACCTGTTGTGGCACAGGTGGGCTGTAGAGTTTTTATAAAATGTTGGAAAGGGTCAGAAAGAAAAATGTTGAGAACCCCTGCTTTATATTGCTGCAAGAAGCATGGCGAAAACCCTGGGCTAAAGACAGGACCCTCAAGAAAGAGAGGAGAGGCCTTTATTGGGGCAGAGGAAGTGATCTGAGTAACACCTGACTGCAGGTTACTTAGACTTGGCTTCTACCCACACAAAAAATGATTGTGTTTTCTATTGGATTTCTGCTGTGTGCTATTTGTGCACCTTACAGTCTTGCCAAACTGCACTGTTCAAAAATCATTAGACAGCCCCACACCCAAATCATTATATGCTTAAAAATTATAAATATTCTATGATTTTTTTTCTCCTTTGTCTTCTTGATTTTGAGCCTTTAGAGTTCATGCTTTTCTGAACTCAGAAACGCAGGAAAAAACTTCTAATTACAAAGCTGAGATTCTCATGTAATCAGATAAATCCAGAATCAGGGGCTTGTTTAAAAAAAGAAAGAGAGAGAGAAAATAAAGAAAACCACCACCAAAACATTGTGATACTCACAATGAAACTGCAAGAGGTGGCCACACTGATCCTATCTCCTCCCTTATCACTAGAGTCCCTGACCTGCAGTAATAGCCTTTGCTGTCTAGCTGGCAGTCAATATTTGTGCACTTGAGATGAAACTCTCTCTGTCCCTCTCCACTGAATACTCAGCATTTTTTACTGAGCTCTCATGTGTGTTAGGAGCTAGCCCCAGGTGTAACTGTTCAGTGAAGGGTGCTCGTGTGGCTCCTTAAAGTTTCAGTGCATTTTCACTGTGCTTATTTATCGAGCCTTTTTCTAACATATTTTTATTTTCAGTATGTTTGTTCCCCTGTTAGTTTATACAAAGACACCTCAAGGAGGAGTTCATTCACACGTTCTTTGTGTTCAGTCTCTACTTTGCATGTGGCTCACTGGCTCCTTGGATGATAAGCACTGAGCTTTCATCAATGTAAGTAGATACCATAGGTTTTCCTGTAAAGTTTCAGTGAGGCTCCTGCACTCATGGCAGCACAGGTGGCAACACTTCACATTCTAAGTGCTAGCACTTGATTACCCTCCTGGAAAGCCCCTTTCAGGCTTCAGTAGACTCTGTCAGTATCATTCCTGAAGTCTGAGGACTACTGCCCAGAAAATGGTGCTTGTACCTAGAATGTGGTGAATGGTATTCATAGACTCATAGACTTTAGGGTCAGAAGGGACCAATATGATCATCTAGTCTGACCTCCAGCACAAAGCAGGCCACAGAACCCTACCCATCCACTTCTATAACAAACCCCTAACCTATGTCCGAGTTATTGAAGTCTTCAAATTATGGTTTGAAGACCTCAAGCTTTGTTTCTTTCAATATGGCAGCTGTTCCAGAGCTTGGCTTCTTGCCCTTGCTGTGGAAGCATGTCAGGAGTTGGGAAAGCTTACTCTGCTGGTGAAATAAAGCCCTCCTTGTAAATGTCATCTAGGTATGATTTCTAGCTAGTGCATTGTGATTAGCTATCAGAATTCTGCAAAACTCATTGTTTTTCAGAATGCAGCATTTTACCAGTGTGACATTGTCGTTACCCTATTGCTCTGAAATGCAATATTCTATAGCTCCTACATGCAGGTACTGCTGGAGTGAATCTAAACTTTAGTTTGAGCTGTATAAGGTCTGAGAGTCAGATCCTGCCCTCCCTGTGGCAGTGTGCTAGAGAGGGAATATGTAGCTTCTTCCTCATGGCACAGCAACAGGGCAATTGCAGTTTAGTGCTAGGGTAATAGCTGGTACAAGAGACTAAGGAAAGTCGGGGAGAGCAAAGGTATTTTGAGGTGCATCTGGTGGATGTTATGGAGAGAAAGGAGAGAGATGTCATGGGAAATAGAAAGGGACAGACTAAGGGACTTGAGAGAAGGAGGAAGAGAGATTCGGAGCATGGGCATGCCCTCAATTATGCAAATGTCAGCACTGGTATTTCTTATGGAGGATAGGTTCATCAATAGCTATTAGCCAGGATGGGCAGGGATGCGAAACCATACTCTGAAGCATCCCTAGCCTCTGTTTGCCAGAAGCTGGGAATGGGCGACAGGGGATAAATAACTTGGTAATTACCTGTTCTGTTTGTTCCCCCGAAGCACCTGGCATTGGCCACTGTAAGAAGACAGGATACTGGTCTAGATGGACCATTGTTCTGACCCAGTAGGGCTGTTCTTTTGTACTACTGAGATGATCTGTTATTTAGCAGAAACTGCTAGTTATGCTTCTCAAAGAAGATAGAGGGTATGTCTACACTACAGGATTATTCCGATTTTACAGAAACCAGTTTTGTAAAACAGACTGTATAAAGTCGAGTGCACACGGCCACACTAAGCACATTAATTTGGCGGTGTGTGTCCATGTACCGAGGCTAGCGTTGATTTCCGGAGCATTGCACTGTGGGTAGCTATCCCGTAGCTATCCCATAGTTCCCGCCGTCTCCCCCGCCCCTTGGAATTCTGGGTTGAGATCCCAGTGCCTGATGGGGCAAAAAACATTGTCGTGGGTGGTTCTGGGTACAGCCTCACCCCTCCCTCCGTGAAAGCAGCAGACAACTGTTTTGCGCCTATTTTCCGGGTGAACTGTGCAAACGCCATAGCACAGCAAGCATGGACCCTGATCAGATCAAGACCGTAATCGTGGATGTTGTAAACACCTCGTGCATTCTCATGCAGTCTGTGCTGAACCAGAACCTGCAAAGCCAGGCGAGGAGAAGGCGGCTATGGCAGAGCGGCGACAAGAGTGATGAGGACATGGACACAGAATTCTCTCAAACTGCGGGCCCCTGCACTTTGGAGATCCTGCTGGTAATGGGGCAGGTTCTAGCCATTGAACGCCGATTTTGGGCCCGGGAAACAAGCACAGACTGGTGGGACCGCATAGTTTTGCAGGTTTGGGACAATTCACAGTGGCTGCGAAACTTTCACATGTGTAAGGGCACTTTCATGGAACTTTGTGACTTGCTTTCCCCTGCCCTGAAATGCCATAATACCAAGATGAGAGCAGCCCTCACAGTTGAGAAGCGAGTGGCAATAGCCCTCTGGAAGCTTGCAATGCCAGACAGCTACCGGTCAGTCAGGAATCAATTTGGAGTGGGAAAATCTACTGTGGGGGCTGCTGTGATGCAAGTAGTCAAAGCAATCATTAAGCTGCTGCTACGAAAAGTTGTGATTTTGGGAAATGTGCAGGTCACCGTGGATAGCTTTGCTGCAATGGGATTCCCTAACTGTGGTGGGGCGATAGATGGAACCCATATCCCTATCTTGGCACCGGAGCACCAGGGCACCCAGTACATAAACCGCAAGGGGTACTTTTCCATGGTGCTGCAAGCACTGGTGGATCACAAGGGATGTTTCACCAACATCCACGTGGGATGGCTAGGAAGGGTTCATGATGCTCACGTCTTCAGGAACACTACTCTGCTTAAACGGCTGCAGCAAGGGAATTACTTCCCAGACCAGAAAATAACAGTTGGGGATGTTGAAATGCCTGTAGTTATCCTGGGTGACCCAGCCTACCCCCTGATGCCATGGCTCATGAAGCCTTACACAGGCAGCCTGGACAGTAGTCAGGAGCTGTTCAACTACAGGCTGAGCAAGTGCAGAATGGTGGTAGAATGTGCATTTGGCCATTTAAAGGCAGGCTGGTGCACATTACTGACTCGCTCAGACCTCAGCCAAACCAATGTCCCCATTGTTATTGCTGCTTGCTGTGTGCTCCACAGTCTCTGTGAGAGTAAGGGGGAGACATTTATGGCAGGGTGGGAGGCTGAGGCAAATCAGCTGGCCGCTGATTACACGCAGCTAGACACCAGAGCGATTAGAAGAGCACACCACAAAGCGGTGCGCAGCAGAGCAGCTTTGAAAACGAGTTTCATCACGGGCCAGGGTACGGTGTGACTGTTGTGTTTGTTTCCCCTTGATTGACTTATTCCCTGTAAGCAACCCACCCTCCCCCTTCGATTGCAGCTTGCTTAAGGAAATAGTCACTATTGTTTAAAAATCCTGTATTCTTTATTAAAAAGTCATTATGAAAAGAGGGAGAGAATGACAAGGTAGCCCAGGTGTGGTTTGGGAGGAGGATAGGAGGGAAGGAAAAGGCCACTAAAAAAATTTCAAAGTAATGACAGTCTTTTGGTTGGGCTGTCCACAGGGGTGGAGTGGGCGGGTGCACGAAGCCTTCCCCCACGCGTTCTTACACATCTGGGTGAGGAAGATATGGAACATGGTGAGGGTGGTTACACAGGGGCTGCAGCGGCACTCTGTGACCCTTCTGCTGTTCCTGAAGCTCCACCAGATGTCGGAGGATGTCAGTTTGATCACACAGCAGCCCCAGCGTTGCATCGCGCCACCGATGATCTTCCTGCCGCCACCTCTCATCTCGAGCGTCCCTCCTCTCCTCACGTTCATCCCTCCTATCCTCACGTTGGTCCCTCCTCTCCTCACGTTCACTGGCATCTTTCCTGTAATTTGCTACCATGTCCTTCCACTCATTTAGATGAGCTCTTTCATTGCGGGTCACTTCCATGATTTCCGAGAACATTTCGTCTCGCGTCTTTTTTTTCCGCCCCCTTATCTGAGATAGCCTTCAGGATGGAGTAGGGAGGCTTGAAAAATGTGCAGCTGCATAAGGGAGGGAAAAAAGGGAGAGAAGTATTTTAAAAGATACATTTTACAGAACAATGGTTATACTCTTTCACAGTGAACACCACTATTCACCTTACATAGCACATGTGTTTTCACTACGAGGTCGCATTTTGCATCTTAATATTGAGTGCCTGCGGCTCTGGTGTTAGAGATCTCACAGACGCAGGTCCAGGCAGCAGAATTCAGCTAGCATGTGGCCATGGTAAGCCATTGTCTTTCGGCTTCCGCAGCCTTCATATACACAGTGCCCTCCTTTCCCAAATACCAAGCAAATCCCGTTCAGTGCTGCTTCTTTCCTGTTAACATGCAGCAGCAGAAACCACCCCCCCATCCAGTTCTCTGGGATGATTGCTTTACCCCTCTCCCCACCGCGTGGCTGGTATCATGGAAGATCACTGCTAATCACCCCCCTTCCTTCCCGGCCCCCCCCCCCGCGTGGCTGGTAGCAGGGAACAAACAGAAAAAGCTCACCGCCATTTCCCGCCCCTCCCCTCACCCCGCTTGGCTACGTGCAAGGAAGGATTTCTTTTAAGCAACAGGCAAACAGCCCAGTAGGAATGGCCATCTCTGTCCCCTTAACTAAATTCCTGAATTTCAACCAGGTTACCATGAACGATATCACTCTCCTGAGGATAACACAGCGAGATAAAGAAAGGATGTTGCTTGAATGCCAGCAATCACTGGGACCATACGCAGCTAGGCTTTGTCATGCAATGATACCAGACTACTTGCTACATGCATGGCGTGGTCAAGTGTCCTACCATGGTGGACGGAATAAGGCTGCCTTGCCCAGAAACCTTCTGCAAAGGCTTTTGGAGTACCTTCAGGAGAGCTTCATGGAGATGTCTCTGGAGGATTTCCGCTCCATCCCCAGACATGTTAACAAACTTTTCCAATAACTGTACTGGCTGTGAATGCATCCCAAGTCCTCAGGGCAAATCAATCATTAAAAAACGCTTGCTTTTTAAACCATGTTTTATATTTATAAAGGTACACTCTCCAGAAATCGCTTCCATGGCTTCATAGTCTGGGCTAGTGGCTTGGGAGGGCTGGGAGGGTAATTCCGTCTGGGTGAGAAAAAGCTCCTGGCTGTTAGGGAGAGTGGAGTGCTGTGTGCTCTCTGCAAGCTCGTCCTCCTCTTCCTCCTCCTCATCTTCCCCGTCCACAGAATCCTCAGCCATGGCTGAGATTACCACCCCCACCTCAGAATCCATGGACAGGGGTGGGGTAGTGGTGGTGGACCCCCCTAGAATTGCATGCAGCTCAGCATAGAAGCGGCATGTTTTCAGCCCTGCCCCGGACCTTCCGTTTGCTTCTTTGGTTTTCTGGTAGGCTTGACTGAGCTCCTTAACTTTCACTCTGCACTGCACTGAGTCCCTGGTGTGGCCTTTCTCCATCATGGCCTTGGAAATTTTTTCAAATGTTTTTTCATTTAGTCTTTTGGAACGGAGTTCTGTTAGCACAGAATCCTCTCCCCATATAGCAATAAGATCCAGTACCTCCCATGCGGTCCATGCTGGAGCTCTTTTTCGATTCTCAGGAGACTGCATTGTTACCTGTGCTGATGAGCTCTGCGTGGTCACCTGTGCTGTGCTGGTGAGCTCTCCACGCTGGGCAAACAGGAAATGAAATTCTAAAGTTCGCGGGGCTTACCGTCAATTTGCGGCCACACTATCCTAATCCGATATGGTAATACCGATTTCAGCACTACTCCTCTAGTCAGGGAGGAGTACAGAAACCGTTTTAAAGAGCTTTTTATATCGATATAAAGGGCCTCGTTGTGTGGACAGGTGCAGTGTTAAATTGGTTTAACGCTGCTAAAATCAGTATAAACGCATAGTGTAGACCAGGCCAGAGATAAAATGCATTCTCTGTTCGTGTACAACTTTGCATTTCAAGGGCTTTCCCTGTTTTCAGTATATTTCTGGAGGACTAGCATTTTGATGAGATGAAACTTCTTGCGTGTCTCAGATAGGCTGAGCAAATCCAAGGTTTTCAGTAGAGCTAGCAGCTAGTGGAGGAAGCTTTTCAAAGGCTCATTCTGCACCTAAGTCTGCAAAGCTCATTTAAGGATTTAGCTTTCTCCAAGATGCAACTACAGAATTCCATTCTTTGCAAGTTTGAAAGCCACTGATTGGCTCTCAGACAAGATACTCTTTTCAACTACTTAAATCTATTAAACATCAGAGAGGGCAGCGGGATTGTATTTGCTGCTGTTGCCAGGGAAGCCTTCACAGACAGCTGAAAACATTTTAATGACTAGCTTCAGTGGGATTACATTCTTCAATTTCTGACCTACTAATAAATGTTGAAAGAATATCAGCGCGAATGTTGAATGAATCAAGAATCTTCAAGATGTATTTGCGCAGTGATACTCAGACATTTCAAGGTGCTGCAACAGGGTGGTCTGTCCCTTTAAGAGCCAGGAGAGCAGCCATCCCTGTTGTGGAGAGGAACTGGTCAGGTAGTTGCTGGGAATCATCTGACCCAGCTGGTCAGGTGACTAGGTCTGATGATTTTCACCTGGGGGCTATGAGTAGGACAGGGCTGAGAAAACACTCCGCTGTAACAGCAGCAGAGGATTGCAAGGGGGTAAGAGGCCCCTTGAGCACCCTTAGGCTGGGTGGAGTCTTTGCGAAAGGGCTATGAACTGATCTGTGTGTGGCTGGTTATTTCCCCCTATGCTAGTGATTGAGTCCATCAGCCTATAGGGGTGAAAATGTTCAAATTATTTGTAGACCAGTTGTCAACCTGAAACTGAAGCCAAAGGTAAGTTAGTTGATTAATTTGTGATGCCCTGATACAACCCTCCTGCTCTTGTGAAGGAAGCATATTGAATTTCTATAAAGGCTTGCTGAGTGACAGAGATCCAGCGGGGTGACTCATGGAAGGTGCACGAAGGGCCAAGTGCCCTGCCAGCAGGTCAAGTGCCCCAGCAGCTGGCCCAGGTGAGGAGAGGTAGGGGTGGGGGGGGGCAGAGCCAGAAGGGAAGAGGTGGGGCCAGAACCTCTTCCAGCCCCGCTGCCTGGCACACTGCCTGGTGCAGTGCAGTGGCTGACTGGGAGAGCGCCTGGCTGTGGCAGCAACAGGCTGCCCCTGCCCAGGCTCAGGTTCTAGGGGCAGTGGCTGAGAGAGCCAGAGGCCCCCGCTCCCCAGTGTGTTCAGAGTTGGCTTCTGTCCCTAAAAGTCGAGCCTGGGCAGGGAGCGGGCTGCCGCTTGAGAGTGCGAGGGCCCTGGGCTGGGGGCGAGGAGGAGTCAAGGGGAGAGATCACATGTCCTTCCCTTGAATTGGTGCCCCTCTTGTGTCCTCCCATGAGTCGCCCTGCTGTTTGTACTATCCTCTTTGCAAGTACTGCATGTTTGAAGATGCTCGTCACTTATGAATCTGAATATGCGTACGCGGGGGAATGGTCCCACTATTGTGGGGAACTTTCCTGGCTTCTGCACTACCCCGGTGAAGTGGGATGGCGAAAGGATCTGAGTCCTCGCTCCCACTTCCTTTACCCAGAGGCCTCCCTGCCCTTGAGGACTCCCCTTCCACTCTCCTGTCTGGCAGAGTCCTCGTAACCCCAACAAGGCTGGACCCAGGATTCCTGGGGGGGCTCAACCCCCAACCCTGCTGTGGTCACCCAGGACAGGGGCTAGGGTGTCCCCACTCCGGGATACTCTCTTTGCACTGCACACCTCCCTGACCCACTGATCACATCATACAATTTAAAGCAAATACAAGTTATTTAATTAACAATTAATTTAAAAAATGAATAAGGAAAAATGGGAAAGGTTAAAGGAAAACACATCACGCTGCTCTGGGCAGGGACCATCACAAACAGTGTCTCTGGACATCAGGGCACTTCAAAGTCTGTTCCTTGTAGGTCCAGGCCTCTTTCTCAGGCCCTGGCTGTGCTGCAGGGATGCTGCGGGTCAGACAGTTGCTCAGGTGGTGGCCACACACTCTCAGGCTCTGGGTGGCAGGACCCTTCTCCCCAGTGTCACCTCTGCTTTGTCAGGGTTATGATTCCCCCTCCAAGTCTGGCCTGCAGAGCCTCTTGGCTGAGGCGTCTCCCTGTGCTGGGCCCACTGCCCAGGGTCCCCCTCACTCTCCCCAGCTGCTCACCGCACCCAGCTCCGGACTGCTCCAGCCCCAGCTCCACACTGCCTCAGCACTGCTGCTGCTGCTCTGCTTTTAGCTCCCTGGGCTGCTTCTCTGGCCTCCCTGGCTCCAGTTGCTACAGCTCTGCTCCCAGGGCAGGTCTGCTCTGCAGGCTGCTTCTGTGTCTCTCTCTCAGCTCTCACCTGCTTCCTGGTCTGGCCCCTCTGGCTCTGGTTGCTGCAGCTCCCCTCCCAGGGCAGGTCTGCTCTCTCTGGGCTGTGCTCTGGCTTTTTGGGTTGCAGTTCTGCTCTCTCCTTCGCTCAGCCCCACTCCGTCTGATCAGGCAATTTCAGCTCGCACTGAGGACAGGACCCACCCTGACCTTCTGTCTCTTTGATTAGCCTGCCCGCCCTGTCAGTCAGGCTGACCTGGAGCATTAGCCTCTCGCCATTGTTCCTGGGGACTGTTAGTCTCAGGGTCCTGATTTGTCGTCGATCCCTCCCCTTTTAGTGCTGGGAGCTAGCAACCAAAACACCCCCACTGAATATTAGTAAGGGGATAAGTCCCTTTACATATGGGAGAACACTCTAGCTGTCTAACCCATTCAGACAGTATTGTATGATAGCTGGACATCAGGAAGTGGGGGTCAGAGAACCAGTGCCAATTGATACACTCTGAGGACTGCAGGGGAAGATGTATTTTGTCTTTCTCATTAAAATCCCACACCGTTAATATACGTACCTGTACATACCTAGCATCCACAGCCATCGGGCTCCTGACAAGCTGCTAATGTGTGGTCCTGGGTGCTGCAAAGACTGAGAAAAGACAAGAAAAGGAGTGTTTTAAGCAGTACAGTAACAAAACAGCATCTCTAACAACATGCAGAAACTGTGAGAGAGAGGTTAAGTGACTTGCCCAAAATGTTAGAAAGCTCTGAAAACACTTCCAAGAATCATGATGTTATGAATTCAAGGTCCTATATCTTGAGACTTACAGGACTAGAAGAAGCAACTAGTTTGTACTGTTGGAATTTGGGAATTCTGGTTTCGTAGCCCTGATGAAACATAAGATATTGGTCTTTAAATGTATCACTGGTAGAGCTGACTTAATTGATTTCCCAGTTTATTTTGTGAAGGTGAAGGGAAAATCCTTTGTTTTAGGTCAAATCAAAATTACTCTCTTCCCTCCCCCTCGCCCCCAAAATCAAGAAGTCAGAAAAAAATTGTTTTGGATCAAATGAAATGTTTTGAGTGTGTGTGTGTGTGTGTGTGTTTTTTGTGTATATGTATATAAACAATTTGGAACCAGTCATTTCAAATTTAAAAAATGGAAACATTTTCATTTTTCTTTAATTTTTTTTTCAAAACCAACCATTTGGCAAATGCAACATAAATTTGCAAAGCATGTTGTTGTTAGAAAATCTGCGCAGTTTTTTTGTTTTTGATTTTTGCTTTTTTTAAGAGAGGGGAAGTGTTCATTGAAAAATTTCACTCAGCTCTAATCACTGGTCCAGGCTGAATATTGCCCGTCCTGAGCTTGAGTGTAGTAAAATTTGGGGATGTAGTAAAATTCCATGTTGTGGGGGAAAGGAGAAAACATTTTTATGGACTGTTTGTTTAAATTGCATCTGCATGAAGCTGCTCAGGTGTCTGGAATGTTAGAATTGTTGAGGGACTGGGTTAGTGGCTAGCTAGAGTGTAGGTGATGAGGGTCAAGATTCATGGTAAATGTAGTGTGTCACATGGATCTGGAATGTAGCATATAGCTAACAGCACCTCATTGTGTGTGTGTGTGTGTGTGTGTGTGCGCGCATGTGTGTGTGTGCGCGCATGCGCGTGCATGCGTAATCTGTCATGAATAGAGAGACCCAAAGCAGAAAATATGTATAGAGAACAGAAATACAGTAGAACACTGTTAGAGACATGGGTTAAACACTGATTGTATGTATTTTTTGAGAGAAAGCATATGAAAGCCCTCCTCTCTGCTGCATCTTCGCATGAAATGATCTGCTAAAACATAAAAAGCAGTGTATCGTGCAGGGGTAGGCAATCTTTCAGAAGTGGTGTGCCGAGTCTTCATTTATTCACTCTGATTGAAGGTTTCATGTGCCAGTAATACATTTTAATGTTTTTAGAAGGTCTGTTTCTATAAGTCTATAATATATAATTAAACTATTGTTGTATGTAAAGTAAATAAGGTTTTTAAAATGGTTAAGAAGCTTCATTTAAAATAAAATTAAAATGCAGAGCCCCCTGTACCGGTGGCCAGGAACCAGGCAGTGTGAGTGCCACTGAAAATCAGCTCACATGCCATAGCTTGCCTACCCCTGGTGTAGTGTGTATTCTGCTGCTTTAAAGCCTACAGTACTGCATCAGATCATGTGCTTTTTCAACTAAATGCAGAGTCAAACAGCTGGGGCTGAACTGAGATGTGATTGTGAGGGAATGCCACTCCACTGATGGCTTTCAGTGGAGCTAAATCTGCTTATGCCAAGTTTGAATTTGGTCCTTAAACTATAAAAGAGGACAGTCCCTGGTAGACGTACATAACTTCATTCCGAAGGTTTGTGGTCAGTCAGATTTGCAAAGTATATGTATTTGAGATAACTTACTTTGTTCCCTTAAGAATGTGCTCATGAAAATGTTTCCATGTACAGCATGCACCTTTGTATGAAAACTCAGTATATATACAGTGTGTGTGTGTGTGTGTGTGTTTCAACGGAAGGGTGCAGACTCCATGGAGGGAGAGTAGTTGTTTAGAGTAACACAAGATTCTATAACTCAGTCATGGTCTGAAATTAAGAACAGAACATCAGGAAGAATTTTCTGACAATGAGATGTATTGGGTAATTGAACTAACTCACCAACTGATAGAAACAGCATAGCTTGCCCTATTCAAAAATGTACTTTGTAAAGTACAGTAGGGAACAGTTCTCCGCTGACAGGGAGAAATGTTTTAAATATCTAAGAGGACTTTTTCATCTCTAGATTCTGTGATCACTATATGCTCACCCTCTGAAGACAAGCTGAGTGTTTAAAGAGAGGAATGAGGTTAAAATAATTGGGATCTCTAGATTAAGCTCAGTTAAATCATTTGCGGAGAGACCCTGCATCAGACCTTGTTCCTCTTCTAAAAAATCTTGTTGCGTTGCTTTTATATATTGATCTACTTTTCTAAAACACTTAAGTGATTTTTTTTAAGAATGTCAAAAGGAAGCTGCAGAGCAGATAATTAAAATTAGCTCAGCTCCAGAGTCATTCTGTTTACTGGATACAAGTATCATGATCAGTACTAGTTGTGACTGTGTACCTCCAAATGGCAAAACAAAATAAAGAAAAATGTTTCCATATTTTATGCATGTTCACCTTATAACCATTCTGATTTATAACCTGTGATGTTAGTGCACTTTGGAAACACAACTAGTAACCTGTGTTCTGGTGCTGAAATCATGTAGATCCCAGTAATTCTTACAAAATGCTTTAATGAAATAATCCAAGTGACCTTTATGTTGAAGAATATAATCAGATACTCGCAAGTCAGTATACACTTCAGTGCACACTAAAATACACACTTCAGTTTCACTTCATTCAAAATCCAGAGCCATTTTAGTATTCAGAGCACATTCATCTAGAATTAGCGTGTATATACACCCTAAACCGCAGGCTTTACTATGCAGACATAGTACAATCCTAATTATCTGATAGTCTCTTAGACTTAGGACATCCAAAGCCTAATCATGACATCTGCTTTTCACTTTAAACCTGCAATGGTCAGAGAGACCATTCTGGCTTCCCTGGGTCTGGCCTCCTTTGTAGCTTTTCTCCTGCCTTGTTTGGGAGACCCTGAAGCACCTGAACTTCAGTTGCACAGATCTTGGAAGCAGAGCTAACACAATCTGTTGTGCAGCTTAGTCCTGCAAAGACTAGTTTCAGTTGAAACTCTGATCATCTCCAGCCATCAGATAATCAAGAGTTTTAATTAACTAGAGTTCAGATAACTAAAGTTTTTTGTTTTTATTTCATACATACAATTAAAATCAAGGAGGCCGTGGAAGTGTGAAGAAGGATGCTATGTCACAGTACAGGAATGCTACAATCAAGGCCAGCTTTAGGCCAATTCACCTGATTCCCTGGAATCTGGCCCGGCGCCTAAGAGGGCTCCACGCCGGCACCTTTAATTTTTACTCACCCAGTGGCCCTCCGGGTCTTCAGTGGCATTTTGGCAGCAGGCCCTTCACTCACTCCAGGTCTTCAGCAGCATTTCAGTGGTGGGTTCTTGAGTGCCGCCGAAGACCCGGAGTGAGTGAAGGACCTGCTGCCAAAGACCCGGACCGCCACCGGTGAGTACAAATCCAGCCCCACACTTGCTAAAGCCGGCCCTGGCAGCAGTCTGTCTTTTTTTTCTTTCTCTAATCCTTGCTGTCATCTGACTTCTGTCTGTTTGTCTCTCTTCCTGTAGTGCTGCTCCCAAGCCGCCTGTTCTGCTCTTAGTCTGAATGATTCTCCTGTATATACAGAGGAGAGAGCAGATCACTGATTTTAAAAACAGAGGGGGACTAGGGGGCACCATGCTGGGTTTTGGGACAGTAGAATAGCAAAGCACTATGAAGTCTAATAGAGCTAAGAAAAAATGCAGGGAACATGAGTGCTTTGTTTCTTGTCCCATTTCAAGGTACAAACAATTGTTCCAAAGAACCTCTCATTGAAAGGGTGAGAGGGGAGATCTTACTTAGCACCTAAAGTAGTATTTAGACTCAAATTTAAACATGAAGCAGAAAGGAGTTAATCTATGAATGTAATAGCAAGTGTAATAGTTAAGGGGAAAAAAATTAATCGGGGCATATCAGGTATCCTATAACCTTGCTCTTATGTTAATGTAAGATCAATTTGTGTAATGGACTAAATGGATGTAGAATTACCGGGTCTGATTCCCCCCTGTGGAGTTCCAGTTTTACATTCCTGTAACTCCATTGATTTCAATGGAATTGTGCTTGTTTAAAACTAGAGTAAGCAAATGGCGAGCCAGGCCTAGTTTGTCTACAAAGGGGGCAGGATAACAAGAATTTAAGAGATGTTAAATTTTTGCTCTTCAATATCCAGAGTATCAGAGGGGTAGCCATGTTGGTCTGGATCTGTAAAAGCAGCAAAGAGTCCTGTGGCACCTTATAGACTAATAGACATTTTGGAGCATGAGCTTTCGTGGGTGAATACCCACTTCGTCAGATGCATGTCAGAGTGACACTGAAGTGGTTTAGAAATTGATTTAGAAAATGCAATCTGCACATCAGTCAAGAATAGCATGAGTGCCTTGTTTAAAGGATCATTAGATAATGAATAGCAAGATAGAAATTACAAGGTACTATGCATGTACTGTCTAGATAAGGTATGCATTTTGTTATGACAGTATATGAAACTACTGTAGCATGGGATAATGTACTAGCTTCACATTTTATAGCAGACGTAGGCTTCTGAGGGATCAACATTTTAACTGATTATTCTTGGAGAGCTTATAAAAACAGTATGGCTACTGATCTTGCTTAACACGTGGTGTTTAGATGTTGCTTGAAATTATTAGAATTGGGAACACTGGCTGTTGGGAGTCTGAAAGGACGGGAAACAGGAAGGAGGGCAGAGGAGTTGAGGAGGCAGAGTGAGAGTTACAGAGGGTGCAGCAGCAGCTTGAGAAAGAGGTTTCCACTTTAAAAATAAAGTCCTGTTGACATTTGTTAATACCTTGCCTGGTTGTTACAACACATGTTAAATAAAATCTGATGATCGGGAAAAGTGCTCGCATCCCAGTGGTTCTGCATTTTGGTATTTTAGGGCCGGGTGTTCCAAATGTTCACGACCAAGCAGGCTGCTTACTATGGTGTGAGGTTCTATTTAAATCAGTGGGTTTACACCTGGATATGTGTGTGTGTGCAGGATCGTGCAGAATAGAAAATGTGGAGATTTTTAATATACATGCCTTATAAGACCACTGGGAGCAAGTGGGTGTTTCATATTTACTGTTAGTATGATAGTAGTACCAAAGACAAGCATTCATTCAGTGCAAACAATAGGGTGTGCAGTAAATGAAGCAAGGATATAAGGTTCCTGCCAAATTCTATTTGCTATTACTATGGGGTAAATTTTTGACATTAGAGCGAATGAGGCAGGAATCCTTTGATTGAAGAGTGAAGAGGTAAACATTGGCTGGTGCAAGTGTAACCCACACACCTCCTGGGTGTGGTGTTCTGTCCCATCTAGTGGCGTTGAGACCACTTAGCTAAGGCTGTAGAGCAGACTCATTTTCCCTCTAACAGCCGGTTGGCTTTTAGCTCATGCACTAAGCTCCAGAGGTCCCCACTTCGATGCTGCCTGTTGATGACTGGGGTCTGTTGGCGTTGCACAAGGAGAAAGGTACAATCTATGAACAAAAGATGTGTCTGCAGTAAAAAATATTATAAAATGTAATTAAGATTGTATCATCATGTATGCACATAAGAGGGCAAAAATAATGTGCAGGCAATATGAATTCTGAATTCCCTGACTTGCAATCTTGGTTTACTCTCTTATTTGATCTTCTCTTTTGACCTATATGTACAGGCCATGTCAGAATCTTGCCACTTCCTTCGGCACAGCAACTCCAAGTTCCATTGTTCTCTCTGCCCACGCTGCCAAACTCGGTTCACATCTGGATTACTGTGATCTCCTACTATCAGGCCTTGATGCTTGCAACCACACCCTTCTCAATTCCTTTGATCATGCTCTTGCTAAAATCACCTTCCTGGCTTGTTGCTCTCTATCGCCACCCTCTTTAAAAGCCTTATCCAAAGACCATTGGAAAGACTCTCATTGACTTTAGTGGGCTTTGGATCTAGCCATATGTCTCTCTATTGGCTCCCCCTCTTCCACCAGCTCAAACAAAAAGTTTTTGTCTAAAAAATGCAGTCTGATAAAGGCTAGACAGAGGGTGAGCTGTGTTGCCTGTTCCTGGCAGGCTAACAATTGCATGCAATCTGTTTTTGTTACGTCATTTCCTCTAGCCGCCACCCTGACCTGAATCTCTTGTTTGTCTCATCACCTATTTTGTCTGGTCTTTTAGACTTTTTGGGTCAGAGGCTGTCTTTCTTTATTTACATAGTATGTACGGTTGTGCAACAATATTTGTACAGCCCCTAGCACAATGGGGCCATAACCTGAGTGGCCTCTACATGCTACTGCAAAATGAATGTTTTTGTTAACTTTTGAGTGTTTCACTCAGCAACCTTACAGTACTTTGTCTTTGTATGGAACTAGAGGGGAGACATAAAACTTTATCTAACTAAGGATGGAATCAAGATATTTATTTTCTAACTTCACCAGTAAAAGACCTAAGACCATTTTTAACGTACATGAGAGCTAGACATGGATGCCCTTAGAAGAAAGTTGCTTTATCAGGCTTCCTTTTCAGCGAAGAAAACTTATTCTCGCCTCCTGCTTCTGTTCCTATTCCCATGCATGGCTGCACCTTGCAGCTGTTTTCAGGGTTGTTCTTTCAGTTTCCAGGGACAATTGGTCCACTTCTGTGTGTAACATGGGATATGGAACCCTGGCCACCACTGCAGTGTGCATCTAAATTCAAAATATCTCTAAAACAACAATAATTCATTCCAAATTTCTGAAGGCAGCGTAATATATTGGCAGACTTCTAA
This sequence comes from Gopherus flavomarginatus, assembly GCF_025201925.1. Classification (NCBI taxonomy): domain Eukaryota; kingdom Metazoa; phylum Chordata; order Testudines; family Testudinidae; genus Gopherus; species Gopherus flavomarginatus. The sequence goes on from NC_066618.1 coordinate 115,770,515, forward strand.
GCCATGCAAACCCTGGAATTCGGGGCAGGTCTGATATTCTGCAAAAGTTTGGCAGCCAGCATGTGTCCTCCTGTCCCCCCACCAACCAGAACCATATCTCTGCAGTGGCTAACTGCAGAGATCCCCATCTTTTTTCAGTCCTAAACCCCATACTTTTGAGACCATTGTCCTCAATTTTTGTTATGCAACCTGTGAGAGCCCTTGGAGTTGTGTGGGTGGGTGCTTAAAGCTAGACCCCTGTTATTTAAATACAACACAAAATCCTTCCTAATATTGGGGAAATCTTGCCCCTACAATGGTAGGTTGCTGCAGAATATTGTGTACAGGATTTTGGAGAAAGGGATGCTATGCTCCTTGTGGGAATACTAGGTCTCCTTTATCACTGTGGTGTGGCCCTGTTTTAGAAATTTCCTCACGTGTCAGTTGAGCTCATTCCCAAGGGAAAAGCCATGGAATGCTTAAGCTGGCAGTCTGCCACAACTAGAGACCGAAGTTCCTTATTATTGATCATAGGTGGGTTTGAAAAGTTCACATATGCAACTTCTTAGGCTCTGAGGGCCCACTGACTTAAGCACGTTTTAAAAATGGTAGTTTTGAAAATGTTATTCTATGTCTTTAAATGTTAGTTATTATTCTGAATTTACATCAGTATAAATCTGTTTTAAGCCAGCAGAACTAAACCAATGGAAATCTTGTGTAAGTAAGATCAGGGTCAGGTCCTCTACTCACTTTTCATCCCAGAAAAATGGATGAAAGGCGTGAGGGCTAGATGTTCATTTCATTGACCCAAGTTTTCACTTGTTACTCTACTCACTTCTTTGAAGTTACTCCTGATTTGCATTTGTGCAAATGATACCACAGTCTGATTCTTATTTAAGTTCCATTCTCAGTTGTAATAAAAAAGTGAGACTAGTTGGGGCTGGGTGAGGGAGAGGAAGACAACATCAGGAATTAATAAGAAACTTGCAAGAAAACGTAACAAATGAACATATCCCATGAACATTCCTAGTTTTACAATATCCCATCCCAAAGTGGAAAGATTTTGAAGATGTAAATGGCAGAGCTGAGCAAATGATTGGTGTGTTTTTGTTTTTGTTTTAACCAGTTTGGTGGCTGAAGCAAACAGTCCCAAAAGCATTTTCATTTTTGATCAACTCAGAGCAGAAATTTTAAGTCCATCTTCTCTGAAACCAAAAAATGGAAAATATGGATTTTGTTTTTTCTGTTCCTCCCCAAATTATTTTTTTTTCAAGTGTTACCCTTTGTTTTAACCTAGCTAAAGTTTGTTTTTACATTGTTTCATTTGGCTGTTCAAACATTTCATTCTGACTTTTTAAAAAATTGGGGAGTTTTTGGTTGAAGTGATTGCTGAATTCAGCCTAAATTTATAAATAGCTCTGGTTGACCCCAAACTGCATTTTTCAGCAAATAAAGTATTTGTCAGAAAAATTATCCCCAGATCTAATAAATTGCACTTCACTTTCACCAATTGTCTGCTTCAGTGAGCAGCTTGAACAGCAAGAAAAAAATGCTGTGGTACATGACTGGGGATTCCCGCAAAAGACATTGGAACAAACAAAAACCGAAGCAAGCAGATTCATTACACCCTCAGAGAACAGACCAATTCTTTCAGTGTATAAGAATATTTTTTTTTAACGAATACTATATAATAGTTCTTCAAGGCCCCAATAGATATTTCATATGTCTCTTCTTGCTCCTATTTTGACAGTATCAAGAAAACAATTGTCACTTTTCTCTCAGTTCCCCTTCTGGCATTATTATCATATATTCCTGAAGCTTCTTTTGGGATATATGTAACAAGTGTTGGCACATAGCTGTTACACTCAGTCTGTATCTGCAAATAAGAGTCGTTTGTCAATTCAAAGGCTGTTTTGGAACAAAGCATTTTTTAAGGTGGAAATAGAGTCATGCCATAGTCTCAGACTTTATTATTACACACCTTTTATAGAATGTTTATGGGCAAAATTCTGCTTTCTGTTAAAACAGCATACATTTTAATGTAATAACACTGGTTTCAGTGACGTTATTACAGATTCACACTAGGGTAACTAAGCACTGAATTGGGTCCTATATGTTCAACTTTTTTTTTTCATGTCTTAGGGCATGTCTACACTACTGTGCTGCATTGGCAGGGCTGCACTGATGCAGCTGCGCTGCTGCAGTGTGTCTGGTGAAGACATGCTATACTGACAGGAGAACGCTCTCCCCTCAGCATAATTACTCCACCTCTGCGTGAGGTGGAAGCTATGTCAGCAGGATAGTCTCTCCTGTCGTTATAGTGTGGTGTGGACAGTGCTTTAATTCAACATAACGGTAACGTACATTGCTCGGGGGTGTGTGTGTGTGTCGTTTTCACACCCCTGAGTGACTGACATAAGTTACATCTATGTAAGCAGTATTGTAGACCAGCTGTTGTTTACCATACCTTTTTACTGATGTCCAATAGCAGTTTTATTACCACTCCAGTATAAGGTCCGGTTGAGGTTTCCTATTGGTGATTTAAATTCTGTAGTGATTTTGGTATTCAGCATGGATCTAACTCCACCATACTGCATTTAAAAATTAAAAGGTGAACGATCTTTACTATTTGTTTGGAAAATTTTTGCTGCTATCACAAGCAGGCTTAGGCAGATACATTAGCCCCAGAATGTTAAAGGCTATCTTCCCTACTAGCTAAGAAGGGGTTACCTCAGGTGAATGGACACCTGATTCTAATTAAGGGCTGCCTCCAGCCTTTTAAACCCCCTTCCCTTTCTGATGACAGGGGAGGAGAGGGAGAGAGAGACAAGCTGCAGCCAGGCTAGTCGCAGTAAGGAAATAAACTTCTCCAGGGTGGGAGGCAATGCTCCTTCCCATAGGGGAAACAGCCAAACCTGAGTGCCTGCTAGGGGGAAGGACTGACACCCCAGGGCACCCAACAGGGCGACAACCTGCACCAGTGAGGAGGCAGCAAAAGGTACCCCCCCCCGGGTTGGTTTTGTTTGTTTGTTTGTTTGTTTCTTTATGAGACTGTTTCCTTTTTTTTGTTGGTGGAGGATCACCCCCATGCTCTACTCTATGGTCTAGAGTACGACCAAGGGAGCACAGAAGAGGGAAGGCAAACCTGCCGTTAAGTGGGGCTGATTACTCTAGATCTGCCTTCGCCAGAGGGGGAAGCATCAGGTCTGGTGAGATGAAGGAAGTGCCTTGCGCCAATTTAAATGCTGTTTTAAAAATGTGTTAAAACCTAGTTTAAGACCTTTCAAGATGTGTTGACTGGTCATGCTTGATCTTTGGGGCTTTTTAAAATGGCCAGTTAATGGAAGCCAAGGGCTATGATCGACTGACATCTATTTTTTTTAAATGTCTATTAGGTGGTAATATTTTGTAAACAGTATTTCAATATATTTGACCCATTTAAAAACAAAATACTATGTCCTAGTTTAGACAGTGTCTAATTGTAATGCTCTGTTCTCTATTTCCTAGTGGCCATAGAAATTAAGATTTTTAATTTAAAAGTAAGTACGTCATTAACATTATCTACTGATTCTACTTATTTCTCCCACTCTATTCTGTTATCAAGAGAGACAAATACCTAATGGACTTCCCCGTTTCACCAGCACTTCCCCCCACAACCAGCCTCAGGATAATCAATTTTTAAGCTGTGCTCATTCATTGATCTCCTATCTAAACAATTTCAACAAGTGTACATGCCACACAAAAACATCTGTTTCATATACATGTGAACACAAAAACATACATTGACATAATCACATAGATTTGATTTCCCCCCGCCCACAAAATCCCTAGTAATGTACATCTAATTTCCTGTGGCCAGCTGCTAAAAAGTACATTGACTTTTGTGAGCATTGCTAGTGCTTCTTTAGATTTAAATGCCTTCAGTTCTATCTCCTCAATATTGAAATGGAAGAGGATTGATTTTTAACTGGCTTACCCTGTGTTAAGCAAGAGTAACACCATTGTGAGCAGAGTTACACCAGTGTAAGATGAGAACTGGGCCAAATACGCTGGGTCTGCTTCAATTATTTTGTGTGAGAATTGAAAGTAGAGGTACAAAGGACTGAAGCAATAAATCTAGTAACGAGAGACTTATTTTCTGTGCGAAGTTTGGATCTAGATCTAAACTTAAATGTTTGGGGGTGAGAGGGAGCTGGTTCAGATCCCTCTTTACTAGTATTTTATTTGTAGCACACATTTAGAACAAAGGAGTTCAAAGTGTATGTGTATCTATACACACACACACACACACACACACAGATGTATATAATATAACATCTGAATTCTAGTTTCCTTTTGGTCATATGGTATACGTGAAGCAAATCTATTGACTGAGATACCAGCATGGGGGAGTCCACGAGAACTTTTCAAAAACTTTAAGCTTGTTGCAGGAATTCTAACATGTTTCATGGTTTTAAGATTCTTTTTTTAAATTTAGCAGCATAACAGGCCTTAGAGATATGTATGTAAAAGTCAGATTTGTATTTATTTTTAGCCTGTGGCTTCTAATTCAGATCTCTGAGTGTCATCATGACTTGAGAAGAAGTGAGGGGCAATTATTAAATGTTGACTGTGCTCAGTGCTGTCTACCAGGGATGTGTTAACCATAACTACAGAAATGTTGGGCCAAATTGAGCTCTGCTGCAAGCAGGTGTTAATTACACTGATGCCAGCAGGAGATTTGTATAAGACAATATTTATATCCATATTCTAACTCCTGCATCCCTCTGCCACCCCACTGCTGAGCTGTTGGGTGGGGGGAGCTACTCAAGCAAACTTAAAAATGCAATTGCATTGAAAGTATAATGAACCCAGCAATAGTCAATACAAATATTTTAAATGATGGGACTACAAAGTGTATGAAGATCTGGAATGAGGGAGAGAGGCAGTAATGATTTAAAAACGCACATATCTTCTGAAAAGTAAAGTACGAAAAGTGGGGAGGGATGGGCTGAGGTGAGCGTCCAGGTAAGCAAGATCCACAGTAAAGGGACTGTCCATCACCTGCCAATGAATGAGAAACCTTTTAAAGGTAGATAGTGAGAACCTGCAGTCTGACACCAGGAGGAAGTCTGAAACGTACCCATGTCTGTTATTAATTGGGGGATTTTGACCTACAAAGATGGCAGGTGTAATTCTATGTACTGATAGTGAACACGTATCTTGTGCCTTTCCTCTGAGGGTTTAAAACTGTTGTGTTCTGAGAGCTATGAACAATGCAGGCTGGTTGTAATGCAATCAGTGCTGCTCCAGCCTGAGAGTAGCCATGCTGCTGCCTTCTGCACTTGCTGCAAGAGGCAGAAGAATCCTGTGGGAAACTCTATATGGAGACAGAGTTACAATAGGAACCCTGGGGGCCACAAGAAGATGTTTGCTATTGTGAGCTTGTGGAGGGATAAATACGGGCACAACCTGTTCTAACCATGCAGATGAAAGAAACATTTTCATACCACAAGTGACACACTAGCTTTCCATGGCATGACCAAGGTCAGAAACATTATCAAGGTTCCTAAAATGGCACACCACTCTCACTTCTTCTCCCTCTGCAAAGGAGACTGCTTACTCACTAGCAAGGCTTCTGGCTTCCCTCAGTTGAGAATAGCTGGCTTTTATACATTAGGTAACAATATCTGAACAACCCTCCAAGCCAGCTGCGTACAGTAATAGATAATTGTGTATCAGCATACTGAAGATACTATTCTGGGTAACCTCGCCTTATGGGACAGACATAGCATTTCAGATGTCTCCGTGATAGTCCATGACCAATTGACACTTGTCTTCTATGTGGCCTGAACTAGTGGAGGGCAGTTTCAGACACACGATCAATTACCCTTCGTCACTGAGGCAATAGTCCATGATTGAACGTATAAAAAGCTTCTAAGTCCTAAGTCATGACCACTACTGCCAATTGACCTCAATTTAAAAGTCAGAAAGACCTAAATGAAGATCCAAAGTCATTGGTATCAATGTGTGTTGAGAGCCCCTGTTTTCTCAGGAAAGGAAGGTAGAAACAAGTAAGTTATTGCCTAGAGAGCTAGAATGTCTCACAAATATGGTACCCAGAAATGTGCATGATGTTCAAGTGTTGCTCCCATTCACTATCAAGTACAGCGCCATAATTGTGCTCAATTGCTCTTTTACTGATCCCAGTGTTTCCTTCACCTCTTCTACTGCTGTCAATTATTGAACAGAGGTTTGCATGCTTGTCTGTTTTTAGTGGGCCTGTCAATAGTTGAATCATTGAAAGTATAAGGGCAAGTCTGCACTTAAAATGCTGCAGCAAAGATGCTACTACACCTCTGTCATGCTGTTAATCCACCAGGCAGTAGCTATGTCCAATGGTAGAAGCCCTCCCATCGACATGGTGCTGTCACCACTGGTGGGTTAGGGCGGTATAACTTCATTCCTCAGAGGCATGGTTTTTCACATCCCTGAGCAACGTAGTTATACCTATTGTAAGTTTGTAGCATTGACCTGGCCTATGCCTTTTTTTTGCCACTTCTGAATGCTTTGACTCATTTCTCCCACCCCACACATGATATTTCATAAGTCACTTTTACAGTCATGTTGGCCACTGTCCAAGTCTCTTGTTCCAATTTCCCTCATACATGGTTCATGAAGAAAAATGTTAACCCTATCATATTTTTAAGAACATTATACTTAACTCTGTTATCCATGTCTTTCCCTATGTTGTTGTTTTAGATGTCACATCTGTGATGCTTGGAAGGGTTTGAGATCACTCCTTTATCTTGAACCTATTGAATCTTTTCACTGGTTGTACAGTGTGCTGAGACTACTTCAGCCCTATTTCCATGGGAAGAATTCTAGAAGGGAAGGTTTACTAGCATAGACACTCTACTTAATATCCATTCAGTATGTTCTTTGGTGCATTTGCATTATGGGTACAGGTATCTCTAATCATTCCCTCTTATCTATCCAACCTGAATTTCTCTGCACACAAGACACTCTTTTTGCCAAGTTGACAACATTTGCACACTATAGTGTTGCCAAGCAACGCTGAGCAATTAGCATGGTCTACATTTTCACACTTCTGTCCATTACTTCACAGTTTTATTCACACTTGTATCTCCGAGCTGCTAGATTATGCAGGTGTTGACTGTATTTTGTATAAAGATGTAGTTGATGACTTGGCAGGTTCTTCAAATAAACAAGTAGTTGGCATGGGCCGTGCCAACTAGCTTTCATTTTCACAGTGTATCTCCACTAAAAGTAAAGGGCAGAAGTATGATGAGTGCATTTTGTTTTAATTATACGTCAGTTTTTGTTTGATTGGTGTTCTGGCACTTGAAGAATTTTATATGTGCTGGGCATTGAACGGGAAGCTGGTGCTTAGCTTGAAGCACTCTAAGCCTTACTCACGCTCTCGCACTGAAATAGTTACGTGTTGCTGCCTGAACAAGACGTGAGCATAGCACCTTCTCTCTGCCATTCCCTATGCCTGTGCTGGGGTATGAAAGGTTTGAAGGTTTGGTGCTGTCATAACATTTCTTCCCAGATCTGGACCTTAGTGTCCAAAATAGAGGTGTTAGCATGAAAACCTCCAAGCTTAGTTACCAGCTTGGACCTGGTATTTGCTGCCACCAGCCAGGAATTATACAGTGCCTAGCTCACTGTGGTCTCCCCAAAACCTTCCCTGGGGGACCCCCAGACTCAGATGCCTTGAGTCTTACAACAAAGGGGAATAAACCATTTCCCTTCCCCCTCTTCCCCTCCAGGTGTTCCCTCCCTGGGTTCCTGGAGAGATATACAGAAACAAGCACCGAGAGATCTAACTTCTCTCCCCCCTCACCCAGAGGGTATGCAAAGTCAGGCTTAGTAAATCTAACACAAAGAGATTTTTCCCCCTGACTTCTTCCTCCCACCAATCCCCTGGTGAGCTTTAGACTCAATTCCCTGGAGTCCCCACTAAAGAAAAACTCCAACAGGTCTTAAAAAGAAAGCTTTATACAAAAAGAATGAAAAAGGACATTAAAAATAGTCTCTGTATTAAGGTGACAATATACAGGGTCAATTGCTTAAAAGAAATATGAATAAACAGCCTTATCCAAAAAGAATACAATTTAACACATTCCAGCAACTACACACATGTAAATACAAAAGAAAACAATATAAACCTATTGTCTTACTATCCTTGTACTTACAACTTGGAAACAGAAGATTAGAAAGCCAGGAGATAGAAAGATCACTCTCAGAGCCGAGAGGGTCAGACCCAAGACAAAGAACAAAGAACTCACACCCAAAACTTCCTTCCACCCAGATTTGAAAAAGTCTTGTTTCCTGATTGGTCCTCTGGTCAGGTGTTTGGTTCCCTGTGTTAACCCTTTACAGGTAAAAGAACATTAACCCTTAGCTATCTGTTTATGACAGGTGCCACTGCAGTTTACCTAACTGCAAGCCTTTCAGCCTCCCTTGCCTTAGTTTACCCACTTCTGTTCCCAAGTTTCCTTCTTTACTTCCCCCTACAAGGGCTCCAAGGCCTGGCTCCCATGCGTAGGTGAAATTGAAGCCTACCTATCTATCTATACTGGCAGTATCTTACATTCCCCTCCTCACTTATAAATGAATGGTAGGAAATTAAGGCTGTCATGGAGATCCTGGAAATCATGGATCTGATTTTTTTCTGAACAAAAACTTTTTTTTTTCTGCAACATTCTAAATTTTCATTGTCTGGTAACAAAAAATCAGCTTGGACCATTCACTTCAAACAAGTTATATTCTAGCCGGAGTCTAACGATGAGAATGTGTTTAAAATTTGGAAAAATTAAAAAATTCAGTTGGAGAGGAGTTCAAATCAGACTTCATAATAAACCTGGGGCTAAACTCTGCACTCTGTTATACAGCATAAATCTGTAGTAATTCTTGATCTCAGTGAAGAAACTCTTGCTTTACATGGGTGGAACTGAGAACCTAATGTGATCCTATTTGCAGTCTTAATAACAGACTTTCTGCTGAAGAATTCACTCAGAATTCTAGAGTGAAGAATTCATACCCTTACTCATGCCAGGTGTGTATATACATTTGAATTTACTTACCTCAAGTATCTAAGCAAGATTTGGAATGTCCTGAATATTCTTATTTGTGGTTTGTTACCCTACTCCTGGAGTTGTAAAACTCCACCTTTCCTGCCTTTACAGTGAAAGTTATAGAATTCCTGCAAAAATAGCACTGCTTCTTAATGGACAGCTGAGACTGTAATGCTCCACGTCTGAGTGGATGGCTGGATTTACATGCAATTGTGGCGGTGGTGGGGGGGGAAAAGTATATATGTATAAGCACTGTTATAATGAATAAGGCTCATATAATGCTAGCAAGGTACAAGAATTAAGATTTATGTCATGACAATAAAATGAGAGCAAAATCCATTCTATTTATCCTTTTTTATTCCTCCTCCTCTACTCCAGCTGAGATGGAAATTGCCTTTTTCAATATTCTTCATTGTTATTTTTAAGTTAATTAGACTTTTGTGGAATATGACGATCCATATGTTCATGAAAAGATGCAATTCCTCTGACACACTCTAGTTTACAAGTACTGTGTGTGTTTTGTCTTTCTAGCATGGATAAATATTCTGGAAGTAAACTCACAGCCTGAGTAAGCAAGATGTGCGTGCTCAGCCATGTGCATGCGGGACAACCCGAGTCCCAACATCCCATAGTAGACTGCAGAACTGCTGTGGACCGGTGGATCTGCTCAAATCATGGACGCATTATAGAAGCCCCAGCTCAGACCATCTTATTTTCACACCCCTTTTTTCTCCAGCATAATGGGCTGTCATGGACCATGGCGGCACAGCATGCAGGGGGCTGCAGTGTCTTTTTGCAGCCTATTCCCCACCGGTGAGGAGCAGGGATTCCATGGCATTTTGGCCTTTCCACACTCATGGGCAAGGGTAGAACTTTAGGCATGGTTTTAAATTATGTAGGTTAATGCCTTTTCACAGTAGCAGACATCCATCTGTTGTTTGCATTCCATTTGGATGCCCAGCTGGGGCCAGATCCTGTTCCTCTTGAAGTCAATGGAGTCTTGCCATTGACTGACTTGGGAATAAGATTTAACTGTTTTTTGTTTACCCCTTGCTCTACCTATTCATACTGTAGGTTTTAATTAACAAACTGATTTACTGAAACTTTGAAATCACATCTCTTTTGTGAATGTTGCCAGGCTTGTCTAAGAAAAAATTGATGATGCAATGGATGTTGCATTTCTTTTAAAAGAAATAATATCCTTCCGATCTTTATTTTAATGACCACTTTCTCATCCACTGTTTGTTATGAAGCTTAGATACCTTTGTTACAAAAAGTGCATTCCCAGCGTGTCTGACCCAACATAAATAGAACTGCATAAATTTGGGCATCACATCAATTGTTAAAAGAAATCCAATCAATTATTCATATTGCATTGCTTTCTCTGAACTGTGGTGAAATATTTACCTTTGTTAGCAAAGACACATGAATTGTCCCAAACATTCCTTATTGACACAGTGAATGCATGAAATATTTAAAATATTTTAGTAATGTACCAGTGTAAACTAGCAGAATTTATACCTTGGATTGCTTAAATGCTCTTTGTGCATTGTACATTTTAAGCTTCTGTTTGGGTCTGACCTGCAGCTATTGCTTTACTTTCAGGATCTGTGATAGCACACTATGCTACCACAGAGAGGATTAGGCTGTAGTCGTTATATACTGTGTCAAAACAAAGTGAAATCACACAGTCCAGTGCATAATTCAGAGAATATCTTCAGGAGGATTCCTAGAATGACTGAAATCTAGGGCTGTCAAGAAATTAAGAAAAATTAATCATGAGATTAAACAATAATAGAATACCATTTATTTAAATATTTGTGGGTGTTTTCTACATTTTCAAATATATTGATTTCAGTTACCACACAGACTTCAAAGTGCTCACTTTATATTTAATTTTGTTTACAAGTGCTTGCATTGTAAAAAAAAAAGAGTATTTTTCAATTCACCTAATACAAGTACTGTAGTGCAATCTCTCTACCATGAAAGTTAAATTTACAAATGTAGAATTGTGTATAAAAACTTCATTGAAAAATAAAACCATGTAACATTTTAGAGCCTTCAAGTCTTCTTGTTCAGCCAATAGCTCAGACAAACAAGGTTAGTTACAATTTGCAGGAGATAATGCTGCTCGCTTCTTGTTTACAATGTCCCCGCAAAGTGAGAACAGGCGTTCGCATAGCACTTTTGTAGCCAGCATTGCAAGGTATTTACGTACCAGATAAGCTAAACATTCACGTGCCCCTTCCTGCTTCAACCACCATTCCAGAAGTTATGCATCTATGCTGATATCGGGTTCTGCTTGATAATTCAAAGCAGTGTAGACTGACGCACGTTCATTTTCATTAATTGAGTCAGATGCCACCATCAGAAGATTGATTTTTTTTTTTAAATTTATTTATTTGGTGGTGGTGGTTCGGGTTCTGTACTTTCTGCATTGAAGTGTTGCTCTTTTAAGACTTCTGAAAGTATGCTCCACACCTCGTCCCTCTCAGATTTTGGACAGCACTTCAGATTCTTGAATCTTGGGTTGAATGCTGTAGCTATCTTTAGAAATATCGTATTGGTACCTTCTTCCCGTTTTTGTCAAATCTGCAGTGACAGTGTTTGTAAATCAAACAGCATGTGCTGGGTCACCATCGAAGACTGCTATAACATGAAATATATGGCAGTATGTGAGTAAAACAGAGGAGAGGACGTACAATTCTCCCCCAAGGAATTGAGTCACCAAAAAAATAGGGAATTAATTACATTTAATGAACATAAGCATGGCCTCTGGAATGGTGGCCGAATCATGAAGGGGCATACGGATCTTTAGCAAATCTGGCAGGTAAATCCCTTGCAATGCCAGCTACAAAAGTGCTATGCAAACTCCTGTTCTCACTTTCAGGTGACGTTGTCAATAAGAAGCAGGCAGCAGTATCTCCTGTAAATGTAAAGAAACTTATTTGTCTTAGTGATTGGCTGAACAAGAAGTAGGACTGAGTGGACTTGTAGGCTCTGAAGTTTTACACTGTTTCATTTTTGAATGCACTTATGTAACCCAAACAAATCTACATGTATAAGTTACACTTTCATGCTAGAGATTGCACTATGGTACTTGTATGAGGTGAATTGAAAAATACTATTTCTTTTATCATTTTTACAGTGCAAATATTTGTAATAAAAAATATTATAAAGTGAGCCCTGTACACTTTGTATTTTGTGTTGTAATAGAAACCCATATATTTGAAAATGTAGTAAAAGATCCAAAAATATTTAATAAATTTCAATTGGTATTCTATTGTTGAATGGTGCGATTAATTTTTTTAGCCACAGTTAATTTTTTTGAATTAATCATGTGAGTTACCTGTGATTAATTGACAGCCCTAATATTTATGCATTTTGGTCCAGATTCTTAAGTCTGGCATTAAAGGAGGCTTACTGCCTATATACTTGTATTTAAAACTTGCTGGATAATATAAACTATGTGGTCCAGATAGCATAGTATTGTAGTTGATGTTTAGGCAGCTTCATAATTTCTCATGAGAAACAAGTAAATACATTTCAAAGACTGTATTTTCCTTCCTCGATAGCTATTATATACGCTATTGCATGAAATGCAGGGTTAACAAAAATCAGTCTTTTTTTTTTAATTTAAACTGGATTTTTTTATTTAAATGCTAATCTATTTAATTATAGCAAACTTGTTATAACATTAGTTGTTAATTTCAAAATTAAAATTTAAGCAGTGCATGTTTGCTGCCAAACTTTTAAAGAAAGTCAAACTACTGAGCTGATGAAAGTCATTGGCTAAGCATCTGGAACTGAGGTGGTATGTTTTTTGTTGTTTGTAGCTTCTTCAGGTAACGAGAATATTTTCTTCATTTCAGTTCATTCAGCTATCTCGGTTCAATGACTAGTTCATTTAAAGTTAAGAAACCACCAGGGAGCTAAAAATGCCAGAAACCCTGTTGTTGTTTTTTCCTCTTCCAATCTATTAATAAAAAATTTGTGCAAGAGAACGGGATCTACTTGTTCTAAAATCTTGAAGGACAATGGTGACTTAGAATAATATAATTATATCTAATGTATAGGGATATAAATGTGTGGAATCGAGGGCTTTTTGTTTAGAGTTCTCTGAAGTAAATCAAATCTGGGACTCTGGTTTCTAAATCAAATTTGGCTTTTAATCCCTAGCAGAAAGCCTGGCACCTTTTTAATATAAATCACTTGATCTAAAGCTTCCTGCATTCAATCTTTCTTGCCATAACACTGACTTACTCAGATATATGTTTTGCATTCTTCCAAACTGAGGATTCGAAGAAATGATCAGAAGATATTTTATCCAGTCAGTGACTGATTACAGCTATCTTACTATTAAATCATAACAAAAGGTTATGGGAAGAGATGGTCAGAACAACTTTGGTGGAACCATTTTCTGTCTGAGAATGTGGTTCTGTTGAAATTAGAATATTGCAAAATCATGTCAATTTTGCAAAAATTGAATTTTTAGGAGGAAAAATTAGTTCCTGGTTAGATCAGTAAATGAGACTCACTATAACGAAATTTAGAGATTCCGCATTTGGATGCATTTCTGAAACCTGTGGAGGAATGTACCAAGCCATCTGGATCTTTGATCACCATGGAGTGTCCCTCCATCACTATAGGGCGTTGGTCTATTTCCACAAGAAGACAGTAATTTACTTTGATACCTTCCTCCCAGTTTTTCTTATGATGGACAGCTCTCCACTCTGTTGTCTTCAGGGAGCTGCCAGGTATCTCCACTGTCCCCCAGAAAACCTGTGTAGACCTTCAAAGGAAAGGTGGACAGTATATAGCCTTTCTGCATATACTCCAGCAGGGAGCAGCGCAGTCTCATTTCTTCTCACTAACTGCTTTGAGAGAGTGCACACAATACTCCTTCTGAGAAAATCAATGAAAAAAGGTATTAGCTAAGCCAATCAGGTAACCAAAATGAATACCATCTGACTTATGTGACCCATAATAAACTCTACCAACATTTTAAAGTAATGCAAAAAGTTATTGCAGAACTTCTAAAGTGAAACTAATAGCAGTACATTTAAAAATTGCACATTTTTCATTTTAAGAAATTTGACTTCCGAACTGACTTCCTTTTCATGAACACCTAAGTGTGGAATCAGACATATTTTGACTCTAAGGAAACCTGGCTATGAATAACTTGCCCAGCTACAGAAATAAAACTTAATTTTCATAGTGATCCACAAATTATATATATAAAAAAATTGTGTGTTCTGTCTGTGCTTGTTTTTTCTGGAAGTGTTTGTTTGGGGAACGGTTAAGGTTTATGGTTTACATTGAGAAAAGCATACCTTGGTCTCCGGTAATACAAATTGTTTGCTTTTCCTGTGGCGGAAACTGGTGGTGGAGTGTTACTTTTTAAGCAGTTATGATCTGCTCTGCCTTTCTGAAGTACCACTACCTGAACCGTTGGAAGTTTCTTGCCAGTAGATTGAGCAGAAGTATGAAGTTGTTTAAATAACGTTTTTCCTAGAAATTTTTTTTTTTTTGGAGTCTTATCTCAACTGCATGTATTTCTTTAATAAAGTCTCACAAGTATTCTCTCTGGTATAGAAGTGCCTGGCAATCAAAGTTGGTTTTGTTTGCTATTCTCTTTCACTCTGTTCATTTTTCATGAGGACTGGCCTCTTTCAGGGAAGGAGTTTTACAATGAGATGTGTTTTTTTTCTGAGAAGACTGAAGGATATTGAAGTGCTTGACTGCTTTTATATTTTTTTTTGGGGGGGGGATGTAAACAAGGTGGCTGCTAGATCTGTGGAGATCTCTGTGTTGATCGGAAGGTTTTCTACAAAGAGGAGTTTGTAAGGATATGTTTACACTGCAATAAAACACCCCTGGTTGTCCCGAATCAGATGACTTGGGCTTGCAGGAGTTCAGGCTGTGGAGCTATAAAATGCCTAATCCTGAATATCTGCACTGCAATTTTATAGCTCTGCAAGCCCAAGTCAGCTGATATGGGTCAGCCATGGGTGTTTTATTGCTGTGTAGAGATACCCTAAGACTACATAACTAAGGTAACTATGTTACTGTAGCGTATGCAGTCATTCACTGGAAGTAGTAAAAAGTTGACACATTTGCAGAATTTCACTGATTTGTCTGACTTGGAATTTCTTAGGGATATTTGTATATATTTTTACCCCATAGAGTATTGTCTAATGTAGCAATTTACCAATGTGATTTCTGTAGTAGCTGCACCTTGTGAAGAATAGACAAATGGGCATTGTCCATAACCCATGTCTGTTCATGCCTTCTCTCTTTCCTACTTATCTTTCTATACTTTCTCTTTTTCATCTTCTTTTCTGAGGAGTTTTCCATTGATCTCTTTCCTTCTCCTGCTTAATTACTTCCATCACCAGATGGCTACGTACTTCTGAGGACAGGGTGTCCATTGATGGTGCAATAGGAGCAAGTCATATGTGCTGTTAGGCTAAGCAGGGTGTCATGAGAACAGAGAAGTGAAGTTTCCAACATCTCTCTGAGGTTGGAGCTCTGTACATGTGGCTTCATTAGGGGATTCTTTAGGAGCAAAGAAAGAAGGGGTTCAAGGAGCCTCTTGCCACTTTGCACTGACTATATTCTCCTGCAGTTGCAAGTAACAGGTATAGATTTGAAACTTTAAATCTGCCAAACACAAAGGGCAATATATGTTGCTGTTTCATATTTATATTATGTTAGTGCCCAAGTACCCCCACCAGGAATATAGATTTCACTGTTTTGGGCATTGCACAAACACTTGGAAACATTGAGTTAAATTCTGGTTCCATTGGAGTTAATGGAAGTTTTGCCACTGACTTGCCATTAGAACATAAGAATGATCATACTGGGTCAGACCAATGGCACATCGAGCCTCGTATCCTGTCTTCTAAAAGTAGTCAGTGCCAGATGCTTCATAGGGAATGAACAGAACAGGACAATTTCAAGTGATCCATCCCATGTCGTCAAGTCCCAGCTTCTGACATTTGGAGATTTGAGGACACCCATAGCATCCCTGATAATCTTGGCTAATAGCCGTTGATGGACCACTCCTGCATGAATTTATCTAATTTTTTTTTAAATACAGTTATATTTTTGGTCTTCACAGTGTCCCCCAGGCAATGAGTTCCACAGGTTAACTGTGTTGTATGAAGAAGTACTTCCCTATGTTGGTTTTAATTTCCATTGGGTAACCTCTGGTTCTTGTGCTATTCACCCATTCGCATAACACTTTTCTATTCACTTTGTGCACACTAGTCATGATTTTATAGACCTCTATCATATCTCCCCTTAATCATCTCTTTTCCAAGCTGAACAGTCCTAGTCTATTTATTCTCTTCTCATACGGAAGCTGTTCCATCCCCTAATCATTTTTGGTGCCCTTCTCTGTACTTCTTTCAGTTCTAATATCTTTTTTGAAATGTGGCAACCAGAACTGCATGCAATGTTCAAGATGTGGGCATAGTATAGATTTATATAGTGGCATTATGATATTTTCTATCTTGTCTATCACTTTCCTAACGGTTCCTTACACCGTTACACCACTACACATTGAACAGCTGTTTTCAGAGAAAGATCCATGACTCCAAGATCTTTCTTGAGTGGTAACAGCTAACATAGACCTGATCATTTTGTATGTATAGTTGGTATTATTAATTCCAATGTGCATTACTTTGAATTTATCAACATTGAATTTCATCTGCCATTTTGTTGTCCAATCACCCAGTTTGGTGAGATCCCTTTGTAACTCTTTTCAGTCAGCTTTGGACCTAACTATCATGAGTCATTTTGTATTCTCTGCAAACTTAGCCACCTCACTGTTTTCATCTTTTTTTTATGAACGTTGAATGGTACAGATCCTTAAGAGCACCCTCTTCCACCCTCCACTCCCTGTTTATCTGTGAAAACTATTTCCATTTAAAAACTCTTCCTACCCTTTGTTTCCTATCTTCAATCCATTAGTGATCCATAGAAGGATTTTTCTTCCTATCCCCCAACAGCTTACTCTGCTTAAGAGCCTTTGATCACTGTCGTGAAGAGAGGTGAGCGTGGATCTGGCTGGGCAGTGGTTTCTGTAGCCCTATGTTTGGCATATATGGCTAGCATTTAACCTCACTTCTTTCAGTGTATAGTTCTCTGTACATACCCTTGGCAGAAGAAAAGGTTCCCTAGACCAGTAATTCTCAAACTTTTGTACTGGTGACCCCTTTCACATAGCAAACCTCTGAGTGCAACCCCCACCCTTATAAATTAAAAACACTTTTTTATATATATTTACCACCATTATAATGCTGGAGGCAAAGTGGGGTTTGGGGTGAAGGCTAACAGCTCACGACCCCCCCATGTAATAACCTCCCAACCCCCTGACGGGTCCTGACCTCCAGTTTGAGAACCCCTGCCCTAGACATTTCTTTACCAGACATCAGAAACTAGCATATTTAGCATGACTGTTTATTTCTCGCATACAATCTTCTACTAAAAGTTCAGATTCCAAACAAAGCTAAAGTACCATAGGAGTGGCCCAGAAATAATAGATAGATGGACATTCCTCCCTTCCTTGTTCTCAGGTTTTTCATGACTGATGCAATTACAAATAGCCCAGTAATACTATATGTCCGATCAGTGTATGTGGTGGTATTTTGCAGTTAGGGTTGCTGCACTTCACAGCATGCCTCTCAGTGAAATGAAAGGGATATCACAAGCCTGCTTTTCAGCTGTGACACATATCACCTCAGCTGTGGCATGCCTCAGTGGTAAAACAACAGTGTGACATACTTTCAATACACCCAGAGGCATGTCACATACCATGAACTGCTGGGATTGCCTCTCATATTCTTTATAAACCGTTTCCATTTTTCTGTTTCCTCATGTAATACATCTGGAATCTCTCCTCTTGAGCTCATGCAAATCATGAGTAACTCCAGTGGAGTTACCCTGATATAAAACGCGTATGAGTGGGAAGAGAATCTGGCCCACAGCATTTTGAAGCAGTTAAATGAAATAAAGAAGATAGTTTGTTTTTTAATGTATTGCTTTGAATTCTACTTTCATACATACTGCATACAGGTATTGGACCAAATTCTGTAATGGAGAGGCGCAAAATGGTGAAGTTTTATGATTACATAGGTAAATTAGTTACTTTCAAAGGTGTAAATCCAAATTAGCACTGAGCAATATAGAACATATAAAATCAGACTTCATAGGATGTCATTTCCAGGCACTGTGTGTGTGGGGGAGATCTGTATGTCTGAGGTGGGCCAACAATCACAAAGATCAGTAAGACAGCCATTGAAGGCCAGCCCTGCACCCATTGAAGTCATTTGGAGTCTGATCCTGCACAGCTGAAATCAGTGAGTTCTGCTGTTAACATCAGTGGGAGCAGGTGCAGCCCTGAAAAGTCCAATTTTGAGACACATAATTTGTCACCCATCACTGTTATCCCAGCATTTAACAAACCTATCCTAGATGACAAAACACCTAAACAGTACGTGCTGACTAAAGTCTGTGCTGACTTACTGCTCATTCAACTTCACTGGGCTCGGTGCACAATTTGGCGAAGGTGGTGAGTGTAATTAATTCACTGGCCTATACGCCTAAAAATTCCCCAGAGAGTAACATAAATCGTGGTGATGAATGTTGGATAGAGAAGTTTACTACTCATTGGGTGGGTCTAAGAAATCTTTATGAAGGCAAAATTCTAGTAAATAGTGATCAGCTACTTAACAAGTGGGAAGCTCATCAGGACAATACCGCACAGTCACATCCAGTACTGGACAATTCACAGCTTCCATTTGTTTAGGCTGACTTATAACTTTTTAAAAATCTTTTCATGTTTATGCATTAGTTTCTTCTTTTCCTGTTAACTCTCCTCCCCATCACTACATATTTAGTGTGAGTTCAAACTTATGTTAGATTCCTCACAAACATGATTCTTTTGCATCCTTCTTACACGTGTGCAGTTCTATTTATGCTTAAGTTGTTAAACGTTATCAGACCCTTAAAATCATATCAGCCTTTTTTCAGGCCTAAAATATGCCTTCACATATTAAGGTACTTTGTTAGCTGTAGGTATGCTTTTAGCTGCTAGTCTTTACCATTGCAACATATTTTAGAATAAAGTAAGTCGTAGAAGGAGATAACGTATACATGAGACAACTCATTTACAAACTGTAATCAAAATAATAAAGCATTTAAAAAAATAATAAACAGCTTATGCAGGAAAATGGTCCCAAGTCCATTAAATGTTAATTGACCATAAAGCCATTTTTAATATGCTATTATATAAGCTATGGAAGCTGCATCCTTCTATGGGAATAGATAAGTCACGTGACTGTACATCAAACCAATTATTTGTCTCACTGATTAAAGTTAATTTTCTCTAAAGTCTCAAACCCATCCAAGTATTTATTTTTATGAGCATGATGCAGAATGGTTGATCTGTATTACAACAATTATCTAGTGCAGAGAGCTGTGTTGATACAATGCTAGTGTTGAGTATTTAGGCCTGAGCTTTTCAAAGCTGCCTGAAGAATTTAGATATCTAATGCCCATTTAATGTAATGGAAACTGGACAAGCAGGTTTCAGAATCCCAGCCCAAATGCTTAAGTCCTCACGTGAAAAATTTTAAGTTCCCCATGGCAGTGCCAATTTGAGCACATTGCATATGTGGAATATGGTATACTACTAAATGTATGTTGTCTTATATTCCCAAGCAAAATCTCCATTAGAATTGCATTAAAGTTGAGAAAACATATTGGTAATTTAAGGTAGTATACATTACATGGGAGTTGTAACTATTTAAGAAAAAACATCATTTATCAGTCTAGGAAAACTAGAATAAGAAAACCAAATATGTTAAGGTAGCTAAATACACAGTTAGGGCACTCAAATAACTTTAACTGTGCCCCTGTAGTGAGGACATGCCTTAATCATAAACATGTGGATATTTCATTTTGGTGTTTGGGAGTCCCAGATTAAACTTTTTTTAATTAGATTTTTTTTCACCCTCATGTCGTCACTACTTTCCACCATGAGATCACTGAGGACACCAAAAAAAAAAGTGCACTGAGTGCTAAATTTCTTAAAGACATCTTTTAAATTAATTTCAACTCTTCAGCTAGATTAGTTAATGGATATTCATATAAATTCTCAGAAAATTCATTCTATTCTCAGAGTAAGTCCTATATTTTAAGGAGGGTATGCTGTAGTTTACAACAATGGTTGAGTCAATGCTGTAAGTGTAAAGCTCAACTCACCTTTACCTATGTGGAACTGTAGTAATCCCCTCCATAATGTTCAAAGTGACTGAATTGAAGTAGGATCGTAAACTTTTGAAGGTTTGAATCTCTGTGCATTTAAATTCTCAACCTTAGTTTTGCATTGATACACGTGTGGTTTGGGGTTTTGTTTTTTTCCATTTAATTTTATTTTATCTTAGAGTGACTGGAGGAGGAAGACAGCAAGTAACCCCAGCTGGATCCCATCCAGATTTGTAATCTACCACAAATTCTGTTCTCTAACAACCCTCCATCCTTTCCCAGTCTGCAAACATTCCAGAATCCATACCATGGAATCAAGCCTGTGACCACTTTGCATATGTATTAGCCCACACTTGTGTCCTCTGAGATGGGGTTGGGAGGAGACCTGAAAATGAAATGTGTTCACTTTTGGGGAGATCGCTCATCTGTACACATTTTTACTGTGTGATTTTTAGTTGGACAATTAAATATACAAAATTGCCACTGGGAGGACAATTGAGAGAAGGTGAGGATGCAAGGATTATTTTAAACTGAGAGAGGAGTTTTCTAAAGTATTTTTTCACCCCTATCTCTTTCCCTTTTACAGAGCAGGAACCTGGGGGTGTAGCAGGTGGTAGGGGATTGTGGGCTTGTCAGCTGAGGGTATGCTGGAGAGGGCTTTTCCAACTGAGAAGGTGCAATGTTGTAAGCTGGTGAATGGGGGAATCTGGAATGTTTTCCGCAGCTAAGATGGAGTTGTGTGTTTGTTACAAGGGGATGACTATTTGTCCCTCCCTTTCTCGCTACTTCCAGCTGCCAGTCTAAGAAAGTTTATGCAGCTGTTGAGTAGAGTTGTTATGGGAGGCTCTAGGAAGCAGGGCCGGCACCAGGCCCCAGCACGCCAAGTGCATGCTTGGGGCAGCATGCCACAGGGGGCGCTCTGCCAGTTGCCGGGAGGGCGGCAGGCAGCTCCAGTGGACCTCCTGCAGGCGTGCCTGTGGAGGGTCCGCTGGTCCTGCGGCTCCGGTGGAGCATCCACAGGCACGCCTGCGGGAGGTCCACCGGAGCCGCGGGACCGGCGAGCAGCAGAGCGCCCCCCCCCCGCAGTGTGCCGCCGTGCTTGGGGCAGCGAAATGGCTACAGCCGGCCTGGCTAGGAAGGAGGGTTTTGAGGGCTTTCTAAGGGTATGATGAGCAGAATCTAGGACCATTTCTGTAACTTTGTGGGGAAGGGAGGGTCATGAATCTAAGTGCCTGCTCAAGGATTTAGAAACAGAGGAGTTGGGAATTATTATTTAACAGGGCAATCATGCCATTTTTCATTCAAATCCCATTTTGAAAGTTCTAGGACACATTGTTCTAAAAGGCGTTCAGAACCATGAAACATGCAGGGCGAGATCCTCAGATGGTGTAAATCAGTATAGTTCAATTGAAGTCAATGAAGTAACACCAACTTCTACCAGATGAAAATATGGCTAGTAATAATTGAAATATATAGGTGGGCAGCAAAGAAGCTGCCAAAACTTGCTGGACCTCTTCCAGTGCTTTTAATTATTTTCCTTTTGGTTCAGTTGTTGAAATTGTCCTTTTCAGAGAAAATTAGGTGTACCTAATCTACCATTCAAATGTATTGAATCAGGAATATATGTAAATTTTTTTAATTGCCATCTATTATGATGATACACAAATGATAGAACGATTTGTTACATGTATCTTTATATATGTAAAAAACACTCCCATACATAGATGAATGTGTGTGTATAGAAAACAAATATTGACTGGTTGAGAAGGAATTTGCAGTAAATATTACCCCAAAGGAGAAATTGGGCATAATATAACAATCTTGGGAGCTAAAGCAGAAGTCTGAAAGTAGTATATCAACATGAAGAGAACAATTTTTCCCCAAAAGGTAATAAATTTTACATCTTGTACATGGTGCATTAATGACTTTTCTACCTATGAGGAGAAATTTTGTTGTAACACAAAAATGTGTGTGAGAGAATGAATCGGGGGGATCGTCTGTAGCCTCAGAAAACCAGATTCTGATGTCACTGCACTGATATTTGCATTCCAAGTTTTTGTGTGATGTGTTTACAATTGTTTAGCATATCTTGGAATATATTAATGTCATTGATTTATACATATCTGATAGGGAACTACTTGGTGCTTTAAAAGGAGACTGTAAACTTGTCAATAGCAAGTTATTCTAATATAGAAGGCTGGATTATGGGGCATAAAATTTTATATTTGAAGTGTCTTTAAAATCTTCTTGAATGCAGGAATCTGCATCTACTATTTCAAAATATTTTGAGAGGGGACAATATGGCCCCTTCTAAATTTTTTTTTCCTTCCAAGTTTCTCCCTCACTCCCCAGTTGAAATATTAAATAGCTATGTCCCTAAAAATGTGGATTTAGACTAGAATGTCTGCCTTGACCTTAGTGTTGTGACACAAATGTAAAGACAATGAACTTAATATTGTATCTACATTTGATTTAAAAATTTCCTTTTGACCCATGTCTGCTATCTTGTATTAGTGTGCATTTCTAGTCATATCTAAGGTTACTCAGTGTGTTCCTTTTCAGAATATAACTACATGAAATATAAAAAACATAGTTTTCTGTAATACAGTCAGTTAATTAGGACCCTTTTTGCATGTTGTATCAGTTGTGTGCTTTGAGTTCTTTTATTGGGCATGGTATAGACGTGTCAGTAGGGATTTCCTATTACCAGCCTGGTGATGTTTTACTAGTTCTGGAATGCTGCCAGGTAGTATCAAGAGACTGGCACCGCACAGCTTTCAGTGTTTTAATGTTGGGCTTAGTAAACCTCAGACCTGTCTGTTCAAAGTCCTGGAGCCGGAATATGTCTCAACCTGTGTGCGTCCACAAGAGTGGAAGAGCAGAAGGCACCTTTCATCCCTTTGCCGTTGACCAGGGACCAGCCACTGTGTTATATTCCCCAAAGCTGGGTAACGGCGGGGGGAGGAAAGAAGTGGCCCTGCCTCCTTACAGTCTGGCCAGTGGAGCCAGATTGATGTGTGGAGGAACACATGCTGTACTGCTGCATAGGCTCCCACACTTCATATGCTCCCCCATGTGCCCCTCATGGAATTCAAGTCAACTCAACCAGGCTGTCTCCATATGGGATCTATGTGATGGTTTCTCAAGAAATCTCTCTTCAGAAACAAGTGAAGTCTACATAGCACTAATGGATTATGGATCAGATTGATAAACCATGATATTCATGCACAGCACGTTGGGGTTGGCGAGAGTCATGTGTCTCTGCAGGGGTTTGACCAAACCAGTTGCACTCTAGAAGTCAATGGAAACTCCATTTGCTGTAACAGGGCTTTGTATCTGACCCTAAATGTGGAAGTAGCACCTTTTTCCACTGAAGTTCATGAAATCATAAGATGCTCAGCACGTCTGAAAATCAGGCCACTTATTTAGGCTCCTAAATAAATATGTGGTGGAGTTACCTAATTTTACATGCCCAAGTTTGAAAATGTTAGTTCATTTCACTATAAAGGTAACAGCTTCTTATTTTCTAAGAAAATTACAATACATTGAAAAAAATGAGTAGTTTAGCCCTCTGGATTACAGATGAAGAGCACTACCTAGCTAATCTTGACACTTCATGTTTGCATGAAGTTTGTTGCAAAGATAACCAATAATTGCATGTTTTGTTTTGTTTTGTTTTTAAGAAAAGCACAGAAGTTGAGAAACAAAACATAAATGGAATCAGACCATGGTTATTTAAAAAAAACTATGGAATAACTGGACCTCAGATTCAGCATGGTACATTTAAGCATGTGCTTAAAATTAGGCATGTGATTAACCCATTTTTTTTATTACTCATGCTTAACGTTAGGTGGGTGCTTCAAAGTACAGTAACTTTTCACTTAACACCGTAGTTATGTTCCTGAAAAATGCAACTTTAAGTGAAACAATGTTAAGCGAATCCAATTTTCCCATAAGAATTAATGTAAATGGGGGTGGGGGTTAGGTTCTAGGGAAAATTTTTTGCCAGACAAAAGGCATTATATACATTTTAAACAATTTTAAACAAGCAATTTAATACAGGTGTGAGTTTTAAACAAACAATTTTAAAGAAAAAATTTAATGCTACAGTCATCACTGCTGAGTATGAAGCTTGGTTGAGGTGGTGGAGTCAGAGAGTGGAAGAGGATGGATTGTCCGGCTATTCCTCTTGCTGTTCTTGCAAGCACAGGCACTGACTTTGCCGAGGGCAGGGGGCTCAACTCTTGGCCCATCCATTCCACTCCTTCCCCCAAGTTTCCACCCTTGACCCGCCTCTTCTCCCCCCCATCTCCTCCCCCTTTACTTCACACACTGTGTCCTTGGTCCTCCCTCCCCTCCCTTCTGAATGCTGCAAGCCAGCTGATTGCCATGGGCAGGAGGCAGAGGAGGGATGGGGGAGGCGCGCTGAGTCCTCGCTCCTCCCTCCTGCCCAGGCAATCAGCTGGCTTGTGGCATTCAGGAAGCAGGAGGGAGGAGCAGGGAGCGACGACTTGGCATGCAGCCTCCCCTTCTCTTCCCACCCCCGCCTCCTGTCTGCAGCAATCAGTTGGTTTGTGGTGTTTTGGGAGGGAGGGGTAGCCTGCGTGCCAAATCCTCGCTCCTCTCCCCTCCATCCTGCCTCCTAAACTCCACAAGGCAGCTGATTGCCGGGGGGAGGAGAGGGAAGGCACTGATCCGTGGGGTCTGCTGGAGGGTGGGAGGTGCTGTGGGGACGGGAGGGAGGGCATAGGAAGGCTGCCAGCTGTGGAGAAAGCAGGCAGCCAAACAATGTAATAGTGGAGCATTGCACAACTTTAAATGAGCATGTTCCTTAATTGCTCAGCAGTGTAACAACTTTAACTGGGATGAATTTAAGTGAGGAGTTACTGTATTTATTAGAGGTTGAATAGTAGTGAAACAGAACCTGATGCAGAGAAAGTTCTTTTTAAGTTGTCAAAGGAGGTGAAGTGGACTGCTTTTTGTGCACACGAGTGCCACTCAAGAGATGAGGGATAGTCCATGTGAGGATGTACAGTGTATATTATATAAGTGATTGGGGTTCATGTGATGTTGAGGACAGTAGGACAGTTGTTGCACTTTTGTTATAATAGTCCCCTTCATATGAATATATAGATCTTTTTTTGAAGTGATGTTCTAGTTTAAAATAAACGTATAGAAGTATATAGGAATACAATACACATTCAGAATATTCCAGTTACCTTAGATGATGAAACTTTACCTCAGTGGTTCCACCACATTAGATATTTCTATAGGTAATACAAGGAATGTTGCAATAGTTAAAACTGTAGAAATAGAATGCTTTAAAGTATGATTGATCACTGTAGGACATTCAGGAAGATACATAGGTCAGGAACAAGCCTGCAAAGCAGCCAGGTGTAGAATATAACACACACAACACATCTTATATGAGAGTCATGGCTGTTTTTAACCAAGTATTCATACAGCAATGTTTAAACTATCAATTTTCAAGAATCCAGTGCTAAGGAAACTTTTTTTTCTAAAACTATTTTTGTTGTAGTTTTATATCTGTAAGGCAAATGATTTATTAGACTGAGTTGTTCTGTCACAGTTTAGGTCAACTGCACCTGTATTTCCCCTCAATAGACCAGCAAAGGCACCTACTCTCAAGCTTCCAGCTCCCCAGCTGTTGCCTTTCTTGGGTGAAGACCTGTGTTTTCAAGGATAAAAATAGTGTAGATGTTCCTATTTGGGTTGGAGAGAGGGTAGGGATTGCTTCCTCATAGACTTTAAGGACAGATATCTATGTGATATCTAGTCTGACCTCCTGCACGTTACAGGCCACAAAACTTCACCTACTCCTGTAATAAACCCCTAACCACTGGCTGAATTGCTGAAGTCCTCAAATCATGGTTTAAATACTTCAAGTTACAGAGAATTCAACATTTACGCTAATTTAAACCTGCAAGTGACCCACGCTGCAGAGGAAAGTGGAAAAAACCCCAGGGTCTCGGCTAATCTGACCTGGGGGAAATTCCTTTCTGACCCCAGATATGCCAATCAGTTGGACCCTTATTATGTAGGCAAGATCCATCAGCCAGACACCTAGGAAAGAATTATTTGTAGTAATTCAGAGCCCTCCCTATCTAGTGTCCTGTCTCCAGCAGTTGGGAATTTGCTACTGGCAGTCACTGATGGGCCACATGCCATTGTAGGCAGTCCGTCATACCATTCCCTCCATAAGCTTATCAAGCTCAGTCTTGAAGCCAGTTAGGTTTTCTTTCTCCTCTGTTGCTTCCAACTGATAAGTCCCCAGCTTATAGCAATAATTCTTGTTAGTCCCTAAATGCATGGCCTTATACTTTGCACTATTAAATTTCATCCAATTTCTGTTACTCCAGTTTACAAGTTCACCCAGGTGATCTTGTATGATATTCCAGTCCTCCTCCATATTGGCAATACCTCCCAACTGTGTGTCATCTGCAGATTTTATTAGCACTCTCTCTCACTTTTTGTGAGGTCAGTAATATGCATGTTAAATATGATTGGTCCCAAGACCAGTCCCTGAGGAACTGCATTAGTAACCTTTCTCCAATCTGACAGTTCAACTTTCAGTAGTCACCCTTTAACCAGTTCCTTATCCACCTTTCCACTGTCATATTAATCCCCATTTTCTCCGATTTAACTAATAATTTACCATGTGGAACTGTGTCAAATGCCTTACTGAAATCCAGGTAGATTAGATATTCTGCATTCCCTTTGTCTAAAAAATCAGTTATCTTCTCAAAGGAGATCAGGTTGACCTGGCACAATCTACCTTTTGTAAAACCATGTTGTATTTTATCCCATTTACCAACCGTCTCTGTCCTTAACTACTTCCTCTTTCAAAATTTGTTTCAAGACCTTGCATAGAATTGATATCAAACTAACAGGCCTGTGGTTTCCTAGATCTCTTTATTTTATTTTATTTTATTTCCCCTTTCTTAGACATAGGAATTATATTAGCAATTCTCCAGTCATAGGTTCTAACCTCCAAGTTTACAAATTCCTTAAAAATCCTTGCTATTGGGCTTGCAATTTCATGTGCCAGTTCCTCTAATATTCTTGGATGGAGATTATTCAGGCCCCCCGATTTAGTCCCATTAAGCTGTTAGAGTTTGTCTTCCACCTCGATTGTGGTCATTTCTACCTCCATATCCTTGGTGCCATTAGCCACCCTGCCACTGCCCCTAGGCTCTTCATTAGCCTAATTAAAAGCTGAGGCAAAGTATTTGTTTAGCTTTTAGGCCATGCATCAATAATCTCCACCCTCAGCGCTTAGTGGTCCCACTTCTTCTTTCCTTGTTTTCTTCTTTATATGGCTATAGAACCTTTTACAACTGGTTTTCATTCCCTCCGAGCTTCTGCGGGTGGTGGGGGACCCTAGACCTCTCTGCTGCTTGTGGGCAGTGGAGAACCCCCTGCAGCTGCCCAGCTATCATGGGTGATGAGGGAGACCCCAGAGCTCCCAGCCTTTGTAGGTGGGGTGGGGGGAGGGATGTCTAGGAAGCAGTTGGGGGGAGGACCCTGGAGCTCCCAGCCACTGGAGGTGCTGTATTCTCCCTCCTTCCCTATTTTGTCAGAGGTATTGTTTTAGTAAAAGTTAGTGACAGGTCACAGGCATCCATGAATTTTTGGCTATTGCCAGTGACCTGTCCATGACTTTAGGCTAAGGTTTTATCATGGATATTTTAATAAAAGTCACTGATGGGCCACGGGCAATAAAGAAAAATTCAGGGAAGCTCCTGACCTGTCCCTGACTCTTTTTACTAAAAATATCCCTGACAAAATGGGGAGCCCAGCTGCGGGGTCCCCACATCACCTGCAGAGGTTGGGCAGCAGTCCTTGCAGCTGCCCATGGGGGGCCCCCACCACCTGTGGAGGCTCAGAGCTCCAGGGTACCCCCACCCCCCATGGCAGCTGGGAGCTTTGAAGGACCCCCAGAGCCCTCAGCACCTCAGAATTCTGGAGGCCCCGCTGTCCTCGGCAGCTCAGAGTTCTGGAGTACCCCTGCTGCCCATAGTGGCTTGGAGTTCCTGGATCCCCCACCACCCACAGGGGATGGGGGGAACCCTGCAACTCACAGCTGACTTCACGGAGGTCTCTTGAAGTCACAAATTCTGTGGAGAAAATCATAGCTTTACTCATGATAGTTAGTTTAACTTCTGTGCCAGGGAAGATAATGGAGCAGATAATTAAAGAAATCATCTGCAAACACTTGGAAGGTGGTAAGGTGATGGGGAATAGCCAGCATGGATTTGTAAAAACAAATCATGTCAAACTAATCTGATAGCATTCTTTGATAGGATAACGAGCCTTGTGGATAAGGGAGAAGCGGTGGATGTGATATACCTAGACTTTAGTAAGGCATTTGATACGGTCTCACATGATATTCTTATAGATAAACTAGGAAAGTACAATTTAGATGGGGCTACTATAAAGTAGGTGCATAACTGGCTGGATAACCGTACTCAGAGAGTAGTTATTAATGGCTCCCAATCCTACTGGAAAGGTATAACAAGTGGGGTTCTGCAGGGGTCTGTTTTGGGACCGGCTCTGATTAATATCTTCATCAACGATTTAGATGTTGGCATAGAAAGTACGCTTATTAAGTTTGCGGACGATACCAAACTGGGAGGGATTGCAACTGCTTTGGAGGACAGGGTCAAAATTCAAAACGATCTGGACAAATTGGAGAAATGGTCTGAGGTAAACAGGATGAAGTTCAATAAAGATAAATGCAAAGTGCTCCACTTAGGAAGGAACAATCAGTTTCACACATACAGAATGGGAGGAGACTGTCTAGGAAGGAATATGGCAGAAAGAGATCTAGGGGTCATAGTGGACCACAAGTTTAATATGAGTCAACAGTGTGATACTGTTGCAAAAAAAGCAAATGTGATTCTGGGATGTATTAACAGGTGTGTTGTAAACAAGACACAAGAAGTCATTCTTCCGCTTTACTCTGCACTGGTTAGGCCTCAACTGGAGTATTGTGTCCAGTTCTGGGCACTGCATTTCAAGAAAGATGTGGAGAAACTGGAGAGGGTCCAGAGAAGAGCAACGAGAATGATTAAAGATCTTGAGAACAAGACCTATGAAGGAAGGCTGAAGGAATTGGGTTTGTTTAGTTTGGAAAAGAGAAGACTGAGAGGGGACATGATAGCAGTTTTCAGGTATCTAAAAGGGTGTCATCAGGAGGAGGGAGAAAACTTGTTCACCTTAGCCTCCAATGATAGAACAAGAAGCAATGGGCTTAAACTGCAGCAAGGGAGATTTAGGTTGGACATTAGGAAAAAGTTCCTAACTGTCAGGGTAGTTAAACACTGGAATAGATTGCCTAGGGAAGTTGTGGAATCTCCATCTCTGGAGATATTTAAGAGTAGGTTAGATAAATGTCTATTAGGGATGGTCTAGACAGTATTTGGTCCTGCCATGAGGGCAGGGGAATGGACTCAATGACCTCTCGAGGTCCCTTCCAGTCCTAGAGTCTATGAGTCTATGATCACTCGAATTCAGGTGATTTTCTACAACCCGCTCTTCTATGAGGTTTTTATCACTTACCAATACCGAATCTAACAGGGCATCACCTTTTGTTGGTTCATCAACTGTTTGATGGAGAAATTTGTTAGTCATCAGAGGAATGAGGTTCTGGAACAGCCTCCCCATACAAGCTGTGGGAGCAAACAACTTAATTATTTTAAGAGAGCTTGACAAAATTTTGAGTGGAATTCTATGACAGGACTGCGTGTGATTGGGGGATGGGGGCGGCAAGGCTCCGCAGCCCTGAGGGTCCCTTCTGGTTTCAGTTTCTACAAGTTAATGCTTCAGGGCTTCAGCTGGTTGCCTGAAGAGGTGAAAAAGGAATCCCCCCCTGCTCCTCCCCCTCCCCTCAATATATTTTGGAATTTGGTGGGGTTTTTGTCATCTCCTTCTGAGATATCAGATGACCACTGCTGGAGATGGGATGCTGGATGTGGTGGGTCAGTGCTCTGAGAGGGCGGTGAGTATGTGCATGAGACTGGCCAAGCAATGTCTAACTGATCACCATATGTAGGGTTGGGAGGGAATTTCCTCCCCCAGTTCAGATTGGCAGGGATCTTGGGGGATCTTCTGCCAGGCTCTGCAGCATGGAGTGTGGGCCACTTGCTGGGATTATCTGGGTACGTTTTCTTTTTTAATTCAATTCTGTCATTGCAGGGGCCTTGGGCATTGATGCACATTGGTCTCTCCTGTCTTCTGCCTGTGTCACATAATAGTTAGTCTACCATAGGCTGCAATACTTTGATCTAATTTGATTGCTGGGAGATCATACTAGATGGTATGTTGGTCCCTTGTAGCCTTAAACACTATGACTTTATTTTAACACAAAATATTACAGTCACTTCTTGTTTACCTGAGGTCAGGATTCCTATTTTGCCCTTCTAACATTTAATAACCATCTTAAACAGACTGTAGGGTCACAGCAGGTCTGGCAACCCACCTGCCATTTAGATTGTAAAACACTCTGGGCAGGAACTATGTCCCCCTTCTACCTGCATGTCTTCCTAACTAGCTCTGTAGTGTAGTCCAGGGCTGCCCAGAGGATTCAGGGGGCTTGGGGTCTTCGGTGGGGCGGGTCCCCGCTTTGGCGGTAACTCGGCTGCGGGGGGTTCTTCCCCCAGGCGGAAGAACCCCCAGCCGCCAAAGACCCGGAACGGAAGAAGTTCCAGGGGCCCGGGCCCTGCGAGAGTTTTCCAGGGCCCCCAGAGCAAGTGAAGGATGCCGCTCCAGGGGCCCCAAAAACTCTTGTGGGGGCCCCTGGGGGAAATTGCCCCACTTTCCCCCCCACTCTGGGCAGCCCTGGTGTAGTCCAGTCACTTCCAGGACTCAGGGAGACCCTATGTGGTGATATCAGGCAGCACAAGTTTTGTGTAGTTTGGTTATAACACAGAGGACCTTGCCCTTCTAGTTTCCAGTCAGTCCTGTTTCTGCCCGATTACTATGGATGCACCAAGAACAATATTGGTATTTAACAAATAATAATATCAGTAACCGATTAGGTCTGAGCTGGTAGGTGAAAGGAAAATGGCTTTGCAAATTATTTTTAAAATGTACATTTATATTACAATTAAGTCTCTTTATACACTATTGTTTATTACCTAGATGACAAACTTTCCAATTCACTTTTAACATAGACTTTTAAAAAAATTAATACTCTTATTGTAAGGCATACCACTGCTGCTGAAGCTTTCTAAATAGTTTGTGCAAAATTCTGTGCCTGCCTCCCACTCCTTTGGGTTAAAATATATAGTGGCAGAGATCTGTAGGGTATTATCTTGATACTTGGATGAGACTGTCAGACTGGACAACTGCAGCTGTGAAGCACAGTCTGACAAGACTTAGCCAGCTAATTGCTAAAAATCTTTGGGGACATCTCTGAAATCCAGCTGAAACATTTTCACATTCACACTTTTTTTAAAAAATTCTTCCAACTGAAAATACACTGAGTCAGATTCATTGCTGGTGTAATTCTTCTGCAGTCAAGTGGACCAAATCCTTCTCTGTAATCCTGGTTAAATTCAGAGTAACTCCCACTGAAGTAAATGCTCCAATACACGCCATGGAAACGAGAGCAGAATTTGTCCTCATGGAGTTAGACTAGAGATTAATTTGGCCCATTCTTTGTATTGTATTGATTTGCCTAAACATGTTTCTCAGTCTGCAATTAAGAATGTAATGTAAAGTCTATTAGTGAGAGATTATATTGCCAGAAAATTTGTGTTTTGGGTAGGGTGTTAATAATAATTGCAAAACACTTTGCAATGAGAGAGTAGAGTTCATATGATAGGCTGTTCTGGCCCAAGAAGCTTCTATTTGTCAGAGGTATTGTGCAGGCATGTTATATTTCAAGTGTTTGTGACTGTAGAATTCCTATCCACCATATTTCTTTCACATGGAAAACATGGTACAGTAGTAAAATATATAAAAAATAAAAAACTCTCACACTCTCTCTCGGACAGGAACTCTCGCTCCAAAAGGTGGAGATGGCTTACATGACTTGATTCAATATTGTTTCTGTCCTTTCCCCAGCCTACACCCCAATGCAATATTGCTATTCCTTGCCTTCTAAAGCATGTACTTTTCTCCTTAAGAATGGTATATAATACATCTGGTGGACATTTCTGTGTTGGGTGAAGAACATGGTTTATAATGCATCATTCTCTCATTTCCTGGCTAGAGCTACTGATGTGTGGATATTCTTCATGTGTGATTTACCTCATAGATTTTTTAGGTTTGATTAGGTGGCTTAATAGAATCATAAGACTGGAAGAGACCTTGAGAGGTCATCTAGTCCAGTCCCCTGTACTCATGGCAGGACTACTATCTAAACCATTCCTGACTGGTGTTTGTCTAGATTCTACAGTAGGTTCAGTTGAATGCTCCCTTCCATTATATATGCTCCTTTCAGATAAATGTACATCTCTGGTTACAGTTGTAAGCCTGAAATATTTTAAACTGTCCAGTCTAAGCTGTGTATATATAAACATGGCAGGGAGGTGGCGATGCCATTAGCAATCGCTGTAGTCTTTCTGTAGTCTACTTGGAGTCCAGAAGCAACTGCCTAGAGTATTTTGTTTTGAATTAATCCAATCAGTAGTTGGGAGATGAAGCAAAATTTATCAGCTATATTTCTAGTCTTCATCCAATAGAGAGCTGCTCAATTCTGAATCCCAATCACTCTTGGATTTGGAAGGTGAAACATAAACTGATGAGATCCATATTGCAGGTGCTCACTACGTACAGTCATGGCCCCTTGTATTGAGGTGAAGACAAATGTTGCTTCGAATGATTTTTTGAAATGTTTCTGGAAAGAAGAAAATGTGAAAGGAGATCATATCAAGATCAAGCAGAAAAAAGGTGGTCAATCTATGAATCTTCAGAAAGTCATCCCTGATAAATGTCTTGCCAGTTATAAATGAATCCTTTTTATTATTTCTCCCAATTTTTCTGTACTCCTATACAAGCATGTGAATGGATCTTTCATGATTTGTATGATAAGGGGCCATTTGATGAACAGTGACCCCAGATATTTAACTCTTAGTTTATGTAGGTATAACCATCATCTACCTATAAGCAAACTAAGGAAGATAACAAAAGGGTGAGATCAGAGCCTTTCTGATTAAATATATTTATCTACTGACGTGCATTGAACAATTTTGTGATAAGGCACAGATGGAAAGCAAGGTGGAAAACATATAAATCAGAAGACTCATGCCTCATTCATGCCAGGATTTTCTTAGTGTTTTGATTGTAGTGTGTGGCTTTTTCCCCCTGCCAGAGGAAATTGAATATAATTTCATTCAGTAATTTAAACACTTGGAGAGAAGCTTTAATAGGAGGCTATCAATGCTTAGAGGATATATTTTGCAAGGCACCAGATTAACTATTTCTATTCTTTCGACTGGTGACCACTGCACTGAGTTTCATGTCCGGATGTTAGCTTCTTTGAGTCATAACCTGATCTGAATTGAGGATTATTATACAGAATATAGAAATGTACACTACCAAGTATCTGAATAGTTTCCCAATTTTGAGCTGGAGGACATCTACATACCCAAAATTTTGGATATGTAGCCACAAAATATCTTTAATAATAAATGAATGCCAGTTCTCACTTGATAGAGAAGTAACCATAGCTAGTTGTATATTTAGAAAATTTAACAGAGGTGGTAGATAAGCATACTAGCACACAGAGTAATATATGCAATCTGGAATTGGATGGATGGTTAGGAATCCCCTTAATTTGTTAGATTTTTTTTTTCAATGAAAATCTAGAGGGTTTTGGTTTTAAATTGAACAAGGTATACAAAAGTATTAAGCAAACTCGCTTGCTGAAGAGAGAAGACATTGGATTATTCTTCTGGTATTTACAAGAGGGCATTTGTATGAATTGTCACCTTAACGATCCATTCTACACAATTTTAAGCAACTCCTTTCTGAGTGCACTCAGTGCCCAGTGACTTGTGCTAGTTGCTGATGGTGGTGGTACTTCTGCAACCAGCGCTGCTAGTTCTACATATGTTCATTCTATCCTTCCAAATGTTTTCACTGCCTTTTAGTACTAGGAGCTATGTGAGAGGCACTTGGTGACTGTTTCTTGACCAAGAAATTCTTCCTTGTACAGATCCCACTTTAGCTGAATAAGCCATGAATTAAGTTTGATTGCTAATATCTTTCTGAATTCAGAGGGCCTGATTCTCCATTTTCTGCAGCTTGTGCAAGATGGGTGGCATTTTATACCCATCTGCCTGTCAAATGTGTGTCAAAAAGCTACCCACTTTGCCCAGATGTAAATGATTATGCAAACTGCAGGAAATGAAGAATAAGGCCCAGAATCTACAGTCTGCACAGTGGGGATTCTCACAATGAAAACTCCAATACTTCCATCCTTTTTAGAACAGGGCAAAACCAGGGGAGGCCTGGACATCTAAATGTTCCTTGGGATAAATTTTGTTTTGCAAACCAGGAATGGTCTGGATAGAGGTGGCATTTGTCCAACCCCTCTGCAAAGTTTGGTTGGGGGATGCTGAATGGCTCTTGTTTTTCCCACCTGTAATTCTCTTTAATTTAAGATTGAGTGGTGATCTTGTCCCCCTTGCAGCGATCTTTCTGTAAGATCTTATCCCAGGACTTAAAGGCATGGTGGGGGTGGGGGGAAATCTATTGGGAAGCCATTTGAACATATTCATGGGAGTGAGTTTTCCGTGGACGTCAAAAATGCTGTAAGGGAAATTTCTCTCCCCAGTTTCTTTTGAGAAACAATGATTTTTGAAGCATAGTCTGTGTATCCTTGACCATAGCATCCTCTTCATACTTTTTCACTTTAAAACACCCCTTTTTAGTAATTGAATTATAATTAAAAATCTAA
Organism: Gopherus flavomarginatus; assembly: GCF_025201925.1. Classification (NCBI taxonomy): domain Eukaryota; kingdom Metazoa; phylum Chordata; order Testudines; family Testudinidae; genus Gopherus; species Gopherus flavomarginatus. The sequence goes on from NC_066618.1 coordinate 115,805,780, forward strand.
GACTTTTTAGAAAGTAAAACTACTTTCATAAATGTTGCCTGCTCTCATTGGAATAACAGAATTTGATTACAGGTAGCATTCAACTGAAATGTTGTGGGGTTTTTTTTAAGATATATTTTAAAATATATCGAGAGTCTGCTGTTGACACACATTTAATGTAGGGTACTACACCACTTAGTACAAAAATAAAATCAAACACTATATACATTGCAGAATGTTTCCCTTAGCGCACATGATGCTGTGATTCTTGGCCAAATAGAGTACTTTTGGTTGTATGCTCTTCCTCAAATATTTTAAGACTTTTTAATAGCTTTCTGGTTGGAAAACCCAGTGAAGTGCCTGGCACCCATACTTCTTAAATGAAGTCAAGGTCTTCAGCAACAGCATCAGGCCCAATTGGCTCCATGAATCTGATTCCTACCAAACTGGTTCTCAAATGGATTGACAACCAAATATGGATGTGGTTCACTGCAGCTCATGTTGCTGAAAGGGTATGTAATTAATGTTAGGAAAAAGGCCATGAGATGCTTGATTAAATGGTGCCACGTGAGTGCAAACTATTATTGAAAGTAGATGGTGATCTCAGTCTCTTATTACTGAGCTTATCAAGCTCAAGGTTAAGCAGTTACCTGATTATAGTCAGTAGGTAGCTACATAAGGAGAAAATATTTTATAGAACAGAGCTCTGTCAGGCAAACTAAGTGCAATAGCTGGAAATTGAAGCTAGATAAATTTAATCTGGGACTAAGGTATAAATTTAAATGTGAGAGTAGTTAACCATGGAACAGCATACCTAAGAACATGGAGGATCCTTCAGCACTCCATTTCAAGTCTTTCAATCCACACTGGATGTGTTTCTAAAAGATACATTCTAGTTCACTGCAAGTAATTAGGCTTTATGCAGGATTTACTAGGTGAGACTCTATGTAGAGTAGGGCAAATAACTGATTTGTTTGCTTTTTGCTGGTAGTCCTGAAAACATTTTTAAAGAATGATTTGTGTCCAACTAAAAACTCCTTCCCCCTCCATCCCCCCCCAAAAAATTGAACAAAACTGAAAAGTTAGCAGTTTTTTTTCCGGTCAATTCCGATATTTCCATTTGGGGGCATTTTAAAAATAAAAACCCACGGAAATGGGTGGGGAGGGGCGCTAAATTCACAAAATGGCCAGAAGACAAAGTGGCTCCCTTATAACTTTTAGATTAATGGTGAGGGCACTGACCTGGCATATGGAAGCCCCTGCTTCAGTTCTGCCTTCTGCGGTATCAGGGATTTCAGCTTTGCTCTCCCATATTGCAGGAGAGCGCCTTCACCTAGGGGCTCTGGGATATCTTGGGGCAGGGCTGTCTCTTCTGTTGAGGATGTTCCGTTGTGTATAAACCATTAGAGCAGGGATTTGAACTTGGGTCTCCTACGTCCAAGGGAAGTGCCCTAATCCAGGGGTTCTCAACTTTTTTCTTTGAGTCTCTCTCCCTCCCCCTCCCCGCCACCCCGGCAACATGCTGTAAAAACTCCTAGGCCCACCAGTGCCACAAAACTGTGTTTTCTGCATAGAAAAAACAGGGTTGGCATTAGAGGGAGCAAGCAGGGCAATTACCTGGGGCCCTATGCCACAGTGGTCTCACAAAGCTAAATTGGCTAGGCTTTGGCTTGAGCCCTGGGTGGTGGGATTTGGGACCTTGGGCTTCGTCCCAGCATGATAGGGCTTAGACTCTCTGGGGTCCAGGGCAGAAAGCCAAACACTGACCCTGCTTGACTGACCCCCTGAAACCTGCTCACAGCCCCCCCGGGGGGCCCTGGACCCCTGGTTGAGAACCACTGTCCTAACCAATAAGCTAAAAGTTATAAGGGAGGCACACCACCACCCCCTTTGGCCATTTTGTGAATGGTACGTGTGACTCCAATTCCCTCCCCCCCCAAAAAAAAAAAAAAAGTTTGGACAACATGATGATTTAGCAGATTCTCAAATAATTTCTGGTCAACCCAAACTGCATTTTTCGGCAAATAAACTGTTCATCTGTAAAATTTTGCCTGGCTCCAATTCTATGGTCTGTTAGGTGGTCTTCAGTTTTATGTAAAAGTATTCACAAAAACGAAATATCAATGGACAGGATATACGTCTGCTATAGTAGCTGTGTAGTATACATTTAACAAAATGTGTTGCCTGCTCCTGTGTCTGAATGCATCTCTACAACATAATGGTCTGACTGATTCTACCAGTGCAGAGATTTACCTTTACAGAATAGTTAATCTAAAGCAGATAATTTGAATTGTAATTGTATTCAGTGGTTTGAATCTCCATAGTACCTTTTTACTTTAGGACACTTTACAAAAAACAATGTATAGATTCCAGGTTTTATATCACACTTTACTATTTCATACCAGGAAAAAATGTCAGCATTTGATGACTGTAGATGGCATGTATAAAGAACGATTTCAAGACTCAGCAGTTTGGTGCAGTTACAGTAACAGTTGTTTGAAAACACTGTTTTCAAGAGCAGCTTTTCTGTATAGCTCTTTCTAGTGGAAAGGTAGCCATTTCAGATGCAAAAGAGGTTTTGTTTAAAAAGTGAAGCCTACCTAAATGTATCTGGTCTGAAGCTGAAGCTAGAAATTCCATCCCCTGGGAAACTTTGCGTTTTTCAGAATATTTTCACCCCAATTTGGAACAAAACAATTATCCAGAGCTAGAACTGAACTCTGACCCTTGCCAAAATTTTGACATATTTCCAATATTGTCTGTTTCTGTCTGGTTGCAATGGAAAAACTATGATCATTCTTGTAGTATTGGGCATGTCTGCTTATCATAATTTGGGGTGGAGGAGGGAGTTAACTAAACACTTTTGAAGCTCAAAAATCTGTATTGCCATTTAGTTCTAGGTGAAGGGTCAAAGGAGATGCATAATTTATCCAGCTCAGTTCTTATCTTAATTTGTAATTGGCTGTGATGTCAAATATAAGACCCTGTTTACATAATATTGCCATGGAATAGTCAGAGTCATAGCTGTCAAATCTGTTTTAACATTTGTAAACTGTATATTCATGAAACCGTTCACCCACAAATGAGATGCAGCCACTTTTGAGGTGGAATGTGGCAATTGAACACACAACAGTTTAGGGAGGGAGGCAAAGTAAATGCCTATGTTCAGACTCAAGTATGGTTTTTAAAGTGGCAATGAAAGGTCAAAAAGACAAGAGAGAGTTTGTTTTTAGAAGGAATGGTTGCCAATTTCTGTGATCCCAATCATAACTTTTTAAATAAGGTGATGTTCCATTGAAATAATAATCCACAAGATGAGGATCTGCCCTGGTTTTGTTGTTTGTGTTTTATATTCTATGACCTGCATTCAAATGTGCTAGTGTGTGTGTTTTGTTTTTAAATAACCCCTTCTGATAATGCCCTATTGGCTCATAAATAGCTTAGGAGCAATTTTGAAGGCAGAAGTGATTAGTGCTCTGTGAGCTTCATTCTAATCACAAAATTTGTAAAATCAAGACCTTGTTTAATTCAGTGGCGTTACACCACTGTAAAACTGGTTTAAATGAGGTCAGAATCAGCCTGTGTGGTGTCAGCTTGCATAGACTTTCCCCCACACCATGCCTAGCTCTACATTGATGCTATTAGTCCGTTACTCTCATGACTATTGAGTTTGCTTACAAGTTTTGAGATCTGAACACAGCAAGCTTGTTCCCTGCTACATTGTTGTGTGGTCGCTTATAATGTGCATTGTGAACATACATTCAAGGCAGCGGCAGTAGTTTAATTCTGATTTAATAGCATTTTACTCTGCCTTAATGCTCAGTTTGGGTGGAAAGATGGTCCAGTGATCAAATTACAGGCTGAGGACTCAGAAGATCCAAGTTCAGTTATTAGCTCTACCACACTGTGTGAGTTTAGGCCAGTCACTCTAAACCTCCGTGCCTCCGTTCCCTGTGTGTAAAACGTGGCTAGCAATACCATCTAATCAGGGGTGCTTGGAGTGCTTGCCTAGTCAATTTATGTGATATGTTTGGATACTGTTGCAATGGGAGCCAGATAAGAACCTAGATACAAAGATAGATAATGAACTACAGTAGGGCCAAGATAGCAGAGGATCAGATAGCGCTCACCTTAAAAATAATGTTTCTTCTTTGAAACCTAGTTTTGTTTTGTTTTTCATGCCCTCATAGTCTCCACCTCCCCAGCTGTTTTCAGTTCTTGAATTGAAAATGTTTTATGGCAACTCTGTTTGAACGCTTTCAATAAAAAGAGTGAAATATCTGGCATGGCTAGCACTGTTCTGCTGACCATCATGCTCTGTAATAGCTCTGACTTAGGGTCACACTGCTAAATCCTCCAGAGATGCCACTGCCCTCATAGTGTTTCACACCATGGAGGGCCGCTTTGGTCATAGAGGAAAGGGGACTTTATTTAACACAATGCATATTTGTCTCTTCTGCTTTTGTCATAAACCGATAGTTAAGGGTTAATGTCTCTTTTACCTGTAAAGGGTTAACAAACAGGGAACCGAAAACACCTGACCAGAGGACCAATCAGAAAACAAGATACTTTCAAATCTCGGTGGAGGGACGCCTTTGTTTGTGTTTTTTGGGTTTTGCTTTGTTCTCTCTGGGTCCTGAAAGAGACTAGACATGCAACCAGGTTTCTTGCCAATCTCCCTACTACAGTCTCTTATATATTCAGAATAGTGAGTATTTAGTAGAGAAGGCGGTTATAGTCTTTTGATTGTTTTCTGTATTTGCAAATGTGTAGTTTGCTGGAAGTATTTTAAATTGTATTTTGCTGGGGGAAGGCTTCTCTCTAGTGTCTATAAGCTGAAAGACCCTGTAACTTTTACCATCTAAATTACAGAGACAACTTTTACTTTTTTTCTTTCTTTTTATTAAAAGTTTTGCTTTTTAAGACCTGTTTGATTTTTTTCCCCTTGTTGAGGCTCAAGGGAATTGAGTCTGTACTTACTGGGAAAGTGGTGGGAGACAGGGAGAAAGAAGGGAGGAGGAAAGGGGGAATCCGTTTGTTTAGTTTCACAGAGCTTGAATCTGTCTATCTCTCCAGGATAACCCAGGGAGGGAACGCCTGGGAGGGGGAGAGAAGGGGGGGAAACCAACCTGATTTCTCTGTGTTGTGATTCAAGGAGTTTGAATCACAGTATCTTCCAGGGTAACCCAAGGAGGGGAAGCCTGGGAGAGGCAACAGTGAGGGAAAGGGTTTACTTTCCTTGTGGTAAGATCCAGAGAGTTTGGGTCTTGGGGGTCCCCGGGCAAGGTTTTGGGGGGACCTGAGTGTACCAGGCACTGGAATTCCTGGTTGGTGGCAGCGTATCAAATCTAAGCTGGTAATTAAGCTTAGAGCAATTCATGCTGGTACCCCAATTTTTTGGACTCTAAGGTTCAGACTGGGGATAGAATACCATGACAGCTTTACCTTTCTGTCTATTATTTAGAGAGGGAGCATAAGAGGAATGTTGTATCTTGAACCCTGTTGAATTTCAAGGGGGTTGGGATTTTTGTCAAGGTTTGTGATAGTGGAGATGGACCAAAGCTCAGATCTTGAGTTGGATTTGAACTTTCCCAGAGTTTGGGGGTGTTTGTAGTCCCATCTGGAACCCATCTTTTAGCACAGATGGTGATATTAAGGATGGTGATGGTGAAGAAACTTTCACAAAGGGGTGGAGATGAGGCTAGTCTGAGACATGCTGAAACAAAGAGCCTCAATGTTTCCCTGTACTTAATGAGGCTTTTGGAGATCAGTGGTGATCAAGCTGTGGCGTTCAAGCTACTTGTGACTTGAAGGTTACTTGTGGTCCTTTAGGCTTTTAATGGTGGCTCTTGGCAGACAACTGTTAAGGAGAAAAATTGCATTTGCTTGTAAATTGAAGATTTGATCCTTCAAACTGTGCCCTGCAGTTTTTAAACTGAAGTGTTTGAATCTTCTCCATCCCTATGAGGAGGAGAAGGTAGGTGTAGGAACTTGCTATATTGGTTTCAAGAGTGCTAGGGACTCCCTTTCGAGCCACCAAAGCAATGCAAAAGATGCGGAGCAGGGCAGAAACAAAGGCCAGGTCTATACTACAGACCTACATGACTCACAAGTGTGAAAAATCCACACCCCTGGGTGACATAGTTACACTGACCTAGCCCCCATGTAGACGGCACTGTGTCGGCAGTAGAACTTTTGCCATCAACCTAGCTACCATGGCCACCTCTCAGGGAGATGCATTGACTACATCAATGGGAGAAGCTCTTCTGTCAGCATTGTAGTGTCTTCAGTAAAGCACTACAGCGGCCACGTCCAGCGCTAAAGCAGTGGCAAGACAAGCCCTATGCCTCAAACAAAGTACTGGTTATGACCCCATGATGATGATGATGATATGTTCATTCCTCAAATTGAAAAGGCTGGGCACCACTGTTCCAGATTATAAGGATCCTTCCCTTTTTTCTTATTCTTTTCTGATCTTCAGGAATCACTGGACAGTGATTCCAAGTGCCGCTGTGGTTTTCTGTTTGCAGTGGTGGTGTAGCCACATTGGGCCCAGGATATTAGAGAGACAAGGTGGGGGAGACAATATCTTTTATTGGACCAACTTCTGCTGGTAAGAGAGACATGCTTTTGAGCTACACAGAGCTCTTCTGGTCTGGGAAAGGTCCTCAGAGTGTCACAGCTACATACAAGGTGGAACAGATTGTTTAGCATAAGTAGTTCATCTTGAGTGATCTCTTACAATGTGTATTAAGTGGCCCATTAACACCTGCAGTCATAAGACAAAATTCTATTAACCTCACCAACTTTGTCCCTGTGGTTCTCTGTCATTTGGAAAAATGTGCTTTTCAACTTGAAGTAAACTTGAAGTGTGTGCTCAGTCGTTTTTCAAGTAATTTATCACACTTTAAAACACTCATCTCTTCTAGCTGGTTTCAGAGTTCACATAAGGGAAGGCATTTTTTTAAGATAACATTTCCATGCTTTCCTGCATCTCTCACCAGGGGCGGCTCTAGACATTTTGCCGCCCCAAGCACGGCGGCATGCCGTGGGGGGCGCTCTGCCGATCACCGGTCCCGCGGGACCAGCGGACCCTCCACAGGCATGCCGCCGAAGGCTGCCTGCCTGCCGCTCTCCCGGCGACCGGCAGAGCACTCCCCGTGGCATGCCGCCCCAAGCACGTGCTTGGTGTGCTGGGGCCTGGAGCGCCCCTGTCTCTCACTATGTTTTCCTTCTCTTGGAACCTTAGCATTTTTAGGGTAGACTCAGACTTTAAGGCCAGACGGGACCATCGTGGTCATTTAGTCTGACCACCTGCATATTGGAGGCCACAGAACCTCACCCGCCCACTCCTGTAATAGACTCCTAACCTCTGGCTGAGTTACTGAAATCCTCAAATTGTGATTTAAAAACTTCAAGGTAGAGACTCTAACATTTACACTAGTTTAAACCTGCAAGAGACCCATGCCCAATGCTGCAGAGGAAGGTGAAAATTCTCAGGGTCTCTGACAATCTGACCTGGGGGGGAATTCCTTCCTGACCCCAAATATGGCAGTCAGACCCTGAATATGTGGGTAAGACCCAAACACCTTGGGAATGGACATTATGACAGGTTTCCGAGTGGTAGTCATGTTAGTCTGTATCAGCAAAAAGAACAAGGAGTACTTGTGGCACCTTAGAGACTAACAAATTTATTTGAGCATAAGCTTTCGTGGGCTGAAACATTATGGTGGTTCTTTCAAAAGTTTACAGTTGCACATTGACTTAATACAGTTTTGAAACTTTAGTCTGAAGAAGAAAAATGCTGCTTTACTATTATTTTTAGTAGTTTACATTTAACATATTACTGTATTTACGTGTTTTCTTTTGTTTGTTTTTTTTTTTGGGGGGGGGTTGTCTCTGCTGCTGCCTGGTTGTTTATTTCCAGTTGTGGTTGTGTATTTGAGAGGTTTGGGCAGGGGAGAGTTGACTGGTCAGTTCGTAACTCTGGTGTTTATAACTCTGAGGTGCTACTGTATTTGCTGCTAGCAGCTGCAGATCAGATATCCCCCTGGTTTTGTTGAAGTCCTCAAGCTTCTGTACACCTTTTCTATTCCCAAAATGTGTGCCAAGGACTTTTCTCTTATTATTTTGGTAAGCGTTTCTTATCCTGCCTCTTCTTTCTTCCTCCTCCAAAATTCCAGTGCATTGAAGCTTGCGTTGGACCTGAAGTCCATGTGATACAAAGTGTTCTTTTCTAGAAATAAAAGTTTTTCTCAAAGCTGAAGTTCTGTGGAGAGGACTTACTTTCCTCAATCTCTGTTACAGGGTCCAAGAATCTGTTTACTTTGTGTAGAGTCTAAGGCTGGGATTTTCAATAGAGCATAATGGAGTTAAATGCTCAACTCCTACAAGGAGTAGAGTGCATACCTCTCTCAGGCCCTTTGAACATCCAGCTTAAAGTTCCCTGAAGTTTTCTATTTTGTGGATGACTTCTGCAAGACCACCTGAGTCACAAAACAACTTCAGTCCATCAAATTCTTATGGCTGGTTTCCCTGGTCACTGCTATTGTTTGTGTTTTATCTGATATGCCGTTCTGCAACAGTCTGTAATTTTCTGTTTTAAAAATTTGCTCATCTCCAAGGCTAGCAATCTATATTCCCTGTACTGTGTGGTGCACTGTGCAGAGGAGACCAAACAATGGGGCAAAGCTGTTGCACTGGGCCTATGCAATAGAAAAAGGTGATTACACAAAAATATATTCCACCCCATCATTCCCTCTGCTAAACATCCTTGCCGTGAATGAGAAGGAGGCAAATAGAATGGAACGAATGAGTCGGGGAGAAGCTACAATAAGCAGCATCAATTGAACTTCAGGCAAAAACGTAGGAGTAGTTAATTCTACTTTGAGTGGCATTCATTAATGCAGTGCCCTTGGTGACTCTTCTCCATGGAGTCACAGAACAGTCAGTGGCTTGGTGGCCAATGGCAGCGCAGAGGAAAAGTCCAGCTTCATGAATGGCAGGGTTCCCCATATATTCCTCTCTACTCCACAACTTTGATTGGCATTTTGGCTCTGCTCCCAGCTTTGTCTACTTGATTTAGAGAAAATGTGTGTCTTAACATCTACCTTTTTGATTCCCAAGGAGTACTGTGACTAATTTGTTCCCCTCTGTTTGTTATTATGCAGGAAGGGACTGTACAAGTCATTGGCATAGAGTCTTTCTTCTTAGTGTGTATACAGCACCTAGCATAACGAAGCCATAGTTGCTGACCTGAGCCTCTAGGCACTACCACAACACAAATAATTCACAATTGTGGCTCCAAATATATTTATGGTGTGTGTTCTAAATGGTGGTCTTATTTTATTTGAGTTTAATTACCAGTTCTTCATATTGTGAGAGAGCATCCTTAAATACAGTGCCAGTCTCTCACCCTGTGTGTCTTTTATTTAGGAATCCTTTTTGATCCACTTCCTGCATCCATCAAGCTTGACAAGTAACATGTCAGCTGATAGACGAGAGAAATCCCATATTTTTAGAAATATTTATTAAGAAACTTATTACTCCCTGGTAATGCAATTCAATGGGAATTTTTATATTCCACTGCATACAGAGCCAGCCATTTATCAAGTTTATCCACTTCTGTCATCAAGTGATGCAGGGAATGCTAAATGTGGAATTACTCTATGTAGACATACTTAACCAGAAATAAGCAGCAAATGCATTTGTTTATGCAGCAGTTCTGGTGAATGCCTGCTATCTACCCCTACAAAACAAACACATCCTTTCCATAAACTCTCTGGGTATGGTTTTGCACTCCTTTTGAAATGCAGGGCATTTGTATCTAAAGAAGAGTGAGTGACGGAAAATATAAATCAATCTTCACATTTAGGAGCATGGCTTTTTTCCAAACAGATGCACTTTTTTTTTAACATGTTGGATGTGCTTAGCCTGATCAGTAACAGATTATATGATGATATTCCACAATGATATTCCACATTTCTTTCCAGAACATGGCACAGGCTCAATCCAGTCCTTTTGTATGCAAGCAAAATAGGAAGCAAGGACTGAATTGCTTTTATGCATAAAATGGTCATTTGCTCAGATCAGGGTTTAAAGCCTCATTTTTGCTTGAAGTGGCTTCTTTTCTTTGACCAGTCCCGTTAAGAGGATATTTCTTGGAAGCAGAGACCAAGAATCCTAAACGGGGGCTGAACTGTAATTGCTGTGCCTGCACAGCTATAATTGACTTCAAAGAGAGGTGCGTGCATGCAGCAGTTAGCAGCACAATGGGGCCTTTGTTCTGACCCTATCTGAAATTTTTGCAGGAACTTTTTCAGCTGCAACAATCTTGCAGTTTTTCAGGTAACTGGTAAAGATACTTTCATTTTCATCTGTGGCCTCATTCGTATTCTTTCTGCCAGATGATTGTTGATTTATAAAGTAAACATAATCAGTCCTAAATACCAGTACTTGTATTGTTCAAGCAGTCAACTTTCCTCCATGCTGAAATGCTTCTACTCCTAAGTGTACTCAGCACTTGCTATCTAAGCTAGTTCTACCACCCATTTGAGTAGCTCATTCTCAGTACCTTAGGTACTGACCTTGTAGGTTAAAACTGTGTGATGCTATTTCAAAAATCACTGTAAAGCCCTTCTAAAATATTATATCCCTATTAGGTAGATACAATATCTCTTCAGAATCCATGCTGGATCTTCATCATATGGTTCTTCTCTTGCTGCTGCACTTGACTGTTCCTAATAAGTGCTCTCCCACTGCTGAAGCCTTGTCTTTAGGTCAGAATATTTTCTTCCTTTTCTAGTTACCTTCTTAAATATGAATTTCACATCCAGCTTTCTGTGCCCCATTGACTCCTTCATGGGAAGATCCTCTTTCCAAGGAGATATTTGTAAAACTTGGTATTAAACATTGTTTGGCTAGATCCTTTAGAAATCTAGGCTATGTTGTTGAAATTAGAAACTCAACTACAAAATTCTCTTATAGTGTAATCTACATATCTTCTTTCCTTGAGAGATCCTGGTTTTTCTATATACTAGAGTTCAGCTGTTAACTCTTCTTGATTGATTATGTAGGCTAGGGTGACCAGATGTCCCGATTTTATTGGGACAGTCCTGATTTTGGGGTCTTTTTCTTATATAGGCTCCTATTACCCCTCCACACACTGCCCTCCCGATTTTTCACATTTGCTGTCTGGTCACCCTAATGTAGGCAAATTCTCAGTCTACTTGCTCTGCCATTCATCTGGGAGATGAGAAGGATTAACTGACTCCTTCTTCAGTGACTTCTTTGTTTCTTTAACGTCTCTTTTTGGGTCAATATTGCAAACCTCTCTACATAACTCCCATTGATTTCAATGAGTGCTCATTCATGGAGAGCCTGCTCTTAACTCACACTCTTCCATCATTCTCCATCTCTGATTTTTCTGATTTTCTTTCTTTCTTTTTTCATTTTTTTAAACATGTCAACCTCTACAAATTTTTTATTGTGATTTAAAAAGCTTAACTTAAAGAATCTTTCTGTGAAGTCCTCTGCTTTGGCTGCTTCCTCATTCCTATGTTCTAAGTCAGTGGTTCTTGACCAGGGGGTACATGTACCCCTGGGGTACTCAGAGGTCTTCCGGGGGATACTCAATTCATCTAGATCAGTTCTCAACCTGGGGGGTTGCAGGTCCCAAGGGGGGTCATGGGATGGGTGCAGGGGGGTTGCAAGAGCAAGGCCAGCATTAGAGGGTGGCAAGCAGTGCTTCAGACAAGGCACACAAGTGAAAAACAGGTTCAGGTATCACACTGAAATATGAGTACAATATTTATATTCCAATTTATTTTATAATTACGTGGTAAAAATGAGAACATAAGCCATTTTTCAGTACTAGTGTGCTATGACACGTCTTTGTATTTTAATATCTGATTTTATAAGCAAGTAGTTTTATAAGTGAGGTATAACTTGGAGTACACAAGACAAATCACAGTCCTGAGATGGATTCAGTAGTCTGGAAAGGTTGAGAACCACTGTTCTAAGTGATGTAGGTGCCTGAGTCCCATTTTTCTAGCTGATTTAAGCACTTTTGGTTCCTAGGTCCCATTGAAAGCAAATGGGACTTAGATTCAGGGCCAAATTTTCCAAGGTGTTTAGGCAGGATTTTTAGAAGCACCTAAACAGATTAGGCTTAAATTCTCAGGAAAATCTAGCCTTTAGGCACCCTTTAAAAAGCTACCCTGTATCTCTCTGCTTTATATCAATCAGATAGACCTAGAAAAGATTCAGATCTCATTGTGCTGGTGTAATGCCACTACAATAAATGTTGCTGCTGTTTCAGATTTATGTAGTACAAGTATAATGGAGCAGTATCTTGCCTTTTTGGATTTGCACTGAATTCAGACATCTGGGATGAGCAATTTCTTTCCTAAAAATTGTGGATTTGGGGCTAGGGAAGGGGAGCTGAGTGTCTACATTTCAAATGGCTATTTGGTGTGATATTGAGACATCTGAGTCCAGTCCTGTTCCCATTGAAACCAATAACAAAACATCCATTAACTTCAGAATCTCAGGCTCTGTATGTACAACTGCAGTGAAATACAGCTCCTGTGCTAATTATGAACTTGCGTTGGAGAATATTCCCAAGTCAAAATATGTGGGCTCCTTCCAGAACCCACATTCTATTGGCTTCCAATGGGATTTAGGAGCCTACACAACTCAAGTACTCTTGAAAACTTTTGACTTAGGGGCCTAAGTCACTTAGAACATGGTTAAAATTTCAAGAGTGATAATACACTAGTTTGTTATGCAAAAAAAGTGTACATTTAAGAACTGAATTGTGAGGATGAAGACCTACCTGAAATCCCACTGAAGTGAAATGGATGCTAACATGGAGGTAAGGGTGAGCATGCCTGTGCAGATCCCTTAGCTGGTTGATGAACTTTCTATTAGTTCTTTCCTGCCCCATTTTTGTTCGAGTGATGTTGATGTGCATTCCCATTGTACAACCAAATGGTTTTAAGAAAGAAAACCTTTAGTGCTGCCTTCCAGAAGCAGTAGCACTGCTACAGTAACGATGCTGGGTTAATTTACAAGGAACTTTGGAAACTTTTTAGCAGGACACAGATTCTCTGCCTTTAAGAAACCAGCAAAAAAAAAGTGTGTTTGAGGCCAGAACGTGCCCCCCCACCCTCCCCCCCATGTTCAACATTATAGCTCAAGCAAAAAACCTGTCCCTCCCTCACTCCACTTCTCAATGGTAGCGTGCAATAGCAGTTCTTACGTATAGAAGTCTTACTCTCTCTTTTTTTCCCTTAACTGAGCATCTCTTCATCAAATCTGGTTGGTTTTTAAGGAAATTAGTTTGTCGTATCACTTCCTAAGATTCTTGAATACAACTTATGTCCCCCTGCTCCTTGCTACCTATGTGATGAAAACCTCTGTCTCTTCTCACGAAAAGTATCGTATTGTGTTAAACAGATTTTAGGCATCAGTAATGATCAACCTTAATGTTCCTCTTTAAAAAAACCTTTCTATAATAAGAATGACACTCATAACAGTGATTTCCCCTCCTCCTCCCATCTCTAAACTCCTAAAAACAAGACAATAACAAAATATATGAATAAAATCTTAACCTAGCTGAAGCAGAATTGTGACCCACCCAACAGGAGAAATGCCAGAGACTCCATGAAGTCTGCTATGGACTTTGCAGTTGCAATTGATTTTATGTGAATGGTGCTCAGATATTACGGTAAGGGATGGCAGAGTAAAACCCTAAGATAGATAGCAAATGGGTTTTAGCTCAGTTGTTGATATGAAAGGGTAGTTCTTAAGGTGTTAAGTGTCAGATAACGTACAGTCTAGAGAAACAAGAAATGGTTTGAAACAAATCTTAATTGTCTCTTAATGCCCATTCAGGGATGCAACTACCACTATTTTAATCACCTGGTTCTTTGCCAGGCCTTGGGGACACTGCAGTTGAAGACAACCAAAATAATCACAGTTACTAAATACATTTATTGTTAAAGAAAAATTTAAATCCAAATATGTTACTTCAGATATCTCTTCAGTATGTATCTCTGTCACAGAGCGCTTTTGAGAAGGTCTACCCTTGGAGCAGGGTACAGTACTGTATTCCCCAAATCAGTAGTCAATCCTGTCTTGGTGAATCACAGAGAACTAAAACAGTGTATAGATGGGCAAAATAATTTATCTGAAGACAAGGGCAATAGTGAGTAAACTTAATTGTGTCCTGTGAAACAAGAGTATATACATTTAGTTTAAGAGAAGCCATTCAAGGAGCTGTCCTGAGAGATTCAAATGTATGAATACTAAAAATCTTAAATTCAAATTCAATCCCACTATTTTTTTCTCTTCGCTAATGGTAGATTGTCTCCTCTCTGGGAATACCCACTTAGGTATTTAACAAGAGAAGGTGATTAGTATTTTAAATTACTATAGCATTCCAATTTCCCATTAAAATCAAGAAAAGATTAAATCTAGTTCCTTGGCAATGCTTTTGCTAACTTGAATCTCACCCATGATGTGGTAATCAGTCATCTTGGCATAGTGCAGAATCAGTGCTAAGCAGGACAATTGCTTCTTGATGCTATTCTGTGGCTTTTTTTCCTTTGAGTCTTTTGAAGCTTGCTTTCAGAGAGGAACAGTATGAGCTATGTTGTCATCCTTTCATTGGCTTTATGGTTTTGGTTGTTTTGGTCTTAGTAACATCTTCATCTTTGCAGTGTGTAGTCTATTTAATGCCTATACAGTATATTTCTGCAGACTCTAGGACCTGGGTAGGTGGGAGGGTCCTGGGTTACTGCAGCCCAAGCCTGAACATCTACATCACAGCTAAACAGCCCCAGAGCACTGCAAGCCCAAGTCAGTGGGCATGGGCCAGCCAGGGTGTCTGATGTCTCTGTAGACATAGCCTCTGAGTTTGGTAAGGAGGTTGTTTTAGTATTGGCAGATATCTAATTAATTCCACAATTAATATAAATATTCTATACTAATGCAAGGAGCAATTTAAGTAATGGGTCACAGGAAGGTTGTTGGATTCCATGCTGGTACATGGAGCATCTTACTATTTATATAGCAATGATATTAGAAAGTTATTACATTATAAACTTTTTGTAATTAGATAAAATATTTGCAAATATCCATCTCAAAAGAAACTGGTGTCATCTTCATTCATGTAAGAAATAAGCGAACAATTGAAAGGAAATATGAGTTAGCTAGAAAGACTCAATGTCTTCTGTAAAACGTATTACAACATCAATATTTTTCTTGAGATTTGACAGTTTTACACTGCTTTATACAATTTAATTTCAGTAAGAAAATTCTTTAGCACCTTTTTTGAGTAGGTTTAAATGAGAGGCTTTACCTTGAAAAAGGAGGGTAAAGGAATGCCCACGTGTATAGTGTAGTTTTATGACACTAACAAAATAATACGCTTTGCTCCTAAACAGAATATCTTTGTTCTTTTAAAGTCATGACTCTTTCTAAAACATAACTACCTTACCCCACCCCACCCCAAAAAAAATTTCCACTAAGTGAGATCATGTCTATACTAGCTGGCATTTTAAAAAAAAAAAAGTGTCCAGTGATTTGATTAAAACCTCCCTGCGGGTTTGCCTTTTCACCAAAATGGTCTTTGGATTTGGAATCTGCCTTTTGTTTGTTTAGTTGCAAATTGTAAATATACTACAAAAAGGCAGTATATTTACAACTTGCAACTAAAGACTTCTCTTTAAATGTTAGATACAAAGCACAATAACCAATATTTGTATACATTGTCAAAACATAGGCTAAAAGCAAATGGTATAGAAAGTTAAAGTAATAGTTAGAAGTTGAATCTCAGAGCCTTTATAATCCATACTTGGATGTTTTATAGCCTAAGGTATTATATTCTGAAGAGTCTGTTACTAGTTGAGATACTTCAATAAAATCTGCTGTATCTTTTCAAATTAGCCTGAAAGTTTATGTAATATGTAATTAATGCAATAAGGATGTGGTGTTTATATACTCCAAGCATTATGTATATAGAAATAATTATCGATATCTCTTGTAATTCAGTAAAAGCATGGTAAGTTTGTACTGACTTAACATTATAAAGGTAAATTGTAATTTATTCATTTTTTTTGCATCATTTTTTGCCAGTGAACACACCAAAGCCCGCATCCTGCAATGGACGGTGTGCGGGCTGGAACCATGCATCTACCTGGAACCCCACTGATGTCAGTGGAGCTCCGTACAGTTGCTGAGGTCCCTTTCACAGATCTCATTGTAGGATCGAAGCTCAAGCATTTTCCTTCATAAACAAGATGTAAGCTTCACAGAATAAGCTGCAGCTGTATATTTTAAAAAATTAATAACAAAATTATTAAAGCATAAAAGTTTTATGGCTAGTGTCATCTGATCCCTTATCAGTTAGTTACAGTTCAAATGTGAAAGGGTTGACTGGTTCTTGTTGACAAAAAGGAAGCTGGGCTGGGTGGAATTCCAATTTTTATTTTTAATGTTATTAAATAAAAGAGCCATCAATAAGAATGTGAACTATCCATCTATATATTGTGCAAGACTGTATATTTTTGGTCCACTTCTTAGAACTTACTGAATATAAGTTAGGCTCAAATTGTTCCCAATATATATTGAACAATATTTATTAATAACCATTTTGCATCAATTTCAATGGCTTCCACTGTGTGTGTGTATCTTGCTCTAAAAATTCACTAAAATGGCCACCTTATTATTCTGTGTTGTTTTCCAGCTCTGTTTCCCGTTGTTACATTTCCCTTTGCTTCATATGCTTTTTACTTATTTGTGGCTGCTTCTTCCCTCATCTCTCTGTTCTCTCTTGTAGATCTGGGGGAGTCTAACCATCCAAATTCTCTTAACCACTTTGAATGTCTGTACCCTATTACTTCTAGTCAGATGTAGTTTATTCCAGTGGCTCTCAACTTTTCCAGGCTACCGTATCCCTTCAGGTGTCTGATTTGTCTTGCGTACCCCAAGTTTTACCTCACTTAAAAACTACCTGGTTACACAATCTGGCCTAAAAATATAAGTGTCACAGCACACTATAACTGGAAGATGGCATACATTCTCATTTTTATCATGTAATTATAAAATAAATCAATTGGAATATAAATATTCTACTTACATTTCAGCATATAGTGACTTCTTTATACTGTTCCCAATACTGTATAACATTTTAGTTGGTACTATCTTCAGTAGTTCTTTTTATGTAGCCTGTTGTAAAACTAGGCATTTATCTAGATGAATTGATGTACCCTCTGGAAGAGTACACATTCCCGGGTTGAGAACTACTGGCAAGGTCTAATCTTTTCCAGAAAAGAGCTTTAATGTTTGTTATAGATTCTTTTACTGGCTATTTTTTCCCAGGCACGCATTCAGACTTACAACCTGCCATTCATATAGTTACTGGTAATATTCATGAATAAATAATTATAATATATGTGTTCTCATTCTTTAGCTATATGCCCAGCTTTACAAACCTAGGGCTTCTTTCAGTACTCAATCTGACAAAACTCCTTATGTCTTCAGCTTGAATTTTGCGAGAGTAAAGTCAGTCCTGTAAACCTGAGATCATCTCCTTCAGCTAATGTACTTTGGCCAAGTTTTGCCCTCCCATGCACTTGTGCACCATTGGAATCAAGGCAATTGGGTGCAGCCATTCAAGGGCGGGATTTGTTCTATTAATTCTACCATCAATCAAAATTATTGGTTCTTTGCTGTCTCCTGCCAAAAAATTTTTCTCTGTTAGGTAATGTCTTACAAATGTAATGAAAAAGATACAGGAGTCAATGTCAAACTTCAGGTTTATGCTACTGTATCTCTAATTCTAGGTGTTGTATTCCCAGACACTATCAGTTATTACAAACTACAGCCATGACGAGCTCTCCTCTTCTCGACTTCTGTTATGTACTGGGTTTCCTAACAAGAGTCAGTATATTTCCCCAAAGTCAAGAGCAATTAAATCTCTCAGAAGAGCATCTTCACTTCCAGCCATGGTCTACAAGTGACTTGGAAAGATACTTTCATCATAACAGAGTGGCTGGGAATTTATCAGCAAAACATTTTCTTGTTGGAAAATGTCAGTTCATCAAAACTAAAATGTTTCATGGGAAATGTTCAGTTTCAATGAATATTTTGACTAGAGAAATGTTGTCAAAGTGAACTATTTCCACAATTTCAATTTGGAAATAAAAAAAATCCAGTTGCCTAGTTTAAAACAATTTTTCATTTGAAAATTTAAACTAATTATAGTATTTAATAAAAGAAGGAAAAAAAATAAAAATAAAGTTTTTTTTAAATGATCAATGTTGAGTGACCAAAACAACTTATTTTTATAATATATGTAATTTTTTGTGGGGTGGCTGGGTGGGTTTCAGTTTGTGAGAATTTGTGAGATTGACTTTTTCTCTTACAAAAAAAATGGCTGAATCTCAGATTCTCCCCCCCCCCTGCCCTGCTGTACTTAACTCGTCAGAAAGTACCTTACATTCAAGGAAAATTATTTAGATTATTCATATTTCAACTCTCTTTTCAGTTCTACTCTGACTTCCACTGTGACTCACCGGGCCTAGAGAGTCTGGGCTAGATTCACAAAGGGACTTGGGTGTAAGCATCACAATGCCTAACTTTACCACAGGAAAATCAGAGAAATAATGCTGCAGTTCACAAAGCCTGAGTTAGGTGCCTAGGCTCCCTGTACAATGAGTGTGGAGAGTGAGGTGCCTTAGACAGCGAGCCACAAAAGCCAACGTGCTATGTGGGGAGCCAACTAAACTAACCCATGGGAGATGCTGACAAAGAGGGTGTGTTCTTAGCCCCGGACCTATCTCCCTTTGCGATTCACAGCCAGGAACCCCACTCCTAGAGTCAGGCAGCTTAAGGAACCTAAGACCTTTCTTGTGAGACTGAATTAAGCAAGTGCCTCACTCCACACACAGTGGCAGGAGGAGGTGGTGGTGCCCATTTTATAATTTTTATCCTGGTTGTTAGAGCACTTACCTGGGATGTAGAAGACCCGGGTTCAATTCTCCCCTCTGCCTGAGGGGAGAAAGGATTTGAGCAGGGGCCTTGCACCTCTCAGGGGAGTGTTCTAACCATTGAGCTATGGGATATTCTGTTGTGGGGTTCCTTTGGTCATTCTCTTGTTGAAGCTGTTTCATTGTGGATAATTAGTCAGTCAGTGGAGCAGGGGGGCTGGGTTCTGGGTCTCTCACCTTCTAGGTGAGTGCCATAGCCATCAGGCTTCAGAGTCCTTCCCTCTCTCTTCCCCTCCCGCCCCCAATGACAGTTTAATTATTTATTCACAGTGGGACAACTTCAACAGGAGAGACTGAGGTAGCCACACATCAGAATATCCCATACCTCAGTTTGGAGCATTCTCCTGAAAGGTGGCAGACCCTGTTCAATCTGTTCTTCCCCCCGCAAGCAGGGAGGGAAAATTGAACTTGGGTCTTCTGCATTCAATGAGCAGTCCAACCATTTGGCTAAGAGTTATAAGATGGACATCACCACCACCATCTGTCAGATTTTGAGTAGTACCAGATCTGGTAGGCAACCTCTGCAAACACCTACTGGATTGGCCTCTGCACATGAGAGACAAATGCAAATGCCTATCTTCTTCTGACTTGTGGATCACTGTGGGGGATAGGCATCCAGTGACGCAGTAGTGCGTGTGCCCAGAGGCAGAAGTTTAGGTACCCTAGGGAAATTTTACCCTGAAGATTTAGGCTCTGAGTGAGTTTAAGCTCCTAAAGGGTTTGATGAATCTCAATGGAGCCTAAAACTGGGTCTTAGGCACCTAAGTGTTTTTGGGAATTCCACCCTCTGTTCCTCGTATCAGCTCAGAAATCAAAGTGGTTCTAAGGTGAGTGAATAGAGCCATCCCGGTGGTCTAAGTGACAACACAATGCTTTCGCATTGGTGAGATTGCAGCACCGCTTGTTCAGTGGTTCTTGCATGCTCTCGCTAGGAGCTGAACACAAAACTCAGACTTAGTGGGTTCTGGAGGAATGCCTTTAGTGCAAGAGGAGAGTTACAGCATGGCCAGGCATAGGTAAAAGCACACCCTGGAGGGGGAGGGGCAGAAGACTGTAGCAGTGTCTGTTACTATTGCCTTTTATGTTGTCTTCTGATCCAGCTACAATATATTTTGAGTCTTAAATACTGGATTTCTTGCATTATGTCCTTCAGTCCATCTTTTGTACACATATGTATCTCAGAACTTTGCTAGTTGACCTGTAGTCCAGATCTGTGGTGAACACTGACTTCTGCAACAGGGCTAGGAAAAATTTTCTCTTATAACATCTATCATAATGCCACTACAGCATCCGAAAGAGTTCTTTTCTTACTGAACATTACAAAACTATTGAGTAAGTAGCCTTAATTACCTTCAAATCTCTGCCTCAATTCAGATCTACCTGTGTCAGCGAGGGCCCTAGAAAAGTTTGTGGTGGCGTAGCTGCAGTTATTAGGGAGAGTTCATTGCTGGTAAAATTCTAATCTGGCTTTAGACTGTATCATAGAACTAAGGGTTGCTTTAACAAAAGTGTAATACAAAGTGGCTCAGGGACAAGTTTTAACAGTCAATTATTATGACTATATTTATGGCTTTTGAGACCCATTACAAGCCTTTCAGGATATGTCCTGAGGTGGTTACATACTTATTAGTCTCCTAAGGTGCTAGTTTGTCATCTTAGAAAAGTAGTTTATAGATGTAATTCTTCCACCCTACTCAGCACAGATAAGGCCTCAATTGAAGTATTGTGTCCAGTTCTGGACACACACTTCAGGAAAGATGTGAACAAATTGAAGATAGTCTAGAGGACAGCAACAAAAATGATTTGAAGATCTAGAAAATATGACCTATGCGGAAAGAGTGGCAAGAAATGAGTTAGTTTAGTCTTGAGAAGGCATGGGACATAACAATCTTCAAGTACGTAAAAGATTGTTACAAAGAGGAGAATGTTAAGTTGTTCCCCTTACCTGCTGAGGGCAGGGCAAGAAGTAATGGTCTTAAATTGCAGCAAGGGAAATTTGGGTTACACTGTAGAAAAACTTCCTAATTATAAGGGTGGTTAAGTACTGGGACAAATTACCTAGAGAGGCTGCGGAATCTCTATTATTGGAGGTTTTAAGAACAAGTCAGACAAACACTTGTCAGGGATGATTTAGATAATACTTAGTCCTGCTTCAGTGCAGAGAACTAGACTAGATGACCTCTGGGGAGGTCCCTTCCAGTCCTACGTTTTTATGATTCTATAATTCTATGCTGTCCTTGTGGATTCCTACGGTTCCAGAGATCAGGGCTCCCCTACAATCAATGGTCACCTTTTTGTGATTGCTTGCCTGAATTGCCAGGCTATAATACAAATCCTAAACTATGAGTCTTGATCCTACGAGTTATTAAGCATCTCCTGTAAGTCAATAATCATCTTTACTCCCTTGTAGGAGAAACAACGTGCAATTGTAAGTGACTAAAGTTAGGCACTCAAACTTTTATATGTAGACATCTAAATGAGTAGCCTAATTTTGAGAGGTGCTGACACCCACAATTGCCATTGAACTCAATGGAGCTACCTGCAGAGCTAAGTACTACTCTGTAGTGCTTGAAAGATCCAAATTCCTCCTCTTGTTTCCCATGCTCTTTCAGCTTGTGAATAGACATTTTAGTATATGAATAATCTTTGTGGTTTTAACCTTTTTCAGGAAACGTTCTTTTGCCTTGCAATTCTTTGTTTATTTAAAGTACGCTATGGATTATTTAAATAGTAAACAAATACTCTCCTCCTTCTCTCCATTTCCTATTTAATTTAAAGCCTGCCTGACAAGCCCTATAAAGGCTCTACCAAACCTGGATTTTTATATTTAAATATGGAGGAGTTAGACATCTAATAAAATGAATATTTAAGATTTTGTGGTTGTAGATCGGTTTAGATAAGTGTTCTTTGAAGCACATGTCATGTAATATATTTGCCTAGTATGACTGGCCAATACAAAATTTGAGAGAAATACTGAGTGGCATTACCAAAAAACAAAAACTGTTAGTGTTAGATAATGGGTGAAATCGAAGGAGCAGCTGTACTATGTCAGTGATTGAAGAAGTAAAGGGCCGTTTTGCTATGCAAGGGCCATTCAACACCGCATTGTTTTTCTGGCCACTTGATCCTGTCATTCAGATTAGTATTACAGTAAATGTTAAAACAATGCCACTTGATGCAGGAGCTCTGGATATATTTAACTTGATTTATGTTGGTTCATTTTGTCAAAATGCTTTGGGGTACAATTCCAGTTACTATTTATGCCTTTTAAGCAATATAAGAACACAATCGCTGCATTGTTAAATGTAGTTAAGTGTGGGTTTTTTGTGGTGGTGGTAGTGTTGTTTGTTTTAATCTGACTTCTACTTCTAAACTATCTGTATACATTTATTCCTGGAAAAGATGTTAGCATTTCATTTATAATGCTATGTGATTGAGCCTCAGTATGAAGATAGTGAGGCTGCACCAGCACAAATAAGAACAGGATTTGGCCCAGTTTCTTCATACACTTGTTTTTTAGCACAGAAAAGGGAAGGAAGGAAGGACACGGAGTGAGAGTACCAGAGTCTTTGAGCACCTGCTGTTGCTAGCAGCATTAGAGCTGACAAGGGGATGACTGTTCCATTTTGCAGCAACTTCTGAGGCTTCACAATTTTGGTTCTACACCAAAATGAAGACAAAACCTATGGAATGTTTTCATGAGAAAAGAATGAAATGTCCACTTTTGAATCGAAAACTTGAGGCTTTCAATTTGGGAAGAGGTGTCAAAATGTCAGTAGGTAGGCCTGATGGCTAAGCACTCTCCTGGGGCACAGGAGAGCATGGTTCAAATCCCTGTTGTGCTTGATTCAAAGTACAGATGCTTTCCTCCCAGAGCATTCTCATTCAGGCAGAGATGGGGCTTGAACCTGGGTCTCCCACATTCCCAGGGTTTGTGTCACTCTTGTATTTCCTCCTCCTCCATCATCCTGGACCCTAAAAACATCTTGACAAAGTCTTTGTTGAAACAGAAGTGTCTGTGAAAAGTTTTGGCTTCACATTTCATTTAATTGAAAATGTGTAGTGCTGGATTAGTAAGGGGCATCAGATGCACAGATTGCATTCAAAAGGACTTTGTGTAAGTATTGCAGCCACTGATGATGTTGGTGCTACTCCTTTCCTGGAAATTGCTTATGCTCCTTTTGTTCTGTTATTGGCAGCTGAGTTTAAATTTGAATGTTTGTGTTTTTTAATGCTTGGGGTTTAATCCCACGCAGTATAGGAGCAGTGTGCATGGTAAAAATTAATTAGCAGAATGTGGCACTCAGAATGACCCGTTTCTGTGTGAATGATAATCCTGCTGCGTAGCTATCAAGTTACTCTTCTCTGGTGGCAAACGTAAGGATTAAGAAAGAAGTGCTTAGATAAGCCCTTCATTAGTTGAAATCCTCTATCTAAAGCTGATTTGCCAGACACACTCCTTTTCTGCCAATGCCCCATTCCGTTTTACTCTCTGAATAAGGGGAAAAGGCTTGCATGGACCTTGGTGCTTATTGCTCATTACTGAGGTCTACACCAAGTGCTGGCTCAGGACCTTCCTTTGCACACTTTCATATCCGTACTGGTGCTAGGGTGCAAAAGCTGGAGCACAATTTGCTTCTCTCACTATATAAGGACTCTCAGAACCCAGGTCTATTTGTCCATCAATTTGTTTTGTTCCGTTGTGATGCAGAGAGATTGAGATTTTTCTTTTCACTTTTTAAAATTTGATACAAATGCGAGTGACATGTAGAACATGGTGGCAGCAGCAGACTGGCGCAGGGCAGCAGAGTTGCAACATGTTACTAGGCTCAGCTGGGATTACATGATGAGGCTCAGGTCTCTCTAAATCAGTGCATTCTTGCCTTCTGTTCTAGTCTCCACAGGCAGTGTTAACATGGGGCTCTTCTGAGAGTTGCAGTTTTGGTATGCTGGGCTTAGGTTTGAATTTCTCTAGTTTTGGGGGCGGGAGTTGGACCCTTGGCCCAGATTTTCAAAATTTCAGGCATTTGCAATTAGGCACCTAATATGCACATGGAATAGCTGTGATGCATGTGCAACTCAAGTAACAGGGCAATCAAATGACCAGTTGCACATTTCACTGGTGCACAGAAGGGTGTATACAATTTGCAGTTGAAGAACTTTGAAAAATCTGGTCCTTTTGAAGTTTGGAGAGCCATTGTGATTAGGTCTTTGATTTTTTTTTTTTAAATGTAAAATGTAAGTGCACAGTGGCAACAAGATGATAACTTAGCAGAGATATTATGGCGTTGTTAGACTCAGGGTTCTTAACTGGCAGCGTGAATCATCCGACAGTTTTGGTTCACAGGACTCGTATCCGTTGCATTTATTTGGAGTTTCAGGTTTGAACCTCAGAACTCAAAGCAAAATAGGATGAAAATCCCGTTGAAACACATCAAATTTGTAACTTTAAATTGTCACAATTCATCACTCCAATCCCAAACACTGAGTCCAGGCATCCGCTTACCATTTGGCATGTTCAGTGGAATTGGCTGTTCTGATTCTCTCTCCTGTGCAAGCAGAACAAGGGCAAAACGCTCCTGCGCACACCCAGGAATGCAGTTTTGGGGGGGCTGCAGGTCTGATGTGCTGCGGCTGCTTTCTGTGCTGTGTTCCTATTGCCTGCCAGCCAATGCACTGTTGCCCATCTTCCATCCATTCCCATCTGTTGCTGTTATGTTATGGCCACCCAGGGCTGTCTGCATATCTTTGTCCCTAATGCCATCTTCTTGAAGTGTCTAGACACCCATAATTTAAAAAAGAAAAATAATGAATACTAGTTCTCCTCTTCACCTGCTCTTATGATACCACATTTCCCTGCTCATCAACATTCATAGTTTACTTCTATTGTTTCCAAGATAAGTGTTTTCTGACTCCTGATTTTCCTGAGTATTTCTTTACATAATAGCACCTCAGAATACAAATATCATCCTAATGTGAATATGCATCTGTTTGCTAATCCCTAGAGGATCTGGGCAAATAACTTCAGGCACGTTATTATAATGAAAATATATAATACAACCACCTGGCCTGCAAGAACCTCATGTAGGGCTAGACTCTGATCTCATTTGTGCTGGGGTAAACCCAAAGTAACACTATTGTAGGCAATGGAACTACTCCAGATTTACACCTCTTTAAATGGAGTCAGAATGTGGCCTATAGATTACTCCAGCACAATACTGATTCTGAGTCTAACACTCTGTTACCGAACTAGCAATCATGATTTAAAAATGTTTTTTTGTTCTTATGAATTTTTTTTTTTGCTACTCATATTTTATATTAGGAAGAAAAAAGTAAAAACCGAAAACATCTTTAAATTATAAATTGTTGCTAACTGACTTTTTGTTAAAGACCAAATTCTGTCCTTGGACATGTGGTGGCCCATATTCTGTGCTGACTTCAAGCCTCATAAATGCATACACCAAATTTTGTCCCTCAGTTAAATTCCTGGAGCATTGCATACTGGTAACTGAGGGGCAAAATTTGGTCCACTCACTTCAGTGAGGTTGCATTGGATATAATTTGGAGCACAATTTGACCCACACTGTTTTCCTGCTGAGATAGAACCTGTTTGTGCAGATCAGGTATTAATCATTAAATGGTTAATAAAAATCCCAATTCTTTTGACTAACACCACATCACGGGAAAGAGCTAATGTTACCGTGTCTTGCATTCTAACTGGCTTTATATGCAGGGCCGGCTCCAGGCACCAGCCGACCAAGCACGTGCTTGAGGCGGCACCTTGGGGCGGGGCAATGCTTGGGTTGTTTTTTTTTAATTTTATTTTGGTTCGGCCGGGCAGGATTCGGAGGGGGCGGGGACTTGGGCAGCGTGGCGCTCGGAGGGGGGTTGCGCCACCAAACCAGTGTGCAATGCTCCAGGAATGTAACTGAGGGACAGAATTTGGTCTTTAAAAAAAAGTCAGTTAGCAACAATTTATAATTTAAAGATGTTTTCGGTTTTACTTTTTTCTTCCTAATATAAAATATGAGTAGCGCTCGGGGGGGCGGGGGCTTGGGTGGCGCAGTGCTCGGGTGGGGTGGGGACTTGGGTGGCGCGGCACTTGTGGAGGGGGGGTGTTACGGCAGGGCGATGCTCTTTGGTTGGATCGGCAAAAAGTTAGAGCCAGCCCTGTTTATATGGTTTGGACAACAAAGAGGAGAAGATAACAGTGGGCTGAGTTGCTTCTTATGCAGTGGTCTGGTCCACACTGAAGATTAGATTGATCTAGCTATGTTGCTCAAGACTGAAAAACTCTCCCTTAGCATGTAGATGAGGCTAGATCAACTAACTACTGCCCCTTGGAAAGGTGGATTAGCTACTTCAATGGGAAAAACCCCTTTCCGTCGGTGTAGGAAGCATCTATGCTGCAGAGGCCACGCTAGGTCAATGGGAGAATTCTGGCAGTAGCAATACTAGCAAACTTTTTAAAAAACATGCTTATGGCTATGTTATGGCCCTTTCAAAAAAAAAAAGAGAGAAAAGAAAAAATGTTGCCACCAAATGTTGCCCAGATTTTGTTTATTTTTCATGGGTATGAAATAGGCTTCCAATGGACTTCATTTCCCTTCATGATCCTGCTGTACCAGCTGGGTGAAGTAAACTGATGCCCCTCAGCCTGTCCACAAACTTTCTGTTGCAGCCTGTCCATTCCCTACTCCTACATGTATCTTGTTTATATAGTTGGCTATGCTCCAGTTGATCATTGCATCAGCAAAAGCCCTTTGAATAGAGCTCAGCCTTTTTAGGACCAAATATTGCTCTTATTCAAGAGTAAATCCTCAGTAACTCCACTAGCATAATTGTGATACTCTTGTTCACACTGTTGCAACTGAAAGCAGAATGTTGTCCTTGATCTGTTGTTCTTTTGCAGTTGGAGCAGAGCAAAGGACTTTGCAGTCAAAATTACTTCAACAAATATGGATATCTTAATTTTTTTTTAAAAAAAGCCCTTTAGTAATCAGGAGTGGAAATAATGTGACATAAAGTGTTGGTTCCAGTTAGGATTATATATAAAAAGTACTCATGTGGGCATCCAGTGATTTTCTTTATTCCAGTGAAATGTGCACTGTATATGGGAATGAAACTGTTTGATATAGCAACGTCAAAAGCAAGACTTCACAAGCTATGAATTAATATAACAGCTGAAAGGCAACATTAAAGAGAGTGTGTGCAACAGATGAGTGCAGAGGTGGAAACAGGGCCGATCCCTGCCCCATAGACAGAAAATCTCCATTGTATAGAACTTCATTTTGGCTGTGGTAACGGGGCTCTCTTTAAAAATGTCTGCTCCTATGTCTTGACACCAGCAAAGTATTGGGAGGTGGCTTTAAAACCCATGCACTCCCACTGAATCAAGGTGTGAATCAATGCAGAATTGGTCTCTTTGCACTCAGTCTGGTAAGTCACTGATATTACCATGCCAAATGGCATCTGAATTAAAAACTGAGGGCTGGGTGGGGGAGAAATGTAGAGAATTTCATGTTATGGGCCAAATTTCTTTGTTGGCACAACTTTACTGGCTTCAATGCAGTTACACAGACAGATGAATATTTCATATTTTGGCCCATTATACCTATTTTAAGAAAGATGTTCCATACAGAAGAACATTAACATTTAATGTTACAGCTGTCGAGATTTCACACATTGGGAAATGCTCTCAAGTCAATGGAATTAATCTGAATTTGCTCTGCTTAAATGAACAGAATCTAGCCCTTCTAACTGAAAACTTAATTAAAATTTTCATTAACAGGGATGAGTTGATGCTGAATTATAACTTGTAATGCTTTTTGTGTTTCTTGCATGAAAATCAGTATAGAAGTGCCAAGTATTATCTTTCTTTATAATGTGCTAATAAATAGTTGCATAGAAAGTTGTGTAAATGGCCAGTGAGTGAGTAAAGTATGCTTTGTTTAGTTGTTCAGTAATATGTACACCTTTTTTCTTTGACACTTTTTTTTCTCTCTCCTTCTTTCTTTTAGTGGCTCTCTTGCAGGAGGAATAGTGTAGTTTTTGAGGCCATGTCTTGAGACTGTTCTGCATTTTCATTCATAAGCACAAATGATAAATGTCATTTAGTCCCTACAGGGTAAATTCTATCCTCAGACATGAACCTGCAACTCCCATAGACTTTAATGATAGTTACATATATATACTGGGGCATAGTCTGGCCTGCTGTGCAAAGGGAATTTAAGGATCCTACGCCGTCTACAGATGAGAACACTGAAGTGCAGTGAAGTTAGGTGACTTGACCAAAGTTATACACTGCAAGTCAGAAGCAGGGAATCTAAATATGAGATACTATTCCATGACTGGGGCTCCTAGATGCTTCTGCAACACTAACAAAAAAAATGTAATGATAAAATGTGAATATTAGTCCTGCGCTGCAGCTGCCCTGTCTATGCATAATGTACCTTGCAACATGTTACATTTCGAAAAGTCTTTAGAATTGTGAAATTCTAGTATTGGCGAGAGAGGTCTCACCTGTACTGAAGCATACATTTAGATGGGGTGGAGAGGTGGGGTGCAGAGCTCCCACAATATTTCCATTGTTGGGGGTGATAGCCCTCTATTGCCCTGGTTCTGCAACCCCTGAGTGATAGTGGATTTTTCTGCAGTGCAAAATCCTCAAGAATATAACTGTGTTGGAACAACATAGTCTATGCACTCATTTCTGGGTGAACTGTTTCCTCCAGTTTAGATTTAATGCAGAGCATATACAAAATCTAAGATGTTTGTTTAGCATTTGGTATTCAGCACTTTGTATTAGATGAGATGAAACCCTGCATTTAAATGATTCAGTGTCTATGGTTGATGAAAATTGTCAATCGCCTGCCAGCATATTTAACCCATCCTAAAGGATGCTCACAGGTGCAAAAAGGCACCGCCAATTACATGTATAGATTGTTGGTTTTGTCGATGCTGAATGACTCTGAGACTTTGCTTGCCTTCTGATGTATTTGCAGACTGCGTTGTCGACAGAAATCAGCCCTTCTAATGTTAGGGAAACATTTCATCACCTGCCAAGCAGCCAGATGAACCATGATAAACAAGTATTTCAAAAGCATACATGGTTTATTTAGAAGTATTGCTGGTATGTACAGCATAAAAGTAAATTTCAAAGAGAAGATAATTGAAACATTTTAGCATTTATAAAAGTAACATAATACACAGTTGGGTGTCAATTTAAGAATTAATGTGTGTTTTATTTATTTCAACAGTTCATTCTTTGCTGTGTGTGTAAGGAGAAGAGAGATTATAAATTGTAAAAAAAAAAAAAAAAAAAAGACAAAGAAAAGCCTTGAAGAGTGTATATAGAATGGTGTTAGCAAGGTCTTTGACCGTGAGTCTCATTTGTACTTCTTTCTCCAGCAGGAAGTTTCATTGTGAATTAAAGGCAAGGAACAAACTGAAAACAATTTCACTTGTATATTCATTCAATGTTTTAAAGGGATAAAAGCCTCAGAAGGATACTAGAGCACTCCTGCCTCAATTATGCATATTGTGATGTAACAATACATCCCATTGTTCACAGAGGCGGCTCTAGGTATTTTGTCACCCCAAGCATGGTAGGCAGGCTGCCTTCGGCGGCTTCCCTGCGAGAGGTCCGCCGATCCTGCAGCTTCGGTGTACCTGCCACCAAATTGCCACCAAATCCACGGCATCAGTGGACCTCCCACAGGCAAGCCGCCGAAGGCTGCCTGACTGCTGCCCTCGCAGGGACCAACAGGGCGCCCCCTGCGGCTTGCCGCCCCAAGCACGTGCTTGGAGCGCTGGTGTCTGGAGCCACTGCTGATTGTTCAAAATGCCAGAAAACCAATTCCCAGTGAACATACACAAATACAGAGACTTAAAGATACATATAGCTGGTCCTGCAAATGTAGCTCTCATAACATGGAGTGTACATGAGACAGTTAGGTGCACTTCTGGGATTTGCCTTACCGCCCTCCAAGAAAAAAGGCAGGTGGTGGTGGGAGGGGATGTATATCTCAAAGCACCAAATTGTACAGAATCTTAAATATGGGTGAGGTTTCAGGACAAGGGAGTGAAGATTTACCTCAGGTAATGTTGTTCCTGCTATGACAACAGAACCCTGGAGATTCTTGGGCGTTAATGCGTGGAAATTTATTATAGTTCCTTAGGTGCAAAAGATTGCATTCTCAGTGCACCATTTAATGTAAGACTGTTCATCTTCTACCCAATGATAAATTTCTGGCCCAACCCACCTCCCAACCACTCTCCCAGCTTCATCAACCATAACTACAATTTCTCCACCAGTATCAATGTCAAATCTTAACCAGCTCCTGTCCCAACTTCAGCACCTCTCAGCCACCCAAAACATCAATAGTCTTGGGTGTCAGATGATATCCTGCTCTATTTGTGACCTCACTTATGAGGGATGCAGTCAGCTGAAGATCATTCTGATAAACCTAAGTTCAGACCACACTATCCTGCCTGTTCTGCTTTTTTGCCTGTATTTTAGCCAGTTAGGACTAGATTCAGCCTCTTAGAGGCAGAGAAAGGCATGCCTGTAGGAGTCTACATGGGCTGCATGGTGGCAAGAACCTTCAGAGTGAAACCTGGTTGACCCAAACAGAATACCTCCTAGGCACCCTGAAGATTAAAAAATGAAGACAATCTGGCATGATTCTGTTCACCCCATCAGCATCCACAGATGAGCTGGCAACAGAAAGGTGGCTGGCAGGTCTAAAGTAACACTCGGCATGGATACCTCTTTTGTCATTTTGTAGGTGGGGATGATCAACCAAGACAAAACAGTCTATCTTCATGCCATATCCTGGCCTTAAAACCTTTTTTCCAAAAAGGGGAGGTTGGTAATTGATGAAGTGTCATTAGCAGATGGGTTATTGAGCAAAAATCAGTAACTGCTCATTTGCATCAAACTGCCAACTCTCTGTCCCATAAGGAGGAGTTTCCTGTAGTTTCATAATGGGAGACTTTCATTTGAGTCCATATATGTACCTCAGTCTTCAGACATTGACATCAGTGATAACATAGTCTATGGACTATGAGAAGAAAATATGGTGCTCAGGGTGAAAGTTTTTTTCAGATCCACACACCTACCTGTATGTCTAAAAGGTGATTTAAGGAACAAATTATGCCCTGTAATCCCCTAGAATTTGTCTCTGGTATTAGATGTGAAGAGCTGAAATCCGAGACTATGTATCTGTCCCATATTTCATAGATCTGTATGTTCATATTTGTGACTGGATCCTGAAACTTCTCATCTGACATCAGCAGTTTGGATGGCAAATATGAAAACTTTAGAACTGGAGAAAGAGTAATAAGCCTCTTGTGCAAACAGCTTCAGAGCCTTCTCCAATTGAGAATTATCTGGCTTATGTAGTTTTACACATCAGGTTAAAAAAAAAATTGCAGACCTAGCATTCAGAGACATCATCATATAGATGTGTGACACTTCCTAAAGGACTCTGAATCCTTAAATCGGTGAATAGTCATCTATGTGTAAGTTCTAGTTTGCGTTCTATGATAAAAATTATGAATATATTACATCTAACTTTCAGGGCTTTGTGTGTGAGAGCACAACAGAATGGAAATAGCTAAGACAGAAAAAGTTATACTATGTATTGGTCAGTTCTATATCCTTCTTAAGATAGAAACTCAGATAACAGTCAGGAGGGGACAGAATTATTTCACATAATTATATTGATGTCTGTCTTCTGTATGTTAAGCAGTTTCAGTCTTGCAGATTCAACCTAAAATTGTTCATTCCTCATTTAGGCCCAGTCCTGCAACACTTTGAAGTCTAGTACTATTCTCATGCGAAAGGGTCAAATGTGTCATGCTGTCTGGAGTGACTCTCAACTGTGAGTGCCTACCTCAAGGCAGACTGTCAGAAAACAGAGTAGGCATTTTAAACTGTTGGTGTGTTCTAGTTTTAGATTTCACCAAGCCAGTAACAAATGTGAACTCCTGGATCTCTATACCAGTCTTACCATGAAGTCACAGACAGTCCCCTTAGACTCTCCAGCCTAACTTGTTGCCCAAACAAACTGAACTTTGTGGTTATAGTCACTTAAATCAAAAATCACACTACCTTGGTTTTCTCCCAGTCCCAAGAGACGAGTTACTTACCCCAGATCAATTGGTACTTGCACCAAAGACAATGCTGGCAGTCAATTCTATAGTAAACTAACTAAAGATTTATTAGCTAAGAAAAAAGACTGAGTTATTGAGAGGTTAAAGCAGGTAAAATATATGTACAGGTGAATCACAATCTGTAACTCCAAATGGTGGCAGTGATGTAATTAAACTGCCCATTTCCCAATAGTCTTTCAAGGTGCCCGGATTGTCTCTTGGATCTCCACTTTGCCTTTTGTATACTTCCCTGTAAGAGTCCAAACAGTTCAAAGATGAAGGATCTTTCTTTGAATCCATTGTTATATCTTCATCTGACAGAAGACAAGCTAACAATATGTCTACTCACGTGGGCTTTTCCTTCCATGACTGTGCGTGAGGAATGCACTTAGAGCAGTAGTTCTCAACCTATGGCCTGTGGGCCTCTTGCAGCCCAATCAGCACACAGCTGGGGCCCATGTGATATCCTCAGTGCCTTACAGGTAGTATATATATTGTGTGGAGGCAGCCCATGTAACACAGAGAGAGCTGCATATGCTGCCCACAGTGATAAATAGATTGAGAATCACTGACTTAGGCTTTGTCTACACTGGCAAACTTTTGTCATTCAGAGGTGTTAAAACACACATGACAAAAGTTTTCTCGATGACAAGTGCCGATGTGAACAGCGCTTTATTGGCAGGAGCGCTCTCCTGCCAACAATGCTAATGCCACTCATTGGGGGTGAAAGTTTTTTGTCAGCAGCAGAGCTCTCTCCTGCCAACAAACAGTGGCTACACTGCGTTCCTTTTAGTGGCACAGCTGTAGCGGTACAGCTGTATTGTTAAAAGCTGCGTAGTGTAGACACAGCCTTAGAGTCTTTGACTTGATTATTACACACAATGACACTTGCTTTGAAATGAGCCTTTTTTCTGTTAGTTCTTCATTTGCATTCCACAAGATTTCTTTGATGGATTGTTTAGTTGCAGGGGTATACACAATGTAAATGTTTCCTATTACAACAGGACGCAGATAAGTGAAAACAATGCAAGTAACATTTCACTAGTTTTCATGATGTTTAAATACCCAGTATGCTTATATATTTAACAAACACTTTGATCTACATAAATGAATTGACCTGAATACATTCTAGCATGACCTAGTCAGCCAGCAGCACAAGAATGATTGGGTCCTGAATACTTTTTAGTATGTTACATGCAATGTAAAAATGACTGGACATCCGGTGCTGGACTGGATGGGCAATAAAAGGCACATCAAATAACTTTTTATCTGGGTATACATGTGGGTTGAAAATAGGACTCAGATTGGTCTGAGTTGCACTAATTCCGCAATCCTGCACTCTAAGGCTGTCATCTTCTCCAGAATCCCCACTAGCCCTTATAGTAGTGAAGAAAATCTTGAAAATGTGAAATGAGTGTAAATCAACACAGTGGTGCCTTTCTAAATCTTCAGAGAGCCTGAAACAATAGCTATGAGGGATATAATCTGTATGTATAACTCCACTGACTTTGAAAGGCTCCTTGTCAGCCACAGCTCCAGAGAGATCAAGTTGAAAGGGAATCCTTTTTTAAATAGTGGTAAATATTTTCCCTTCTACTGTTCATCTTTACTGAAAATGTTATAGGCAGTAGGTTTGAAAGGTAGTCTGAATTGGAACTGACTTTTTGATTGTGTAGGTACCAAATTATGTAGAAGTACCTTAATTTTTTTTAAATCACTTCCTGACCTTTCTGCATGATTTCAGAGACTATTAATTATATATTTAACAGAAGTTATTAAAATTACACCATTGCATTGCAAGAGTAAGAAAGGGTATGCAAAAGGCTCCTTTAAACATTTTACTCAGCATCTAAGTCACTTAGTTGCTTTTGAAAACTTTTATCATGTGGATTTTCAGTCCTGGATACAACCAATCTCATCTAAGCCAATCCCTGGCATATGTTCACTATCTCTGACAAGGGTTTCCTTAGTGATCATTGTGGATATTTTTGAATCTTTTATGCTTCAAGTTTACATTTGGGAGATCCTGATGTTTTTGTGATTGAAATGTAAAGTTACATTGAACACTGTGGTTTGCAAGTATGCTCATTTGTACTGCAGCATACTGAAGGTATGTCTACACTACGAAATTAGGTCGAATTTATAGAAGTCGTTTTTTAGAAATCATTTTTATACAGTCGATTGTGCATGTCCCCACACAAAATGCTCTAAGTGCATTGAGTCGGTGGACTGTGTCCACAGTACTGAGGTTAGCGTCAACTTCCAGAGCATTGAACTGTGGGTAGCTATCCCATAGTTCCCGCAGTCTCCACTGCCCATTGGAATTCTGGGTTGAGCTCCCAATTCCTGATGGGGCAAAAACAGTGTCACGAGTGGTTCTGGGTACATGTTGTCAGGCCCCCCTCTCCCTCCCTCCCATGAAAGCAATGGCAGACAATGGTTTCATGCCTTTCTTCCTGGGTTACCTGAGCAGACGCCATACCATGGCAAGCATGGAGCCCGCTCAGCTCACCGTCACCGTACATCTCCTGGGTACTGGCAGACATGGGACTGCATTGTTGCACAGCAGTAGCTCCTTGCCTTTTGGCAGAGGACGGTGCATTATGATTGGCAGCTGTTGTCGTACTCCTGGGTGCTCTTTTAGCCGACCTTGGTGAGGTTGGTCAGGGGCGCCTGGGCGGACATGGGAGTGACTCGGCCAGGTCATTCCCATTTTCTGCCGAGCACCCGGGAGATGACAATGACTAGCAGTCATATTGCACTGTCTTCTGGCGAGCAGCCAGGAGATGACGATGGCTAGCACTCATACTGCGCTGTCTGCTGCCAGCCTAAGATATAAAAGATAGGTGGAATGGATTAAAACTAGAAATTGACCACATTTGTTTTGTGAAATCCACAACCTGCTAAACCCAGAGGTTTGATTTCAGTCCTTGAGGGGGCCATTCTGTGTGACAGTTGTTTGTGTTTCTCCTTAATGCAAAGCCACTTCTTTTGTTGATTTTAATTCCCTGTAAGCCATGTCGTCAGTTGCCCCTTCCTCCGTCAGAGCAATGGCAGACAATTGTTTCACGCCTTTTTTCAGCCCAGAACCAGAAGCTTCAAAAGCAAAACCAGGCAAGGAGGTGACGGCAGCACGGTAACGAGAGCGATGAGGACATAGACATGGACATAGACTTCTCACAAAGTACAGGCTGGGCAATGTGCACATCATGCTGATGAGCTCTGCATGGTCACCTGTGCTGATCAGCTCGCCATGCTGGCCAAACAGGAAATTAAATTCAAAAGTTCACGGGTCTTTTCCTATCTACCTGGCCAGTGCATCTGAGTTGAGAGTGTTGTCCAGAGCAGTCACAATGGAGCACTCTGGGATAGCTCCCGGAGGCCAATAACGTCAAATTGCATCCACGCTACCCCAAATTGGACCCAGCAAGGCCGATTTCAGCACTAATCCCCTCATCAGAGGTGGAGTAAAGAAATTGATTTTAAAGAGCCCTTTAAGTATTAAAAATAAATAAAAAGGGCTTTGTCGTGTGGACGGGCCCAGGCTTAAATTGAGGTAACGCTGCCAAATTTGACCTAAAATCGTAGTGTAGACCAGGCCTAAGAAAATGAAAATGGCTATACTGGGTCAGACCAAAGGTCCATCTAGACCAATATCCTGTCTTCTGACAGTGGCCAATGCCAGGTGCCCCAGAGGGAATGAACAGAACAGGCAATCATCAAGTGATCCATCCCCATCGCCCAATCCCAGCTTCTGGCAAACAGAGGTTAGGGACACCCTCCCTGCCCACCCTAGTAGCATTGATAGACCTGTCCTCCATGAATTTATCTAGGTTTTTTTAAACCTGTTATTGTCTTGCTCTTCACAACATCCTCTGGCAAAGAGTTCCACAGGTTGACTGTGCTTTGTGTGAAGAAATAATTCCTTTCTTTATTTTAAACCTGCTAGCTGTTAATTTCATTTGGTGACTCCTAGTTCTTGTGTTATGATGAGTAAATAACACTTCCTTATTTACTTTCTCATCTCAGTTATGATTTTATAGACCTCAATCATATCCCCTCTTAGTCATCTCTTTTCCAAGCTGAAAAGTCCCTGTCTTAATAGTCTCTCCTTACATGAAAACTGTTCCATACTTCTAATCATTATTGTTGCCCTTTTCTGTATCTTTTTCAATTCCAGTATATCTTTTTTTTTTGAGATGGGATGACCAGATCTGTACCATGGATTTATACAGAGGCAATATGATATTTTCTATCTTATTATCTATCCCTTTCCTAATGATGTCCAACGTTGTTAGCTTTCTTGACTGCTGTTGCACATTGAGTGGATGTTTTCAGAGAACTATCCACAAATACTGTGGTTGTCACTCTGTGCCCTTTTTGAGTGGAATGTGAAAAAACAATAACACAGCATTATAGCAGTTCCTTGATAATTCAAGAACTATATAGATATATTATTATTGTTGCTCTCATAACTAAATCTTTATAGCTCCTATTTCTTTGCCAAAAAAGAACATTTCTTTCACAATGTATATATGAGAATAATTTGCATATATTGTGTTATAACTACCAAGAGTTCTGGTTTTTAAAAAGTGCTCAAACAGCCCAATTTCTCTTCTGTGTGATGAGAATAAGTTTATTCTAAGTGCAGCTCATGTGTCATTAGGATACTCAAGTAGTTCATCTGAAAATTATACCTGCCTGAAGGTGTTTTGCTAGGGCTGGAAAAAAATTGAAGCTATTTTTTCAACAGATTTTTTTGTTTGTTTTTGTCAGATTTTTTTTTTGTGAAAGTGTGTGGTTTTTGGGAGGAAAACATGAATATTTGGTCAAAAAAGAATGCCTCAAAACTGACATTTTTAGATTTTGTGTGAAAAGTCAAATATTTTGTTTCAAAATGGTGTTGACATGCCTCATTGAAATTGTAGTTTGGTTACCATATGCTCCTATTCTCTTCTCTGCCAAGACTAACTCTCCCATGATGCCCCAGGGTCTCCTATGATGAATCACCTCCCAGAGAGGGAAGAAAGTTGTGTATCATGGGAGATGTAGTCAAGGCCTGAGAGTCTCGCTTATTGAGGAGAATGAGAGCATAAGGTTTCCAAACTATAACTCCCGTGAAGCATGGTGGCACAATTTTGAATCCAAATATTTTGGTTGCCTACATTTTTCCATGCAAAATTTCAATAAAAAAATCAACAAAAATGAATCTTCTATGGGAGGGAAATATATTTTTTGACCGACTCTAGTATAGACCTAGATTTTGGCTGTCACACAGAACAGTGTCATTGTCTTCCTCCAGAATACATCATTTTGTAGTTCACTTTATTAGTATGTAAGATTTTTAGGACTCAGTTAGGCAAAGCTTTGAATACTCAATGTGGGTGCACAAGTGACAAGTCCCATTGACTATTCTAGTGTTTTAAGGATTAGGTCCAAAGTCATTCTGAGCTACATCCTAACTCTTCTCTGGAATTTATTGGAGGACTTTCCAAGGAGGAGTTCAGTTCACTTTTTTGTGTTTTTGTCAGAATCATCAGTGCAGAGAAGTTTCGTCAGACCTGGAGCTTTGCAAAACCTATGGGTTTTGATTGATGTGATTCATATGAGTTTGGTTGAACCTTTCCTCTGGGAATCTTTCATAAGAACCCAACATCTAAATGCAAAACTCAACAAAATCTGCAGGCTTCAGGTGGTCTGTACAGAAAGTGATACATTTTCATGGTTTTGTTCTGAGACCAATCAAATTTTACAATTAAATGATGAAACCTTTGATTTTTGAGGTAAATTATTCAGATTTCCAATCTATATTTTTAGTATCTCTAAAATATCATGACCAATTTCACCAGTGAGTCTGAAACTATAGAAGTTTCACCTGTTACAGATTATTACAAATGTTTCACACAGCTTTAATTATAACCCCTTCTGTGTCAAATAAAGTTTTCATGTTTTGTTTAATGAATAATCTATTACTCCAGAGTTCCTTTTAGCAAGGTACAGAACATAACTGTGACTTCTTGAGTGATCCTTGTGAATTCAGACCTATCCCAACAGAACCAGCCATGTTGTTTAGTTTACCTAGTTACTTTCATCTCTGTTTATTTGAGAGTCTCTTGGAAATCTGCCAGGAACTTTGGAATAACAAACGAACTGCATTGCTTGAACATAGCAGTGTTTTATTTATATGTACACCTCAATGTTCTGATTCAAAGACTGTCTTGAGGTTTATGGAATGTGACTTGACAACAGAAACGCAACCCAGTAACACAAAATGTACTTTTGTGAGGTTAAATAAAATCTGTGAATCCTCCATGTATACTGCAGTAAAGCAGCAAAATGGCTTGATCTTCCACTTCCAAAGCATTATTTTAGAGCCTATCTACTCTGTGATGGTGATTTGTTTATTTGTTCTTACTGGTACCTAGAGTGAAACTTATTCACCAACAAAACATACAGGTGCAGAAGCCATTCAATTTATGGAAATCTCCAAATGAAACACAAATGTTTTTGTCTGAACTGTTCTTGAAACTTCCCCCACCATGTCACAGTTGATTGTCATTGCACCTAAAAGAGCAGTACTGTAGTATTTTACTGTGATCGTTAGGAAACCATAAGTAAGATAATAAGCCACTATTCATTATAAGGCCAATTTTGACCCCTCTTGGAACTTTCACAAAAACCATTCAAGATGCTTGAAAATCATTTGTTGAAGATTCTTCTCTAGGAGGCATTTGATAGGATTTGTTTCTTGCTGATGAAGATACAAACCCTTCTTGGGGGGCTAATGTCTTTTTGTAATTCTTGACCTTGCTTCCTTAGCATAAGGTAGCACTAGTTTCCATCCTGACTTTCTTTCCATTTTGTTTCTGATGGCTTAATTCATTAAGCCATCAAATGCAAATGAAAAAATAGGGATGAAGCTCCCTTTAAAACAATTAACAATATGATAGCAAAGGGCTCCAGCATAAAATGGGGGCTTTCTTTGTGTTTCAATTATCATACTATTCTCTCTTAGCCATTACAGCAGTAATCGTCTGATTCCAGTTACATGATGGAAAAAGTCAATTTCCTTAGACCAAATTACTACAACCAATGCGATTTTTTTTTGAACTAGTCCTCAGAACTTTTTATAGTCTTGAAGGCCAGTTTCATTCTTTTTTATATGAAATTGAACAGTGCTGCTAATAAAGTCTCCAAGACTAGAAATGGTGCAGAAGAATCCTGCCGATGTGAAATGTCTGCTGTTGTAAATGGAACTGGTGTCTTCACTTGTTACTTAAGAAAACAGAGTATCTAGAAAATGTTACTAAAGCCTCTAATAGCCTCACTGGATTTGCCTTTGTATGGATGGGGAAGGGGACATTCTCAGTTATGTACTGCTGTTACTGAATCCTTTGCAAAAATTCAGTCTTCCCCCTTCAGATCTCTATTTTCAGGATACCCAAGAAAATATATGTATCTAAATCTGATGACAAATCCACTATCTTTCTGTCAGTACAATTGTTGGGTGAGATCTGTGTTGTGTCACTTAAAGGCGCAGCACAGAACTCACTGCCCAGTGGAAGGGGGACCCAAACTAGTTTTAAGCCACCTTTGCACCATCCCTATCCTGGGCTAGAGAGGCACTTGGTATAACTTAATCAGCTCTAGCAGGACTGTCTGTTATTACGGCAGCGCCCCAAGCTACCCTATGAGGCTAAGCATTGCCTGGGATCTCCACAATGCTACATGCTGTGGCCCTATCCTTGTATTCCAGGGCTTGCAAGGAGGTCCTCTAAGGGCAGCCTTACAGCTATCTTCTAAAGTGCCTGTGCTGGGGGGAATCCTTCCCCAGCTGTAACCCAGAGTTTTTATGGGTCTTTTACAGTGCTCCAGCCCTCCTAGCTAGGTCCTTACCCATAGTAATTACATCTTGTCATGGTAGAGAGTTTGTGTAGCAGATATTTGGAAAAAACTATACAGTTACAGAGCTCTATTTCCAGAGGTAGCTGAAGCTACCCACAATAAACATCATAATTGCCTTTGCTTAAGGCAGAATTTGCTGCTCTTAGTTTCTCTGCTTCCATTCTCTTCTGTGCCAAGCTTAGATTAAACAAAGATCAAAAGCACCATGTTTTATGATGATGGAGAAAACATTTTTGCTTCCCAAAATAGGAATAGGGAAGATAGCTTTGTTAATCTTAATAATGGTTCCATAATTGATCCAACAAATTGCTTTAGATTTTTCAGACAAATGACACTGTAATCTAGCATCTATTTAATGATTAAGGTTCTGCTTCTGCATTGTGTAACGTATGGGTTGACTGCTGCATCTGCATACTGTACAGTGCAGGATCTGGCATCTAGCAGTTCACTTTTCAATCCAAGCAAATTCAACTAATATTTTGATGGTAATAAAGTGAGATTAAAGAAAAAATTAACTCGCATTTTTCTATACCCCTTGATGTGTGTTCTTGTAAGAGGACTTACCTTTGAAAATAAAGAATATTTCTGAATTCCAGATTTTAATCTGTTAAGTTTCACATCTTATTTAGAGTTATGGTTTAAATATCATATGTCATGAAATAATAAGTATTAGTAAAAACTTGAGATTTAATCCAAAACTTCGTTTAGATAGAGTTGAGGGTTGTTGTAAATGTATGCTTTAATAGATCTTTATTAGACTTGTAATTGTAGCAAAATAAACACTTTTGAAAGTAAGGAATTACAGTTAGAAGCAAACTTTTGAAAGTCAGGATATTAGATATCCGCAGTTCAAAAATTAATGAAGTACTCTTTTTACCATTTTAAACCCAACCTTAACTCTGCTTTCTCACATTACCCACTCCTATCCAGAATTCAGCTGCGAGACATAGGCTGCCACTATGCCAGGGAAAATTTTACATACTAGCCTGCAGACTGCAAATCCTCCTCCTCCCCCTAGTTAAAGAATTTAGTCCAGCCTTTACAGCACCCTGTTAGGATATATTGAAGTCCTTGGGTGCATACCATTTCCTTCCATGTAATGTCTATGGAAGACCTTATTCACCTTCCCAACATGCTCGAGATAAAGGACCAGGATAAATCTTCCCACTTCTTCCAACTTGAAAATATGGGCCTTCGATTCCCCCAGTATTTTCAATAGGGGTTGGAAAGGTGTGTGCAGCTTGTGATTGTGCAGCAAAGGCAATATAATAGCATAGCAAACAGGGAAACACATGAGTTTTTCAAGTGACAACTTGTAGTATTCCCCCACTAGTCAGAGGAAGATCAAATGTGCATACTCTTATTTTATTTTATTTTATTTATTTAATCTATGCATTGCCTTTGATGCTGTTGACCACAAGATGGCATTGATTTGTCTTAATCTGGCAGGGCGAGAGGGCCCTGCACTGGAATCACTGTTGGTTTTTGTTTTCTGTTTTTAAGAGATGATGCAGAAGGCAGCTTTGGGATTGTTTGGGTTTTGTGGAGGAGGCAGGATTTGCTCCATAGGAATACAAGAAGTTTTGAAGTGACATAATAAAACTTCTCCAAATTATGCAAGAAGCCAGTCAGGTCCACACAATTTTTTTATACCTTTTTTCGAGAGTAAAAATAAAATTCCAAGCAGTAAACAGGGAGTTAGGCAACGCTACTTCATACAACGGGTTATAAATATTGGAATAATTTACAAGGGTTGGCAATTGAAACAGTACAAATAATGCAAGGAAACATATTGGCAAATAAATATCTTTTGTAGTCTAGTGAAAACTTAGCAAAACTATTTTAAGAATTCATGAAAATTAACAGGCATGTGCATCAAGTGACCCTTGCCCATTCCTCAAATGCCTTGTGATCTTAGGAACTGGAAGCCTTTGTGGTGGTCAGCCCAAAGGAATGTTGATGCATCCAGAGGGGAAATTGTGCCAGTCTTAACTATGACAAAATCTTTGAAGGAGACACTGCAATAACACCAGCATTGTCAAAAAGGAGAACAATGCTTCAGGGTCTCGAAAACATTTCAAAGAAACCTCCCAGTGGGGATACGTGAGCTGTTTAAAGAGAAAATGTGAATTCACAAAGGGAACTAACCTACTTTCCTTGCTTCCTGTAATCTGAGGTAATACATATGAAGCGTTTTCCAGTGAGCATAAACATTATTTCACAATTTGTAAGAAGGGAGTTAACAACAGAGAGAGGCACAATGTACACTGCCAACAGTGGGCCCAATCCTGAAAAGACTGGATCACTTCCTGTGAAAGGCTGAGTACTTTCCAATATATGTGACTGGGAGCCCTAGGAGCTGTATGGTGCTAAGAGCTGCCAAAATGCTAGAATGAATGTATTGCCTGGGCTTAAATTGGTCTCAAAGAAGTCCTAGACCTATCATTGCCCCAAGAGGGATTTTCATTGATTCAGAGCAAAATCTTTTGTCTCAGACAGCTTCTTAAAATGCATACATTGTTTCCTTCAAGGGAAGGTAGGAAAATAGTTTTCAGTACCAAATAACAAAGGTATAATGGACTGAATTTGGCAGTTGGGGAGTACTGAAAGATTGTATTAGCCAGCCTGGATGCTAGTTGCAGATGAACAATAAGCAATGATGTAGCAGATGCTGTTACTGCTACACCCGAGAACTTAAAACTCGGAAAATAAGCCTCTGATTTATTTCAAGTTTGAAATGCAAAATCCCATTTACCATGCCATCACACCTCACAACCTTCAAACCTCCATATGTGTGACACAAGCGATCAAAATGTGTGACGAATGACAGAAATGCTGTATTGTACATTGTGCCATTTTTGGTGGATCATAATGGTTTTTAATAGAAGACCTGTTTTAAAGGATGTTTTCTCAGTGGGGGAATTGAATTAGTTTTCTTAAAAAAAACAACCCAAAAACCCATACCACCATACACCCGGGAAATGGGAAGGCAATTTCACCGTAAGAATTCACACACACACACTTTTTATTCTCAGGAATCAATCCATAGACTCTGATCCTCAGCATCAGACCTCTACTTGAGCTAAAGGACTATCTGTCACTCTTTGTGACACATAATCTCCCCACTTCTGTTTTTGCCTTATTAAATTCCTTTCTATTTATTTGGAGGAACATTTGAGATATTTTCAGTTTTCAAAATGTATCTCATTTGACTATATTAATTATTTATATTAAATAGTCCATAAGAGAACCAAATATTTAGCAGCATCAAGATGCTATTTGTAGAATAAAGCTAGATTATTCATTATTTATTACACCAATACATGAATCCAGCTCACACCATGACTTCAATCAATGAATGTGCGTTACAAAAGGAAAGGAGAACATTCAGTCTGTTCACAGTACTAGCCTTC
This sequence comes from Gopherus flavomarginatus, assembly GCF_025201925.1. NCBI lineage: Eukaryota > Metazoa > Chordata > Testudines > Testudinidae > Gopherus > Gopherus flavomarginatus. The sequence goes on from NC_066618.1 coordinate 115,849,290, forward strand.
CATATTTTGTGTGTGCATAGGAAAAAGCTACCTCAGAAATTGGTTTTATGCAGTGGTTCTTTCTAAAAGAGGTGAAAAAATTTCCATTCACAAACAAACATGCCCAACCTGTCATTTTTATTCCTAGAGTTCAGATGCAACCATTGAGGTATCAGCATGCAAATAAGCAAACTGAAGTTCCTTACAGCTAATGTAAAATCTGGGGCAGAATCATACCGTACAGTGGATCAGTAGAAAAGACCCTCACGGCATAAGAAATGGCCGTATTGGGTCAGACCCATGGTCCATCTAGCCCAGTGTTCTGTCTGATAGTGGCCAGTGTCAGAAACATCAGAGGGAGTAAACAGAACAGGGTAATTTTAGGTGATCTGTCATCTAGTCCCAGCTTCTGGCAGTTGGAGGTTTAATGACCCAGCACGTGATTGTGTTCCTAATCATCTTGACTAACAGCCATTGATGGACCTATCTTACATTAACTTATCTAATACATTTTTGAACCTAGTTATACTTTTGGTCTTCAGAACATCCCATGACGAGTTCCACGGGTTGACTGTGTGTTGTGTGAAGTAATATTTTCTTTGTTTTATTTTAAACTTGCTGCCTGTTAAATTAATTGGTGATCTTCATCTCTTGTGTTATGTGAAGAGATACAAACTTCCCTATTTGCTTTCTCCACATCATCCATGATTTTATAAACCTCTATCATATTTGCCCCTTAACTGTCTCTTTTCTAAGATGAACAGTCCCAGTCTTCTTAATCTTTCCTCATATGGAAGCTGTTCCATACTCCTAATCATTTTTGTTGCCCTTCTCTGCACCTTTTCTTTCTAATATATATATATATATATATATATATATATTAGAAAGAAAAGGTGCAGAGAAGGGCAACAAAATATATATATATTATATATATATAATTTTTTTTTGAAATGAGGTTACCAGAACTGTGCGTAGTATCCAAGGTGCGGGCATAGCATGGATTTATATAGAAGCATTATGATACTTTGTCTTTTTATCTATTTCTTTCCTAATGGTTCCTAACATTGTTCACTTTTTTTGACTGCCGCCACACATTGAGCAGATGTTTTCACAGAACAATCCATGATGACTCCAAGATATTTCTTGAGTGGTAACAGCTAATTTAGACCTCATCGTTTTGTACATATAGTTGAGATTCTTCTTTCCAATGTGCATTGCTTTACACTTATTAATGCTGAATTTCATCTGCTATTTTGTTACCCAGTCACCCAGTTATGTGAAACCTCCTTGTAACTCTCAGCTTTGGATTTGTCTGACTGCAATCTTGAGTAATTTTGTATCATCTACAAATTTTGCCACCTGATTGTGGTTCAAGAGCGTAGGCAGGCTGGCCTAGCATGCTTAAGATAAGGAATCATCATAGTTCTTCTGATTATGAGGATGCATTTTTTGACTGGGCTAGACACTGTTTAGCAGCCTATTTGGCTTCCTCAGAGCTGTATTCCCACCTCCAACCTACCTCAGTCAGCAGCAACCTGTTCTCTAAAGTGCTGGCATCTGACTTGATACCATGCTATTGCTTGTGCTTGGTAGTAAGACAGTTGATGGTACTTCAGGTACCCCATAATCTTTAGAGCTCTACCATGCTTGGCATCAGCACTTCATAAAGGAGGCAGTCACTGGCCAACAGTAGAGGGACAGGAACGAACTGGCAGAGGACTCAGCAACTGTACTTTGAGGATCTTTGCACAAATCCAGTTATGCCAATTCTTGTGATTTGGATTGAAACTCTTGCAAAGTAAGTGTGTGTGTGTCTGTCTGTCTGTGTGTCTGTCTGTCTGTCTGTCTTAAGGCCCTAACTTCTGGAATGAAAAGACTGCATAAGAATCTCAGCAATCATTTTAAAAAAAAGTTTCTAGTCGTGGTTGCCGAGGAAGCCTGGTAATGCCAAGAGAGTGCAACCCAAAATGGCTCAGAAACCTGAGAGCAGATTAAAACAATTCCAATTGTTTGTCTTTTTTGGTTTAATAATCATGGGTTTTTTTCAATCTCATGATTTCTCGGAGGTGCAACTCAGGATTTTTGAATGTTTTTAGGTTGGCAGTACTATAACCCAGTATATGAACCTTCCAGCTGCAGCACCACCCTCCAGGTGGGGGTGTGTAAGGGTCTCTAATTGGAAGTAGGAAGCTGAGGATCTGGAGAAACCATGAACTGGGGAGAAGGACAGCTAGAAATTCAGTGGTTGAGGTGCTGTACTAGTGTGTTGGGAATAGGGTGCAGTGGAAATGAGGCTCTGTGCTGTGACGGAAGCATAGCACTGTGGCCCATGCTTTGTAGCATATCAATATGTCCTGTGATCCACCAGTCTGCCCCACTTGGGAATTCTTTCACATGTTTAGTAGAGCCACATATGTATGTTGTCCCACAGTTTGTCTGTCTCGTCAATATACATTTTACTTCCTGTTGCTGCAGCTTTAGTGGATGTTCCTTGAGTTGTCCATTTTAACAAGGCTGTCTTGCATCTGAAATCCACACATTTCCAGTTTTGGTTCCGATGCCTCTGCTCAGGTTTTAAAATTAAGTGACATACTACCAAGAAGCATATTACCTTTGTTGCCAATCACCAATGAGAGAGTATGGGTGGGAGTGTATATTTTATGATCTTTAATCTTTGGTGTAGGCATCTGCCTCAACAGGAGCAAAAGCAATGATTCACTATTTCTTATTTTGGTCTCACCTATTGAGACATTTAGAGTAAAAAGTCTCTCTCACATATATTTAATAGAATCATAAGTTTGGAAGGGACCTCGAGCGGTTGTCTCGTCCACTTCCCTGCACTCCTGGCAGGCCTAAGTATTATCTAGACCATCATTGACACAGATGTTTATCTAACCTGCTCTTAAAAATCTCCAGTGATGGAGATTCCACAACTTCCCTGGGCAATTTATGCCAATGCTTAACCACCCTGACAGTTGGAAAGTTGTTCTTAATGTCTAAACTAAAATTGCAGTGAGGGCGGTTAAGCCCATTGCTTCTTGTCCTATCCACAGAGGTTAAGAATATTTTTGTTTCTCTCTCCTCTTTGTAACAACCCCTTTTATGTACTTGAAAACTGTTATCGCGTCCCCTCTGTCTTCTTCTCTCCAGATTAAACCCCAGTTTTTTCAATCTTCCCTCATATGTCATCTTCTCTAGAACTTTAATCATGTTTGTTGTTCTCTGCACTTTCTCCAATTTGTCCACATCTTTCCTGAAATGTGGCACCCAGAACTGGACACAGTACTCTAATTGAGGCCTAATCAGGGGCGACTCTAGATTTTTTGCTGCCCCAAGCACAGCAGTCAGGCAGCCTTCGGCAGCATGCCTGAGGGAGGTCCCTGGTCCCGCAGATTCAGTGGCTTGCCCGCGGGAGGTCCACCAGTCCTGCGGCTTTGGCGTACCCACCGCTGATTTGCCACCAAATCCACGGGACTGGTGGACCTCCCGCAGGCAAGCTGCCAAAGGCAGCCTGACTGGGCACCCCCTGCGGCCTGCCGCTGCAGGCACACACTTGGAGCGCTGGTGCCTGCAGCCACCGCTGGGCTTAATCAGCTCAGAATAGAGCAGAAGAATTACTACTTGTGTCTTGCTTACAACACACCTGATGATACATCCCAGAATGATGTTTGGTTATTTTGGCAACACTCTCTTACACTGTTGACTCATATTTAGCTTGTGATCCATTATCACCCCCAGATTCATTTCTGCAGTACTCCTTTCTAGGCAATCATTTCCCATTTTGTAGGTGTGCAATGGATTGTTCCCTTCTAAATGGAATATTTTGCATTTGTTTTTGTTTTTATTGAATTTCATCCTTTTTTTCCCAGACCATTTCTCCAGTTTGTCCAGATCATTTTGAATTTTAATCCTATCCTCCAAAGCACTTGCGACCCCTCCTAGCTTGGTATGGTCCACAAACTTTGTAAGTGTACTCTCTATGCCATTATTTAAATCACTGACAAAGTTATTAGACTGAACCAGAACTGATACCTGCAGGATATGCCCTTCCAGCTTGACTGTGAACCACTGATAACTACTCTCTAGGAATGGTTTTCCAACCAGTTTTGCACCCATCTAGGCTGTATTTCCCTAGTTTGTTTATGAGAAGGTCATGCGAGAGAGTATCAAAAGGCATTCTAAAGTTAAGATATACCACATCTACTACTCTCCCCAGCCCATCCACAAGGCTTGTTACCATGTCATAGAAAGCTATTAGATTGGTTTGACATGACTTGATCTTGACAAATCCATGCTGGCTGTTACTTATCATCTTATTATCTAATAGGTGTTTGCAATTGATTGCTTAATTATTTGTTCCATTATCTTTCTGGGTACAGAAGTTAAGCTGACTGGTCTGAAATACCCCAGGTTGTCCTTATTTCCCTTGTTATAGATTGGCACTATATTTATCCTTTTCCAATCCTTTGGAATCTCTCCCATCATCTAATGGCTCAGATACTTCCTTAGTCAGGTTCTTGAGTATTCTATGATATATTTCATCAGGTCCTGGTGACTTTAATGCATCTAACTTGTCTAAGTAATTTTGAACTTATTCTTTCCCTATTTTAGCCTCTGACTTTATCTAATTTTCATTGGCATTCACTATGTTAGATGTCCAATCACTACTAACACTTCTGCCATTTCCACATTTTCTGTTTTCCTCCCCCCACACCCCCCATTGAGTAACGGGCCTACCCTGTCCTTGGTCTTCCTCTTGCTTCTAATGTATTTGTAGAATGTCTGCTTGTTACCCTTTGTCTCTAGCTAGTTTAATCTTGTTTTTCACCTTGACCTTTCTAATGTTGTCATAATTGTGTTTAACTAGCATTTCAAGTTCTTCCTGCTTATTCCCCATACTTCTTGCATTTCTACTATTTAAAACAGCATGGTCTACACAAAATAAAAACTTGAATGCATTACACCTACTACTGATAATGACTTTTAATTACAGATTCAAATGGTGTTTCTATGTGTATGAGAAAAGGGGCAGGGGAGAGGTTTGCTACACAGAAGTTGTACAGGATTGACCAGTACATTATTTCTCAGTAGTATTTTTTTACTTTTGGTAGCAGCTTTTTTTAAAATGGAAAAACTACTACTATGTCAAAAGTGATAAAAATTTTCATCAGCAGATCTTGCAGTCAAATTTGTACGGTGATTGCTTAATGGAAATCATGCTGGGTATTTTTAAAACTGGGTTATGCAGTATAACTTTGAATATTCTGTTTGACAAGGTTTTATCTGGTTCTCACAGCATAAAAAAATATATAACACTGTATTAAAATGAAGTTTGATCAAGAATTTTCATAAAAGGCCCAATTTATGAACATGGGCTGTTGGCTGATACATAAACAATTCTGATGGCAAAACCTGTTTGACATTTAAAGTAAACTAGATAAAATGAGTTTTACATTTTCAAAATGGCATCTACATCTTAGAAAACCGTTTTTCTACAGTGGTTCAATTAACATGGGGAATACTTGCAGAATATAATGACTATCACAGTCCACTGTAGTGTTAACTGACTTCTAAAGGTGTTTGTAATGGTTTTAATGGTGACATTGAAAAATTAATCATAGTTGTATTAATAAAGCAACTGCCAACTAGGGAAATTGCCAAAGCTGTTAAAATAGGCTTCACAACATGAAACAAATCATCAAAAAGTACAGGGGAATTGTTAGACTATAAACATTTTTATACATGGAAGATTTTGAAATGTTTTTAAAAGCTGGAGAAAGATGGAATAGGTTGGGTAGTCATGGGACATGAACATCATGTTGTAGAGGGCTCTGTAAAGGCTCCATCACTCACCAATTTACAGCACAATGTTGGAAACCTTAAAGGTTGCATCGTTTCACATCATTAAGGCAAAGTTCAGTGAATAGGTCTGCAATATAGCCAGATTATTTTCTATTATAAGCTTTAAAAATCAACTGGGGCCAACTTAAAGTCAATTTACCATTTTATAGGCAGCCAGGAGCAAAGAATGCAGGATGAGTGTAATATGAGGTGAGCAGGTGTATTGCTGAATTCTGCACTAGCTACTAGTGATGAAGAAACACTGCTGGAAGCCCTGCAAAGTTGGAATTATAGTAATCAAGCTTCATTGTTGACAAGGGCATGTGTTGCGGATGCAAGGTAGTCATGGGATAAATAGTAGAAAAACCTATGCAGACTGCACATTTGAAAACCTTTCATATTCAAAACAAGGAATACCATAGAAAGGATGTAGCTGAAAATAATACCAAGGGGGCGAGATCCTGGTCTCGTTGAAGTTTTGCCATTGACTTCAGTCAGGCCAGGATTTCATCCAAGACTCTTAATGTGGCTATCTATTATAAATATACATAGACGTGCTAGTATAGTGAACTGTTAAAAATTAGATTACTATGTGAGAAATGGAATAGGGGGATTAAAAGTGAATCAGAATGACAAGGGTTATGCATGTTGGATTAGCAGGATAATAGAGGGTTTGCTGATAAGATTTATGGTAATTTCAAAGTCTTTATAGTACAGGCTGTAATATCCATATAATGTTATCAAAACAGATGAAGGACCACACCCTACATATTGTGCTTCCACTTCCCATGGGAGTTTTGGGGGCGCAGTGAATGCAGGACCAGATGCCAGTAAGATTCTCTCTATTACGGTTATTAATTTGAAAATGTGATATGTGGTTTGAACTCGTAAACTCTCTCGTACTTGCTTTTCCTTGCTCTTTCACTCTTTTTACCCTTTTTCCCTCTTGGGTATGGCCAATTGCATTGCTAAATGCTGCTGAGGCTTGTAAGTCTTTGCTTTGTAAGTCCATGTATGGCTATTAGCCAGTATGGGCAGGGATGGTGTCCCTGCCTCTGTTTGCCAGAAGCTGGGAATGGGTGATAGGGGATGCATCACCTGATTGCCTGTTCTGTTCATTCCCTCTGGGGCACCTGGCATGGGCCACTTTTGGAAGGCACGGTATTGGGGTAGATGGACCTTTGGTCTGACTCACTGTGGCCGTTCTCATATTATCTATGTACAATAGTCAAAACAGCAAAGAATCCTGTGACACCTTATAGACTAACAGACGTTTTGGAGCATGAGCTGAGGAAGTGGGTATTCACCCACGAAAGCTCATGCTCCAAAACGTCTGTTAGTCTATAAGGTGCCACAGGATTCTTTGCTGCTTTTACAGATCCAGACTAACACGGCTACCCCTCTGATACTTGTACAATAGTCAAACGTGCATTTGTGCTGTCCAAGTGAAAGTGGCTGAGTGTGAAAGTGAAAAGGTGATTTACATCAGTGTTGTAGTGTCAGACAGTAATAAAACACTGGAAGACTGTTGGACACACGTTATATTATATAATTATAAACTATATAATTGAAGGCAGTTGAGCTTGTGTGCAGCAAGCTGTTATTTACCAATCATCTCTTTCAAGGCTCATTAAACACAGATTTATACACAAAATAAAAGCTTAGCTCTTTAGTGGCTGAATGTGGTGGCATTTATTCACAAAAACATAATACGTGGGCCTAATGCTGTCAAAATCTATAATGGATGTAGTCAATGATTGTTAGTGAAGTTGTTCAATGGGACTCTGGGAGAGCAATGATGAGATATTTGCCTTAACGAAAGACCTCATTTCTGGGGTTTTATTTGCATGTCCATATTGTAAAGCACAAATTCCCTGATTATGGATTTTGAGATCTGAAAGGCAGGACTACCCTAAAAATCATGGAAGTGTTTTAAAATGCGGGGCAGACTTCTTTCAAAGATTTCACCAAGAAGTGTTGCATAATCTTAACCTTTCTAAAATTCTGTAATTCTTCAGTGCCATACAAATTCAGTGGGGGAGAAAAATCTTGTGTTTTTAGCATACTTTTCTTCTTTCTTTTACCTGGTATTCCAGCCACCATGACCAGTTTGGTAAACACCTTTTATAAACATAACCCATTTTTTTTAACTTAAGAAAATATGTCCACAGAATGCTTTGTCATCTTTTCCAATGGCTTTTTGGATTTAGAGAGAAGAAATGCAAAATGAAGCATATTATAATGCATGTTGGTTGAGGCTCTTAAAATCATAGAATATCAAGGTTGGAAGGGATGTCAGGAAGTCATCTAGCCCAATCCCCTGCTCAAAGCAGGACCCAATCCCCAGACAGATTTTTGCCCTAGATCCCTAAATGGCCCCCTCAAGGATTGAACTCACAACCGTGGGTTTAGCAGGCCAATGCTCAAACCACTGAGCTATCCCTCCACTCAAAAAAAACTTGGCTAGATGCCATGAAGTAAGTGGCAATGCCTTAACCATATATGTGTTGTAAAGGTCACTAGGACCTCTTCCATCCTTATCAAGGGGAGTGCTAACCTTCTGTCCTTTCATACAAGAGTTTGACCATAATTCCGCAAAGTTTTGAGTGCCAAAAGTTTGGCATCTAAATTTATATTTAGACACTTATTTAAGTGGCTTGACTTTTTAAGTGCTGAGCGTTCACAGCTCCCACTGACTTTTTTTATATACATGACTATGAAACCCCAATATAAGTAACCAAGAAAATTATCTAAATAGTGCCTGCAAATCTCATCTCAAACTGTGACTGTTAGAATTTAAAAATATAGCTCAGCAATACAGAATATCTGACCCGTATGTACTAGATTAGCTTTTGTGTAATTTCTCAATCCACATTTAAGTTTTAAATGTTCTGCTTTTGAAAGCTTTTCCAAGTATGCCATTAGTTCCAGACCCATTTTCTCATTCTTCGTCACATTTTCAACTAGCAATTCTCCCTGGTTTGACTTGTGGCAATTCCGAATGATAGACATGCTGCAACTGCTAGAGTTAACATTCTTTAACTGGAGATCTTGCATAATACTATTGCAGTGTCTTCTCTATCCTTCTGAAATCCCTACTTCTGGATTACTACATGACATCACTGCTGACCTCAACACTGGAGTGCCAATCTGACAACACAATAGTGTTTTTATTCAGAAATACAACTATCCCTTGCTACTTCACACCTTGCTACTCCACAAATCTGACTTCAGAATATTTAGTTTAGTTTAAACTATCACAGTTCATTACAAGTCACATCACAAGTAAAGTGCAGCTGACTAAAGTGCAGCTGTACGTGAAGCATCATAAAGAGTTCATTCATTGTAGAAACTGTGCTTTAGTTTGGGATGTTTGAGATCCAGATTCAAATTTTCCACATTGAGCTTTTTAAAACATAAACAAATCTATTTGCTATTTTCCCCAAAATGTGTTTAATTTGCAGTGGTTCTCAGTCATTTTATGGGAATTAATGAAGTCCAGCTATACCACCTACCTCCTAGAACACTGCTATCTTTTCTGTGTTTAGAGAGAAAACAGTGCCAAACACATGTTGGACAAGAATTATATTAGCAAGCTGACAAATCCCAGGTTAACAAAAATACCATTTGGTTCAATTTTTTAGTAAGACTGTTTTTGCTTTAGATTTTAAAATTATTGAATATTTTCCTTACTATCATAGGGACAAAGTCTTCAGAACGTTGCACCTACTTCTTTACAAAGTGAGTGTAAAACTCTACCAGATCGGCACAGTGATGTTTTTGCACTCTTGTTATAATCACTTTGCACAAGGGTAATTGGCTACACATGACAAAAGGCAGTGGAGAATCAAACCCCAAAATTACTAGATTTCTGGCTCATGTTATTAGTGTCTAAATATCATTGCTGGCTAGTAGCTTTTTCCCTCATAGTTTGTAAATACAGCTTTTTGGACAAATGTTCACTTTACAGAACTCCACTGACAACTCCATTAGCAATGTCTGTAGCATGGCCAAAGACTAAATGGATTATAGGGAATGAAATTCCTTTTGATTCTGAATATGGATGAGGCACCTTAGCTGGGAGCAGTGTGGGGGAAGCTTACATTGTTGCTGCCCATGCTGTGTCTACCTCCTGGTGGATAAATGAGCACTAGCTTCTGCTCTATCTAATGCTTTTGTCATTTCATGGTTAGGAAAGAGAGTCAAGTGTAACGTTCTCATCCACTTGACCGCAGGTGTTAAGTAAGTCACTTTGTGTGGCATGCAATAAAATAATCTTACCATGTGCTCATCTTCTCTGGTTTTAAGATTCTTTACAGCAGTCACTGTTTTAAAATCAGCATTTACTCACCATTATCGTACACTGCAGTAACTTACACACCTCCAAGCCTAATGATGTTTTCTGTGGGATGGGGCTAAAGGATAAGAATTATCCTAAAATTCTTCTTTTCTTACGCAGTCACTCACTCTTCCTGATACCTTGCAGCATGGTTTCCTTGGAATCTTAATGCTAATGTTTGCCTAGTTGGTGTTTAAATGATGGAGCCAACTTAATGTTGAGGACATCATTTTTTCCTAGTACTGAAGTAAGGGGAATGTTGATTCAAATCTTGCACTGGTCTAAAAAGAAAAAAAATAGAGAGACAAGGTGGGTGAGATTATATCTTTTATTGGACAAACTTCTGTTGGGGAGAGAGACAAGCTTTCAAGTTTACAGAGTTCTGATGTGAAGAAGCTATGTAAGCACGAAAGCTTTTCTCTCTTACCAATAGAAGCTGGTCCAATCTCTTCCACCTTGTCTCTCTAATATCCTGGGACCAACACGACTGCAACACCACCACATACAATCAAGATGACACTACAGAGTGGAAGCGTTATTAGAAATCATATTCCTAAAGAGACTATGGAATCAAAAGCATAAGAAACTTTCTCTTTGGGTCTTGGTGAGCATCTGTTAAAGATGAAATAGAAATATCAGAGAGACAACAGTGTGAATAATATGATTACTTACTCACTTTTGTTAATGCTTTTTTAGATCCTCAGATGAAAACAGTTATGAAAGTTGCAAATATGATGATTATTACAGAAAAGCCCAGTTCTGCATTTTTGTCACCTGCTGTCCCCCCAATTGAAGTTAATGAGAATTTTTGAATGTGGAAGGAGACCAAAATAGGGCCCCTTGAATTCTGCAAAGAAAAACTGGGAAGCAACCAGATGGCTTAAATTGCCCACCACCAATAATTGTGAAAGTCAGAACTGTAAAGGTTTCCAGGAATCTAAGGCAAACATTGCACCAAAACCGTTTCATTTACAGAATTAAGGGAATAGAAAACAATTTATCAGTGATTATATAGTTCACAGACAGGAAAACATCACCTTTTGGATTGTTCTCTTAAAAGCAATGGATACATTTTAAGTTGCTCAGCAGAGCTTTGTTCAGTTGACCAGAGGCTCATCTATTTCAATAACAAAAGATTCCCTGGGAAAGTTCCTTTTTACAGCAGAAACTGAGGTAGATCTGCAGAAAAGTAAACATCAGGTACAAGACTCTGTTCATTACTATGGTGAGAGGCATGTACCTGTTCTTAGATAATGTCAGAAACTTGAATTTTTAACTGGCCCAATTGGAACTTCTACACCCACACAAAAATGTCTGCTGAAAAAATCCACGTTTATCCCTTTTGATGCCACACAAGCAGTCTCTGACCACATTGCCCTGGAGCTGATTCACTGACACATTACAGACCAGAGCTTCTTTAATAATAGTGTTAATCTTTATACCTTTGTTTCCATGATGCTTTGTTTAAAAAAGAGCTTTTTTCATAATGCACATGTTGACACAATTAAACATCTTTGTATATGAGCACTGAAATGATGGACAATGAGAAGGTAGTAAAAGAATTGTGCACTCTGCTGAATTCTCTAATTCTGCAGCTAGAGGTTCTGCTCTGGATTCCATTCAGGTTTTGCAATTGATTGCAGTGGGAACTGGCCTTCAAGTAGGGAGATTACACCTGTACCAGTAAGAGGCTGCTATCCTTCTGTGAGGGAAGGCGAAGACTGGGTTAATGTAGGATAAACCGAAAAAGAATAACTTGCTGCATAAGTCAGGCCACATTTAGAGCCTTTTAAATTTTTGTAATTCTCCTACCTTTTCTTAGTTTATCTTGAATCTGATCTCTAATCTCAATGAAGTAGAATCAGCTAAACAGTTCAGGGCAACTGATGTGGATCCCAAGTAATTACAGAGACAGTGAGTACAATACATGTGAACTCTGTGCAGGTATACCATTGGATTATATATATTGCATGTTCCTAAATCCACAGAGTAAATATTTACATTTCATTTACTGTAATGCCAGCAGAAGCTTGAAATATAACTTAATCCCATTGTCCAGCTATGCTGGAAGAACGCCAGGAGGTAATAATGTAAAAGTTCCCGGCAATCAATGGCACATGGTTAAAACAGGTCTGCTTCATAGCCAATGGTACACAAGGGAGTGATGTGGCCAGCATCACATTAGACTGTCTTTGAATGCCCTAATCTGATGGATCAAGTACCTATTTTGCAGTTGGGTGAATTGGAGGTGGCCTTTCAGAAGGAGAGGGAGTAATACTTGAACCCATAACCTTCAAACAAGGGCCTTAACCACTCAGCCACCATATGGGGTTTTAATGAGGCTCTCTTAAATATCTGAGAGTACCTGGAAAATAGATTGGACAGTGCAGGTCATCACAATTTCCATAATCCCTAACATATACTCGGGGGGGGGGGTGTGCTGCCATCAGCCCTCCCCATTTCCAATCTAGTCCTAAACACCATGCTGCTGGGACTCCACCATGTCCCTCATATGTGGGTGCTAGAAAGGAGGGGGATTGACATTCCATTGTAAATGTAGGAGCACTGAACTCATCAATTGTATCCAGTCACCATATCCATTCCATAATGATTACTTGCACTGGACATCTACTGCAAGGAGGCACCAGCAATTAGCTCCCCTGATCCTAGACAGGTTCACAGATATTTACTGATATCTTCTTTAATATCAATCAAAAATAGATCTGTTCCCTAGTTGGATAGGTATATCCCATCCTTGATGACTATCTCCAGGTACCTAATAAAATATGCCTGGCTGAGAAATTACCAGCCCCTCTCCTTCTCCTCCCCTCCCCCCCCCCCCCCGCAGTAAGAATTTGGCCACTTCCATGTTCACATACCTTGTAACCTTATTGACTCACGGAGACTTCACAGCTCCCTGCCACACTCTGCACTGAAACATGTCAGACCAAATAATGGTCACTCCCAGTTTTACATTAGTACCACTCCAGTGATTCCAGGAGAACTGCACTGGTGTAAAACTGCTTACACCCCCTTACCAACTCCTAATTAAAATGATTCAATATAAGAAAGTAAAAGTACTAGACTGAGTAGTTTTCTGGGGAGTGGGTTGGCAAAGGTGGAATTAGTATAATAAAAATCATTCCTGGCCACATCACTATCTATCCCTACTGATTTCCCTTTCCTCTTCTCTCTTTCTCATCTGCCCTCCCTCTTGCTTTCCTACGCCTTCCTTTTTTGTTCGTTAGAGAGAAGTTATTACAGACCTTTTAAAAATGAGCAAAGACAAGGCCAGAAAGAGGGGAGAAGCCACAGCTCAGCATTATTGCCGGTTATTATTCATTTTAGGATCCACTCTGCTTTTTTTGTGAACAGCCTTGAATTCTGCCATATTAGTTGGGGCCATGGAATTTCAGTCAGCTGCAGACCTTGAGTCATTACTGTGTTCGGGTGTATGGGCAGCCAGATATGATACAAGACCACTTACAACATTTTTACCTTAAATTCTTGGAGGGAGGTTTTCAAAGAGCACCTAGCACACCAAGAATTTAGGTGCATACACCCAATTGAAAGTCAGTGGGCTTTGGGTGCTTTTGACAGTCTCTCCCTCAATATACCTCTGAAGATCCAATCCTGTGATCTTAATTCTGGAGAGAGAGAAAAAAACAAAACAAAAAACCCACATTGATCTCAGTGGCAATTCTCCGAGTAAAGATACAAGATGGTCCCCTGGATGGCAATGTGATATTATTTGTGCACATTTTAATATATAAAGAACGTTAATGCGTATATCTATGGTAGAAAGCAGCAAAAAGTTTCAGGATGCTCAGCTCCCTGTGCAAGGCTTTTCCCCTGAAAAGCTTGGTATTTATTAACCTGGTATAAAGTTTTATGAAGTATAGGTCAATATTTTGTTATAAGAGAAAACTTATTACTTCATCTTCTACAGGTCAGATTTTCTTCAGACTGAGAAGGAGTTGTAGCACATGAGGATCTGATACAGTAGGTAAGTTGATTTCAATTCTCTCTCATCTCTAACTTTTAGTACTTTGCTGACTGGTACTGGCTAAACTGAAAATTTTACTCTCAGTTACCCTAGTGCAAATACAAAGTAAAACGATTGATTTACATGGGTGTAATTGAAAATGGAATTTTAGTCAGTGTTTTTTTTCAGAATGAAATTGCAGAAACAATAATATTATTATTAAACTTGCTTTTAGCCATTGATTACAGACACTAAGAAATCAACAGAAGAAAAATGGTTTCAATCCAGTCTGTTGTTGAAATAAATTAAAGTAAAAATATTTTTTATGGGAAAGGATCTTATCTCATGGCTGCTCAGAGGATCCACTGTAATTGATGTACTGTAACCACGCTCAGAGTAATAACAATCCCTTCCAATACAGCAATGCCGCCGATGAGGTTAAATTACTTAACAGCACAGTTTGTCCTTTCTGCTCTTTCCTACTGACCCTGTCGGCTTATGAATCAGACAAGCTGTGCTGAAAACAATGTATCCAAGCATGTAGCCAGAAAATAAATGAGAGATTGATGTAAGGGTGGAATTTTATATTGTGCCGATCATTGAGTTCTACAATCCAGGGCAGTTGTTTAGTGCTTAGAATTTAGAGTTATGGATGTGTTTTGGCTCATGGTCATGGAACAATGCCATGGTCAAGCTGAAATCTCCCTTAACCTGCAATATGTGTCACTGCTTGGGTTCCAGAGTAACAGTGGAGAATAATTTGAAAGGATTAAATTTAATCATGACATGTGGCTCTAGAAATGGCTTGTGGTGGTATCAACCACTGTGAAAATCTTTAGTGTATGGGTTGTGGTGATGAGAAGCACTCTAGTTCTCTGGCTTCCTGTGGGATTGCCTGTTATGTCACTCAAACAGATGAATTGTGGGAGAATGTATTTCTTTTGACAGAGTCTGGCAAATAAAGCTGAATTAAACTCATGGTGGAAGTTTCTTAAAACACAATACAAAGATGGAAAAGATAAATAGCTTTTAGTTTGGCATCTCTGCAAGTCCAGCTTAAAGTCCGTTAGTAAATTTTGTTTAGTGGCATCAATGCTTGAGACCTTCAATTTGCAGAGCTTTCAATTGTTTTAATTTTCCTAAGTACAAAATATACATCCCTGACATAAATCACAGGGTTGTCTATTTACAATATGTGTAGTGGTATATATAAAATTGTTACAGTAGTGATTAGAGTGAAGGTAGGGAAAAATGTGATTGCTTTCTGTACAGAACTAAACATGAGGACAAATCTATGGAATTGCACTCAGTACTTCAAAAAAGAAACAAAATCTTGTGCATGTGCATGGACTTAATCCCTCCATCACATAGAGGAAACATTTTAGTTCCTTTGTCGCTGCACAATAATTGTCTGTTTCTCCTTTTTATTTTCCATGCATGTTGATCTAGGCAACCACGACGTGATTTTTGAACTACATTTTTTTCTAAAAATGTCAGTATATTTCTATTGCATTCAAGGAACAATCTAGACACTAATTAATTAATACCTAAAATGATACCTGTAAATCTCTATCAATATTAAACAAAATAGAGCTCATTTTGCCCTGATGTACACTCTATACAACCAGACAGAGGCCAGTTCAACCAACTGGTATTCAATGGAATTGTTTGGATTGCAAATTGCTGGAGAACATTTGTAGCCTAGTTGATAAGGTGCCTGTTTTTGATTTCAAAGACACTGAATTCAAAGCCGCCTGGGATTTTTGTAGTAAGCCGCTGTGTTAATTCTGTCCATCAATGTGTTTCCCTCTTAACTTTTTTTAGAGGGGGTGGGGTACGTGTGAAGTATATAATTTAATTCAAGATATAATTACAAACTGTGGCCTGACCTTGCAGTCCTTCAATAGGAGATATGCACATATATATGTACAAACATGCAGAGCCCTGTACATTAAAGGCAGATGTGCTTCACAGACATGCTGTATCAGAGGAGTGATCTTCAAAATATCAGACTGAATTGATAACTGACACATCTCTCCATTTCTACATTGCTTCTAATAATGTGGAATTAGTGACAATCCTAATGCCAGAAAATGCCCTCTGCAGGGTCTTAGGAAGTCAAGGAGAGGGAAAGTGGTGGCCTACAGAAGAGGGGCTGACCCCCTATGCACAAGAGATGAGATCTGTTAGTGGAGAGGAACTTCCATGTGTGTATCTTCAAAGCAGGTCTTGGCCCATCATTGTTATTTATCTGTAATATAAAGAATACGTTGGTACTTTATAGCCAGATACTTGCTTTGAAGATCTTAGAATCTAGGGGACTGATCCTGCTCACACTGATGTCGGGGACCAAAGTCCCATTTACTTTAATTGGAAGACATTCTGTCCTAGTAGGCCATGCTCAAATGCCAGGGCAGGAGGTGAACTGGAAGGAACAGCAAGCAATGTGGATGTAACAATGATGTTAGTTTCATGATGATTGTTTGGATTTTATATTTTGAATATTTTTTTTATTTTTAAAAATAGGGGAATGGATGGGAATATCAGTGGTTTGGTCTCAGTGGGGAGAGGGCTCTAGGGTCTTTTGGAAATATAACGAGGAGGCATGGCAGACTTGGTCAGAAAGCATTTCTCATATGGAAAAAAGTAGAGAGCTGAGAGGGAGAGGAATAATCAATTTGGACTGAAGAAACCAGTTACACGTGGGGTTAAAATAAGGGAAAGTCAGGGAAAAGGCAGCTAAAAGCAGAGGGCAATTCTCCTTCCCCTCAGCACAGCTTATACCACCACTGCCTCCTCGGCTGGTGTGATGATTAGCTCCCCCTCATTTCATTCTACTTTAACCACTGGGCAAGTGGCTTGCATGGGACGAAGGGGACAAGAAGATCAGAAGGGGCTGAGTTTAGAGAAGTGAACAGGAGCCAGGTTTATTTAGGCCCTTGAAGGGGATAGGACAAGGAACACGAATTTCATGCCAATGTGGTGGAGACAATTGTCAAACCTTGCCAAAGTGCTGGAAAACAAAGCAGTTTCCTGATGTGTGTGTGTTATAGTGAAGAACTAGCATCCAGATATTAAGAGCATTAGAGATACTGAACAAGTTAAACTGTGGTATTGACAATGACGCACGGGTGCAGTTTCCAGCAGTGTTCAAAATTTGATCCATTGTGGAGCATAATAACCCAAACACCATGAAAGTCAATGGCACTTTGCTTTAAATGTATATAATGTAGTAGAAGATCCTTCGTAGTCCTGTGGTTGCTTATTTTAGAAATTGACACTGAAAAGAAGCTCCCCTAAAGCATATTCTGCTGGCCCTTGTTTTCATTTACATATAATCTTTCAAATGCTAGTGGTTTTTTTCTTTGTTTAGCAATGATTTATCCAGAATAACTGTGAACACTTGAATGTATATAGAAATAGCAAGGTTTTCACCTTTAATTTTGCTTCTTTGGTTTTATTCCTTGTTATATCACTTTGATGTTGCTTATACAGTGGCTATCCCAATTACTAATCACCAGTGTCACTATTGCAGTTCAGATCCTGTGCCATGAGTATTGTTCCTCACAGGGCTGAACTGGTGAATTAAAGAAAACCAAAACAAACCATAGTGAGGACAAAACCTCTGAAAATGAAGTCATTTGTGTTCAGTTACTGATGTTTTGTTCCTGTTGCTGGCACTCTGTAATATGGGACGAGTGAATAAAATGTCAGTAAAATTAGCAACCTGGCATATGTGCAGTAAATACTGAAGATTGGATGTTCTTTATTTTGTTTTTTTCGTTAATGAGGCACTGCCTAATATATCATTATTTTTCTTCCTGGTTTTATAGCAGCCACACTTTTTAATGTTAATAGTTCCTAAAATACTCCAACACAGGGGTAGGCAACCTATGGCACATGTGCCGAAGGCGGCACCCAAGCTGATTTTCAGTGGCCCTTACACTGCCCGGGTCCTGGCCACCGGTCTGGGGGGCTCTGCATTTTAATTTAATTTTAAATTAAGCTTCTTAAACATTTAAGAAACCTTATTTACAGTACATACAACAATAGTTTAGTTATCTATTATAGACTTAGAGAGAGAGACCTTCTAAACGTTAAAATGTATTACCGGCACACGAAACCTTAAATCAGAGTGAATAAATGAAGACTCAGCACACCACTTCTGAAAGGTTGCCGACCCCTGCTCTAACCTATTCGTTAAATTGAGCATTCTCCCCTGGTCATCACTTCACAATGTTATGTTTGTTTATGTAACCCTTCTGCCGGGGGCGGGTCGGTAGCAACAAGGGTCAGATTCAATATCTAGGGGATCCTCTTAGTAGTACAACACAGAACTGGTTTGAGTCCCCACCCAGTAATCTGGGAAAATAAACACTACCCCTGGGTGTCTCTGAGAGGCAGTACTTCCCCTCTCACAAGCACTGAGTTGGTGTATAGCAAAGACAACCTTTAATAAAAAGGGAAAAGGAACCCAGCGTTATTTGGGGAAAACTCCACATCCATGATTTGAAAGTGTGTAACTATAAGCAAACACTCACCCCTGGTAGCTGGGCAGTGCCCTTTGCCTCAGTTTCTTACCTTTACAGTGTGAAAGTCTGACAACAAATATTCCTTTAACATATCACTCCCCTCTCCCTCCACTGCACCCCACTCTCAGTTGGTTGTCCTGAGTCAGCAAAGACCCAGAGTCCAGGTGACTCCACCTCTGAATCCACCTTCCGCACCTGAAAAAGGGGGGAGAGCATCAAGCAATGCTACTGCTGCCTCTGCTCACTGCCACCTCTGCCACAATTCTCTCTGCTGCTATCACTGCCACTTCTGCAGTGCCACATTCTGAGGCTTCCCTGCTTAGTCCAGCTCTGAGTGTTTTCTCTGGATAGCAGGGAATGTCTGGGCTACTGCCTCTTTGTTGCCTTTCACTGCAACACCATCCCCGTTCCAGGGCTAGGGCTTAGCCCCTAGACCTGCTCGTCAGTGACTGCAGCTCTAGTAATCACTGACCAGAAACAACTCCCAACTGAATACAACCAGCTCTGTCTTTAAACACAGGAAAGGGAGAGGGGGGGGTCAAATGGTGTCTAAGACTCTTTAGACAGAGTCCACACCACCAGGTGGGAACACTGTCCCCCGCCCCCTTTCATCTTTCATGGGATTTGGCCTCTGGTTAGCAAGTGAGGCTCAATTTAGGGTGACCCCCTTAATCAGGGCATTAAGTACAGTTCTGCTGCTTTTCACTCATACAGTAAGGGTAACATTTTATTACCCCTGCATTAAATACTGAAATGAACTGTAACCCAATACTGGCCAAAATTGATCACTTTGGCAATGCAGGTCTGTCTGCTGATCATAAAGGCAGAGTAGATGTGTCCAGGCAAATATGGTCTGTTCCTGAAGTCTTTTTATCCAAGGCATTACTAGATGTATAGGTGCCAAATTCCACTGTTCCTAGTGGGTGTTCGACCCCGCCCCTGGCCCCACCCTTGCCCTGTCTCCATTCCACTCCTTTCATAAAATCCCCTCCCCACCTCTTCTCCCTCTCCTCCCCTGAGCGCACTACATTTCCACTCCTCCCCCTCCCTCTCAGCATGCCACCAAATAACTGTTTGGCAGCAGCCGGGGGGAAGCACTGGGAGGTAGGCGGAGGAGCAGGGATGTGGCATGCTAAGGGGGAGAAGGTGGGGTGGGAGCTGAGGGGAGCTTGGCTGCCAGTGGGTGCAGAGCACTCACTAATTTTTCCCGGTGAGTGCTCCAGCTCCGGAGCACCCACGGAGTCGGCGCCTATGACTAGATGTCAGGGAGAGCTCATTCGGATCCTGCTTACATCCAGGTAAATGTTCTGTTTATGACCTGGGGGCACAGCCTGTGCTGAGGGAAGGGTAGAGCAAGCCTTCTTCAGGGTGAGGTCCGTGTGAAATTCTGTCCCCTACCTCCTTTCAGTAAGTGCAGAACATTCCCCCTGTGTATGCCTGGTCAGCTCCATAGGCTGGTGGAGCAATGTGTGGAGCCAGGTGCTTGCCTCCTGCTCATCAGTCTTCCACCTTTTGTGGGTGAGTATTGCCCAGAACATGCATAGAGGGAGCAGTCCCTGCTCTGCTGGGAACATAGGGACTGCAATTATTCTTGTTGGTTTGGTACCTCTAACCTTTTATTTTTGAGTTCCACCCCCATTACGTTTTAATAAGACTCTCAGTCCAAAACACTGCGGTGAGAGCTTTTTGTCTGTATGACTGCATCCAGTGTGCTATGCTATTTCTGTAATGTTGCAGGACATGGTGTATTGAAGGAGACCCATTCTTCCTCTAATATTCTTTCCCAGTTATTCTACATGTACTTATGCCAATGAGGTATAATGATGTCGGAGCTATGCCTAATTAGCAATAGATCCTCTTTTTGTTAAATCTCTTCTTCCTTCTCCTGTGTTTCTTTTTGAGATTTCCTTGTAATAAGTCAATTGACTTCACATGAAGTGACAAAATGTCTTAGTTTACAGGAAAGGAATAATTGAAATTCTTGTAAACCACTGAATGTTCCCTAATAATTCATCATAAGATAACCAAATCCCTCTCCTGAAGATCTAAGATAACATACTTAGCTTTTTCTGTCATTTTCTTTTGCCATGTTAGTAATTCTGAAGATATTGTTGGGTAACTTAAGAGTAAGTGCTTTGTCACATCAGGACATTGATGTGCATAATTGTGTTCTGTTTACTTGCTTGGCTGAATAAAAGACCTTAATTGTTCTTATTTTACATTTGATTGTGCACCAGATTCCAGAATGCAGGAATACCACTGGTTGAAGGGGAAAAAAAAACAACCACCACTCCTCCCACAAATGCACCTCACTCCCCAGTTACCTTATATTTTGATTGCCACAGCTATTCTCATTAAAACTTGGGTATTCAACCACTTTGTTCTTTTCTATATTTTAGTTATGACAACAACAATCTTTACTTTACAGTGGCATAGGGAAAGATAAGAGAGAAGTCCTGGAGGCCAAATATAGGCTACTAGGTAAGAGATTGAAGTCTAGGACCTCCATGTTAGCATTCTTTGAAATAGTTCCAGTTCCACATGCAGTTAGATGGGCAGAACTGCAGGGTCTCAGTGCATGGATGAGATGATGGTGTAGAGAGAAGGGTTTTATGTTTATTATAACCTGGGGAGCCTTTTGAGAAAGGAGGAGCCTATGCAGCAAGGATAGGCTCCACCTAAACCAAAACAGCACCAGACTGCTGGTATGTAAAATTAAAAAGGTCATAGAGAATTTTAAAACTAAAGTCTGGGGAAAAGCTGACAGCTGTGGAGGAGCATGTGATTTGGCTAGATACATCCCATCCCATAGTGGAGGATCTATTAACAGGGATTCTCTACATCCTAGTAAAGAGGAGAGGATGGAAGTTGATAAAGTACAGGTAGGAACTAAAGAGAAACAGTCAAATGAAAAATAGTCCCTTTCAATTACATCACATCAAGAAAGACAACTAAAGAGAGACAAATTTTGAAAGTGCTTGTGTATAAATGCTAGAAGTCTAAATCATAAGATGGGTGAACTTGAGTGCCTGGTATTATATGAGGTTATTGATCTAATAGGCATCACAGAAACTTGGTGGAATGATGACAATCAATGGGACATGGTAATAGCAAGGTACAAAATACATAGGAATGGCAGAGTAGGCAAAACTATATGTGAAAGAAAGCATAGAGTCAAATACAGTGAAAATCTTTAATTAATTAAACTGTACCATAGAATCTTTATGGATAGAAATTTCATGCTTGAGTAATAAGAATATAGCAGTAGGAATATACTACCAACTACCTGACCAGGATGATGACTGTGAACTGCTCAGGGAGATTAGAGAAGCTATAAAAATAGAAAATTCAACAATAATGGGGGTTTCAAATATCCCCATATTGACTGGGAATGTGTCACCCCTGGATGGGATGCAAGCAAAGTTTCTAGACACCATAAATGCTTGCTTCTTGCAGCAGCTAGTCCTGGAACCCACAACGGGGGAGACAATTCTTGATTTAGTCCTAAGTGGAGCACAGGATCTACACCAAGAGGTGAAATATAACAAACTGCTTGGTAATACCGACCATAATATAATTTTAAAATCCTGTGGGGGAGGTAGGAGGGAGGGAAATGCCAAAGAAGCCCACATAGTAGCATTTAACTTCAGAAGGGGAACTACACAAAAATGGGGAAGCTAGGGGCCACTGGATGACTGAGGTGTTAAATGAGCACCCAAGGAAGATAAGGCAGTTGCAGAGAAACTAAATGAATTCTTTGCATCGGTCTTCACTGCTGAAGATGTTTGGGAGATCCCTATGCCAGAGCCATTGTTTTCAGGTGACAAATCTGAGGAACTGTCCCTGATTGAGGTGTCAGTAGGGGAGGTTTTGGAACAAATTGGTAAATTAAACATTAATAAGTAACCAAGATCAGATGGTATTCACTCAAGAGTTCTGAAGGAACTCAAATTTGAAACTGCAGAACTATTTAATGATAGGTTACATATCACAGTTTACATCAGCTTCTGTGCCAGATGACTGGAGGATAGCTAATGTGATGACATTTTTTTAAAAAGTCTCCTGAGGCAATCCTGCCAATTATAAGCCGATAAGCCTGATTTCAGTACCAGGCAAATTGGTTTAAAACTATAGTAACGAACAGAATTATCAGAGACATAGATGAACATGATATGTTGGGGAAGAGTCAACATGACTTTTGTAAAGGGAAATCATATCTCCTCAATTTATTAGAATTCTTTCATGGGGTCAAGTACTTGGGCTTTCAGAAAGCCTTTGATAAGATCCCTTACCAAAGCCTTGTAAGCAAAGTAAGCAGCCATGGGAGAAGAAGGAAGGTCCCGACATGGATCACTAACTTGTTAGATGAGAAGAAGCAAAGGGTAGGAATAACTGGTCATTTTTCAGAAAGGAGAGAGGTAAATAGTAGTGTTCCCCCAGGGACGTGTACTGGGACTAGTGCTGTTCAACATATTCATAAATTAGCTGGAAAAAGGGGTAAAAAGTGAGGTGGCAAAATTTGCAGATGATTCAAAATTACTCAAGATAGGCAAGTCCAAAGCTGAATGTGAAGAGTTACAAAGGGATCTTACAGAGTAGTGGGGGAAAGTGGCCTGGACTTTTAGATAAGTTCATGGAGGATAGGTCCATCAATGGCCATTAGCCAAGATGATCCGGAATGAAACCCCATGCTCTGGGTGTTCTTAAGCCTCTGACTGCAAAATACTTGAATGGACAACCGGGGATGTATCACTTGATGATTGCCTTTGTTCTGTTTATTTCCTTTTAAGCATCTGGCATTGGCCACTTTTGGAAGACAAGATACTGGGCAAGATTGACCGTTGGTCTGACCCAGTATGGCCATTCTTATGTTTGTGTTATATACTATTAAGTTTTGTTATAACTCCAGAAACCTAGGAATGAAAATTCACAGCATATGTATGACTCCTGTAAATATACTAAAAACTTCATCTTGCAGACAGATAGGGAGGGAAAACAAGCATATGCTGATACTTATGCACTAGCACGTGTGCGTATTTATAAAATGTTAACATTGGCACATAAGAGAATGAATCATCAGCAAACACTAATAAAGTTCCTTTTCATTTCTACATTTACACCACAGCTATTAATTTTCTCTGTTATAACAGCCTGTCTGATGAAAGATCTCTTCACATCAACTCCTAATTATATCACATACACTAACAAAGTACTAAGTACCCAAATTACAACCAAGAGGAATTTTCTCTCTCTTCCCCTAGCTCCAAGGATGATGTCCTAGAACAAAGGACTCTTCTTGGCCTGGTACTTCCCATGCTGCCAAATCTCTCCAACTCCCACTCTGGGGTCAGAAATTGGATTCAAGTTAATTTGAGCTTGTGTCACTTTTATGTTGTGAGAAAATTTGGGTGTAGTTCAGTTTGCTGAACTTTGTTCACCCATCACTAGACTGTGACTGATCAGATTTTTATTGGTAAATGGTGATTCCACCATATGCGCATAAACTGACAAAAATATTTCCGATGATGATGATAAAAATGTACAGATAGACAAAGAAAAATGCTGCTTGAAAACTTAATTTGATTTACTTTGTATATTGTGACATAAGATGTTGAGAATTTGTTTTAACCGTTATAAAGCTTTACTTTTTTTTGAAATTGATGCCTGTCATTAAATAATTTTTGTCTGATCTGCCCTGTGGTCTGGCTCCCTCATAATTTCCCACAAGTGTGAAAATTTTAAGTGATAAAGATTAAAAAAAAAGTATACACCCAAAATTATGGGTGTGTGAAGATTTCAATAAAAATAATATTGATATCGTCTGTCGATGAGAAAAAATTGAATTCTGCCAGGCCTACCCATCACATAGCCTTAATGATAGCTCGATTACAGATTTGTGCCCAGTTTGGGCACTGCTTGCTCTTTGGCTCTGTGAGAGAGAGAGCTCCCATTAGACCACTTATAGATTTACTGTTCTGTTGAAAAATAATAAACCTCTCTTCCCCAAAATAAAACCACCCCTTCTTATGGATTTAATATGCAGATTTTTAGGCCAGATTCTTTCCTTCACTTGCGGACACTTTTTTGCCTCTGAGATGACACGGAGGCAAGAATCTAGCCCTAACTGGCCATTGTGACACTTCCCACTTTCCAACTCCACCAGCCATGAGCAACACAAGCACTCTCCTCTGCGCCTGCACAGACCCTGTTCTCACTCTACAGGTTGGCAATACGCACACTCCAACTTCCGAGTCTCCCTGGAGTGTCCAGTCCCTGGTCCACTGGACATTCGCATTATTCACTGCTGTCATAAACAGATAGCTAAGGGTTAATGTCTCTTTCACCTGAAGCACCTGACCAGAGGACCAATCAGGAAACCGGATTTTTTCAACTTTGGGTGGAGGGAATTTTGTGTCTGAGGTCTTTGTCTGTCTGCCTGCTTTCTCTGAGCTTTGGAGAAGTAGGTTCTGCTTTCTAATCTTCTGTTTCTAAGTGTAAGGACAAAGAGATCAGATAGTAAGTTATATGGTTTCTTTTCTTTGGTATTTGCATGAATATAAGTGCTGGAGTGCTTTGATTTGTATTCTTTTTGAATAAGGCTGTTTATTCATATTTCTTTTAAGCAATTAACCCTGTATTTTGTCACCTTAATACAGAGAGACCATTTGTATGTAATTTTCTTTCTTTTTTATATAAAGCTTTCTTTTTAAAACCTGTTAAAGTTTTCTTTACTGGGAAATTTCAGGGAAATTGAGTCTGTACTCACCAGGGAATTGGTGGGAGGAAGAAATCATGGGGAGATCTGTGTGTGTTGGATTTGCTAGCCTGATTTTGCATTCCCTCTGGGTGAAGAGGAAAGTGCTTTTGTTTCCAGCACTGGGAACGGACAGGGGGAGTCACTCTGTTTGGATTCACAGAGCTTGTGTCTGTGCATCTCTCCAGGAGCACCTGGAGGGGGGAAGGGAAAAAGGATTATTTCCCTTTGTTGTGAGACTCAAGGGATTTGGGTCTTGGGGTCCCCAGGGAAGGTTTTTCAGGGGGACCAGAGTGCCCCAAAACACTCTAATTTTTTGGGTGGTGGCAGCAAGTACCAGGTCCAAGCTGGTAACTAAGCTTGGAGGTTTTCATGCTAACCCCCATATTTTGGACGCTAAGGTCCAAATCTGGGACTAGAGTTATGATAACTGCTCCCCCAAGAAGCACTCCAGCTTATCGGTTAACCTCAGATCACAACTCCGCTTAACACAGAACATAGAATAATCCTTTTACTTGCTTTCACTATCAACATATCTAACAGTATCAAGATTCAAGTGCTTGCAAGTAAAAGTATTGCAGACAAATGGGTATGTATACAATAAAAACCATAAGACACATCCTGGACTTACTTAGCTAGATACTTTGTCTTAGAGCAGTGCTCACCCCCCGAAGTCCTTCTACCATTTTACAGCTAGTCTTGACTGTGACCATCCATTCATCTATCAAATCCCCTGTTCGCTTGCCTTCTCAGAGAAGGGTTCTGCATGTTTCTTTCATTCCTTGATGTAAAAGACTAATCCTTTGACCTGAGTCATAAACGGGATGCTCCCTGCTGATTATTTTTCTACCTATATACTCCTTCCTTATAGATTTCACAATCTCTTAATCACCATCTGTTTAGTATACAAATAGGCTCAGATTGTGAGGCACACAGTAACAATGACCATGTCTGAAAGGAGCCTGTCCGAGGCATGTCACCTCCTACTTACCCGCCTTAACTCCCAGGCTTTGAGAGTGTTACTTCCAGTATGGATACATAACTCCTATAATATTATTGAAATGATTATGATGACCAGTGGGCTACTGGCTCTAGATAGAGACCTTTTGAATGCCACCTTTTGGTGATTTAATAAGCATATATCTGACCCAGGGGATCTCAGTAAAACTCTATGCATCCACTGTGCACTCTGCCAGTTGGAAGCAAGAAGACCCTGGGTCACAGCCATCTGAGAATTGTTTCAGCGTTCAGGCACTCTCAGTTGGCATAAAGCCAATATTGCCAGCTTCTACACTACTACCCTCACCCTGTTTAAGGTTATGAGTCATGGGCAGGAGGGAGCATACATGCACTCAACTGGTATATGGTCCCTTGAGGACCCTAGCCAGCCAGCTGGGATCGAAGTAGATAGAAAACCAAAGAATGAGTTACAGTTCTCTGATATACCTTACCCTGCTGTGACTCTGTTGTTTTGGTTGGATCTGAAACTGAAAGAGGCCTATAATCTGGTTCCAATTTATATGAAGGTGAAATCTTGTGATATCGGCCCTAAAGGAGTAGCAGGGAGGAAATTCTTCAAATTCAAACTCAAACTAATCCTGGTAGGTTTACTTCATTTCCAACTACAATGAGCTGAACTGCAGGCTTCAAATCAGATGCACAACAATGAATCTGCTAGCTCTCTTCTGTATTGCATCCTTTCCTCTGTGTCTTTCTTTTATTTTTCTCTCACTTTAGTCTTATTAGTCTTTTAAGTGCATCGTGCAGGCTCTCCACAGGGAGTATCCTGCATAGCACAGCATATGTACGTATTACTAGGACTTGGGTAATCCTTGAAGATTTCAGTTCACCCTGGAGATTTATTATCAGGCTCAAGTTCTAAAGAACACAGGTCCCAGAAGAATGCCAGCTTCCTCATCTGTGCCCCAGTTCCAGGCTTTGGACACGTACAATATGTATAGTCTTTAATAGGTCTATGTAGGACAAATGAGGAAAAATACAAGAATATTCAATTGCTAATATGGTCTTTAGATTTCTGTTTGCATGTCAGCTGCTCTGTGTAGATTTTGTTTAAGGTCGGTTCAGAGAGTGGTAGAAAGTTATCCATGTCCAAAGGTAATATCTGAAGGGATGTTATTTCTTGCTGTCATCTTTCAGGAGATAAAAGATTACTGAAATCTGCAGTTGAAAATAAGATCTGAAGAGAAAGTGAAGCCCACCTCATTTTCACAGTTATCCACATTCAACGAAGTTACATTTTGAAGACCTGTAGACTTTTCTTTCTTTTTTTGTTGGTGAAATTCAAACAGGAAATGGAGAACTTTGTGTCCTTCTCATATGGTAGTTCAGATCCTTACAGTACTTAAGCTTGTATTGTTAGCTCTGAGCCTTTTTTCCATGTGTGAGCATCTAATTTGCACTATAATGGAGTACTTCATGCCACTCCTCCATTATCTGCCTAAAGTATAGATAGATATGGGAGAGAAGGAGAGCTTGAGAAATGCACTGTTTTCTGAGACCGTTTGCCACTTCAAATATATTCACTAATTATATACTTTGAAATGAAATATCTTGCAGCGCGTTGATCTTATCATTGTTTTTCACAGCATATTTATCCCTGCAACTATCCCAGCTAAAAAGCACATGAAGATTTCCTTCTGACTTCTTTCACAAGTTGGAGGTAATAATTAAGCAATAACACATCAGAGGCCTTGTATGACTGGGGTTTATTGCATACCAAAGGTGTCCTAGGAGGCGCAAAGCTAGTTTCCTTCAACCTGAAAATTCACAAGTACTCTAGAAAGTACATACTTGAAGTGTCCTATTGCAATTGTAAAATGGAAGCTAAAGAAAAATAGGGTTTGGAGATATTTGACCTGAGCATTTATTTAGCATTTTGTGGCAGTAATAAAATTACTGCCGTATTCAGTAAACTAGTTCTGGAGCCAGTCTATAAAGTGTTATACTGAAAAGACAGTCAATACAATTTTGAAGTTATGATCATTCCTAACGTAGGAGAAGAAATACTGCACAGGGAATGAATAGTCTGAGCCACATTTGCCAGCTAAAGTAACAGTGACTGTAAATAATATGGTCTTTCAACATACAGATTGCACAGGCCTCTGAGAAGCATAGCAGTTTATGTACAAAGTGCTGAATAAAGTGGAAATGGATCTCTGAATAACATTTCAGGTTCCTCTGTAGTCACAGCTAGAGATACTTCAAATGCTTGGCTGGCTTCAGAACGAAGGCTTTCTGCAGATGATTTCACACAAATAGTTAAAATAATATTTGTCAAGGATAGCTAGAGTCATATTCCACAGCAGGCCCTGCGCTACTGAGGTGGAGGGTCAAAAAAATGATCTTCTAGGCGCCCCAAATTCTTGTCAAAGGTCAAAATATGTGCAAAATTACCCAGTGTTAAGCAGTGGAGCAGCAGCTATTGGATTATGAGCAGAATTGGGGAAGGGTTTCCTATTGGTATCCTAGCACTGAGAGCTAAGGATCATGTTGATTTGCTGATTATAGACACAGTTTTAATAAAAGCATTTTTCTTCTTAAAATCTTAAGATTCCCTTTAAAGAGAGAGCAAGTCTTGTTTATCCAGAATGTTGCAGGGAAATCAATGAATTTGTTAGAAGGGAGAATGATTCAAGATCCTCTCTCCTGTAAAGAACTGCCTTTGAAGTGTAGAGATGGAGCCTAGGGTGCTAGCTTCCTGTCCCACTGAAGGCTTGATCCTGCTCCCATTGAAGTAAAAAATACAAATAAAACCAGACAAATCAAAACAAAACACACATGGCTGAACCAAGTATCAGAGGGGTAGCCATGTTAGTCTGTATATGTAAAAGCAGCAAAGAGTCCTGTGGCACCTTATAGACTAACAGACGTACTGGAGCATGAGCTTTCGTGGGTGAATACCCACCTTGTCAATGCAATCCGACGCATCCGACGAAGTGGGTATTCACCCACGGAAGCTCATGCTCCAGTACGTCTGTTAGTCTATAAGGTGCCACAGGACTCTTTGCTGCTTTTATGGTTGAACCAAGACACTCTACCACTCTGGGGAGAGGGTGAAAGAACAAACACCACATGACAAATGTGTAGTCACATTGCTTAGCACGTGACTGCATAGTGCTCAGATGCTGCAGTGTAAGACCCTCTCTAAAACAGAATAGAATGGCAACACCTTCATTGATTTCTTTGGGGTAGGATCAAGCCCTAAATGAGAAGTAATGTTTCTGGGAGAGGATAGGAAGCAGTGTCCAGTTCCTTGCAAGAAAGAACAGGTCTGTGAGGTGAGGCTCCTGAGCTCTTTGCCCCCTCCAAAGGAATGTTTGGCTTCAGGCTGAGAAACACAGTGGGGTGAGCTCTGATACTGTGTTTGTGTGCTGCAGATCTAGAACACTCGCATTTCTTTTGCCTGGCACCTACTGTGTCTGACCCCTGGAACCAGCTTTCTCCTAGTGAACTTGTTGGGTGTCAGTGATGATGGCTAGCATGGAATATTTCCCTCTTAATGTGTGTTCTCCCTCCCCCTTAATAATGCACATCTACTAACTAGTGAGGGACCTTAGCAGCAAAGTTAGACTGAGGATCCAGACTCTCCTGGTGGAAGGGCATATTAGGATAGGTGGATTTTTATCAGGTCCACTATGCCATGGGTTTGTTTTTAAGGGGGGAAAACAACAATGCTTAATAGAACAGGCTGCAAGAAAGGAATGATCTGATTGCTTAACAACCCTTGCAGCCTTTGTGGATAAAGGCAACGCTAGAAGCACAGGCCAGAGATTGTTAGCTTATAGCTAGGGCCCTACCAAATTCATTGCCATGAAAAATGTCACAAACCATGAAATCTGGTCTCCCCCATAACATTGGGTCTTTTGTGTACTTTTACCCTTACTATACAGATTTTCCAGGAGAGACCAGCATTTCTCAAATTGGGGGTCCTGGCCCAAAAGGGGATCGCAAGCCTATTGTAGGGGGGGTCATGGTATTGCCACCCTTAGTTCTGCTCTGCCTTCAGAGCTGGGTGCCTGGGGAGTGGTGGCCAGGTACCCAACTTGGAAGGCAGTGCCGCCGCCAACATCAGCACAGAGGTAAGGGTGAGAATACCATACCATGCCGCCCTTACATCTGCATTGTTGCTGATGGCAGCGCTGCCTTCAGAACTGGGTGATCAGAGAGCAGCAGCTGCTGGCTGGGTGCCCAGCTCTGAAGGCATCTCAGAAGTAAGGGTGGCAATACTATGACCCCTCTACAATAGCCTTGTGACCCCCTGTGATACCCTTTTGTGTCAGGGCCCCCACAATTACAACATCATGAAATTTAAGATTTAAATATCTGAAACTGTGTGAAATTCAAGATTTTTAAAATGCAATGACTCTGAAATTCACCAAAATAGACTGTGAATTTGGTAGGGCCCTAGCTACAGCAGGCTCCCAAGATCAGTATAGCTGGGAGGTGGGAGGCGACAACAGAAACAAAGTATTTTTCCTGCATTTGTTTTTACTTTAACATACATTTTAACTTATTTAAAATAAGTAAATCAGCATTGGAGTCTCTTGGATCCTAAAGCTGCAGTATCTGCTGAAACCGGCTTTTCCCTTCTAGCTTTAGTCCCCACTGTGGGATCTTCGCCTTTGAATTCCCCCATGGCTGGGATTGAAGGCACTCTCAATGAGTTCTAGAAGAAAGAGCTGTGTTACAGCCTGGCTGTAAGTAAATTTGCAGTCTATTTTTCAAAAGCAATTTCTCTTTGCTGAGAGATGCTCCCACATGTACTTCAAAGGCTGGAGATGCTGTGATTTCTCTGTGGCACCTCTTGCCTTTGAAGCCTTAGAAGTAACTATGGAAGTTGTTCTAAGAAATAGGAAGCAGTATTTTTTTAAAAAATATATATATATTAATTATACTTAAAGCATGGCTAGAGTTAGTCTGCCTTTTATAGTCACTGATTTCTCTCAGCCCAGGCTCCTGATACAAGTAGTTAAAAGTTTTCAGCAGAAGCTGAAACCAAATGTTTTGGTTTTAATTGACGTATGGGATTAGAACATTAGGAACTCCATTGCTTTTTAGTTCACTGCAATCACATCTATTTGAGAAGCAGAATGAACACTCCACTTCTGTTGATACTCAGAGACAGCAGTGCATACTGGGTGCTGGATGCACTCCATCCTATGTCTCCCTTAGCTGAGGTGTTCCAGTGTCTGGCTTTTTATTGGGGAGTGGGAGAAGAAGACACCTCTAAAAAAAGAAATTACAAGGAAATTCTACAAGTTTCCCAGTTTCCACTCAGGAATAACATACTGTGATCAAGTAGCGTACCCTCTTCACACTTACTGTAACCCAATAGAGACACACATGGAGACAGTCCCAACTTGATTCTTTCCTGTTGTTTCCTTGATGCTTAACATAACTAACTTCAGCCAGAACTTGGCTTTTTCTAAGATTGTTCCCTGGAGGACCTGACGGTGAGTCAGTAGGAAACTAGTTCTGCTGGCTGGACATAATGTATTGTTTCCATGAATTCCAGACCTTCTCTTCCCTAGCACTTTGCCCTCACAAAGCTGCATTCAGAGTGAGACTACACAGCCTTGTTGTGTTTGAGTTTAATAAATGCTAGAAGTTATATTGAGATGGACTGGCTCCCTTTTAAATTGCATTTTGCATTTATGCTGTATGGTACTTCATTCTTCTATGTAATATATCCTGTTTTACAAATATAGTACAACACACACATGTTTTATCTTCAAATAAAAATCCTTTTAAGAAAGAAAAATGGTTACAATGCCCAAGTGCTCACTTTTAGTAAATACATGAAAATGGTTATGTATGAAATCCAGCGAGGTGAGTAGGCTGAGAGCTACTTTTAAAATAAATATCACCCTACTATTGGTGTAAGATGGTAAATTCCGTTGCCAGTCCAGGACCTATCCTCATTCCACTCCTCTCTTGAGCAGAAATGGCAAATTGTGTCAAGTGGGGCCAAATTCTATTGTAAAAACCAGAAGCTCATTAATAATCATGTTGCTCAAGACCACATTCTGTCTGGCAAGTGGGTTCTTATGGAAAGTGAGTGCTAGTCTGTCTACAAGAAATAACACTGTTTTAAAATGTTTTGATTTTAATTGCATCTTTTACTTGGCTACATAGCAGTCTATGGAGGATGCCTTTTCAGTTCTTAAAGTGAAAAACAGTTTTAAAAAATATCCACTATGGTCAAGTCAGAAGAGACTAATGTTGTTTAGGAATCACACATCAGTTTAAATCCATTATTTATTTTTTGAACGAAAGAAAGTATATACCTTTTACACAAAACATGTTGAGGCTTGGGTTTTTGGGGTTTTTTTTGTTTTTTTTTTTTAAGAAGTCTCCTTACTCATTGAACATATTCTCCCTTCAACATTTTGCCTAAACCTCTGCCTGCAGTGTAAATGGGATTGAATGGAACCCAGAGCTCTTAATCTTCACCACCAATCACACATCCCCACCGCTACCTCCTTTTTAAATTGTTATGGGTAATACCAGTATCATACACTCCATGCATCTGAAGAAGTGAGGTTTTTTACCCAGAAAGCTTATACCCAAATAAATCTGTTAGTCTTTAAGGTGTCACCATACTCCTTGTAGTATTATACCTGTCAGTCAGGCCCTGAACCTGGGTGCCATCTTTGACTCAGATCTCTAGGTCCTCACTTCCAGGCTATGCCTAAGACTTGTACACCCTTTTTGCATAACAGCTCTAACATATGGCCTTTTCTATCCATCTACACAGCTAAAACGCTCATCAGCTCACATCTCTATTACTCACATTTCTGGCCTTGACAAATGCAGTCTTGCCCCATTCATATCCATTCAGAATGCTGCTGCAAAAATCATTCTCTTAGCTCATTACTTTGACCACATCACTCTTTGCTGCATCCCTTCACTGGCTCCCTCTTTATTGTAGCAAGCATAAGCTACCGGTCTTCACTTTCAAGGCCCTTCATGATTTATCCCCATCCTCCGTCATCTCTCAGTACTGAAAGGTTAGCCTCTGCCTCTGATCGGCCTAGGATGTCAGCCTCCATTGCTCACTTGTTTAAATTTTCAAACAAGCCCCTGCATGTTTTCTATCATAGTGCCTCTCAGGCTTGGGAGATGCTCCCTGTAAACATTCTGAAAATGAATTCCTTGTCCTTTTTTGAACCATCCTGCGATCACAGTCTATATCAGTCTGTCTAAGGCCCTCTGTTGGTTCTTGTCTTAGACTGCCTCAGAGAGCCTATATTTTTGTTCTGTTTTTTCAGTACCTGGTGGGGTCCTGTTCCTTGGCTTGTGCTCATAGGTGCTAATATATATAATAGATAACAAAACACAAAAGAGGCTCAATTCTCTACTTCATTCACAGTGGAGGGGAGGCAGGGAACCAATTGTAGCTTTGATTCTATCCTGCCCAGCCCTGGTGTGAGTTAATGAAGCTGAGATGTCTCACCCTGATGACATGCTGCCTCTGCCAGGATGGAAAGGGGCTGCTGATGCAGGAAACAGTCATGCTGCCTTTGCCAGCATTGCACCAGCATAGACTTCTCCAACACAGAGGGTATTTTCCAGTGGCTGTTTCTGGTTTGTGCCACACAAAGTGGATGTAGCTGACCAGAGATCAGGAGCACTGGAACAATTTGTATAGTGGGTGCTGAGAGCCATTGAACCAAAATGTAAAGCATGTATATGATGGAAACCACTTCAAGCCAGCACCCCTAATTCCAGCACCTATGCTGGAGATTCTGCCAAAAAGGCCCTTCTATGTTTCTTGGAAACTGAGGCATGCCAAGATAGAGGTCCTCTGCCCAAGTGGTGGTAGCTGGTGTTGGTCTATCTAATCTGTCTTGGTTGGCTGACATTTATACTGCCCTCATCAACAAAGTATAGGAGCAGACATTATGCCTTCACAATACAGGGGAAGGCAAAATACCTCCTTTGGCACTGTGTACAGCATGTTTTACCTGTGGTAGTTTCTATATTGGAGTAGGTATAGTGTGCACCCCTGCAGCCTTACCTTTTCGTGCTAACTGGCAGAGCCAATCAAAAATCCGAATGTCCATCCCAAGGGATGGAAGCCCTGACCAGTTTTCTGCACCTTCCATCCTTGGCGCGGAAGCAGCCAAATAGTGGCTGCTTCCTTTGTTTCTGGAATGCTCATTCAAGGCCGTCCTAATTTTGTTCAAAGCCTCATGAACGAAGCAGTAGAAACCCATATTTTTGCATAGGTTCAACATAGCTGATTCCTACAGGTTCTGTTATAGCTTTTTATTTAAAAAAATGTGTCTACAAAAAATGTGACTGAAGGATGGCTAGGCTGCCTTCAGAGTTAAAATCAGTGTGGTTGCTTTCCTATTTTATTATGTAACTAGATAGACTGCAGTACTATAGCACCCAGGGTACTACCCACGTTCATCTTGATAGTGTTAATTTCAGATCTAGAGTTTTACCACTTCAGCACTTTGCAGGTAAACTGACATAAAATTGCAACAGAAACAGATGTTTGATATTGTAACCTGTACATAACATTTGCCATTGTTACCTATAGTAAATATTTAAAACAGTTTGAAGAACACCAGCTTGCATCTTTACAGATAAATTACCTCATAAATATTTTAGGCTAGCTTAGCAATGGCAGTGTAGCTTTTATGCATCTGTGGTTCTCGTATATTTCAGATATTGCCTTATATACATTCCTCATTAATATAACAACATATACAGTTGTTTAACATGGGCCCTTTTAAAAGTGTGACATGTTAGTTTAATGTGCCATAGATTTCTGCAGTTTTTTGGACAAACAGAGCATCTTCTGTTTTAGGTTGAGTTTGCCAGCAATTTCTCTTCCTTATGTTTACAAGACTCCAAACCAGGGGAATCTGTTTGCAGATATTGAGCTTTATCTTCCCCTTCCATAGTTGGGTATGAAAGGGATGAAAGCAGTGTAAGTACTGGCCACTAGGTGTTGTTGCAATATAAATGTTAAACAACAGTTGCTGGCCAAATATAGCTAGTATTTCTCCAGCATCATTCCATGCTATATTCACTATGGATCACATTATGCCTCCTTAGTTCCACAGAACTCCCTCTGAAGTCAATGGATATTTTTGCCTAAGTAACAAATGAATAAGAGCATCAGGATTTGGTCCTGTATTATTACAAATTTACCAGAGAGAAGATATAATGTGCCATCTTGATGAGCTTTCTGTTGTGTCCTCCAGGAGATCCAAGTTTTGAGAAGAGAATTAGTATTGGTGCATGATTTATTTGTTCTGTAAAGCAGGGGTTCTCCACCTTTTTTCTTTCTGAGGCCCCCAACATGCTGTAAAAACTCCATGGCCCACCTGTGCCACAACAAGTGTTTTTCTGCATATGAAAGCCAGGATGGGCATTAGAGGGTAGCAAGCAAGGCAGTTGCCTGGCGCCCCATGCCACAGGGGCCCCGCAAAGCTAAGTTACTGAGGCTTTGGCTTCAGCCCCAGATGGCAAGGCTCAGGGTGGGGCTCAGAGCCCAGGGCTTCAGCTTTCTGTCCTAGGCCCCAGTGAGTCTAATATTGGCCCTGCTTGGCGGACCCCCTAAAACCTGCTTGAGACCCCCCTGGGGGGCCTGCTCCTGGTTGAGAACCAGTGCTGTAGAGGAAGGAGTGCCAGCTGCATTGTCCTCCCAGTTATTTGGGCCAATCATTTTAAAAAGCAGACTAAATAATAGAATAAGATTTAGGCATTATACTTATTTCAGTGGAGACTAGCTTATGGTTTTGTTCATTTAAAAACAAACACACAAGCATTTCTTGTTTTTGCCCAGTGTCACATCCAAACTCAAACCAGTGGAGAGTAGAGCTGGTTCTCAGACTGAACGCATGAATTTTACAGCACACTAATCTCTCTAAATGAATAGGTCACCGCAAAAAAAAAAGTTTCATTTGCCTATAGTTACTAGACAGTATTATCTGTGATTACCACAGTTATCCCGTGTACTTATAATTGAAGATACACCTCTACCCTGATATAACGCTGTCCTCGGGAGCCAAAAAATCTTACCGCATTATAGGTGAAAATGTGTTATATCAAACTTGCTTTGATCTGCCGGCGTGCGCAGCCCCCCCCCCCCCCCCCCGGAGCACTGCTTTACCGTATTATATCTGAATTTGTGTTATGTTGGGTGGCATTATAATGGAGTAGAGGTGTATCTGGGGTAAACTGTTGGCAAACATTGAGTTCTAATGGCTCTTCCTTTACTCTCAACAAAAAAATTCAGCAATGCAGTTCTGTGTGCTTAAAAATTCAATCTTGGGGAGACATGCAAGAGGATCTAACAGAATTCTAGATTCAGCATTTCCTCTAGCTCTGCAATTTCTGGTGTTCAGAACATATCGCTATGGCATATAGTACCCAATGGAGGCTTTCTACAGGCTTCTATAAATCAGTTTCCTGCCGATTGCTCATAATTAGAATAGCTCTACATTTGCAAAAAGGATTTAGTATGATGGTGACTTTTTTCTATTTCAAACTTTTAATTAATCAACCCTTTACATGATTAATTAGACATGCTGAATTTCCAGTGATGTGTAGTGTTTCATGCCTATTCACCCATTTTTTACTCAGCAGGTTTCTGTAAGCTGAAAGAGGATGTTACCACAGCGCATAGTTCATAATAAAATTCAAATTAAGTAACCACCTCATTTATAGATTAAAACTCAGGTTCAACAACTATACAAAGAGCTTTGCTTCACTGAAAACCTCAGACATCTACCCACTCTCAGTCATTTTCAGCTCTCTCATAACATCATTTAGATTTAATTCAAATGGAGGTTTAAATTGACTGTTTGTATTATCTCAGCCTAAAGCAACTTATACCAGTTCCTAGAACATGATATCATTGTGGATGAATTGGTATTGCATACAGCATATTAAATCATTCCTACATGAGGACATTGAATAATTTCAAGGAAGGGACTTTCACAATTCCTGGAAGTGCTTGGACATCTGACTGTAAAATCAGCTTTTTTGCTTTTATAGATTCTAATTTTGACAACACTCTTGAAAGATCATTTTTGTTCATATCAAAGGCAGATATATGAAAGTTAGCATTGTACTTATTAGACTTCTGATAATATTTACTTTAGTAATGTAAATTAAATAGCATAGATATTAAGCTGGATAGGTGTTAGTACAGTAATTCACCTTTTGGTCTGAAAGGGAATGTGACCTTTGAGGAACCAAGCAGATGGAAAAATAGAGACTCTTCAGTAGAGATGTCTAAACTGCAGCCAGGCGTGTGACTTGCAGCTCATGTAGGCATACCTATACTAGCTTTACTGTAACTAGCTCACTAAAAGTAGCAGTGAGAAGAAGGTGATGCAGGCTTTGGCGCGGGCTGCCAAGCAAGTCTCTACGCAAGCGGTCGGTCAGACAGGCTGGTACAGCCCACGCCACAGTGTACTGCTATTTTTAGCAAGCTAACTAGAGTACAGCTGGTGCAGGTATAGCTACATGTGCAGTAAATCACACTTCTGGCTGCAGTGTAGGAGTTGCCGAAAGTTACACCAACAGTTAAACTCTGGGCCACCTCACGTCCCCCTCCCAGCCTACACAGACATGCCTCCAGCGTGAGGAAGGATCAGAAAGGAAGACATGGTGCTCTCGACTGATTTATTCCACCCAGGGATTCCCCTGTGGAAGGGGAAAATTCCAACCGTCCAATTAAGGCAACTTTCCAGACAGACTCCAGAATGAGGATTTAGCATAATGTTTTGATGCCAACAATCTTGAACGTGAAACTTGGTCTGTTACCCAATAAATAGTCTAAAAAATTAAACTAATTAAGTGTCTGCAAACTAGTGGAGTGGATCACCTGGTAAGAATGAAAAGAAATTTTTCACTCAGCAAGCTTTCTCCTTTTCCTCCCTGTTTTCCTGAGGCTTTTACAGTGCAAGGCTTATAACCTGGGAACGAGAAACCAAATGCATTTACACTACCAGATAAACAGACCTACCCTTTTACTCTAACAACTGAGTGTGTAATTCTGCCTTCTCTGAGACCTTTCTCTGAATCTGTTTTTATGGTTCTTCACATTGTCTCTGAGAGCTCAGTTGCACGGTCAGTCACCAAACCTGCTTCAATGGTCTGCGCTGTATACCTGAAAAGAATAATCAAGGAGTAATTGTCTATTTGCTTTCCAGCAAGCAGGCACTTTGTACCTTGTTACATGTTTAGTTTCTTATCAGCTTGACCGCACAGCATACTAATAGAGATCCCAGTTCAGCACAGTGTCCATGTAGTGCTTTAGTCCTATTGATTTTAATGTTAAGTTGTGGTGAAGTCAGTGTTAAAGTTATGTATGTGCACTGGTGAATATCAATGGTTTGCTAAATAATGGATTAAAATCAGACCAAATCTATCAAAGATGAATTATTTCCC
This sequence comes from Gopherus flavomarginatus, assembly GCF_025201925.1. Lineage (NCBI taxonomy): Eukaryota > Metazoa > Chordata > Testudines > Testudinidae > Gopherus > Gopherus flavomarginatus. Next base: position 115,888,160 of record NC_066618.1, read on the forward strand.
CTTTCCCGTAATTTGGAAGGATTTTGTTTTGTTGAAAAATAATTACATTACTTTGCCTAGATTTTTGTATACTCTGCAGATGCGTTTCCTTTTCTTGTATCCAGTTCATTACAGAAGAGCACACAGAGTTATTGTGGATTCTGTATGCTTTGCAGAGAAAAAAGATTGATTTTATTCAACATGTTGCAAAGGATTCTGTCTTCCTGATATATTGAAAATGTAATCTTCCCTGGCAATTAAGGCATATGAAGGACTGACTGATGAGTATACCAGGTTATAGGTATAATGAGACAGAGCCCATTTTAGTTTACCTGATTATCGTGCATTTTCTGGTACTCTAAAATTGTTTATCTTAGCTGTCATTTATTAAGAATAGCTTCTGTTTTACCTACAGATAAATTACATAGTACAGAGTTAAAGGCAACGTAGTCAGATGGAATGAGCATAGGACTAAGATCTAAATTCTGAGAATGTGATGCATAGTATTGGGGAAAATCATTCAGTACGCACCTCAAACTCTCAATTTCTCTTTCTTAAATGGGAATATGATTACTTTCCTACTTTTGCAGGGGGGTTGTGTGGATTAATTAATGTTTATATGGTGTTTTACAAAACATGTCAGGTATTATATAAATATTGAGAATTATTAATATTTTTAAACTGGAGAATTAATTTTACTCCATTCACATCTTTAACTGATAATCCATTAGTTTGGAAAGAACATTCTTGATCTACTTAAATTGCTCCCGTCACCATAATGCATACGTGAATTTATCCTTACAGAACAACTGTTTGGAAGTGATGTATAGATTTTTAAGGCCAGAAGGGACTACTATGATTATCTAGCCTAGCCTCTTGTATAATGAAAACCAAAGGATTTCACCCAGTAATTTCTGTACCAAGTTTGTATTTTATCTGCATTTTTACAGATGAATGACTTAGACACAAAAGAGAATTAGGCCCTGATTCTGGAAATACTTAAGCACACATCAACTTAACTAGCACAAGTAAAGTTACAATTGTACTTAAGTGTTTGCAATGTTACTCATGTGAATAAAGTTTCCTACATGCTCAAGCACTTGCTAGGTGAGTGTCATAAATGGCTTGCCCAAAGTCACACAAAAAGTCTGTAACAAAGCCATGAACACTGAGTCCTAGTCCAATACTTTAACCATAGTGCCATCCTCCTTTTCAGGTGATAAAATACCTTGGTTTTATCTTTGGTTTACAATTCTCCTCAGGCTCTGAGAGTGAATATGTCCTTGTGCAGTCATACAGCTTTTGCTTTCATTCTGCTGAAGAAACAGTTATTCCTGTTAATGTGGCTCTTCGAGATGTGATGCAGATGTGTATTCCACGTAAGTGTATGTGCACCCAGTTCACCAGAGTCAAAGAAATTTACCTAGCAGTACCCATAGAGGGGCAGCGCTCGTACCTTGTGGCCATGAGCCCGCCCCCCACTCCACCCCCGGACACATGAGGCGGCAACTTCCCAACCCTCTCTGTTCTTTTGCACCAAATGCCCGGAAGCAAGACACCGATGCAGAGGGGATGGAGGGTGGGTTGTGGAATACACGTCTGCATCACATCTCGAAGAAACCACAGTTACAGTAAGTACTTCTTCAAGTAGATGCAACTGTATATTCCACTTAAGTGACCCGCAAGCAGTACACACCAGGAGCAGGGGCGGCTCTAGGCATCAGCAAAGCAAGCACCTGCTTGGGGCAGCCCATTTGCAGGGGCAGCAGGGATCCAGCATGGGAGCTGAGAACCAACAGGGGCTCTAGGAGCTGTAGTTCCTTGGTTAGCTCCCTGCCTATAGAGCCAGCCCTGGAGCAGGGAAAGAACTACATTTCCCAGCATTCCCTTGGCCACTACCAACTGGAAAGGAAGGAGGGGGACCTCATGCTGCAGCCTGTGCTGTGAGTGGAGAGTTGCACTGTGAAGGGTAGGGATACCCTATTTTAACATTCAAAAAACAGGACACTCCAGGGGGAGGGAAGCCCCACCCTGCCACCATCCACTCCTTCTGACTGCCCCCTACAGAAACTCCAACCCATCCAACCCCCCCTGCTCCCTATCCTCTGATCACCCCCTCCCAGGACCCCTGCCCCTAACTGCCCCTTGGGACCTGACCCCCTGTCTAAGCTTCCCTTCTCCTTGTCCCCAACTGCCCCCTCCTGAGACCCCCCCCAACTTCCGCCCTAGGACTCCACCCCCTACCTGTCCCTTGACAAACCCCCAGGACTCCCATGCCTATCCAACCACTGCCTGTCCCCGTGAAACCCTGACCCATCTAACCCTCCCTGCCCCTGACTGCCCCCACAAACCTCTGCCCCATCCAACCCTCCCTGTCCCTTGACTGCCCCCCCTCAGGAACCCCTACCCCTTCTCCAACCCCCCAGCTTCCTTACCGTGCCACTCAGACCAGCGTGTCTGGCTCCACGCAGCGCCAGACACGCTGCTGCGTACATGCTGCCGTGCTCCCCCGGGGAGCCCATAGCGCCCCCCTCCCCTACACACACACTCACAGCACCTGCCTTCCAGATCTGAACATCTCAAAATTCAGGAGTGCTCAAGCTCAGTTTGGGCAGCTGTTACTTCATTTCTCCCAAATCAAATGTACTGATCCACTGTAACTTGCTGTAGAAAAAGTAGGATAAAATTGAGCAAGAAATGCTTCCCAGTGGTTATTAGGACTGGAATTGCTATTTTCAACAGCCATTGCCTTTTTGTTTGTTTGTTTAAAAGGAAGACAATGATATTGCATTGGTAAATTCCCCATAGAAAGAAAGAGTGAACAAAAGAATAATAAAGGCACCTCAACTTTTCCTCCTCTATGGAGGACAGTCTTATAATATGCATCCAGATATCTTCCAATCACACAAGCTGAAAATTGTTCCACTTTACTGCAGTTCTGTAACCATATGGGAATCAATCGTATCTGTGTTTTGTGCACATCCAAAATTCCTGCTGAATGACCCGCCCTGGGAGCGAGTTACCAGTGACCCAGGGCTGCGGCAGAAGGAGGGTGCAGGTGGGGGGGCCAGAGCCCAGGGCTGGGGCAGCAGGAGGTGGGGGGGGCACTGGTGGGGGGTAAGGAGGGAAGCCCAGTGCTGGAGAAGCACAGGGGTGTGGCGGGGAGCCCAGGGCTGGGATGGGGGGCAGCCAAAATTTTTTTTGCTTGAGGTGGCAAAAAACCTCGAGCCGGCCCTGACCAGGAGGCAGCTCAGCATCTACCTAAACAAAGACTGAAGGACTGCTCCACCAAAGCCTGCCTCCACCTTGGAAGATGTGGTTAAGGCATAATAGTTTGTGAACATTTGTATCGACAACCACCTAGCAGCCCTGCAAATGTCCAATATAGAAATGTCATCAAGGAACACTTTGGACTTCGCTTGTGTCCTCATAGAATGAGTTTGCACCCACTGAGGGGGCATAGCAGAGGCCATTTCATATGCCATGTTAATGCAGTGTGTTATCCATTTGGAGATCATCTGTAAAGAGACCACTTGAGCCCTCATGCAATCTGCATATAACACAAACAAATGAGATGAAGCACAAAATAATTTAGTCCTGTCTGGACAGGTTAGACATCTCCTGACATCTAAATGTGGAGATGCTGCTCCTCCAGAGATGAATGAAGCTTGGGAAAGAACACAGGTAAATCTACCACCTGGCTCACATGAAACTGAGAAACCACCTTAAACAAACATTTTGGATGCAGTCGTAAAGTCACTTTGTCTTTGGAGAATTGTGTATAAGGTGGCTCTGCCATCGGAGTCTGCAACTCTCACATCCCCCTGAAGATGTTACCGCTACTAGGAATGCAGTTTTCTGACACAAAAGTGAAAGGGAGAAGATGCCAGAGCTCAAATAGAGGTCTCATTAAGGCTGCTAGGACTGAGTTAAGGTCCCGCAGAGGAACAGGCTCTCAGACCAGAGGATGTAGATGAAGGAACCCTTTAAAGAATCTTGCTACCATGGCACTGAAGAAGACTGATCTTCCCTGAATGTGGGGGGGATGAAATGCTGGTATCACTGCCAGATGCACTTTCAATGAACTAAACACAAGCCCTAGTGACTGAAGGTGTAGCAGGTACTACAAAATGTCTTGGATAGAGGCCAGGTTGGATTCTGTGGGCCAGTGACCACATCAAATATCCCTTCCATTTTGCTGAATAGGCCATACTGGTAGAAGGTTTTCTACTGTTAAGGAAGACTTATTGGACAGCCACCGAACACAGCTCTTCCTTCTCATTCAGCCATGCAGCAGCCACGCCATGAGATTCAGGGAGCTGAATGTGGGATGCAAGGTGCACCTTGGTTCTGCATGAGTAAGTTGGGATGGGGAGGAAGCAGTTCAGGAATCAGAACAGGCTGTGTGAGAAGGTTGCAGAACCGGCACTGCCTTGGCCATGCTGGGGCAATGAGAATGAGCTTGGCTTGTTCCACCTTGAGCTTGGGGATGACCTGAGGAATGATCTGACTAGAGAGAAGGCATACAGGAGAGCCAACTGCCAGCTGAACTGGAAAGCTTCAGACTGGGATCCTGAACTGATGCCCCCTCGAGGGCAGAACAGATGACATTTCCTGTTGTCCCTTGTAGCAAACAGGTTGATTTGTCAGGATGCCCAAAGCAGTGAAGATGACTGGAAGGACCCTTGTTTTCAGGAAAAAAGACTTGCTGAAATGGTCAGCAATATGATTCTGAATCTCAGGTAAGCAAGTGGCTATGGGAGTAGTGTTCTCCTTGATGTGGAACTGCCACAATCTGATTGCCTGTGGGCAGAGCAACCTGGAGTGTGCTCCTTTTCGTTTGTTCACATAGTTCACATCACACTGGTATTGTCAGTAAGTTTGTGAACCACTGAGTATCTGATATGTTCCTGAAATGCGTTATAGTTGGCCCAAAGCTCCAGCCCTCTGATACGCAATGAGGCCTCCTGTTCCGACCACTTTCAGGGACCCCAGGTGCGCCCTCCCCAACCTATCAGGGAGGCATCGGTAACTACCAGACTGGCTGGCAAGGTCTGATTAAGGGAATACTGGGGCAAACGTTCTCTGGATGCATCCACCACTGCAAGTAGTCCAGGCCCAGTGAAGGAAGATGGCCCAGTCTATCTAAAGGCTAAAGAGTGGGCCAGTAAACCATCCTGAACCACTTTTTAAGGGAGTGGAGGTGAAGGGGTAGCCTTGCAAATTGGACCATGTGCGTGCAAGCAGATGTGGCCCAAGAGCCTTAGGCATATCCGAACAGTCATGGAAGGCTGAGACTTCAGACTGAGTCAAAGGTAGTGAACTGTATGAAAATGGTCAGTTGGCAGAAATACTTTTGACATACTGGAATCTAACAGCGCCCCAATGAACTCCAGTTTTTTGAGTGGGAGCCAAGGCTGATTTCGCGGTGTTTAGGATAAGACCCAGAAAATTGAGCAAGCAGAGTGTGATGCCAACATGAGCAAGAACTTTCTCTCTGGATCTGCTCAACAGTAACCAGTTGTCCAGATACAGGAAGATGTGAATTCCCTTCAACCTGAGATAAGCTGAAACAATGACCAGGCATTTGGTGAAAACCTGGGGGGCAGAAGAGAGGCTGAATGGAAGTACTGCTTACTGAAAATGATGCTCTGCCATGATGAATCGAAGGAACTTTCTGTGGCTTGGCAATATCGTCATATGAAAGTAAGCATCCTGAAGGTCCAGAGCAGCAAACCAGTTGTTCTGAGACAATGTAATTAAATCTAGAAGTTTGTCAAAGTTCCCATAAGCTTTTGCTCCCATAACCCACTTCTTAACAAAACCCAACAGTTCGAGTACACTCAGCATAAGAAACATCATTAGACATCATAAAATTTCTAAATTTTAACCTATAGGTTACATTTCAGGTGTAACCTTAAAGTGCCTTAACACAGTATTCTATACTTTACACAATTCAAAGCCTCTTGCACCCTATCTCATTGAATGCCTCTTCAGCTTTTCCAGTCAATCTGGTTAGTAGGACAGACATCCGTTGCACATCTGGAATCTGGTGAACATCACACAGTCATTCAAAACTAGACAGAAGTTCTTCCACCTCATCAGTATCTTTTTATAAATAGGACACAATGTTTCCCAAGTTTTGCTATTGAGATGAGATGGATTTTCAGGGTGTGATAGTTTCTTTTGCTCCTCTATCACTTGGAGCTGGGCTGTAGCAGATTCTTTCTGTCTCAAGTGTACTTCCTTTTCAGCCTCTAGCTGTTCCATTCACCTCAAGTGAGCATCCTTTTTGGTTTCAGCCTTGGCTAGGCATCTCTGGTAAGCTTCCTTAGCGCTCTCCTCAGCTTCTTTTTCCATCTCAGTGATCTCTTGCTTCTCCTTCAATCAAAGATCTGACATTTCTTTCTCATGCTCAGGATGCTGCTTGTCTGCCAGTGCTTGCATTCTCGTAACTTCAGCTGTAGCTGCACCTGGGGCGGGTGAAGGCAGAGATCCTGTTTTCTGCTCACTGCCTATGAGCAAATTTCTCGGTTCCTGATCTGAGGTTTTCTTTTTTAAAGGATAACCCCCTTTGCAAGCACACATCTTCAAGGACTTTTCTGTCAAGTCCCACATATGTTTGTGGCTCATTCATTATAACTAATCTTTAACCCTTAAAACTCTCAATATCAAAATTTAAACTTTGAATAGCTTAGGGGTTCTGATCCAAAACCCAATTGAGTTGTGGCAATGTGTGTCCTAACCAGACTACTCCAAATGTGATTGGGTGCCTGTGACGGACCACATTGAGAATGCCACACTCAGGGCAGACAATCCCTCCAAACTGGTGGTTTATTCTATAATTTGATTCACCAAACCGGTATCAAAAGAGCTTCTGTATCACCACCCTGGTAAACAAAAAGCCAAACACAGTCCCCTTTAAGCATTCCATCTCTTGACTCCCATCCAGACTAATATAGTGAGAGGTTACCGAAAACCTAATTCACCATATGTGAGGTTCTACTAATTCCAAAAGGTCAATATGAATCTCAGATCTTCCCCAAATATCATGCTGCCTGCCAATCCTTAGTAAACTAACTAGAGATTTTATTAATAAAAAGAAAGAAGAGATATATTGAATGGTTAAAGAATCCTGTACATACAAATGATTTTCAGTGTTCATAGATCAGGATCATAGAAGTGATGGAATAGATTGCTGGCTTGCAAAAGTCTCTCTGGTAACATCCAAAAGATTGGAAAGTCCTTAGTCCGTAGTTCCAAACACTACTTTTAGTTGTAAATCTACAGTCCAAAGAATTGAAGCAGGAATAAGGCAAAACAGTGATGTCACAGCTTGCAATTTATAGCCCAGCCTAGGTGCATGGAAAGTTACTGGCCCAGTATGGACTATAGGGTCACATGAGCATGGAAAATTACTGGTAAAAGATGGAGTCTTGTGTCACATGTCCTTGCATGGTTTGCTGAATCACAGGGTCGGCCAATGGCCACATGCTGCCTGAGTAATCCACAGGACAGGTTTACTGGGCAGGATGAGTTTTTTCCAATTGCCCATTGTGAGCTGAGTGTCCTTAATGGGCCATCAACACAAAGCTGTCTAGCCCTGATGTAAATTTATCTGAGAGGTGTCATCCAAGCATACAACACATGTTCAAGATAAAATACATAGCCAATATTCATAACTTCAGAAATGAAGATGATATATGCATATAAACAGGGCTATCGTACTTAGCAATTCATAACTAGTCTGTTGACAACCTACATGACATACGTTGTACAAGATTTGTTGCAATTGTATAACAGTGGAAACAAAAGTGATCTAAATGGTCACCTTTCCTATAAACAGAATCACATTCAGATACTGAGTTTTGGTTCAGACCCTTTGTGGTGTAAAACAGAGTTTAGACGTTTTCTTTATACTTGATACTTTATTAGCTTTTTGCAGTTGCCTTGGATAGGCTCTGAAGTACCATAGAACAAAGATCTTTAAAGAGATTGCAAATGAGACATGGGTTGTTATCAAGGGTTATATTAATGGTTCAGACATGTGAATTGCTGAGCATCCCTTGTGAGGGATCCCTACCTCTTGCTGGTGGCGCTCAGCATCTTGATGGACACTGATCTGCATTATAGTTCCATTGCATGGTAGGTTTATCCCATCTGTATTTGGTGTTAAATTGGGGCTTGGAGAGTCCCAGGACTGTTATAAATGTTGTAACAGTATATAATAGCAAGACTTTGTCTATATCCAGCAGTGCAATAATTGTAGAATAAAGTTATTCCATTTATAAATGAAACACTAGAGGGTGGGATTAAGTACTGTGAGGAGGTTTGTGTGAATTAATTGGGTTTAGCAGTAATATTAGAAAAGTGATTGTTATCATTACATGCTGTTTATAAAACTAAAAGTGGTCAAATCATATTTATAAAACGTACTGCTGCCTAGCAGCACAGAGAGGAGTGCTTCATTTGCTTGCTGAGGACACACTTAAGCGCATATTATGAACACAGCTGTTCATTTTAAAAAGTGAGTAACTGTGATTTTTTATTTACTTTTTTTTTTTTTGCACCAATCCTCCTCCTTTACTACATCATCCCCATCTTCCTTTGTTACTCTCATTCATTTCGGAACAGCTAAATATAGATGATAGACTCTTTGGAGCAGGGACTAAGTCATGTCTTTTTATTTGCTCTGTAAATTGCCTATCACATCTGAGTGCTGTACAAATAACGACTATTATTAATTTACAGGGTTGCAACAGAGAGCAGAATTTGGCCTTTGGTGTTCAAATAAAATCACTTAAAAAAAAACCCTTCCGTTTCTTAAAGATTGACACGCACAATGTTTCAAACCCACATTTGGTATAGGTAATATTCCCATTCTTGCTTTCTAATATGATGCCAACCTCTTAGGTATGGATAAGAAATAATGTGATTGACACTTCAGGTTGCCGCCTACCTCCAAGATGCAGAAAAAACAGCCACTGGCCACCTCCTCACCTTAGCCCTTGAGGGAGCCCTCTCTACCATCCCCTTTCAGGAGTCCCCTACCTTCTCCTTACCCCTCCCTGTTGGTGAGCCTTGGGTCGGTCCCATTTCAAGGTCTCCCAGGTTGAGAGGAGCCACTGCTCTTTTGACAGGTTGAGGGCTCGGCATGCAAAGTAGGACACGGGTGCTGGCTGCACTTCCATAACATGCGTGGTAGTTTCAAGATTGCTGTGCAGCCATGCAGCTTACAGGGAATGTTGATCCCAAGTGGAAAAAGAAAAACAGAAATGGCACTTTAAATCTTTTCACTGGCAGCCAGCAAGGCAATAGATAAAACAGCCAGGCCAGTTAAAAATGAGCCAGGTGGCAACCCTATTAGACATGCATTCAGCAGGCTTCCTCTACCCTTTTCCTTACAGCTGTTAAACCCTGTGCCACCTCTACATTTTGTAAATTAGACTCACTTTGAGTTTGCTCACCCTTTGAATGCTAATTTGGTGAGAGCCATTTACATATATTTCCTGGCATTTTATACCCAACATATAGTATATCTTATCCTGCTGTTTAATGGAAGTCTGTGGCCCGAACTCAGCAGTGCCATAGAGTTTCACCTGCATCCTGCATGTTTACTCTGGACTACATTTAGTTAAAAAGTGTAGAAACTGGGGACAGATTCTTCTCTAACAGGCTCAACAGAATGCAGAGGCTGATGACTGAGTCAGGACTATTTGATGGATTAACGGAAAGGACAGACGCTTACAAAGGAGCTGCACCTAAAAGGTGCCAAGTACCCATCATCAATTTTATAGATTTAGGGCTTGAGTCTGACCCAAGTTAAGATGGTGTAAATCAGGAGTAACTCACTGCAAGAGAGAACTCACACAGGCTGCTAGTATCTAACAGCATTACTGCACGCAACTATACTGACAATCTGAGCCTCCCTGCTGAGTGGGTTAGATGAAGCAAAGGCTTCCTCTAATTGGCCTTCTATACATTTCTAGATAAAAGTTACGTTAACAGTGAAGATAGAGAGTACGTATCTGCAACCTATGGTAAAATCATTACAGGGATGTTGTAATTATCCCAAAACCTCAGTTAGGATTAAATATTTTTTAAAAAATCCAAACACGTTAAGATTGGATTCCCTAAGGGTACATTCCGAACAACCTTAAGTCTGCACTGTAGTGACTCTGTGCATTAAACATACGATTATGATTAGTGCATAATAGGGTTTGTAGTTGTACATTGAACTGATTTTTAAAGAAACATTAGTATTTTCCATTTGTTTCCCTCATATTGTCACTGCATTTTTAAAATAACTCCTTTTAAAATGAATTTCAGTGTGTAAACTAATTAACGGGTGCCCAGATAGTAAGTGCCGTAATTTTGGAGAGGATACCATGTATACTTTGTGCATAACCTGGTGGCTGAATCTCTGTTTTAAGTGCAAAACTCTCCTTAAACTTAACTATGGAACCACGAGCTCTAGATTACATTATTATAGGAAAAACAGCATTATATATGCATAGTATGTACTAGAACATGCAATAGTTTAGAAAGTAAATGATACAAAAAATTAAAAAGAATAACATGCAATTTCTTTTTGAGCAGCTAAAAGGGCATATACATTTTTCATCTGAATCAGTCAAATTAAAATATTTAATGCATGTATCAAACCATTCAAGACAAGCTACAGCTGGACAAAATGACTTTTTTCAGGAACTGTCTTTATCTCCATAGTGAGATATTTGAGAGCCATCTATTCCTTATGTTGGAAATAATAAGTTTGATTTTTCTGAGGGCTTTCATGAAGATAATTCTGGTCCAGTTAATATAACGCCATCTTTCAGTGGTGACACGCTTACAGATATTGTCCTTGAAATCAATGAACTATGCTACTTATTTTGGTTTTAAATGAATAGATCCATTGTATCTTTGAAGATTGACTTCGTTAGATCTAGTAATAAACCCATGCACTGCTATTAGGTTTTTCTGGAGTACTGGATGAACTATGTATCCCTATTTGAAATTACATTTTATCTGGGATTCAACTTCCTGACAAAATGCAGAAATGTGATGTGTACCTTATCCTAGTAATGAGATAATTGTATAGTAGCAATAGAAAATGGGTAGAATGTTTTCTTCTTCAGGTATAGAAAAGTCAAGGGAAATATCTCTTTTCAGGAACAGCAGGAGAAGCAAACAACATCTCCAAGAGATGCTTGCATTAAAACACATATTTTCAGCTTTTGTTAAATGTGAGGCTATAAATGAAATGAGCCTTATAAATGAAAAAATAAAAACTATGACTGAGTGTCATTTTTTTTTAGCAGTTATGTAAAGGAAGTACTATCTCTGCCAGCAATTGAAATGGTGAAACTAGAGCTGAAAATGGGGGAAAGGGAGGGGGTGTGGATGCAGGATGAGAAACGTTCAAGGAGAAGAACATTTAAAAACCTTTAGATGGATTTGAATCCCCATGAAAATGAAAGATTAATGATTTTTAAACCAGGATTAGTGTGGGTAGGTATTTTGCCTCTTACTTCTGACTTCCAACAATATTGCCATTTTTTTCACTCTCTAGGTACTTACACGGCCTCCATCATTGCAGTGTTGGAACAGTTCCCAACCATTTAATGATGTTTATCCTCACAATGTCCCTGTGAAGTAGGGGTGTCCCATTTTACAGACGGGTAAATTGGCACAAAGAAGTTAAATGACTTGCACATGGTCACAGAGGAAGTAAATGGCAGAGTCAGAAATTAAACCCAGATCTCCTGAGCCCCAGCCTATGGTATTCAGTGATTACTCAGTGCTTACGGTACATGCGAAGAGCTCTGCTTTATTCTGTGTCTTATTCAGGTTGGCTGTGCATAACAACCATAAGAGCTTCACAGCACACCACCTGGACTGTTTCTGGGAAGCTCGGTCCTTTAAAAGCACAGTCTGCAATACCATACAATCAAGAATCTTAACCACAAGACCATTCTTCCTCCCCTTTTAGTAGTGGGCTTCCTTTATGCAGAAATGGCCAATGCTGAATTTAATTTGTTGTGTAGACAAAGGTGCTAGGGAGTAGGCTAAAAATGGGAGCATCCAGCTCCTTTCACTTGTGACCCAAAACAGACTTGACCCCACCTCATCATGGCCTCCAAAGCTAAATTGTCATTTCATTGTGTAATCAATCTATCCTAGATACTGCTGCTTTGGGCATTCCATGCAAACACACAAATATAAATATATTTTGTTGTGAAACTTAGTAGTTTTGGTGTGGCAGTTTTTATTACAATCACAAAACTAATCTATTTCTGGCAAGGAAAATGGGAGATAGTATCACAGAAATACCTTATCCCAACAAAGCATTATTGCTGATGGGATAAATGGATTGATGCTTACTAAATTGTGGAAGCAGTTATTGTGGCTTGCATCTTCTAATATTGATGAAAAGTGCAACCTAAATATTATTGCTTATATGGCAACTTATATCACATTGACTTGTATTTCAACTTTTTTACAAAGGTATGGGTACTTTTTTACAAAGGTACCACAATGAGAGGTTAGTGAACTATCGAGTGTTCTGTGAGGTCTGCAGTAAGTCTGGCTCAGGTAGCTGCTGCCTCAAGAAGGATGAAACATTTCTCTTCCTGTTTCAACCTACATGGAGGTCTTTGCTAAATAGGCCCTATGCCATGTGTATATGTGTGTGTGCGTGTGCGCACATGCAAAATATAATCGCTAAGATTATGCCTGTACTCCATAAAAGCTATACTCTATTAGACTGTGAGATCAAAACTTCATTGCCACAGACTGTTGAGCAATAGTGCATGCTTTGGGCCATCACCAAGTGTTGATACTCTTTATTATTTATCATTATTATTATTTGTAGTGCAATAGCACCTAGGAGCATCAGTCACATACCAGTCACATACCATTGTCACGACTGGGATGTGGGTGGTCGGAGCAGAAGTCAAGAGTCAGACCGAGTCAGCTACTAGGAGGTCAGAGTCCGAGACAGAGAGTGAACTGAGAGTCAGGTGTCAGGAGGCAGGTAGGGTCAGGTTAGTGGGAGATTGGAGTCGGGCACCAGGTTACAGACAGCAATCAAATTGTGGAATTTAGGACAAACCAGGGTGGGAAGCCAGAGGCTAGGGTCTATCACAAGGAGGATCTGTAGCAGGAACAGGCAGACAGTCTGTGTTGTTGCTCAGACAGCTCCCATTCGTGGCTTCCCGGTTTAAATACTGGTACCAGCCAATCAGTGGGCTTGAGGGGTCGCCACTTGGGTTCTGCTGGGAAGTACTTCCTGCCAAGCCCAGCTTCCCAAGGTCCTCCCTGGGAGCCCGGCCTAAGCCTCCCATGACGATGTGGAAGTGTCATCAGCCCAGAACCCCCATGGTCCCAGGTTCCAGCTCTGCAGGTTCTAACACCTATTATACTAGGTATTGTACAAACACAGAACAGAGAAGGTGGTCCTTGTCCCAAAGAGCTCTTGATATAGAATTCTCCTTTGATTCCAATAGGAAGATTCACATGTGGATTGATGCTATAATGTGGTCAAACCAGTACTGTACAATGATGTACTTTTCACCTTTTTGTAACAGGCTGGCAGTGTTTGTATGAAAATCCCACTGTTAGCAGGTGATGATTTGGCTGGAAAATGTTAATTCCTTTTTGCTGATTCATTGTTGCACATGGCTCATCATCCCCTCCATTAACCCATTCAGATGCAAATTGAGCCAGTCATGTGCAATTCTGGTAATCTCGAGGGTTGGCATGCTAATGACATCCTTTAGCAGCTGCAGCTGCATGTTCATCCAGCTGCATGTAGGATCTAAGTGGGGCTGTAGCTGGCCAAATGCCTAGTATGTGGAAACTTCCCATGTAGGGAGGTGACCAGAATTGGACCTGGCTATCTGTGTTTGCAACGTTATGGGATAATGGAGGTGCATATGTGCCACGGCCCCGTCAGTATTCACAATGCAGAAGAGAGAGAAAAAGAGAGAGAGATGAGCTGGGAACTGACAACAGAGCTAGATGATAAAAACCTACATGCAAGGCACAGAAACATAGTCTGCCTGATGATGTTGAGGAAAGTAGCATGTCCCTATGCTCCATGTAAAAAGACATGAGTTGATTCACATCATAAAATGGGATAAGTTGTAAAATGGAGCAATATACTATGATAGTAAAACAATTGATATTTCTCACTTTTTGTTACTCCTTTACTGAACTGTGAGTGTACATACACATTTTTAGGGCGAAGTGAAGAAAATAAAATTTTAAGACATCTGATGAAATTCATGGGATTGCTAAAAGATCAGAAGTTTGTAGCATTGCAGATGAGTACTATATATAATATATATTTTGCCGGTATTATTACAGTACTCGTTTATTATTGACTGTAAGACGGTCTTTTTCCAAACATGAAAGCAAGGAAATGTTCCCATTAAATAGTGAATAGTTTTGATATTGTCTGGGTCTATTCTATAATTTTTACAAACTGTGAAAGATCATGGGTTGACTTCTACTCTCCTTAACATTCCTGCAATCACGATGATCCTGATTCCACTCTTTTATGCTATTTTAAATCAGGAGTAAGACCACGGAAGTCCATGGAGTCATACATGTGTAAAAACAGCATAACTGAAAGGAGACTCAGGACATAGTGCTCAGAGGTGTGGACAAGGGATACGAGATGGGTGTGACAATCTTTTATTGTTGTAAGAAAAGTTGACCCAATAAAATATATTACCTCACCCACCTTGTCTCTCTAACATCCTGGGACTCTAACTGACATTCCTTGTCCAGTGTAGTTGTGAAAGTAGCACTAGTCCTATGTTGTTTAGCTGTCTAATATTTGTTATAAGCAGAGACTCTTCTATTGGTGAAGGACATAAAAGTTTATCTGTCTTATCTGTTACTTACCACAAACCGATCATTGTTATGGTACATTTGAACCAATTTTAAAATAAAGCTGGAAAAAGTAGAAGCAAAAACAAAGCTGCATGTCAGAATAACAAATCCAGGCTCCAGGGAAAGACAAAACTTCTGTCAAAACATGGGGCAATTGTGATTGGCAAATCATGGTTCTTTAAAATACCTAAAAGAAAGTGAAAGTTCTTGAAATGCACTGCAATTCTGTTGCAATAAAAGAGCTAGTACTAGTCTGTATATGCCTTGTTCATTCAGAAAAATATAAGCAAGCTAAGAACAGAGAGATGGAATGAGGTTCATTTCTTTCCTATTGTTATTCAAGGCTCAGATTGAGCAAGAAGATGAAATTTGTAACATAAGCCAGTCCTCCGTCATTGCAGTTCCTGGCGTTATTGTTAACAGCTCTGTATTTCACCCCTAAATTTTATTAGTATTGTTCATAACTAGAAACTTAAACTGTTTTACTAATGCATTTTAAACCATTACCTGTTTTATTCACAGTGGCTTCCTCGATATACTCGTATCTTTTTTTTTTCTGGCCTAGTTACCTAGTCTCCCATGCCAAACCGTTTTTTGTTTCTCATAGCATGAGCTGAAACCCCTTTAATAGCTTTAGAAGTATGCTTACAGGACTGTACTTCAAGAGCCTTTTAGAAGCTGCTGTTTTTTCTTTACAAACTCATTAATACCACACTTCAGTGACACAGATAAGTGTTCTGCATCAATAAATCTGAGGTTGGTGCACATAGTGTAATATCTTAGTGGATGAAACAGATTTCAAATTTGAAAGTCAAAATATTATTTACAATTGATTATTTTTCTGATAGTGCTTTTGTAACACATGCGTGTCTGGGTGTCCATATATGGGACAACTTGCTCAGCCCTCTGTGTATGAAGAAAGCTCATCCTACAAATCAAGAATCCACTCTGAGGACCATTTTCTTCTTTCTGCACGTAAGAAGCAGCCACTGTCATATTCAGCAGCTAAGCTTATAAGAAAAAGGACAGGTGAAGAGCTCCCTACAGAGCTGCTGTGAATTCCAATGGAAACATCAGTTGCCATGAGGATACTGAGCAACAAGACCCCTGTAGTGCTTCCCTCTTGATAGTTCTGTTGCCTTCATTTTCACAAGATCTGGGATTTGAAGTCTGCTTCCCAATTAAAGTCTCCTATTTATCAGGTGCCAGCAATACTTCTGTGCCTCCTGGGCCAGCTAGTCTCTGATAGGTTTTGTTTGCCAGGCTTGAATAGCTGTTTTGCTGGAGTAAATTCTAAATTCACCACAACTGACCAGAAGTATAACGCGGCCCTTAAAGTGATACACTTTTAAAAAAATTTTTTTTTTTTTGAGACAGAGAAGGTTAAAGGGTTTTGAGGTCTCAGGCTATCTTTTCAAGCCCGAGAATAAGAATCAAATCTATATACTTTTAAATAACTCAAAACCTTATTGTCAGAGAGTTTTAAACAACCCTGTTGCTGGTGTCTCAAGTTGCAGCATGTTGGCCTGAAAGGGGCATGTCCATGCATCCTCCAATTTGAGAAGCATCCAAAAGTTTGGGTACTGTATACGCTCTTTAGGGCTCATTTCCCAGCCCTTTCACCAACCTTTATAATATGGTTTTATTTATCTTCATCCAGGTGCCTCTTGGACCTTATAAGCTTAAGTGCTAGCAGCCATGCTGTAACTGGGACTTAGCCCTTTAAGGTAAAGGAATCCTGGGAAATGTAGTTCCCTAAGAAGGGACTGAGTCTACAGATCATATGACCAAAAGAGATCTAAGTGACTGTAAGAGGGTTGTAAAATAAACAACCTAAGTTTAGGATGGAGAGAGAGATCTGGAGAGCATGAAGTGCTGTGGAAATCTCTCCTTAAGCCACCTCCCCTGCCCATTAAGAGGGCTGGGAAGCATTTAGCCTGAGAGAGGCTGTAGAAAAATCTTAGGAGACATGTCCTATAGGAAGTGGTTCAGGGAAAAGTGAAGCAAGGATGTTGAATGGAGTGAGCAACCATTGAATGCTTAGGGTTCTTGTGCTGGAACCTGCAGTAGAAGGTGGATCTGGGTTCTCCTACAGCTTCACCTGGAGATAATGGGTATGAACTCCTGCATTAAGGGCGGAAAAGGAATGATTGAGACCTACAGAGTCAGAGAGCCTGGAGAGAGTTGGCAAGTAACTGATTACAGCCTGTAAAAGCATTGTATTGCCTGGGAGGGTGTAGCAATGAACATGATTCTGCAACACCACAAGTTGCTTAGGATCAGGAAGAAATTTCCTGAGGTAAGATTCCTGTTGGGGTTTCCTTGGGGTGGTGTCCTCCCAAACTGTCTCCAACAGGCAGCTATGTCTTAAAGGCATTGTCGTGACCTGTGTTTGTGGCCACTGAACAACTCTCTCCTTTCCTCTTAAATTAGAACCACAATCCTTTTCACAATACCCACAACTGAATGTCCTACATTTTGTGTCAAATAGCCCTAGCATCCTCTGTGCTGGGCATCAACCATCACTGAGTAAGCTTCACATCACAGAACATGCTCTTTTTGAAGTCATCAACAGTGGAGCCCAGGAAAAATGTTACCTGTCGATCAGCTCTGACAGCAAGATCATCAAAGGCCAGGTGGTTGCCATGAGGAAAGGTAACAGGAGTGCAGAGAGAGAATGGGCTCATCATAATTTGGAGGGATGGCCTGGTAAGGGAGGGAAACGTGGCCATGTTTAAAATTATGGTGTGGGAAGGAGTATGGAAGGAAGGGGGAGGGGTCCTTGTATGACATTTTAGAATGAGTCTGATTCAGGAATGAGCGAATTGCTTCATGACTTATGCCAGCCTCAAACTATTGAGAGATAAGGAGAAAATTTCCCTGGGGCAGGTTAACTGCCTACTGTAGGGTTTCTGGCACCTACCTATGTCATAAACAGAGTGTTAAGGGTTAATGTCTCTTATACATGTACAGGGTTACAAGCAGGAAACTGGACACCTGACCAGAAGACCAATCAGAAGACAAGATACTTTTAAATTCGGGTGGAGGGAAGTTTGGGTGTGAGTTCTTTGTTCTTTGTTCTTTTCTCGGAGGGTCTGAGAGAGACCAGACGTTACTGCAGGCTGTCTAAGTCTCTTTTCAAGTAGTGAGTAAAAAACAGGTGGTTTAGGCTTTTTAATTGTTTTACACTATTTGCATTTGTGGATCTGGCTGGTTAACTTTTATGTGTGTAGTTGCTGGGAATATTTTGATTTGTATTGGTACTGTGGGGAAAGTCTCTTTCAGGTATCTGTAAGCTATAGGACCCTGTATATTGACATCTTGAAGTTACAGAGATAATTCTTTACTTTTTCCTTTCTTTTATTAAAAGATTTCTTTTTAGAGAACCTGATTGATTGTTTTTTCTCTGTTTCCCTTGTTTTATCCCAGGGGATTGGGATAACTCACCAGGACGGGTGGGGAGACGGGAGGGGGAGAGATAAAATCTCTCTCTGCTTTCCTTGAATCTGTTTGCCTCTTTGTGGAAGGGAAGGGAGATGCTTCTCTGTATGGTGATTTAAGAGGTTAGATCAGTATCTCAGGATAGCCCAGGGTTGGAAGTTCTGAGAGGGGGAAGGTGAGGGAATGGTTTATTTCTCCTTGTTTTAAGAACCCAAGGGGTCTGGGTTCTTGGGGTCCCCAGGGAAGGTTGGGGAGGTCAGAGTGCCCCAAAACACTATATTTTTGGGTGGTGGCAGCCTATCAAATCTAAGCTGATAATTAAGCTTAGGGAAATTCATGCTAGTATCTCATTTTCTGAACTCTAAGGTTCAGATCTGAGAAAGAATGCTATGACAACCTGTGAAGCATCTAGTACTGGCCTTTGGCTAAGACAGGTTAGTGGCCTGAACAGACCATTGGTCTGATCCAGTATGGCAAGTCTTGTGTTTCCACATGACGATTCAGATTGGCTTTTTATTTTGTTTTTCCCTCAAAATTGCTTTTTGTTTCCAGTCTGAAGAATGACTAGAAGCCCAAGGCTACAATATTCAAAGGGTCTAAGGCCAGTAGATGCTCAGTTCCCATTGCCTATCAATGGGAGTTGAGTGAATAACACCTTTATGCCTCTTTTTGAAAATCCCAGCCTAAACTTCTGTCAGTGTCTGTGATGCCTTCTGTCCAGGATCTCACAATGTTTATTCAGAACATCCCTAGCACTGTCCATGGTGCAGTCCCAGTTTGAATGATCCACTGAGAACCCAGTAGTTATACTTGGATGGCAGGGTAAAATACTGTGCCTTTTTGGGGGAAGTACTATATCATTCACATATAACAAATATTCTCCTTTGTATCTAATGAAAAGAATCAAATTTGGAAGTGAAATAAAAACTACCAAAGGAATATCCATTAATTATAGGGTGACTAGAGAGCAAATGTGAAAAATCGGGACAGGGGGTGAAGGGTAATAGAAGCCTATATAAGAAAAAGCCCCCAAAATCGAGACTGTCCTTATAAAATTGGGACATTTGGTCACCCTAATTAAGTAGCCCATAAAATATCTCTTGTTTATTAACATTTTGGCCTCACTGTTAGACTATAGGTTTTATTGTAAAGACCAGCTAATATAGTCTTAACTGTAATAAGCCATGCTATGTTGAGCTCTTTATACTGCCCAGTCTCTAAAAAGGACACACGTAAATGGTTTTATTAAACACTTTACAGATAATAGTACTACTATTTTCTAATTTTTCTTCCCTCTTGACTTGCCCATCTCTATTATACTATTATTCTCTTTGAAGAAGCTATATTGTGTTTACCTTAGTTATATACAGTATCTAGAAGGAAGGGAAAATCTCTGTCAGCTCAAAAAGTATCTCCTTAGGAATCTATGAAAAATTAAAATCTTATATAAAGTCCTGCAGACCTGAATGTTGTGGTATAAGATGATTTCAAAAGAAAACATAGGTTTTTTTGGTCTGTTTCTCTCTCTCTCTCTTTTTTGATGGCCATAGAGATAACATTAAAACGATGTTTAATCAAAACAAAGTTGCAACAGCAATACTTATCTGCTGAATACCATTCAATAAAACTATTAGGCATTTCCTCTTCTCTTTTCCTGATTGCCTGGGCCAACCAGAACAATACAGGAAATTATTTAAAAAAAATCTTGTGTGAAAAGGGGAAATGTTTGCTGTTCACAGTTCAATTCCTAACAAGCACATGCAGGTAGAAAAAAAACTGGCACAATGTCTTCTTTTGAAAATGGGCCCCAGAGTAGGAATAAATAGGTGATTTGCAATACCTTTCCGCCTCTGTTGAAGGTGTTTTTTCTACATTAGAAATAGGAATCACTAGAGAATAGGGTAGGGTGGGTAACCTTTATAGGATGGATTCTCTCCTGCTTTGTTTTGTGAAGGATAAGAAGCTTACTTTCCCTGTTATTTCTGTTCATTTGCTGTACTTATCTATCTTTATTCATCTGCCTGTATGCATAGATAAAATAATGAAATGGTGCAGAGTGATAAAATATCTTTAGCCCAAGAGTAAGGGGAAAGATTCAAACCCATTAATGGTGATTAGTATGGGGCCTGTTCTGCTCTCACTGAAGTCAAATAGAATGGGCTGGCTGTATTGAGTTGGTGATTAAGCTGATAAATGCACAGTAAATGAGGATCCCAAGGCCTTTGAGTAGCAAATCCTGAAATAATGGTTTAAAATAAAACTATTTAATAATATAAAATATTATATTGCAGATAATGGACCAGATTCTTCTCTGAGCTACAACTGTACAAACCCATTGATTTCAATAAAGTTGTGCTGGTGAAAATAAGATCAGAATATGACCTATCCTATCTCTATCCATAGGGATTTTGCCAGGTTAAATAAAAGCTGAGTAATTACAAGAAATTGCTGCAGGAAGCTAAGTTCTGATTTAAATTTAGTTTCCCCATAGTTTGGTGGGTTAAGATGTAGGATTTTCGTACAGGTCATTTCAACTAAGTAGAGTTGTTTCCTCCATAGAAGGATATAAAATAGCAAAGCCATAGATCATTCCAGTTTATGGACAAATGCAGTGGCATTTATATTTCATATACGTAAGAAATTACAGTGTGTCATTGACCAATAATGGCCTTTTACGCTTTCACATTGGGAGCATTTTTCCTCTTGGAGCCAGGAACCTATTTTGATGGCTTGCCCTTGGAAGGTAATGAAGCCAGAGGGTTTCCATAGGGTTCTGAGAGAGACTGCTTTTTCTCCCAAAGACCACTCTCTAAAGATTTTACTAGGAATTTAAATTACTGTGTTTTTTCCTTCCTCAGTAACAAGGTGACCTCTAGCCACCCTCCTCACAGGTCACTGTTGATTAACGGATGATTTATGACAAATTGAGAGTATAGACAGCTAGCGTTCAAGTGGAGGAAATCTAGCACAAAGGCTGTTTGGTTGTAACATATTTTTATTTTTTTAAAAATCTTACGCTGTGGCTTCTCTTTTTCAGTCAGAATATGGAGAAGGTTGCTGGTGAGATAATTTGCACAGATCAGGTATTGATGCTGATATTAGATTTGCTCTTCATCTTGAGATGTTCTTGACTGATCTGCTGACTTTACTAGGAGTTAATGGAGTTGTCTTTCATTGGCTTCTTTCTTTTCTCTCTGTGATCTCACAGAGAGGTATGTGAGGAAACAGAATAAATTGTCCTCAAGAGCTCTCAGATATGCGGTGCTGCAGGGTGCCGTTTTGCCATCCCTTATTCAAGGTGTTTATGGGACAAGAAGAAGGGCTAATGAGGATATATAAGATGATGATGATTTTCAGCTTTATGGCTCCATCTTGTCTGACTATGATAATGTGGTCAAGTGTTTTAGCCAATGTATAGTAGAGACTGAGGTATGCATGAGAGCTAGCTGGCCAAAGGTCAGTCCTACTAAGACTGTGGTGAGGATGGTAGGTTGGGGAAAGCATGAGGGCAAAGAGAAGATGGGCCCCTTTGATTGCAGGGGTTCATCCACCACTGGTTGCTCAAGTTTGTAGCTTAGGGGTGGATTTAAATCAGCAGCTGATTTAGATGTTCATGTTACAATAATGACCAGGATGTTTCTCCTCATTCACATCTAGCGTAGAGGTTGTAATCTTTTCTCTCAGATGTGAACAAAGAGATGTGTTATCTATGCCTCTGTCACCTCCACGTTAGACTATTACAATATGCTGTACATTGGAAGGTGAAGGTGGTAGGCTTGTGACTCTAGTGCTCCAGAATCTACGTTCAGCACCTCTTTGTTTGCAGATAGAATGTAAGGTGGTGGTTTTAAGTAGTTTGAATCTGCTGACTTTCAGGACATGCTGCAAAGGCCATCTGTTTGCTAGGACTTGCAGAAATGGGTGGAGGTATAGGACTTCTGGATGGGAAGCTGCTTAGACCTCCTGGCTGGGTAAATGAATGCACTGATGGGTGAGAGTTCCAGTATGCTGCTTGGTGATTATATCTATGTAAACTATTATTCCAAATAATTGTCAGAGCACCCAGAGCTGTAGTTCGTCATCTTTTTTTTTTCATTTAAAATCTAAATAAACAAATAAAATTTAAGATTGTTTTAGATCCTTGTTGTATAAATATTTGTGTAAGTAACTAATCCAGTCTTGCAAATGAAATTATGGTGATTCTGGGATTGATTACAGCCTGAAACCTTTAGATGTTCACAATATTCTTTCTTCTCAAGGCTAGGCACTTTACATCCTTTACATTATATATAATTGATGGTTTGTGCATATAGACATGGACGTGTGCAGCATGGATGTACATTTTATTAGGTATTTTTATATTTTATATCTGCTGTGAAAGTCTCTTTGTCTTGAGGTACAGCAGTTCAATTGATAGTCTCAAAAGAATAGTCTGATACTTTCAGAAGGGTAGTCTGATTTTTAACAATGCCATTGAGTGCCTATGAATTATTTATGGTTATCTCAGTCCATCTCTAGTATTACATTCTGCCTTCAGTGCTTCTGAACTGGCTTTAATGACATTCCTAGCTAAGCAGCACTGAATACCATATATAGCATTACAGACTAAGTGTAGCAGGGTGCTGCTGCAGAGGCAGCTAATTAACCCCTGCTCAGCCAGCCCCAATCAGGTGAAATGGATTGGGGCTGGGGAGAAGCCTGGTGCCTGGCCTCTGAATGGGCTGCACCTGTGGACCTGCAGGCTCAAAGGCCATAAAGGCTGGCTGGCAGCCAGAGGAAGGGGGAAAAGAGAACAGCCAGAGGCACGGCAGTCTCCAGGCTGGGGTAGACTCCCTGTAAAGGAGGAGGCGAGTAAGACCTGTAAAGCTGTAAATAGAATCACTGGTGGTGGGAACTGTGTGTGAATAAAAAGCCACGGGTGCTGCATCCAGGAGGCTTAGAGTGCTTTGTTGAGACAGCGGGGAGCTGCAGCAAGGGGGGGCCGAGGAAGAGACCTGGTTACACTAAGTAATGCCTCGTTTTAGCATTTGGAAAGTTACTTCTATTAGTTTGTATTTGTGCAATTCTACAGAACAGCACACTCATCAGTCAGTAATGTTAGCCTAGCTTGGTAACTGTATATTCAGGTACTTGGAAAACACAAAAGATTACAGGTATAGAGGGGGGGCTCTAGGAATTTTGCTGCCCCAAGCACGGCAGGCAGGCTGCCTTCCGCGCCTTGCCTGCGGACAGTCCGCTGGTCCCACGGCTTCGGCGGACCTCCTGCAGGCATGCCTGCTGGAGGTCCTCCAAAGTCATGGGACCAGCAGACCCTCCGCAGGCAAACCACGAAAGGCAGCCTGCCTGCCGCCTTCACGGTGCCAGCAGAGCGCCCCCTGCGGCTTGCCGCCCCAAACACGCGCTTGTTGTGCTGGGGCCTGGAGCCGCCCCTGCAGGTGTAACAGTTGGTGGCTGCTGGTCCAGTGGAATGGATTCTGATCTCATTAATACTTGTGTAAATGGAACAGATCTATGGAATTAATTGGAATAATTTTGGGATCTACACCACTACAACTGAGATCAGAATCAGATCTAGTACCTTTATTGCAGCTGAGGTTTGTGTTGACTTTATTCAAGTAAACAGTCACAACTGTAATGCTGCCAAATGGGAATTCTCAACTGCAGGGGCGGCTCCAGGCCCCAGCACGCCAAGCGTGTGCTTGGGGCTGCAAGCCGCTGGGGGCGCTCTGCCGGCACTGCGAGGGCGGCAGGCAGGCTGCCTTTCGTGGTTTGCCTGCGGAGGGTCCACTGCTCCTGCGACTTTGGAGTGTAGAACTGATAAATGAAATTGTTTTTAATTGTTTACTTTATTAATGTAACTTCTGTTCACCATTCACTACACTTGCCTACACTAACTTCTGTTCCATATTGTAATTCAAACCCCATTTTAAAACACTCACTCCATTTTGTAAAAGCTTCCTCCAACCTTCATTTTTGCAAACCCTGCTGTAATCTTGTTAGTTTAGTTTAGATGTGTGAATGAGGTATGTATGAATGATGGAATCAACCTCCAGCCCCAGCCTGTCCTGAAGAGATAAAGTTCAAATACCAACGGCTGAAGACCTAGACAACAGCCCTAAACAAAGTAAGAAGCATCCACCCTAAAAAGAAAAGGACAACAGAAGGAAAGGAAGATCAAAGCCAGGTCCAAGGCTGAAAGTCACGCCTGCAATTGATGGGTGATCAATCTAAACCCAGAGGCAGCGTGACACAGCAAGACCTATAGACTTTGAATCCAAACTAAAAGCCTATAAAAAAGAAGGGTAAGATGAGAGACTCTGGGGCCTTGTCTACACCACAAAGTTGCAGCGCTGGTGAGGGGGTTACAGCGCTGCAACTTAGGAGGTGTACACATCTGCAGGGCATTACCAGCGCTGCAGCTCCCTGTTTGCAGTGCTGGCCGTACACCCGGTCGAACCTCGGGTGTAGAGGATCCAGCGCTAGTGATCCAGCGCTGGTCATCAGGTGTAGACACTCACCAGCGTTTTTCTTGACCTCCGTGGAATAAGCAGGTATCCTAGCATACCTGAGGAAGCCTCTCTGGTAATCAAGCAGGTCTCCTTCCCCGCGGTGTGCTCTCGCGTTCCCCGAACCCCCCGCAAGCAGGTCTCCTTCCCCGCGGTGTGCTCTCGCGTTCCCCGAACCTCCCCGCAAGCAGATCTCCTTCCCCCCGGTGTGCTCTCGCGTTCCCCGAACCCCCCTGCAAGCAGGTCTCCTTCCCCCCGGTGTGCTCTCGCGTTCCCCGAACACCCCCCGCAAGCAGGTCTCCTTCCCCGCGGTTTGCTCTTGCGTTCCCCGAACCCCCCTGCAAACCGCGGGGAAGGAGACCTGCTTGCGGGGGGATTCAGGGAACGCGAGAGCACACCACGGGGAAGGAGACCTGCTTCTCCGCGGTTTGCTCTCGCGTTCCCCGAACCCCCCCGCAAGCAGGTCTCCTTCCTCGCGGTTTGCTCTCGCGTTCCCCGAACCCCCCTGCAAGCCGCCCAACAGCGCTGCAGTGTGGTCACATCTAACACCACTTGCAGCGCTGGTTGCTGTAAGTGTGGCCACTCTGCAGCGCTGGCCCTATACAGCTGTACTAATACAGCTGTAACAACCAGTGCTGCAAAATTGTAGATGTAGACATACCCTGGGTAACATTCTGCTGCCAACATGGAAGAACATCGGTGCCTGCCCAACAGAGATCCAGCTCAGCCTTGTGCCCAGCTTTCCTGGCCAGTTAGCTGCCACAAGCTACGAACCCAAGCTGCAAAATCAAGCCATGAACTTAAGCTAGAGCCGCCCCTGCTTAACTGCACATCCAAGTGGCAGCTTGAAAAGGTGCAAAGTGTGGAAAGAGATAGCATTTGCTTTTGTGGATTATTTATAGGTTGTATTTGACCTCAACAGACAATAAGTGAAGCATCTGCTCTTTCGGAGTGGAGTGTGAATTCTGAATGACAAAAATAAATACTTCTGGCATTAGTATATCAGGCAAATAACAAATAGGGCTTTCAAATGACCAAATTAGGTAATAAAAATTAGAGAGAAATACTAACATTATATATGATAGTTACTAACTAAGCTTGTATTAACAGTACAATTAATGCCAGGGGGAAAAAACTTCAGGGAGACAGTGCCTGCATCAGTATTGGAGACAGTTCTATGTTGCATCCTGAGCTCCAGCTACTAATTAAATGATGGATGACTGCTAATGAAAATAAACTGAGCTTTCAGAATTGAGTGTAAGCTGCTGAGGGTGCAGAGATATTCTTCAAGAAAGGGAGAACAAAAATCAGGAGAAAAGCACATTTCCATCTGTGTCATGTTGTCAGCATCCAATCCAGAATTCTTTAGTCCAAGTCAGTCCAGGCCTTAGGGGGACATTACTAAAGAAGGGGATGACCATAGGGTTTGTTTAGCTTGTCTAACTACCAGAGCACTCGGAAGAGCTACAATCTTCGAACACTGCCTGGCAGCCTGGATAAATAATTTTCTTCATAATTGTTGCAACTGAGTCCTGTCTCTTTACTGCTACAAGGGGATGCTACAATCTGCATGTGTAACAGAGATAGGGGCAGGGTATTGTAAAATGGGACCCTACCCTTACCCTAAGCTATCTTGGTGGGACAAGAAGCAACTGGTCTCTCACTGCCCTTGACGTTACCCAGAAGAACAGGCTGGCTGTGGTTCCCTGCCTGTGGGAAGGGGTGGGACATTAGTAACTCCGGGGGACATCCTTCCTCCTGATCTACCTAGCAAGGCTACCACCAGCAAGGCCTTGCTTACTGGGTCCCTAGAACACTTTGGGATTGGGCATAAGGTTACAACGCAATTTCCGTCCTCTTGAGAGACATCAGAAGTGAGATCCTGGGACTGAGTCTGAACATTGGAGATTATGGTAAAGGAGCTTCCCAATCACCTCACACTCTTGTCACAGTACCTCCTTTACAGATGCTCCTCTAACCCACATCAGATCCATCAGTGAGGTGGAATGCTCCCACCCCGTTACTAGAGAGATTCCCAATAAGTAACATACCCCTAATCGGGTAGTTGCTTTATCTAGATTAATTTTTTTTAAGAGGCGCACACACAAAACACTAACTCAAATAAAAGAGATTTGTTTTTCTCAAGAACGGCCTAAAAATAGGATAAAACTTAACAGGTTTCAAAATATACTAACCAGTTGAAAAATTTTAAAATATACTAAAATAATCCTTACGCTACTTCCTACACCCAGATGAAAAGACATGCTAAATTATTTATATGTATATGTAACCCTTCTGCCAGGTGGAGTTGGCAGCAACAAGGGTCAGATTCAATATCTACGGGTCCTTTTCAACAATACAACACAGAACCGTCTGGAGCCCCCACCCAGTAACTAGGGATAGCTACATACCACCCATAGGTGCCTCTGAAAGGTAATACTTCCCCTTTCGCAAGCACAGAGTGAGTGTAGAGAAGAAACTTTTTTAGTAAAAAGGGGGAAAGTAACCTGGCATTAACTTTGGAAAATGCCACATACAGGATTCATAAGCATAAAACTATGAGTAAAAACACCCACCCTAGAGTACATTGGGCAGCATGCTTCTCAAATTCTTAAGTCCAACAACCAAAAGTTCCTGTAACGGGCCCCACCCATCTCCCTCCACTGCTCCCTTCGGAAATTTATATGGGGAGTTCTGATATATAAAGGAGAATAAGTGAATCAAACAGTTTACAAAGAGGTCAGCATTCTAAGACAGTCCAACTCTGAGATATGTGGAAGCAGAGACTCTTAGTGAAGTGGTTAGGGAAACATAAATACTTCACTATGGATTGTGACTTCTTTTTATTCTTGATTATAAAAGTTTCAGGAGGTTAAATCAAGTGTCCTAAATTTAACCAAACTATTTATCAAACAATCAGGGGCTTCCAGAATTTTTGCAAGACAACTTTTCTCCTAATTGATACCAATGCAAGAAGCTGTATTAACATGGGTTGCACATTTAAACACACAAGTGTCAGAACATAACAAAGTTAAAGGAAAATATGAGACTAACTCAGCCCATATACAATGCATGTTGGGCCGGTTTTCCAAATTGCATAAATTGGCATCATTTCACTGAAGTCCTAGATGGTTTCGTTTGGGATGGTTTAATTTCTTAGAGAAAAGGAAAAGTCTCCAGTTTATGAAACTTAACACATTCTGGTTGTCAACAGACACAGTCGGCCTTTGCTATCATTAGTAACCTGCAGACTAGCTGCCATGGCAGGCACCAATTGACCCTGGAGGAACCGCTATCCGTTAGGATTATAGGCTGTTTAACCATTTCCGTATTTGTATTTGCATATACTGCTATGCATATGGTTTAAGAAATCCCGAAGGCAGGAAAAGTGTCTTTCATCCCTTGGCCAAACCTCTTCACTCCCTTAATTTTTTGTCAGTTTAAACTGATTTAAGAACTTAAGACTGTATTTTAAAGGTATTTAGATGTCAAGTGGGATTTTCAAAAGCGCCTGTGTGCCTTACTCCTATTGAAATCAATGGGAGTTAGGCACCTGTGTGCTATTAAAAAACTCATTAAGCACCTTGCTGCATCTGTAGGTGCCCAAATACTTTTGGAAATCTGTCCCTTATATCATCTCAAATACCTTATAGCTATTTCATACTCTAGTTTGGTTTTAAGATGCTTAAGGCATTAGATCATTTTAAGCCACAGAATGTATGCTAGAAAACAGTATATGTGGAGATAGCCAAGGGGCTAGAAAGCTGGGTGGGGGATGGGAGGATGCATGTGATGAGGTAACAGCTGGGCAAATTCATTTGGTGCCTTTTAAAGTTTGGAGTACTGTGCATTTCTCTATTTGTTCATGAATGCACAATATGTCTCTGTCAGTGCAAACCTCTTGACAAATCAAAGATCCTCTGTATATGTTGAGTACACAGTTTTCAAATGCTGCTGCTGTTAGTTCAAAACTGCTTTTGTTTCAAATGAAGCAAAAGACAATATCCTCTGTGAGGACTGTGTTCATTACATGGTGCGCCTTTTAAATGTCATCCACTTTCGAGATAGCCTTGTTGACAGAGAGTAAAGTCTGTGTGTGTCTGTTGCATAGATCAAAATAGTGGAATTTTTTTCAATATATAAAAAAAATTGCTTTGGGGAGCAGACCGTGGTAACAAGCTTAAACTACATTTGCATGACATTCAGTTAGCCTGCTGTAAGTACTCTTGTCTCCAACATATTCATTTTGGACAAGGATGTGCCCTGTGTGTTGCAGATCCGGTGGGGAGGGTGTAAAGGGGCTGTGCTGATAGAGGGCCAGATCCTCAGCTAGTGTAAATTGGCATAGCTCCAAGGAACTCCTAGTAGGAATTCCAGCTAGCTTAGCCAAAGTTCCACAAGGAGAAGGCAGTCCCAGGCAATGAATGCAAGCTTGCATCTTGCAGAGGATGCAACCTGCTTTCCTTGTACACCTGCCCAGCCACAATGACTGGTACAGAAGAGAAGGGCCCACTCTGTTACAATCTCTTTCTTAGAGTGCCCTCCTCCTGTCGGACCAAGCTTTATTTTGTGGGTCAGCTCACTCCCTGAAATAAGCCTCATCTGCACTTCTCAAGAAATTGAGGGAAACTATCGTTAGCTGGGATAATTTCTTTAATTTTGCCTTTTTAACATACCCAGTCCTATCCCTTGCAGACTTTTACTTCAAATCTGTGCAAGCATAGCAGTCCCTTCCCCAAATCCATCTCTCAAACCAGTAATTTCCATAGCAAGATTTCCTGGCTCCTACCTCAGATCTAAAGCCCTCAAGGTCTCCCCAAACAGTTTTGCCTCTTGTCTATTTGGTTTTCTGGAGCAGTTCCTTTCAGTGGCAGTCCATTGGGAGCACTGCCCAGGCATTTCTGCTTCTTGGAGGATGTTTACACCATCCCCCCTCATTCCTACTGCCCTCTTAGGGTCAGCTAATTAATGTCCACCTTTTTCCTCAGGTGTAGGGGGTAGATTAATGAGGCCAGCTCCAGGCCTCTGACTCCAGAGGAATGTTATCTCTTATTGCTTCATGCAGACTAGGGTCGCAACCTGCCCCATCCTCCTTGCCTTTTGCAGACAGCTAGCACCATGAAAGCACCAGAAGAGAATGGAGACTCTGCTCTTTAAATTGAGATTTTGAGCAACCCTTGTGCAAGGGCGAAAAAAGGAGAGGTTCCTTGCACACTTGTCCAGGTACCAGGTCAAATCTGATTCTCTTGCATAGGTTCCACTTAATATAAAGGTGTTGTTTTCTCCTCTGAATCAGAATGATCAGCAGATGTAGGTATCCAACAGACATTAATAACGTTTATAAATCAAAGGAAAATGTTAATCCTCTACATGGTTATGGAAGCTGCAGTATAACCTAAAATGGACGGAAAATACTCATATGCTTGCTGTGTGTGTGTAATATGAGGTTACTTTTGAAGTACAGTGAATTCAGGGTGTATTTTAGAGGTAGAAGCACAAGATAGGCTTTAGTTTTAAAA
Organism: Gopherus flavomarginatus; assembly: GCF_025201925.1. Classification (NCBI taxonomy): domain Eukaryota; kingdom Metazoa; phylum Chordata; order Testudines; family Testudinidae; genus Gopherus; species Gopherus flavomarginatus. The sequence goes on from NC_066618.1 coordinate 115,918,506, forward strand.
TCAGACTTATGTAGAGCAACAAGAGAATGTCCATATTCCACTTTCATTTGTCATGGGTTCCTTTTATTCTGGACAATATTTGTTGAAGATTGGATATTATTCCTTTTTGTGGCCATTCCTGCAGAGGGCCTGTTGGAACTCCACAGAGTTCATTTGAGTTGGAACAGTGATAAATTTGGCCCAAATGTTCAACTTCTTATTAAAATCAAATCTCTTACAGATAGCTTCTGAGTTTAACATTGCTCCCTGGAAGCTATTGATTAGATGTCTAAGATTTCAAAACAAGTAGAAACAAGCCATGTTAGAGCTATTACTAATTTAGCATCCTATTAAAGGAGCAATATCCTAACATCCACATTGATTAAAAACATTTTATTTTCAAAATAAAATTATTTTTAAGACTAATGCTAAGCATAGCTTTTTGAGCATACACTTTTTAACTTAAAGAACTGCAAGACACTCATAACTGTAAAATCAGTGTGCTACAATTAAGACAGCATATCTGTCATTGAATTTTAGGTGCACTCTGTTTCTTGGCAGTAAGTTGATATTTATTGGTAAACTTGGCTGATTTTTTTCTTTTAAATAGAGGATTAAATTAGTGGTAGTTGGAGGACTATTATTTTGGCCTTGTGATTGATGCTGTTGTTCATAACTCTGAGATTCTACTGTAGCTATCATAAATTCTGGTTAGCGTAGGTGCCGGAACTAGGAGTGCTGAGGGTGCTGCCGTACCCCTTGGCTTGAAGTGGTTTCCATCATATACAGGACTTACAGTTTGGTTCAGTTGCTCTCAGTACCCCACTATACAAATTGTTCCAGCACCCCGGCTCGTTAGCACTGCTTCTTGACAGAACTTACCTACTTCGCTCAAAGTACAACCAGGCTTTCTTGTTGAGGCCTATAGAACAGATTTGATACACAACTTCAGCAGTAAACTACTGCATTCCGAACATGTTATACCAATAGTGCACAACATACAATAGCCAAACATACAGGGGCACATCTTTAGGTCCTTACACAGTTCTTGCTCAGGCATGATCACAATGTATTTTTTCTTGGTACACAGCTGCTAATTCATGGCATTTAGCCCCTTAAACCATGAGGGAAGAAAACCTCTCCCTCCAGTTTCCAACAAGACATGTAAAAAGATTGGTTAGTTATCTCTACCTATGGAGGGAAGCCTAAACTATGATTGGTAGCTGACAATTCAGGAATAATAAGGGAAAGGTAGAGTGGGTATTCCCCAACAGCAGAAAGTTACCCTTTGGGTTTTGGTCATTCCATCTAACCAGATAATATTTAAGATTTGTACTAGAGATAAATAATTCAGTTTATTTGCAGAAAAATGCTGTGTCAGGTTGGTTGAGGTAAATTTGGCTTGAATTTGGCAAATAGCTTTGGCCACACAAAAAATAAGGAAAAAAAAAGAAACACTTTGACTTTCATTTCAAAATTATCTGTTTCAAACTTAGCTAGATTCATTTTTTAAAGGGTAAAAAATGCCCACAAACTAAATGGGGGAAAAAAGCACACATTTTTGGGTCAAATAAAACATTTCATTTGACTCAAAATGAATTTTGTTTAATTTTTTTCATTTAGGCAAGAAAAATAATCCATTTTGAGCAGGGTTTCTCAAACAGGGGTCGCCGCTTGTGTAGGGAAAGTCCCTGGAGGGCCGGGCCGGCGTGTGATTACCTGCCCCATCCTCAGGTCTGGCCGATTGCACCTCCCACTGGCCGCGGATTGCTGCTCCAGGCCAGTTGGAGCTGTGATCGGCCGGACCTACAGATGAGGCAGGTAAATGCACACAGCCCGGCCCGCCAGGGGCTTTCCCCACACAAGCAGCGACTCCTGTTTGAGAAACCCTGATTTTGAGCCAACCGGAAGCAATTTTTTTTCCAGATTTTTCAGTTCAGTCACCAAACTAAAATAATTATTAATTCGCTTAGTTCTACTAGAGATACATGAGAAGATAAGTTAGATATTTTCCCCAATCTGAAACTGTTGTCTTCAGAACTTCCATGATGGGGAAACAGGTTAGAAAGCAATCTTGGGACAGTCAGTTCCTTGCCCAGAAGAGAGATTGCAAGATCTGTTCTTCGCAAGATAGATGTAAACATAAATGGAATTTGTGTGTGTGTATTGAAGGGAGCATTGGCCTATAAATGAGGACAACCTCAACAGGCCCTTCCACAGGGCACACAAGTGGGAACTGCATGACTTGGTAGTACAAAATATCTCCTGTCAGTGGGGATTTCCAGCATGGCACAATTTTTTGCATCCCAAGACGACAAAGAATGCCCAGCCTTCTGTTCCAGAGCAGCCCACAGTCATAATTACAAGAGGGATGCATTCCAAGTTCACTGTTCAGAGCCTCTTACAGATGCCTTCCCATCCATCCCTCTCTTATCTCTATCCTGAGGAAACTGAAGCAGGATAGTGTCAGTAATTCTAGTGGTGCCCTGCTGGCCAAGACAGTTTTCATTGACCGGCATTCTTCAGAGATCACCATGTCTGTACATACAAATCCAGCCATTGCTTAACCTGCCGACTTGGGATGTAGGCAAGACTGTACATCGCAACCCAGCATCCCTCCATCTGATAGCTGATATTTGGATGGATGATGAGCTTAGAAAGGTCATGTTTGGAGGAGGTACAATCCATTGTCAATGATTGCAGGAAAATTTCTGAGAAAATGTTATGCGGCTTGATGGAAGAGATTTCCTATCTGGTCCCAAAATAGTCAAGCTACCATAGTGGACTCAGAGATCCTGACCATCTTGGACTACCTCTTCTCCATAAAGAGGTGAGGGCTACCTCTCAACTCAATGTGTGTGCATTTCACAGCAATCGATCCCTTCCATCTCCTGGTGGAGAGCTATTCAGTCTTCACTCACTCTATGACCATAAAGCTTTTGAAAGGCCTTTCAAAAACCTTAACTCCATTGCTGAAACCAATGCCTGCTTGAACCTCAGTATAGTTTTTTTCCATCCTCATGAATCTCCATTCAGCCCATTAGCCTCCTGCTCAACTCTTCTTCTTCTGTCTCTGAAGGTGGCCTTCCTGACTGCTATCACCTCTGCCAGGAGTGTAGGTTTGCTCACCCTTATGGAGGTCCCTCGCTGCACAGTTTTCTGTAAGGATAAGGTTTCTTTGAGGTTATTCCACAAGTTCATTCTAAGTGTTCCCTCTGAATTTCTAAGTGATTTGAATAAATCGGGCAATACCCCAACCTATATTTTACCCAAAACCTCACACCACCAGAGAAGACAGGAACATTCCCTGGTTGTCTGTTGAGCCTTAGCTTGCTACCTGAAAAGGACAAAACCCTTTAGGAAATCTGAGACTCTTCGTTTCCATTGCTGGGTGGCTGAAAGGAGAAGTAATACCCTCATGGAGACTTTATAAATGGATTTCAGGTTTCATCCTGCTTTTCTATGAGCAGATGGAGACTCCTCCACCTCAGAGTGAGAGTGTTCATTCAACCAGAGCCTGGGCTACTTCAATGGCTCCTCTTCAGGGTGTTTCACTCCTAGAGATCTGTAGAGTTGCAACCTGGGGCTCTGTGGGCATACTGTTACAAAATGTTACAGCCTGGCCCAAGCTTCTTCAGCAGACACCTCTTTTGGTACAGCAATCCTGCGGTCTGTGGTGCTGCATGGTTCCTGCTCATTGAATACTGTTTGAGAGGTACCCACAGTGGACTACCCATAGAGACGATCACTTGGGGAAAAAAGAAGGTCACTTACTTTACAGTAACTGGAGTTCTTTGAGATGTGCTTTCCCTGTCTGTATACCACTCTGCTTCAGATCCCTTCCTAAGGTGATTCACAGTAGAGAAGGTGATCTGGAGAGGTGGTTGGTTCATGTCTTCCCTTGTGCCCTCGGCTCAGAGCACAAGGAGGCACAGGGCCTGTTGCAGGCCAACAAACACAGGTAGTGAAAAATCTTACTTTCTCAGGCATGTGGTGGCAGAACACACACAGGGACAACACATCTCAAAGAACTCCAATTACTGTAGGACAAGTAACCTTCCTTTTCTCTTTCTCAAGCTGAGAGAGGTTAAAGAAAAGGCAGGGTTAAGAGTGATCTGAGTCTCCCTGGAGCAGAGGAAGTGTCAGGAACTTTTGGGAGGGGAAAGAGATGGAGGTTAATTAAAGATACTGGTTTCCTCTAGGTAATTCTTGCATTTCCATTAAAAACACACAGCACAATATTTATTCCTAAATATTTTATAGATTCCTTTACCCATTTATATTTATGTAGCTGACAACAGTTTTTCTTCAATCCTTTAGTTAGGAATAAATATTGTGGAGAAAAATAGAAATCTTTTTAGAGCAAAACACCCTCCAATGTGCAATAAAGTCGTAAAAGAGTTGGAGGAATGGAATAAATATGAAATGTCTTTGCGAGGTGTTGCAGCCTTGTTAAAGATGAGTGTCTTCCCAAAATTACTATTTTTGTTTCACTGCATCCCTGAGATGACATTAAAAGCATGGCAGGATGTGTTGTTAAAATTCATATGGAAACATAAAAGACAAAAGCTGCATTCTAAAGATTTTCATAAGCCTACAGAGTGGGGTGGACTACCTTTCCCTAATTTGGCTTATTATGCATCATAATTAAAGGATGTAATCAACTGAGTTAACAATAGACTATCCAAACACTGCATAAACTCAAACAAAACTGGAACCCAAATATAGCTAGTCATAGTAATTGGTGAGTTAAAAAGAAATTTAGTTCACTAAAAATTTAGATATGAGGCAGCTCTATCTAGACCTTTAACTACAGAAATCAGCTTATTTTTTCATTGTTAGCAGCTAGACTTTGTATTGTACATTACTGGAAATGCATGATCCCCTTCCTACAGAATTGTGGTATAGTAAACTATGGACAGTTCTTGTAATGGAAAAGCTTTCGTGGCAATACATACACAAGAGAAGCACCAAAAGGAAGACAGATATTTAGAAATATGATCATTCTTTCTAATTTACTCAAGGACGAGGAGCTCCCCAGCCAGCAAGCCAGAATCTTTAGCCAGGTTCTTTGAATATTAGCCTGATTCTGAATAAGTAATGCACAATATAGCATGTTAATGTTTTATTGTAACTTTGTCTTACTAAAAAGTTCAAAACAAAAAACAGCACCAATATTGTCTCTCCAGGTGAGAACCTCATTGTTGATGACTCTCATAATATCTGATGTATTCTTAAGGCTTCATCTCCTGGAGTCAGTTGATTGCATGAGAATCTCAGCTTTCATTTGCTAAAAAAAGGAGGTTTTTTGCCCTCATGGTTCCAAAGAAAAGCTCAAAAAAGTGAACTTGAAAGGCTCAAAAACCAGAGGCAGCTAAAAAGAATCCTAAATGTACTATATTTTAAAATCCTGAGATTTAAAAAAAAAACAAAAAAACTTGTGATCTTTGAACCCTTGAGACTGGAAACCAAAAGCCTGGTATAACTTTTGCCTGTGAACTTTGTAAACGAGTAAATATTGCATAGACACAGCCAGATTTTATGCTGGCTTGAACCCTGTGCCACCTCATGGACTGCAGTGGGATTGCACAAAGTGTTAAATCAGTGAGGAAATTGTTCCCTTGTTTGAGTTTCTAACACTTCACAACTTAACCCAGATGTCAGTTCCCAAAGAACTCAGCTTGACCAAAGAATTTCTAAATGAATCATTGTCACATGCAAGAAACATGATGTAAAAACTGAATTTTGATGTGCAGTAGTACTAACTCGACATTTCTTTGCAACTTTCATCTAAGTATCTTGAAAACATGAATGAAGGTTCCGAACAGGCATGCAAAACAGATGGGGAGAATTGGGACACAGAGGGAATAAGGGATTGTCTACATGAGGAATAAGCTCAGAGTAGCTCATGCAGAACAGCTATAAGTGCAATAGCTACTTCACACTAATACTCTTATAAATTAAAAGGGTATTAAGCTAAAGTGCACAAAGGCACGCTTAGTGTGGAATAAGTGTGTCCACATGATGAGTTAGTGCAGAGTAGCTATTGTGCTTTTAATTCAAACCCTATCTTACCCTAGAGTCAATGGTTCTCAAACTTTAACAACCTGTGAACCCCTTTCACTAAAATGTCAAGTCTCGCGAACCTCCTCCTAAAAATGAATGTTTCCAGGGATTTTCTCCTTTACCTGAGTATAAATTATAAAAGCAGCGATCTTGGAAATATAAAATTTGTTTTTATGACATGCTTTTATGACATGCTACGACATGCGAACACACTATTTATTATTAATTATTATTTATCATTACAGTATTTTTATTACATTATGAAAAGGGCAACACTCTTCCAAGATCTCACTTTCGTAGCTTGTATCATTTTGAATAAGCCAGTTATAAGACAAGGCTCCTAGGTTTCATCAAGGAGTATCAGATGTGAAACAGTATGAAAGTATTTAAGAAGCAAACTCAAATCGTTCCTCCTACACAAGCATGCAGGTCTTGAGCAGTCCAGGCAAACACTGCACGTTACAACAAAGCTTAAACTTGTTCTTCATAATAATTTTAAAAACAATACTAGCTGCCTATTTAATTTTAAAAGCAGCAAAACATATCCACCTCCCTTTCCATTTCTTATAAGGACTCTTGAAGTTTAAATCTCCTCACCGTGATAGATATGCTTGCTTTGATCTACTTAGCTCTTGTAAGTCCAGGGGCTCCGGGTGGCTGGCCACCTGCTGTCTGGGGTCCGTAGGGACAGCTCTGTCTGCCATTAGGGAATTTTTTTCTGAGAACCCCCTGTAACATTTCACGAACCCCCAGGGGTTCACAAACCCCAATTTGGGAATCAGTGCCCTAGAGTAACTTCCTTGTGTAAATGAGTCGTAAGTGATTTTCCTCTAATCCAGGAGTGGTGTCCCAGAGCAAGTTACTGGCTACTTGCATTAGGGCAAGTCATGTGTAAAGCCCTAACTTTGTAGAAGTAAGCGCTCTGTTAGGAAAATGTACTGCTTTGTTCTGGACTGTTATTTCCTGAAGACAAGGAGAGCTGCTGAATTATTCCATTTACATACCAGAAGCCAGCTTAATGAAAAGGCAAGCAGGTGCGTCATTTTTCATTTTTCAAATAGATTCATAGATTCATAGATTCTAGGGTCAGAAGGGACCAATGTGATCATCTAGTCCGACCTCCTACACAAAGCAGGCCACAGAACCCTACCCATCCAGTTCTATAACAAACCCCTAACCTATGCCTGAGTTATTGAAGTCTTCAAATTGTGGTTTGAAGACCTCAAGCTGCAGAGAATCCACCAGCAAGTGACCCATGCCCCACACTGCAGGGGAAGGTGAAAAACCTCCAGGGCCTCTGCCAATCTGCCCTGGAGGAAAATTCCTTCCCGACCCCAAATATGGCGATCAGCTAAACCCTGAGCATGTGGGCAAGACTCACCAGCCAGCACTCAGAAAAGAATTCTCTGCAGTAACTCAGATCCCATCCCATCCAACATCCCATCACCAACCACTGGGCATACTTATCTGGTGATAATCAAAGATCAGTTGCCAAAATTAGACTCTCCCATCATACCATCCCTTCCATAAACTTATCAAGCTTAATCTTAAAGCCAGATATGTCTTTTGCCCCCACTACTCCCCTTGGAAGGCTGTTCCAGAATTTCACTCCTCTAATGGTTAGAAACCTTCATCTAATTTCAAGTCTAAACTTCCTAGTGTCCAGTTTATACCCATTCGTTCTTGTATCTACATTGGTACTAAGCTTAAATAATTCCTCTCCCTCCCTAATATTAATCCCTCTAATATATTTATAAAGAGCAAGCATATTCCCCCCCAGCCTACTAAGTAAATAGCTTCTCTCGTAATTATTCAGCGAGCTGTTCCTGAGAAATGATAGCGGCAGTGATAATTTCTGACGGTCGATTTTACAGAAAGCCTATGTTTCGTATGGCAAATGCTGGCTGAAAAATTGAGACTGATCCTGCTATGCCAAAACCCCACGGCAAAGCTCCACTTGGCTTCAGTGGGGGTCGGATCAGGATAATCATCTATTTTTCTGCAAATGTAGGAGTTGTGATTAGAACTGTTTAGCATAAACAAATCAAGGTTATTCAGTCCTGTCTGAGAGGTTTTTTATTATGGTTTTAAGGAATCAGCTTCAGTATTTGGGGGGCTCCATTCAAGGCTATTGGTGATAGGGAGCTCCCAAATTCTCCCAGCCTTTTCTCATCTGCTTTACTCTATGCTTTCTTACTGTCTCCCATTAGTTATGTTTCTTTGCTGTTACATTCCCTCAGCATGAGATATGTCAACTGGCCCCTCATGTAACTTACACCTTTGGTGTCACTTCTTCAGTTTGGCCCAGTGGGAGGATTGTGTGCACAGGGAATGCAGGATTTCTAAGCTCTGTGGTGTTTCATAAACTATCAACATGAAACGGATTTCCTTTATAAAACATTCATTTAAATGAGAGATTCATTTAAAACCTATTGGACCAGATCCTCAGGATTGGCTGATGGTACCTGGGACAGCTTGGGTAGGAGAGGAAGAGGCTGCAAAAGTGGCTAGTAATGGCTCCCAAGGCCCTTATCCCCAGCCACACCCACCATGCTTGGCTGGGTTCGAGAGAAAGTGGTGTAGGAGTCACTATACTTTCCCAACACCAACCAGGGATTCCCCTATCCCAGGGACTCTCCAGGTGGCCAGTTGATGCTGGCTTTAAGGCCTTGGTCTCCGCACAAACTTGTACCCGCTTTGTTTAAATTATTTTGTTAAAATCATCTGAAACCTTGTATAGATACTCTTATTTTAGTGTAAGAATGGCTTATTTTGCTTAAATTTAAACCTTTTCCTAATTGACTTAAGCTAAACCAAAACAAGCCTGGTTTGAACTGAAATAACAGTGACCACATAGCCTTTTGCACTGATTTAACTAAATCTGTTTAAAATGTCACCTTAATTGAAGCCAGTACAACTCTGTGTGTAGACAAGTCTTTAGGATGCTTTGTACCACCGAAGAGATGCAAAGCAGACTCAAAAAAACCAAGGATCTAGTAGTACAGCTGGTGTTTTTCAAATATGGCCAACTTTGCATCAGTATCTTTGAGAGGGCTCCCAAATACCTACCTATATTTGCTGTACTTCCCTTCCTTGCAATGTTATACATCATGATGAATGTACTTATTTGTTTATTCACCTTTTTAAAAAAGTTAAACAAATGAGTGAATTTTTGTTATGCAAAGTTATCTGATTTGTTAGCTATGTCTTGCCTTGTGCTTCTTTCACAGCAGCAGACTTTGCACGTTAGACTATTTCTATAGTACTGCAGAAAGTAAGAGAGAAATCAGATATACCCTGGTATCATAAAAATAACTTATTATCTCTTCACATTTCACTTCTGTCACTTGCAGTAAAAGCCCAAATGAAATTTTCAACACCAAAGTGGACGATCTTAAAGCTAATCCTGACATTCCAAATTTGAAAGTAATGTATTAGCAGAATGAGGTCAGAGATTAACAGTGTGAAGCACATTAACCAAATGCTAATAGAGGCACCCGTTTCTATAACTCCTAATTTCGTGGTACCTCTACTATTGCATAGAACATGAGTCTGAGTCACTGCTGAATTATGCAATGGGGACTCAGGCCTGCAAATTTATAACCACTGTGTTTTTAAAAAAAAAAATTCTCTCAACTTTTTACTGTCTGCTTAAAAAAGGCTGGACGTGGCAATGTAATCCTCAAGGAGATCGAAACACTTATTGTTTATTTATTTGTGTTGTGGTGGTAGAAGTGCCAGCAGCCCTGCTCATGGACCAGGTTCCTGTTGTGCTAGCTTTTGTACAAACACAGCACAATGAGGCAGTCCCTGTCCCAAGATCTTATGAGCCAGTGCCTGTTTCTGGTCCTACGTGGCTAGGTAATTGCTCTTTTGTCTGTATTAAAGAGGCTATTCCCCACCAAAAACAACAACAAAAGGTTAAGATAGACTTTGACTTTGGTAGAATGATATAGTTTTAAGAAAATAAGTCCTTTCCAACCCCACTGCTCTCCTGTATACACAAGACTCAGTAGCATTTTCTTCTCCTCCCAGAAGAACCTGTATCCTAGCTCGTGATGCCTGTTGTTCTTACGGCAGCTTTTCAAAAGCGGTTCAGGTCTCCACCCTCACCTCTCTCAGATCATTTTGTAAATACTCAGGTCTGCAGCATCTACTGCAAAAATAAAAAATATATATTAACACTTTGCACTTGTTTAAAAGAAATGAGCAAACCCTGACACCTGGACAACCCAGACAGATGTATACTTAACTGAGCAACCATGTCATTATATCTCTGTAACCTATGCCTCTCCACAGCCCTCCACCTGCTAGTGCATGCTGTTATACTCACTTGTCTATCATTTCCAAGACTCTGCCTGAATGCTTCATAGGGGAGCCAGGAGCCAGATGCTACTGCTGCACTTCTACTCAGCAGCCAGACATGCCCTGCAGACCTTCTGTTTTTGCTGGGGTGCAAGACATTCCAAAAGATGTGGGGAGGAAGTGAGCTAGGGCTCCATTCTCTGATTCATTGGTACAGAGGAGTATGATTTTCTATCTGAGGAGATATAGCAGCAAACATGATCCCTCTGGACGTCTGCTTTTCCTGAGACCAAATTCCTCCTGGAACTCTCCTGGGGTGATGTGGTTCTGCACTGCCCCCTGCACAGGGCTGTCCCTAAATAGCCTGACAGACTCCATAGATGGGAAGCTTTCTGTAGCATGGACCTGGTTTCTTTGTGCTTTCTCTGAGGTACTTAGTGTACAAGTGCTCTATAATAAGAAGTAATAAAAAGAATGAAAACTTGACACTCAGGAAAGTCACAAGTAAGCTTCCAGCCCTAACTTGAACTCTGCTTCATATTCCCATCCACCATCTATCTGCATGTTAGAGATCCTCCCCAGTTGCTCTGTTGTATATACTTATATTCCTTGTATGCTGTTTAGTTGAATGATGAGAACTTGCAACCTCCTTTCCATCCAATATTGGCTACTGGGTTTCTCCACTACACATCGGGAGTTTGAGGGAGACAAGAGACGGATCCCTATATCCTTGGGATTTGAGCCCCATACTGGAGATGGCCCACAGAAGCTAGCAAGTGGTTTACAACTGATTGCTCACAGACAGCTACCTGATGCCAATGCAACATGCAGAACACTTTGGTCAGAGCAGAGATTCCCAAACTGTGATCTGGGCAAAACTTTCTGATTGTTCGCTGAGATCTAGTTGGTCACATAGTTTTGGTGCCCCCCCCCATACTTTTTTTTTTAAGTGAGAGAAAGAGAACATATAGGAGGGACAGATGAAAGGTACTTGAAAAGTAGAGTGAAACTACTTTTTCATAGTGGCCAAACATTTTCACACTAAACACACCAATGTATATAAATTCCTTACCTCCCCTCCCCCCATGGAAGTAAATGCTCTAGTTGCTATGAAGATGTTATGGGATCTTTAAGGAGAAGATTATGTCATGGTGGTCACCATTGTCACAGAACCTTTTGCTATTTGTGTGGACCCTACACTTTGATCTAGTCTTCTCTGAAACTGGAATTAAATCAAAACAATCTAAGAAGCAGTTAACGTATTGCAGCAAGGTCCACAAGAACAGTTCATTAGTTCACTTCATTCAGCTGTTGCACATTAACAGTTTGTTAGTTTGCTTTGCTCTAGTCCTGTTTCAAAAAAGCGAACTAACAGACTATTAATCTGGTGCAGTTTACACAATGTTTTGTTGCTGTGACCATAGGTGCTGACTCCATGGGTGCTCCAGCCCTGGAGCACCCACCAGCAGCTCTCCTATCAGCATTTCCCACTCCCCCCAGTGCTGTTCCACAGTGTGTAGGAGGCACTGGGTGGGAGGAGTGAGGGCAGGGTGTGCTCAAGGGATGGGGTGGAAAGGAGCAAGAGAGGCAGGGCAGCTGTGGAGTGGGGATGGAGCGGGACAGAGGTGGGGCCTGGGGGGAAGCAGTGGAGTGGGGCGGGGCCTGGGTGGACTGGGGGGCACCCCCCACACATTAGAAAGTTGGCACCTACAGCTGTGACCATAGCATGAAACTATCTATTTTCACCATGACTATGCCATAACAAAATGGTATCCATAGTAATCATGAATGGGATGGGAAGAGTCCATAGGACAATTTGTCTATTAAGATGTTATCTGCACTATGGAATAGTTTGAGAATCCCTGGGTAGAGAAACAAGAGAGGTTCTGGGACTATCTCATCCCACTTAAGATATGTCTCATGACTTGATGTCTGACATGAGAGAGACTTGATCAAGGAAAGAGGCAAGATGAAGTTGCATGTTGTAAGTTGTGTGCTGCTTGCAGCAAAAGAGGACTGCTGAGTAGGGCCTAAGTATGTGTCAGGTTGCCTCATCCTTTCATAAGGAAGGGGGCACAAGTGAAGTGTATGTGGCACTTTGGGGGTGTGACATAAATAAATAACCTGCATCACTTTAAAAATCCTTTACAAAAATGTTAAAGTTGCAAGCACTTAAAAGTTAGGAAATGCCAGAATTCAGAGTTGCCTGTGTGACTTTAATTTGACCCCTTGTGCCATATGCATTAGGATATACCTTTAATGACATGATCATATATTTATTTTTTCTGCGCTACCCCCCTTCCTCATTCAGTGTGCAGGATTGGCAATGCTTAATTAATAAGTAGCTATTCAATATTTTGTTTTATCCTCATTGTTCAGTGTCTGACCCTGGGCCTTATTTACTGCACACTATTCAAACCCTGCTCTCAATACAGAATTATTATTTTTCTCCTAGGGATAGTATAGTATCTGAAATCTTCAGAAACATGAACTAATTTATCTTCACAACTCTCATGAGGTGAGGGGGTATTATTGTTCTCATTTTAAAGATGAGGAACTAAGGCACAGGGAAATTAAGGTCAAATTTGGGGTGCACAATTAGAAATGACTACAACCTTATTTTCCAGCATACTTAGCATCATACAGCACCCTCTGTGTTCAAAATGCAGCATCCAGTGACCCCAATTGAATCTGTGAGTGCTCAGCACTTCTGCAAATCTGACCCCAGGGTAGTTAATTGGGCACCTAGAAAATGAAGAACACACAATTACTGATCACCTGTGAAAAGTTTGGCTTAGGTAGCTTTCCCAGCCATACATAGGAACTCTGTAGTAGAGGCAGGGACAGAATCCAGTTCTACAGGGCAGCATTCAACTTCCTGAACCGTGGGATAATCCTTTCTCTTCCTGCCATCCCGTGCCTCGTTCGCAACACACCTCCAAACTCCTGAAATAAGTGAAACAGGGCCTTACAGAGAAACAGCCTTCTTCACTATACACTCCTAGATCAACTCCAGAACATGGCTGGATGGTTTGTTGTAATGGTAGATGTCTGAATTGTTTGTAGGGATTGGGTCTCTGTTCCTTATTAAGCAGATGAATTAAGAAGATATTCCAGCGTACATGAGGAAGACAAATAAAGCAGGTTGGCCACTCTGGTTCATAATGATATGGTGGATGAAGTTAATGTGGTCTCTGGACTTCTTGCAAAGGGTACATTTCAAGATGATGTGGTATCTGACTCAATAGCAAGACAATGGAGGGTTGAATTTCTTGTCTTCATAAGGCGGTGGTAGTTCACCTGCCAGTGTGTGGAAATTAATACGGCTAGTGATGGTCTGTAGTCCATATCAGAAATCTATATAAGGAAATTATATATAAGTAAAGGTGTCTCATATTTAGGTGGAGAATGCATGAATACATAAGGGCAGAGTTAAGGTTGGTATCTGAACCTAAAATGAGAATGTCTTGAGTATTTAGTGCTAAGATTTTTTCTGAAAGCTATTCTAGTCATGTTTTACATACAGTCTCTAATAACTATTTTAACTCTTTTTTTCTTTCTGAATTTCCTTAATTTTTGTTGAGGAAAATGGCTTTTGAATTTTATGTAAATCAAAAAAGGCAGATGTTGCTTGTTAGTTTAGTGAGTATTTCAACTGATGTACTCTTTGCACTTTCTCTAAGAAAAAGGAGGTTTTCAGCCCAATTTCTAGAACAAACAGATGAATACATGCACAAAGAACAAGCAAAACGTCCAAACATTTTGAGGTTTGCCTGTTACTAATTGTGTTGTTCCCTTTTGAATCTGACTTGACTTAAAAATTAGTGAGGAAATATGATGGATTCATTGTACGGCTGTTGATTAATCACAGTTAACTCATGCGATTAACTCAAAAAATTAATCATGATTTAAAAAATGAATCGCAATTAAGTGCAGTTTTAATGGCCCTGTTAAACAATAGAATACCAATTAAAATTTATTAAATATTTTGGATGTTTTTCTATGTTTTCAAATATATTGATTTCAATTAAAACACAGAATACAAAGTGTACATTACTCACTTCATTATTTTTATTACAAATATTTGCACTGTAAAAATGATAAACAAAAGAAATACCCCGGTAGTATATTTAGTTCACCTCATACAAGTACTGTAGTGCAATCTCTTTATCATGAAAGCACAACATATAATGTAGATCTTTTTCTGTTACATAACTGAATTGAAAAACAAAACAATGTAAAAATTTAGAACCTACAACTCCACTCAGTCCTACTTCTTGTTCAGTCAATCGCTAAAAGAAACAAGTTTGTTTACATTTGCAGGAGATAATGCTGCCCGCTTCTTATTTACAATGTCACCTGAAATTCAGAGCAGATGTTCGCATGGCACTTTTGTAGCCGGCATTGCAAGGTATTTACATGCCAGATATACTAAACATTTATATGCCTCTTCGTGCTTAAGCCACCATTCCAGAGGACATGCTTCCATGCTGATAACGCCCATTTAAAAAAAAATGCATTAATTAAATTTGTGACTGAACTCCTTGGGGGAGAATTGTATGTGTCCTGCTCTGTGTTTTACACATATTCTGGCCCATTTCAAACAGTTGACAAGAAGGTGTGAGTAACAGTGTGTGTGTGTGGGGGGGGGAATTAGCATGGGGAAATAGCTTTTAGTTTGTGTAATGACCCATCCATTACCAGTCTTTATTCAGGCCTAATTTGATGGTGTCCAGTTCGCAAATTAATTCCAGTTCTGCAGTTTCTCATTGGAGTCTCTTTTTGAAGTTTTTTTGTTGAAGAATTGCCACTTTTAGGTCTGTAATTGAGTGTCCAGGGAGGCTGAAGTGTTCTCCTAATGGTTTTTTAATGTTCTAATTCTTGATGTCTGAATTGTGTCCATTTATTCTTTTGCGTAGAGACTGTCCGGTTTGCCCAATGTACATGGCAGAGGAGCAGTAGAGACTGTCCGGTTTGCCCAATGTACATGGCAGAGGAGCATTGCTGCCACATTATGACATATATCACATTGGTAGATGTGCAGGTGAACGAGCCCCTGGTGGTGTGGCTGATGTGATTAAGTCCTATGATGGTGTACCTTGAAAGATATGTGGACACAGTTGGCAACAGGATTTGTTGCAAGGATAGATTCCTGGGTTACTGTCTTTGTTGTGTGGTGTGTGGTTGCTGGTGAGTATCTGCTTCGGGTTGGGGGGCTATCTGTAAGCGAGGACTGGCCTGCCTCCCAAGGTCTGTGAGAGTGAGGGATCGTCCTTTAGGATAGGTTGTAGATCCTTGATGATGCACTGGAGAGGTTTTAGTTGGGGGCTGAAGGTGACGGATAGTGACGTTCTGTTACTTTTTGTTGGGCCTGTCCTATAGTAGGTGACTTCTGGATACTCTTCTGGCTCTATCAATCTGTTTCTTCACTTCAGCAGGTGAGTATTGTAGTTTTAAGAATGCTTGATAGAGGATCTCTATCTGTCTCTGTCTGAGGGATTGGAACAAATGCAGTTGTATCTTAGAGCTTGGCTGTAGACAATGGATCGTGTGATGTGGTCTGGATGAAAGCTGGAGGCATGTAGGTAAGTATAGCAGTCAGTAGGTTTCTGGTGTAGAGTGGTGTTTATGTGACCATCGCTTATTTGCACTGTAGTGTCCAGGAAGTAGATCTCGTGTGGACTGGTTCAGGCTGAAGTTGATGGCGGGATGGAAATTGTTGAAATCCTGGTGGAATTCTTCAAGGGCTTCTTTTCCATGTGTCTATATGATGATGATGTCATCAATGTAGCACAAGTAGAATAGGGGCATTAGGGGACTAGAGCTGAGGAAGCGTTGTTCTAAGTCAGCCATAAAAATGTTAGCATACTGTGGGGCCATGCAGGTACCCATAGCAGTTGGTATATATTGTCCCCAAATGTGAAATAGTTGTGGGTGAGGACAAAGTCACAAAGTTCAGCCACCAGGTTTGCCATGACATTATCGGGGATATTGTTTCTGATGGCTTGTACTCCATCTTTGTGTGGAATATTGGTGTATAGTGCTTCTACATCCGTAATGGCCAGGATGGTGTTTTCTGGAAGATCACCAATGGACTGCAGTTTCCTTGGGAAGTCAATGGTGTCTTGAAGATAGCTGGGAGTGCTGGTAGTATAGGGCTTGAGGAGAGAGTCTACATAGACAGACAATCTATATGTGTCAGTTCAACTTTCATGATAAAGAGATTGCACTACGGTACTTGTACTAAGTGAACTGAAAAATACTATTTCTTTTATTTTTACAGTGCAAATATTTATAATGAATATAAAGTGAGCACAGTACACTTTATATTCTGTGTTGTAATTGAAATCAACCTATTTTAAAATGTGGAAAATATCCAAAAATATTTATATAAATAGTATTATATTATTATTTAACAGCTTTTTAATAACAATTAATTTTTAATAGCTTGACAGCCCTAGTTCATTGGCATAAATTCACCTGCTGAAAGTCCTCAGTCATAAAGTGTGGTTATTTCACTTGGCAAATATCACAGTAAATATATTATAACTTTAGAAAAGCTTTTTCTGCTCAGCTCTGTTAATGAAGCCAAAATGTTTCTCTCTTCATCTTTGTTTAATTCTTCATTTAACTAATGAATTAATTTAGAATTAGGACTTAAATTATGATAGCTGTATTAATAATAGATGAGCACCATTACAAAGGGCTAATCAACCTGTTAAAATATTTTAATAACTTGTGCAACATAATGTTAGTGCCATAAAGATCTCATTTGAAGAATTCTTTTGAATGGGTTACATTTTCATTGTTACTGATGAAGCTAATAAATTTAACAGTTATGAACCTACCCCTCAACTTTTCATTGCTGTAGAATGATGTATATAGGGCCAAATCCTTAGCAGGTGCAAGGGAGTATAGCTCAATTTAAGTCAGTGTATCTACACTGATTTACACCAATCCAGAGACTTAAACTGTGAGTCTCAGAGAGTTGACCACATGATTAGCACAACAGGGGAAAATGGTATCTTTCACATCTTTCCCCTGTCCCATTACTTCTCATTCCCTCTGTGCCAATCTTCTTCCCTTCCCTTTTTCCTTGTTTCTTGCAATTCCACCATGCCTATGATTGTGGGAGCACTGCTTTTGCTTCTCTCAAACTACTGGAACTACTTTTATGCTGCTACTTGGCCTTCATTTTGTTTGGCAGGGCATGGTTTATTGCGTCAATCAGAGCTGGAATGGCCTCAGCAGGTTTAGGAGGCAGCGCCGCCCAGAGGATTCAGGGGGCCTGGGGCAAAGCAATTTCGGAGGCCCCTGCCATAAAAAAAAGTTGCAATATTATAGAATACTATTCTCGTGCTTGCCTCTGTGGAGCCCAGGGCTTGGGGCAAATTGTCCCCTCCCTCCACCCCCCAGGCAGCCCTGTTAGGAGGGTCTTCAGAATAACTTCTCTCTCTCTCTCTTTCTCTGTTTTTTTCCCTTAATTGCCTTCTGTCCACCGTGGTCACACCAGTATGTATGTTACAGGCATGCACATTTGGGGAGAGTTGGTGAGATGTTTTACTGTCCTACTTAATTCGCTCATTTTCAATGAAGAGAGTGTGTTAGAGATCTTGGCTTGATATAAAAACTGGGTTCCTGTATTTTGAGGCAAAATGTAAAATGGCGGGACAGGATTAAAAACACAATGCAGCCCATCTTGCTTCAGGAAAATGAGGGACGTGGTTTGGTAAAGAATGAGGTTTTTTTTCTGTCATTTTATCATAATTGTTATATTTGTACAAATGGTCCTCATTAGGCTGCATACTGCAAATTTGCTCTCACTCTGAGGTTCTCCAGTTACTTATAATCTAGAGTAGGGGTGAACAAACCTTTTGGCCCAAGGGCCACACCTGGGTACGGAAATTGTATGGCGGGCCGTGAATGCTCACGAAATTGGTGTTGGGGTGCAGGACAGGGTGAGAGATCTGGTGGGGGAGCGTGGGCTCCAAAGTGGGGCCAGAAATGAGGAGTTCAGGGTGTGGGAAGGGGCTCTGGGCTGGGAGGGGGAGTAGGGTGCAGGGGGGTGTGAGGGTCCGGCTAGGGGTGTGGGCTCTAGCGTGTGGCTGGGGATGAGGGGCTTGGGGTGTAGGAGGGTGCTCTGGGATGGGACTGATGGGTTCAGAGGGCGGGAGGGGGATCGGGACTGGGGCAGAGTGTTGGGGCATGGGGGGGTTGAGGGCTCCAGCTGGGGATGCAGGCTCTGGGGTGGGGCTGGTGATGAGGGGTTTGGGTGCAGGAGGGTGCTCCATGCTGGGAGCGAGGGGTTCAGAGGGCAAGAGGGGGATCAGTGATAGGGCAGGTGGTTGGGGCACGGGGGGGTGGCTCAGGGGTGCAGGCTCCAGGCAACACTTACCTCAAGCTGCTCCTGGAAGCAGCGGCATGTCACTCCTACACAGAGGAGCAGACAGGCGGCTCTGCTGTGTGCTGTCCTGTCTGCAGGCGCCACCCCTGCAGCACCCATTAGCCGTGGTTCCTGACCAATGGAAGCTGCAGGGGTGGCACTTGTGGTGGGGGAAGCATGCAGAGCGGAGCCTCCTGGCTGCCCCTATGCGTAGGAGCCATTGAGGGGACATGTCGCTGCTTTTGGGAGCCACACGGAGCAGCCCCCGACCCTGTTTCCTGGCTGGAGCAGGGCAAACCCCAGACCCTACTCCCCAGCAGGAGCGTGAGGGCCGGATTAAAACGGCTGGCGGGACGGATGTGGCCCATGGGCTGTAGTTTGACCACCCCTGCCCTAGAGTGTACCATACACCTATGGCAAGAAACCCCCTTTCCTTGATTTGATAGTGTCAAAAAAAAAAAAAGTCCTGGACACAGTTTAATTTAGATTGGAATTTTATAAACTTTTAAAGAGAACTGTCTTCATGTATTTTGATACTTTTCTGAATGATATTTGGGCACTGGATGGGGTGGGGGACTATTCCCCATAGAATTGCATGCACATTATGCACAGACCACATGCTTTTCTCAAGAAGGGGCTGTTTTCAGGTAGCTCCATGGCCAGGATCATGAAGCCTTGTGAATGGACAGAGAGGATGGATTGAAAGCAAAGGTGGAAGGACGAGTATGGGGTCCTTTTTCCCAATCAGAAGTAACTCACTGAAAATGTTAATAAATACTACTCTATCTGGATGGGAACCCATGTGAATTTTGGAGGAACCCCAGATTCTGGAGCCCAATACCTCCCCTTTCACTGTACTTGGAGCAAACCCCAATTAAATGGTGTGAGGTTCTCCCCTCCCCATGCTCTCTTCTGTGGTTTTTTTGTCCCTGCAGGAAGTGTTCTCTGTGAGTTCTTAAAATTACATATTAAAATCATTCCTTCTTTAATCTTTGCCTCATAGCTTCTCAAGTCTGTCCTCAATGTCAGTTTTAATATTTTTTTTTCCTCTCAAATCAAAGCCAAAGATGAGTGAGTACTGAAAACCTTAGAGTCCAGATGAGTTGAGTAGTACATGAAACTGTTATTTAGCTGACAAGTCATAAATCCTTTGAAATTATACCTTGGACTAACCTTGTAATCTAGCTACGCATTTTCCGATATGTTAAATGCTGGAAAAACACTTGATGGACTGCAGTGGAAATTATATATGTGAATTCACAGAAGTGTATGTTTGGTGCAATGTTTACTAACTGGAGTAAAATTATGAAGGATCCTTTTTTGTTTCTTTCACAGAGGGATTTATTTCTGCTTCTATTTATGTTAACTTAAGGCCCTCCGGTCCACAGTCCTTTGCCCTTATTTTGTCTTGTATAGCCAGAGAAAAGGTTAAGTCTGTTGATGAAGTGGATGGTGAAAACCTTTACATGAAATAAAAATGGCACTACATCTAGTCCTAGTTTCTTTTGTCTACTTACCCTCTCATTCCCCATATTCTGTCCCACCCCTCTTGCCTTATCAGACCCTTTGTCTCCTGCTGCCCTTCGTGTCCCAGGTGCCATTTCCCGTGACAATAGCTGTATCTTACCTTGCCTCTTTTAAATCCTGCTTAGAACTCACTATTTTCTTCTAGCATTCTGAAATTCTATCCCTCCCCGTCACGCTCTTTGTTCTCATATCTCATCCTTACTCTCCCAAAAAGAGAAAGAAAAGGAAAACCTAAATATAAAAAAAACACAAGTCAGAACTAGCAAGCTGTATATGTGACACAACAAAATGAATTCTGCTGTATGCACTTCACTCACTGTAACCTCCATCCTTTCTTCTCCTCTCCTGCTGCCTTTGGTCATCATTCACTGCACTGCAATGTGTTGGCTTTTGGGCTTGCAAGCTGTTATGAATAGTGTGTGTTGTGGGTGCCTTTAAAGTTTCTTTTCACCTTTTTACCATTAGGTAATGTATTGGTATGAGCATGCTTTCCCTGTCCTTAGAATAGGGAACAGCATTAATACTGGTAATTGTTTAACATCGTAACAAAAAGCTTAAATATAGCTATCTAAGGGCTCCCTCTGGATTATGTAATCCCATTGAAGTCAATGTGATTATGTGTAGGCATACAGATTCATGTGGTCGTAACTGTTTACAAGATGAGTCCCCTAGAGCCAGATTCTGCCTGACCCCTATGTGAGGGCACAGAGGAGGAGGGAGAGCATTAGAAAAGCCTCCCCTCCTCCCACCCCACATAGCTAGCCTTATTGGAAGTACAGGGACTGTTCCACCCATCTGCTCTGAAGGCACATGATGCCCCAAAGAGAACAGGATGGAGGAGGCTGGGCAATCTCACTTACCATCAGCTGGAGAGCCCCACTGGCAGGGGGTAGTAAGCTTCACCTCTCAAAAAACTGTAGTAGGGAGTGCATAGCCTCTGAACACCCATTATTTCTGGGAGAAATTCTCCTTTCTGAGACTAAATACCCCCCCCCCCCCGCCAGTGCTCCTTCCGTGCCAGTGTCACTGTGGGTAGTGTGTTAAATGGCACAATCAAGCCCTTCTTTGACTGTAAAATGCTCAGGAAGAGGACCTTCTCCTCTCACTTCTCCATGAAATACAATACCTACTTATAAAACAGTATAAATAAATTAATATCAGTCTAAGAACATAAGAATGACCACAGCAGGGGTCAGACCACTGGTCCATCTATCCTATGTCTGATCTGACAGTGTCCGGTTTCAGAGGGAATGAACAGAACAAGGCAATTATCAAGTGATCCATCCCCTGTGTAACCCTTCTGCCCCTCTGAGTTGGCAGCAACAAGGGCCGGATTCAGTATCCAGGGGTTCCGTTTCAATAACACAATGCGTAACCGGCCCGAGCCCCCACCAGTGACCTGGGACACTTATATACCATCTCCCCGGGCACCTCTAGGAGGCAATACTTCCCCTCTCACAAGCATGGAGTCTGAGTGTAACAAAATCCTTTTAATAAAGGAGGGAAACAATGTGGCATCACATTGGAAAAACACCACAAACAGGATTATAACACAAACCATAAGCAAAAACCCACCTCCAAATACGTTTGGCAATGTCCTTTCCCCCTTAGGGTCTTAAGTCCAATCACCCCAAAGTCCAACAACCCAAAAGTCTCTGGTCAGTGCCACCCCAGAGTTCAAAAGTTTATCTGCAGAGTTTTCCCGCCCCCAGCCTGAGTAGAAATGGTGGAGGGGGGCCAAGACAGGGTGTTAAGGGACACCTTACGTGGGCCAGGGCCCACTGCTCTGTCTCTCCGTGGAGTTCTGCTGCAGCCTTCACCACGATCAGCTCCACTACACCAGCTGTGCCACTCCTCCAGCCGACCCGTGAGCCACTCCAGCTGTCCCCGCAAACCGCTCCACTCCGCTCACTGTTCCATGGGCTGCTCCAACATGCTGCGAACTGCTCCACTCTGCCAGCCACTTAGCAATAGGTCTTCAGGCTCCCCCACTAGTTAACACAGCACTTAGTGATCTCAGCTCAGCTCTTTTAGTGATTTCAACTCTTTCAGCTTGTAGTAGGAGAGCCCCGGTGCTGGTGCACCATTGGCCCAATGTGAATTCAGCTCAGCAGGTTCTAGATGGACTCCTAATGGAATCAAAATTAGCTCTACTCTTTAACAGTGGAGAGAGGAGGATGTGCAATTGGTGTTCCAGGCCCTCAAAAGGGGCCCATACTATCAGGTACACACACCAGTCTCCAACCTCTCTCAGTCCACTGGGTTTTGGAACCCATGTCCCTTATCTAGCAAGTACTACTTAATTAAGGTTGATTCATCTCTGTCATAAAGCAGTCTCATAGTTCCTCATTCACATAATCAGGGTAACAACACTTGATTCCTCCTGCCCCAATAATCAAAGAAATTGGGGATCCCAGGGCTGTCAAAATACCCATCCCAGGCTGGCGTGGGCTATGCTAGGTGGGGTGGGTGTGCCAAAGCAAATACCTGAAATTCCTTTCCACACTCCCTGAAATTCTTTCCACACTCCCCATAATTTACCACCAGATGTCAGGATAGAGCTCATCCTGACTCTGCTTACACCTGTTATCCAATCCCAGCTTCTGGCAGCCAGAGGCTTAGGGACACCCAGACCATAGGGTTGCATATCTGACCATCTTGGCTAATAGCCATTGATGGACCTATCCTCCATGAACTTATATCATTCTTTTTAGAACCCAGTTATATTTCTGGCCTTCACAACATCCCCAGCAATGAGTTCCACAGGCTGACTGTGAGTTGTGTGAAGAATTATTTCCTTGTATTAATTGTTAATTTCAACCAATTTGCTTGGTACTGAAGTTAGGCTTACTGACCTTTAATTGCCAGGATCACATCCTCTGCAGTGAAGACCGACGCAAAGAATTCATTAGCTTATCTTCTTTGAGTGCTCCTTTACAACCTGGATTGTCCCATGGCCCCACTGATTGTTTGGCAGGCTTCTTGCTTCTGATGTAGTTACAAATAATTGCTGTTAGTTTTTGTGTCTATTGATTATTGTTCTTCAAATTCTTTTTTGGCCTGCCTAATTATACTTTTACACTTGACTAGCCAGAGTTTATGCTCTTTTCCATTTTCCTTGTTAGGATTTGACTTCCAGTTTCTAAATGATGTCATTTTGTCTCTAACCACTTTTTCATTGTTTAGCCATGATGGAATTTTTGGTGGTCTTACTGGGATTTTTAAGCTGAATCAGTCTCTTTCTGTAAATCCATTTTTTCCCATTCCCTTCCCCATGATGGATAATCTCTGTTGGACCATATTAGTACCTATGGGCAGTAGATGTTAGATGTTACCTTCTTTTAAAGAAAAAATTCTTTGATGCAGCAGTTTTACTAACAGTCACTGCTGATTTTGTTCCAGTTTAAAATGAGTACTCTTATTTATAAATTCACTGATAAAATATTGTTTTTAAATCTATGGATGTGCTGGGCAGTGAGGTGTATGTCATCACTGCTAGTGACTGAAGGCAGAGTAGAGATGCAGGCAGAAGGCTTCTGGGGTTTGTGGGAAGAGCATATTCAGGAACAGCACAGGCTAAATCCAGAAAGAGGGTGCAATATATTCTCCTGCAGCACCAGCCCTGATCCACTGGCCAATGGCAGTGACCACTAGGGTCACCCCCTCCAAAGTGACCAGTACTGCTCATGGAGCTCTTATTCCCCACATCCTTTTCACTTACGGAACACAAGC
This sequence comes from Gopherus flavomarginatus, assembly GCF_025201925.1. Lineage (NCBI taxonomy): Eukaryota > Metazoa > Chordata > Testudines > Testudinidae > Gopherus > Gopherus flavomarginatus. The sequence continues at coordinate 115,942,498 of NC_066618.1, forward strand.
ACTGGTTTTGTCTGTCCTTGGGCATGGAAGAAAGGTTGCCCCACATATTCTATTTTTCCCCTCCCTCCTTCCACCCTGTAGATGCACATCTGGAGCACTTGTGAAACAGCAACCAGAATCTGGACTTCAATTTGCTGGACAGAGATTTCTTCCTCATTTCAACTAAGAGTTGTTCTTCCTTATTTGAGTCTTGCTTTATTGTCAATGTACCATACTTTCCCGACTCACCTCATCTTCATGCACGTTCATACTGTATATAATTTTTCTCTTGGCATACACTAAAAAATCTATTAGCTGTAATTGGAAATTTGAAACTCCTCCAACTGTGGATAGCTTGTATAGTGAAGATACATTTTGCATGTAAATGGAGCACATTATACATCAATTGAATAGAAAACTGATATTTAAAAATCTGGTCACCTTTTATTAGGTTTCTTAATGATTATGCCCCGTTCCTAAATTAAGTTAAAACCATTTCATTTTTCATTTTTGTTTATCTTCTTGCATAGTTTTATTTGGCTAATTAATGTTGTTATTAGGTAGTTTGACATTCCCAGAGATGCCTTCTTGTGTACTGTGTAATTGAAAAAATTAATAAAAGAATTTTTCCATTAAAATGATGTTAGCCTTCTCCACCCTTTGTTTACCACACTTAGAAAATTTTAGATATATTTTCGATTTGATTTTTGGATAAGAGTGTACAATGATTGTTGTTGTGAATGTAGGTGTAGGTCAGCTTCTGATCTTCCTTATACTAGTGTAAGTCAGGAATAATTCCATTTAAGTCAGTGGGCTTGGTTTTCCCTTGTTTTACAACTGGACTAGCCATTTGCAAGTGTGCAAAGTGGTGCAAAACATTACCATAAGTGAGTTGAGAATTCTGACTGGTAGTATTTTACACCAACTTTGTGCTCACTTTGCTTAGGAGTAAGAGCAATATCGGAGGTGGCAGTGGAGAATCGGGGCCTGTGGCTGCATTGTATTCAGTTGTGCTGTTAATAGGTTAAAGCAATCACTTTTTTTCTATGGAACCTTGGGCTGAAATCCAACTTTGGTCACAGTAATAGAGATGGGCTTGAGATCACATTCCCAAATCTGAACATCCCCAAAGTTTGGGGAAGCTCACCTCTAGATCCAGACTTTACAGCTACCTTGTTGTCTATGATGAAGTGTTATGCAACTCCCAGATCCAGATATTTCCCTCATAATTTGGACTATTTTGGTTTGGGCCCCTCTCCAGTCACTTGGCCTGCAGAGTCAGCAGCTAGGACCTCCCATTCAAATTGGTCATTGGTTTCCCCTTGGCCTGGCTGGGAGAGGAGGTGGAATGAGTCTGTCTCACTAGTTCTTTTTCACACCATCTGTTCACAATGATGGTAGTGGCATAAGCCTGAAGCCTTCAGCAGGTTTCTCCATTTGTCCTTTACTTCTGTAATTCTGTATGCATCAGTAACTTTTGTGCTTTAGAAGATCCCATGTTCTTTAGTATTCATTATTGCTGCTGTGATGATGGGTCCACTTCCAAAGTAGACTGGACATGAACAGCGGGTGCATGTGTAGAGGTGGTTCTGTCCACAATCAGAAAGAAAAAGAAGAGTGATGGAATGAGGAGCCAAGTATTGGGAGAATTCTGAATCTGAATTTTGAAGAGACCAACATTGCTGTTTAATGGGGTCTAATCCTCATATATTTAAAAAGTAATAATAAAAATAAATGAACACAGTCATACTTTAAAGTAAGACTAGATTGAGTTCACTCATCCTAGAAGTCTGACATTTCAAAAGATGTCAGCAAGCTCATTTCCATACGTTTCTGAATTATTCTCTGTGACCTGTTTCTTTTCTTTAGAAACTTCAATATGCTGGTCTGAGAAAAATGGTTACTGGCTTCCTTTAAATAGCTTGCAGTATACGGCTGCAGGATTTTATCTGACTCTGGATAGTGAATATCAAAAAAATCTTCCTGACAGTGAGATCTATTAGCCTGTGGAATAAAGTACAAGGGAAATGCCCGAAAACCATATTGACTGAAACATTTAAACGTATATTGCACACAATTCTAGTAAATGTCTACTATGGAACATTTCTACATCAAAAGAGAAACTGACTGAATGGACTAATAGGTCTTTAGCTACTCTAGATTATGATTCTAAACAACCGCTTTAACTGAACTAAAATCCTTTGAGTATTTATATTAACATGTTCTATTTTTGGAAATTCATTTGCCAAAACGTAAATGCGGTATGAAACAAATGCTTTGGAATATGGAAGGAGTCCATTCTTGTAACAAATTAGTATTGGTATATGCTACACATAAGCATCACAGTTGTCAACTATTCTAACATACATGGCATCAATTAAATCATCCAGCACTTTAAACTCTAAAATACAAGCCTGTACCACTTTAGCAAAAGAAACTACTGTACTAGCTACCACTACAGTTTATATAATCTCTTTGTTGACTAGCAGACAACATGATCACGAACACCTGCAGAAGTCTGATATTTCCTTCAGCAAATGACAGTGATACATATACACACTGGCCAATATGTTACAAGACTACTGCATATGTATTCCAGCCAAGATGATATATGATCATTAAAGTGATGTACTGCATCTGAGACTGGCTTAGTAGATCCAATGGCAGTATTTGACCCTACATGTGCTTTTTACTTTGAGCATTGTTGAATTAGTGTCCTGATGGGCAATGGGCAATCACTCGTTACTGAGTATGATCATCTTCCAAGGGAGTTATAGGTCCTCAGGTGGCTGCTAAGGCCAATCCTTGAACCACAGGTTCTATTGCAATGAGTGCAGATGTTTTCGGGCTCAGCAGGAGACTGTTGACCATGACTGGAAACCAGTCTCTCCTTCCTTCTGTGCCTTTTGTCCTCTTCAGCTTGTCGGCGAGCAAGTTCAAAATGCAGGGGACCATCACGTAGGACTTCACTCCATTTTAAGCATTCCTGGGCAAGTGTCTCCCAAGTGTCAATGTCAATATTACACTTTTTTAGGTTATCCTTCAGTAAGTCCTTATAACACTTCTGTTGTCCACCCACATTATGGTATCCTTCTTTCAGCTGAGAGAACAGGACCTGTTTTGGGAGGCAATGGTCTGGCATCCGGACAATGTGACCAGTCCAGCAGAATTGCTGATTGATGATCATTGCCTCAATACTGATGGTCTTTGCCTCTTCCAGGACACTAATATTGATGCACCTGTCTTCTCATTTGATCTTCAGAATCTTATGGAGGCAGCACTGATGGTGTCTCTCAAGGACTTTCAAGTGGTGTCTATAGGTTGTCCAAGTTTCGGACCCATACAACAGTGTTGGGAGAATAACGGCTTGATAAACAAGAAGCTTGGTGTCTGTTTGAATATTGTGATCTTCAAAAACCTGGTGCTGTAAACGAGAAAAAACTACACTGGCACAGCTCAGGCGAAGTTGAATTTCTCCATCAATATCTGCCTTGGATGAAAGATGACTTCCAAGGTAGAGGAAATGATTGACATTCTCCAGTGCCACTCCATTGATTTTGATAGATGGGGAATGTACTACTTCATTTGGAGAGGGCTGATAGAGCATTTCAGTCTTCTTGATATTAAGAGTGAGACCAAGACATGTGTAAGTATCAGCAAATACAATTCAAGATAGTTTGAAGATTTTTCTCAGAGTGTTGAGATCTGTGTTGTCATCAGCATACTGAATTTCCACAATAGATGTTGTGGAAATCTTACTCTTGGCTTTCAGCCTGCTAAGCCTGAACAGCTTTCTGTCTGTTCTGTAAATGATTTCAATGCTACCTGTAAATTTCCCAGCAATTAGGTAAAGAATGACAGTGATAAAAACTGCAAACATGGTTGGAGCAATGATACAGCCCTGTTTTACTTCTGTTTGTACTTTGAAAGGTTCGCTCTGGGAGCCACTGCTGCTCAGAACAGTCACTTTCATGTTATCATGAAGCAATTTGAGGACATTGGATGTCCTGATAAATACATCAGTCTTAGAGAGTACAGTCCAGAGGGCATGGCGATTCACAGAATCAAAGTCTTTAGTTAAATCAATAAAAGCCATGTACAGTGGCACTTTTCTTGCAGCTGCTGTGCTGTGAAGATCATATCCACAGTTCCATTACATGGTCAGAAACCACTCTGTGACTCTGGTAAAATTTCTTCTGACAGGGGCAGAAAGTGAGTTGGAAGGATCCATGCCAGAACTTTGCCTTCAATGGCTAAGAGGGAGATACCCTGATAATTTCCACAATCCACTTTATCCCCTTTCTTGGAGAGGGTAACAATCAAGGCATCCCTCATTTCACTGGGTATCTCCTCCTTTATCCAGATTTTAAGGATAAGCAGGTAAAGCTGCCAAATTAGCTCTGATCCATAGTCTTTAAAGATTTCAGTGGGGATGCCATCTAGACCTGCTGCCTTGTTCTTCATCTGCTTGGTGACACTGTGTACCTCATACAATTTAGGAGAGTCTCCAAGCTCATCCCTAAATGGTTGTTGAGGGATTTGCTCAAGGACTTCATCTGCAACCATATAATTATGGTAAAGGAGATCTTCAAAATGTTCTTTCCAGCGAGAACTGATGGCTTCGTTGTCCTTCAGAAGTGTGGTTCCATCCTTAAAGTGAAGAGGATTCATACCATGGCAAATCAGCCTATAGACAGCCTGGGTGGCACTAAAGAAACTACATGTATTGTGGATATCTGCGAGATGTTGGAATCCTTGCATTTTTTCAGTCCACCATTTGTTTTTGAGTTCTCTGGTTTTACGTTGGACTTCCGCCCTCGCCTTGGCATGGGCTTCTCTCTTTATATTACAGTTTGTCATTCTGCCAAGCACAAAATGCCATTCTCTTCTCATTAATGAGTTGCTCAATTTCAGCATCATTCTCCTCAAACCAGTCCTGATGTTTTCTGGTTTGGTAACCTATGGTTTCCTCACAGGCATTGAAGTTTACTGCTTTCAACTGGCTCCAGTGTTCCTCAGTTTCTTCTGAAAACTCTGATGGGAGCTTTTCTTCTAAAACTGCTTGGAAGTGATCATGCTTAATAGGGTCCTTCAAATTTTGAATCTTCAACTTGTCCCTGATCTGCTTCTTTTGCAGCCTCCATTTGGGAGGGGACGATCTTCATTTTCATTGTGGATCGAATAAGGCGATGATCAAGCCAACAGTCATCAGCACTTGTCATTGCTCTTCTGAGAAGTACATCACTACAATCTCCGGCACGAACTATAATGTAGTTGAGGAGATGCCAGTGCTTTGACCATGGGTGTCTTCAAGATGTTTTGTACGTAATAAGAAGTTCATGTTCACCACACTTGGTCGGGAGCAGAAATGCTTTTGCCAACTCCTTTTTTCCCGATTGTTCCCTTCCACAGGTCTGAGTCTCATCCCACACTTGCACTGAAATCCCCCAGAAAGATGATCTTGTCTTCTGTAGGGGTCTCTGATAAAATGGTTTCCAACTGAGAATAAAAATCTTCCTTTACATTCTCATTGGCATCCAGTGTTGGTGCATAGGCGCTCACAATATTTTCCGATTGAGGTTCACCAAAAATCAACAGGCGTGTCGTAAACCACTCATTGATGCCAACTGGTACCTCAGAGAGGCACCTCATGAGCTTGTTCTTTATAGCAAAGCCCATTCCGTGCAATCGGGGTTCATCTATAGATTTTCCCTTCCAGAAGTAGATCTATCCTCCTTTCTCATCCTTCACCTGTCCTTCATCAGCTCTTCTAGTTTCAGACAAAACAGCAATATCGACATTAAACTGACTCAATTCACGAGCAATAATGGCTGTACGTCACTCTAGTCGGTCGCTGTTTGAGTTGTCCATCAGGATACGTACGTTTTAAGTTCCAAAGCTGAAGAGTTTCTTACATTTTCGACCACTGAGATGGTGATCCTGCTGGATGCGGCTATCCAGCCAGTAAATCAGAGGCAAGACTATTTTTAGGTACCTTTTCTAACCCCCACCCCATGTGGGGTGAGCAGAGTGGATCCTAAAAAGGACTGCTCAGTCATGGGTGCAGCTGCAGAGATGCTCGACCCACCTTAGTCCTTGAGCAAGACGACTGTATCACACACCCACCACCAGTGTGTCAGTCTGTAACTAGGAACTTCCAGATTTCACCGTCTTCTTCCTGTTGCCACTCACCAATCGCCACTGGACTTTTGACTTGTGCAGTGTTATTTTTCTCAAAAACTGGAAGATGCCTGTGCGGGACTTCTTTTAAAGTGGAGAGACAACAGTCACCACATTGTCCTTGACAGACAGAGGACTGTCAGGTCATTAGTGTCCTACTCCTTCAAGGGTATAATGATATTTTCCTCAAGTCCTCAAACATTTTCTCCTTCTTCTTCCTGATTTGTTGACTTTGAAAGCCAATGCTCTTCTGGAATTAAGTCTTTATGCAGCTATGACCACTTTCTTGCTATGCTAATCCCTTTATTTTTGCCTGACATCTGATCTTCAACTCAGGTAACAGTTTGCCTCCTATATTTCCTCCTCTCAGTTCCACAAGTCTTGTTTTCTTCAGGGAAAAAAAGGAAAAACTTTTACATCACTGGCTTGCATTGCTAATTCCATTTTTAGTTTTGTTTCATTCCCTAAAATGTCACCTCATGTCGTCTTCCTCCACAGGTAATGGCTTCCAACTTCCCCTGGGGGTACTCAACTCCTGCTCAACCCCAGGTCGCGCCGCACTCCACTACTTCTCCCAAGGTCCCGCCCCCCACTCTGCTTCTTCCCGCCCAGTTCCGCTCCATCCCCTGAGCGCTCCCTGTCCTTGCTCCTCCTCCTCCCTCCCAGTGCCTCTTGCACATCACTGAACAGCTGATCTGCAGCATGCAGGAGGTGCTGGGAGAGTGAGGAGGAATTGATCGGCAGGGCCACCAGCAGGCGGGGAGGGGGGAGGGGAGCTTGGCTGCCAGTGGGTGCTAAGCACCCGCTATTTTTTTTTAATGGGTGCTCCAGGGTTGGAGCACCCACTGAGTTGGCACCTTTGCCTTCCTCCTACAAAGCTTTTGTTGGGGTTTGTTTTCATTTAAATCTTAAATATCTCACTGACGCAACTGGATGGTAGCTCTGTAATTTTTTCTCTTTTGTTCTGTAGTTTCTGTACCTTTGTCTTTTCCCTGTACTGCCTCTAAGAAATGTCCTTAAACCAATCTGAGCTACTCTTTATGCCCTTATCTTGCTCACCATAGCTAGCTCCTTCTTTCTGGTAACTATATACAGTCAATTATGCTCTCTCCTTTTCTATCCTCTAACTTCCATATGACCATTCTGCTTATTTTTTCTTGTGTCCTTTATGTATTTGTCAAACTCATGTTATCCTTACAGAACCAAAGCCATTTCAAAACACCAGTATTTCAAGTGCCATGTGAGCTGTGGTACACATTGTGGTTGAGGTATAGATATATTTTCTGGTCAGCATTTGGGCATGAGAATAATTGAGGGCTAGAACTATTTTTTATTTTAAAAGAAGGATTAAGTTTTGCAGAACCTAATGGAGTCAGAAGAAGAGTGCTGGTACTCATACCAAATCATGCAACTAGCCGATTTCATAATCTCTGTGACTCTTTCATTTCAAGTTTCACAGAGTTTATGAACTTCTTTAGTAAAGGGCAGACTGTATAATCTTCACGAATACTTCATTTCAGGCCTTATCACTCACTCTCACTCATGCCCGTCACCCCAATCGGGGTATGGGCCACCAACAACAGATCTCCAGAGTCCTCTATCCTGGGCCATTCGTTCTAACTGGTGCCAGGTATAGCCCATTTTTTTGCTATCAGCCTGAAGGTCACGTCGCCAGGTGTTTCCTGGACGGCTTCTTTTCCGCTTGCCTTGAGGGTTCCACCGCAGTTCCTGTCTAGTGATGTTAGTTGGCTGCTTGCGTAGTGTATGTCCTATTCAACCCCACCTTCTCCTTCTGATTTCTTCCTCTGCCGGGAGTTGACAGGTCCTCTCCAAGAGGTGGATGTTACTGATGGTGTCTGGCCAGCGGATCTGGAGAATCCTTCTGAGGCAGCTATTTATGAAGGTCTGGATCTTCCTGATGGTTGTTTTGGTTGTCCTCCAGGTTTCAGCTCCATACAGTAGGACTGATTTCACATTGGAGTTGAACAGTCGAATTTTTATTGCCAAAGACAGCTCTCTAGAGCTCCAGATGTTCTTGAGCTGTAAGAAGGCTGCTCTTGCCTTACCAATCCTTACTTTGATGTCTGCGTCTATGCCACCTTGCTGGTCGATGATGCTACCTAGGTAGGTGAAGGACTGCCCTTCTTCCAGGGGGCTTCCATTCAGTGTAACTGGGTCATTGCTAATGGAGTTAATCCTAAGGATCTTGGTCTTGTCCTTGTGAATGTTGAGGCCAACCTGTGATGACATGGCTGCCACTAAGTTGATCTTCTCTTGCATCTGCTGTTTACTGTGCGAAAGGAGTGCAAGGTCGTCAGCAAAGTCCAAGTCATCAAGCTGGGTCCACAACATCCACTGGATTCCATTCCTACGCTCGTAGGTGGATGTCTTCATAATCCAATCGATGACGAGAAGAAAGAGAAGTGGTGACAACAAGCATCCTTGCCTGACTCCAGTTTGCACCTGGAAGCTGTTAGTAAGCTGCCCTCCATGGATCACTCTACAGTGTATACCGTCATATGAGTTCTTGATCAGGTTGACCACCTTTGCTGGAATGCCGTAGTGCCGAAGGAGCTTCCAAAGGGTCTCTCGATTCACGCTATCGAATGCTTTCTTATAGTCAACAAAATTGATGTACAATGAGGAGTTCCATTCTATAGACTGCTCGATTATGATGCGAAGCATTGCTATCTGGTCCGTGCATGATTTATTCTGCCGGAAACCTGCCTGTTCATCTTGTAGCTGTGGATCGACAGCATCCTTCATTCTCTCTAAGAAGACTCAGTTGAAGACCTTCCCTGGCACCAACAGGAGTGTGATTCCTCTATAATTGGCACAGTTGCTAAGGTCTCCTTTCTTGGGGATTTTGATGAGATATCCCTTTTCCAGTCTACCGGAATCACTTCTTCTTCCCATATTTTCTCAAAGAGGGTGTACAACATTTCCACTGAAGCATCCAGGTCTGCTTTCAGGGCCTCTGCTGGGTTGTCATCAGGTCCAGCCGCCTTCCTATTCTTCATCATGGTGATGGCTTTTCTGATCTCGTCTCTGGTTGGTTTATCACAATGAATTGGGAGGTCCTTGTTAGCTGAGTTAATATCTGGTGGATTTGGTGGTGCTGGTCTGTTCAGGAATTCCTAAAAGTGCTCCGCCCATCTGTTCATCTGTTGTTCTATTCCTGTTATAGACTTTCCCTGCTTGTCTTTAACAGGACGTTCTGGCTTGCTGAACTTTCCAGACAGTCGCTTAGTAGTATCATACAGCTGTTTCATATTACCGCTGTATGCTGCCTGCTCCGCTTCTGCTGCCAGTTCATCCACATACTCTCTCTTGTCCTTCCTGATATTCCCCATCACTGCTCTGTGGGCTTCGGCATACTCTTTTTGAGCTTTGGCCTTTGCTGCTCTAGTCCTGCTGTTGTTGACTGCTGCCTTCTTCTTTCTGTCTTCTATCTTGATCAAAGTCTCTGCTGTGATCCACTCTTTCTGCTGGTGTTTCTTAATTCCAAGCACTTCCTGGCATACTGACCTAAGTGTCTCTCTCACTTTCTGCCATCTGTTTAGTACACTGTCTTCCTCTTCCTCAGACTGATCCTGTAATACTGAAAACTTATTCTTCAGCCTCAGTCCAAAATCTTCCTTGGTCTTATGGTCCTTCAGAAGGCTGATGTTGTACTTCACTCTTCTGTCTGATATGTCTATCCAGTTCTTTCTCAGCTTCAGCTTCAATCTGGCCACCACTAAGTGATGGTTGGATGCCGCGTCTGCTCCTCTTCTAACTTTAATGTCTTGCAAGGATCTTCTAAACTTCTTGCTAATGCAGACATGATCAATCTGATTTTCTGTCGTGCCTGCTGGAGATACCCAGGTACTTTTGTGGATCCGCTTGTGAGGAAAGAAGCTACCTCCTAGGACCAGGTTGTTAAGTGCACACAAATCCACAAATCTCTCTCCATTCTCACTCATCTCTCCCAGAGCATGGGTCCCCATGACTTGTTCATATCCTGTGTTGTCAGGTCCAATTTTGGCATTAAAGTCTCCCATAAGGATGATGTCGTCTTTGTCTGGGAGAATCTCTAATATTTTCTGGAGTCTGTTGTAAAAATAATCTTTGTCCTCCTCTTCGCTGTCATTAATTGGAGCATAGCACTGAACAACATTCATCTTAATCCTCTTCATTTTAGTTCTGAAGGATGCTGTGATGATCCTGGGAGCATGTGCCTCCCAACCAATCAGTGCTCTCTGTGCCTGCTTGGACAACATGAAGCCTATTCCCTGTGTGTGGAGTGCGTCGCTCTCTTCATGTCCTGAATACAGCAACAACTCTCCTGTCAACAGTCGTCTCTGCCCCGCTTGCATCCATCTTGTCTCGCTAATGCCTAATAGAGTCAGGTTGTTGCTCCTCATCTCTGCTGCAACCTGCGCCGTCTTTCCTGACTCATACATGGTCCTCACGTTCCATGTGCCTATGGTAATCCTCCTGGTTGCAAGAAGGGTAATCGGCTTAGTGGCTTCCTCACGGCTTTTACCACCCAGCGTCATGCATCTTCGAATTGAAGACCCTTCTTTTTCCAGGGTAAAAGTCTCTGTTGTCTCTATTGTTGACGTTTCTGTAGCAGGTTGATTTTTTACGGAGTGCAGTTGCTAGCCCCACGCCCAACCCTCCTCCTTTATCCTGACTTGGGACAGGCAGATGGCCCCAAAGGACCTCTCTGGTGGAGTTTTCAGGCCTCATAGAGTTTACAAAATCCACTGGGAAACCAGCAGGACTTGTATCTCATCCACGCCATGCCAGTGGATTAGTAACTTCCATAACCCATTGCTGTCTCTACCTCTTGGAGTCCTTTGTGCATCATGCTTAATAGATGGTGAGTCTTGGAAGTGCAGTTAGAAAACAGTTTCCCTAAGGTTCATGGCATTTGCTAACTCCCACCATCACACACAACAGAGCTTGTATATTCTATGCAATTAATTGCTATCCTCCATAAAAATCAGTGACGGGCACAGCTTTAAGGTCTATGTAATCACTGCTGAGTCTCTTTGTGACTTTCAAATTGTGCTGGCTATACTTTATCCGTTACAAATTCCATGCATTCTATTGCTAGTGTTCAAGGAATTTACAGGATTCACTGGTGAAGCTGAAAGATCTTGAAGTCTCAGTGGAATAAATGCCTACAGTTCATGGAAAATAGCCAAATTATAGTTTGAGATCAAAACACAGTAGTTCACTATGATTATTTATGGAGTCTTTTATGGTGCTCAGCATCGTAATACCTGAGTGCCTTATGTCCATAAATAAATTTATCCTCACTACACCCCTGGAAGCAAGTAGAAATTAGTATTTTCATTTTTCCAGTGGGAAAACTAAGCACAGATATTAAATGAGTTGGCTAAGGTCACAGAGCTGGGAACAGAATCCGGATCTTCCAAATTCTGCACTTAATGGAACCTCATTAAACCAAACAGGTTCCATGTAGAGGTATTGCTCACATGCAGCCAGTTGAAGGACTCGGGAATACGGAATCAGGCCGTCTGTTGTTGGGTACAATTCCTCCTCTAATTAGGAGGGAAATGTCTTTCCTAATTCCATCTGTAACCCTACTTCCAAGTGTCAATGTTAACAACCAAGGGCCAGGTTCAATAATATGCCTATGGCCCCCCTTTTAAACTAGTTAAAATGTATGTCTGAAGATCTCACTCCTAGATTTTAGAAATTTAAAATCTAAATCTCTTGATTAACTTTACACAGGTTTCTTCGCCACTCAAACCGCTCAAGAGTCCTTGGGAATATGAAATCACAAATATCTTTTATTTGGGAAAACACAATAACTGGATATTGCCATGAAAATGAAAATATTCCAAACAGTGCATGAGGGTATGGCCAATTCTACATTCACAGTTATTGCCTGGCTTGCTGAGGCCTAGAACTGTGACTCACAAAACAGTCCCCACCATCTAAATCCTTACTCACTAATCCAAATAGACTCATTGATGGTCAAGTATGCGTCTCTTCTCTGCCTATCTGCTCCATTCCACCAAAGCCCACACTACCAAGTCTACCTCCAATCTGCAGTTTACCTGTTCCAGTTTCACAAGGTCTGCTCCATCAGGTTAGCTACTGTCTAGTCTGGTGCTGCAAAGTCAGCTCCTCTACTACTCATCGTGTCCAGCAAAGTGAACTCTACACAGGGTACAGAATCTCTGGGTGGGAGGCCTAGAGCAAAGAACTCTTGGACAAAGTCCCTGCTTTTTCTGATAAAGCCTCACGGGTCTCTATGTTTGAATTTTGGTTCCGTTCGCAGCCAGAGTCCACCTCTGAGTTTAGGGTGACCAGCTCTCTACAGGGTATATCTTCCATAATTATGTGTTCTTTCATGAATACATTAACAAACTATTAGCATTCATAAAATCAGAACATAAACTCAAAATAATGTAATCTCAGTCCATGGGATTATGGGTGAACAAATTATAACTTATGTAAATGAAACCAGCCAGCAGATAGACTGTTCCGTTTCCTCTGCAGAGGGAAGCAGAGGGTTCTAAGATAGTCATCTAGCTCTGGGATTTGCATATCCTCTCTAGTATTCATAAAAGAAGTGAATGATTTGTATTTATCTTCATTTGTCCTCTCCTTGTGCACCTCATAGGAAACATTTTTAGAAGAGTACAAAAAAATGGAACAGAATATGGCATAACATTCCCTTTAATATCGACACAGCAATTTTTATCTATTATTGAGTATATATTATTAAAAATATCAGAAAAATTATACTCTCAGCCGAGCTGTGCTGCATACAAAGATTTAATCCCTTGCTCCCTGGCCACCATCATTAGGAACAATAAGGACAATAAATAGCTCAAAAGGGCAGTAAAATTGAATAACAATAGTGACTCTCCTGGGGAAGAAGGATTTTTAATCATTTTCCCTCTACTGTACCTAAAATTGAAGGTTAGAACAATAAACTGTTTCACAGAGCAGTTTCAAAATAACCTTAAAAACCAGTGTAAGTCTAACAATAGTTCTCCTCTTCTAAAATAAACATGACAATACCAAGGAGACCCTGCTGACATCACCAAGCTCAGAACTTATCCATGCCTCTATGTATGGTGACAGCAGTGGCAGCCTCAGGCTGTGTCTTCACTGCAAGAAAGGGGTGGGTTTTTTACACTGAGATGGCAAGTTATCTATGACAGCAATCTCAATGCAAAATCCTAATGGTGACAAGACCGTTGTAAATGTAACTAGTTAAGATAAACCCGGAGTATCCGGTGTAGGGTTGATCTTGATTAGCTTTGTTCCTTATCTCCACTAGGACTTTACCTAGAGGAAGCTATCATCTTTCTCAATGTAAAAAAAAAAAAACACTTTTTTTTTCTTTTTGCAGTGAAGACAGAGCTATAAACTTTAGTCAGAGGATTAAAGCTACAGCTGCCTTTTCTTCACTAGGTTTATAACATGGTTTAGCCTGACACAAATTAATAATACATCGTATTTTAGTGAAGACACATCCAGAGAGAGGGGAGTTTTAAATCTCCCTCTATTTTGATGTCTTTGGGTGGAGGAGGGAGCCCATGAAGTAGAGCTAAACTATAGCTTAATACATTTTTAAAAAGTGCCTTGCTATTTTACTGCAATGTAAAAACAAAGGCTTCAAACAAAGCTGCAAATTTCTGAGCGCTATTTTGCAACAAGAAATAATTGTGACCACAGTGTTGTGCCCCTTATCTATCTAATCTACTGGTATAATCAGGTCATCAGACATGTAGGGTAGGGTTTTCAAAAGTGCTCATCGTTGGCATAACACTAAACTTCTCATTGAAGTCAGGGGGAGTTTTGCTAAGAGCTATGATTAACTGCAGTCACAGAATTGTGGGTGAAGTGCCCAGGAGATAAGAGGGTGAAATCCATTCTCCCAACTAGTGAACAAGTGTGCTTTATAGCTGCCCCAACCTAAGTGCATCTGCTGTCCCAGCCTATGAGTAGGAATAGAAGCTGTCACTCATCTGTGCTGATTGCACTGGGTACTGGAGCTACTGGACCAATTGGCCCTCCGTACAACAAGGGTTGGGATATTAAAGGTGACCAGTGTGAGCTGGGCATCTAACAGAGTAAAACACCTTTGAATATCCCAGCCTGGGTGTATCTTACCCCACATGAATTATTTTTGTATGGTCTCATTCAATTGTTTTTCTTTTTGTTGATATTTTTTTAAAAAATAGAATAATGAATAAATAGAAGAGTCATTAGCTTGGGTAAAATAAAGTCAACAGAACACTTCAGTTAAGATTTCTCTTTTGGTTTGAGAAATAAATTCAAAACACTGTGGTTGCATTTAAAATAAAGAGAGAAATCTTTCAGATTTGAAGGATTCTACCAGTTTGGGCATGATTCCCTATTCTTAAAATGCTGCTGGGACCCATAATATCTCTCAAATTTGAAGTTCAGCCACTGTAACAAAGTCAGCCCTGCATTACGGTATTTTATTATATTGTATTTTATTGTTTTGTATAGGGCTGCAAACATTCCTCAGGGGGAAATATATAAACAAAATACCTAATGAATTATTATTTGTATTTATTTATTTATTATTTAGGATTATTTTACTGCCAATGCACATCTACACATTTCTTTTTTAGAATCCAGGATAGTTTGCCTCATAATTTTCCATTTAGTCTTGTTAATTCATAGGAAAACACAGGCAGAAAGGATCTTTTAGGACAGGGGTTCTCAAACTGGGGATTGTGACCCCTCAGGGCTTCACAAGATCATTCCATGGGGGGTTGTGAGCTCTCAGCTTCTCCCTGCCCCCCCCAACTCTGCTTCTCCTCCAGAATTTATAATAGTGTTAAATATAAAAATGTGTTTTTAATTTATAAGGGGAGTTGCACTCAGAGGCTTGCTGTGTGAAAGGGATCATAAATACAGAAGTTTGAGAATCAGTGATTTAGGACACCTTCATCCTTCTGTGAGTGCACCTAGTATTTCCTAATTAGTATGTAGATTTAAGTACTTTGTACAGAGCTCAAGAGGTGGAGCTTTCACAATTTCCTTAGAGAAAGTGGTCTGCAGTCCAGTCAAGCTCAGAGATGGGAAATGTTTCCTTATCTGAAATTAAGTCATTTTTTCTTTTGGTCAGTTTTAACGAAATAGTAATTAATTCTTCTTGGGTTTAAGCAATTCCTTTCACTTCTGGTTGCTTGCACCCTTCCAATAATTATAGATGATTATCATAGGCCCTTTCTCTATAGTCTTAATTTAAATCAAACTTTTAATCTTATTCCTGTACTCATAAATCAGTTTCTCCAGCTCCTCTTAATAATTTGTGCTACTCTTCTCTGAATTCCTTATAAATTGTCTACATCTTTGTGGTATGGAGTTTTCCAGAAATGAGCATAATATTTTTAGATGTGATCTTACTAATGCCATACATAGAGATATTGTCACATTCTTGTTTTTCCATGATATGATACCTCTGCCTGTGAAGCCCAAATTTGAGCTGGATTTTTTTTGTTTTGTTTTGACATAGAGTGCTCATAATTATAGAAACTTTTTGACAGAACCCAGTCTGTTGAGTACTCTGGAAGCAGTTAGTGCTGCCAACAGGGAAATCATTCTCTGATTCACAAATCACTGGAGATTGAAGTTGATGTGATATATTTATACACATTGGGCTGATCTTCCCTTCCTTTGCACCTTGAAAAGTCATTTACACATGTTAAGAGGGGATGTAAAGTGATACAATTCTGATTAGGTAGCACTTTACACTCACTTCACACCTGTAAATGCCTGCACAAGGGTGAAAAGTATTGGAGAGTCAGCAACTGGGTATATTTATCTTGAAGTGCCTGGAGGTGGCATGTACACTGTGTCTAGTGAACACAATTGTTGATCCTGAGTCAAACTCGTGATGATTTCCAGGGGGGGGAAAATACCTCTCTGCTTTGTATTTTTCAGTGCTTCCATCAGTCCTCTCCAGTTCTTGAATGTTCTTAGATAATTTCTTTAAAACATAATTAAGTAATGAAATTATTATACAGACACCTTTTGCACCGAACTAGCTTGACTGCTAGAGATTGGAGGGAAATAATGAATAATTTATTAGATGAGTTCATCCATTTTTTACTTTCTGTGAATTATCTACAAGCAGAACTGAACTTTTTACAGATTTGTCCCTTGCTTGAAATTATTCAGCGAATGGTTTCTGTGGGCATATTTTACCCTATTGATTGCTCACCATAGTCTCTCTTGCCCTGGTAATGTTATACACTCACAAAGACAAAATTGTAAAGATTTTAATGTGACCACTGTACTCTGCATTCTGGGAATAAGTAAGTGCTTGAAAGTACATCAGGAGCCAGCCTTTTTGTTGCACACTATGAATCTGTCATATACACCTCCTTTCTTTTTAGCCCTTCAGGCAATTGAAACATTTTTCACTAAATATAGTCTTCTGGCACCAGCATTACTCTTTCCTGAAAGCTGGAAATTGTCCCTTAGCAGACACATCCTAGCCTTCTCCTCCTCCTTCAAAAACATTTTAAAATTCAATCCTGCTTTGACAGTGAGTAAGCTGTCTCTCCCCTGTCCTTTCTAACTTCATTCAGACCAGGAGAGTTCATTTCTCATTCCTTGCCACACATGTGTCAGGTGTTTCTAGTACATAACTCTTGCATCTAAGCTTGGGCATATTAAAAAAAAAAGATAGGAATGATAGTGGTGATTCCAGACAGGAACCATTTGGAAAAATGGGTCAGTAAGAGCTATGAAAGGGGTTACTTCCATAGAACAGTAAAGTGAATGTTTCTAGTGAACTGGAGGAATTGTCTTACCTTTCCTCTAATGGATTCCTGTAGCTGTGTTGAAATGGTCACTATCATGGAGCAATCAGGATTGACAGATGCCCAGTGACTCCCAGAGCAGTGATTTTTATTTCATCTAAAGAGAGAAAAAGCAATACTGGCTGACACAGCAAGGTCTTTGGAGCCTTTCTTAGCTGCGTAAGTCTCTACACATCTCTCCTAAGCGCTCAGTATCCCATGGCAACCTCTTTTCTTAAGGGAGCTTTAGATTTTGACATATCATTAATACATTAGTTCAGGAAGTAAAGCTGCAGAGCTGGAGATTGGCTCATGGATTTAGCTGAGGTAAACAGCGAGGAAATGTAAAGGCAGGCCAAAACCAATTTTATGGTCCTTCCTTTGGGATTAATGCTTAAATTTGTTTGCAGGGTAATGAAGAAAGGTTATCATGCACAGAAAGTAGCAGGTGCAGGTCTAAATTGTACAATAGAGGGGTTTTTAAAGGAAGAAGTTGCAAGATACCAAACACCAAGCATCTTTTTAAGACCAACATAACTTACAATAGCAACTGTTAATTGAAAACAAATGCTACTGCGATTCATTCTAAAGATCAGTATTACACAAAGTCATGATGGCAGAAATATCTGAAAGAGATTATTCATTAGAGAAAATAAACTAATGCTAAGCTATAAACTCTGACAAAAGCCCTTGGCTCTTCTACAGATTGGCTCCAAAATACGTTAACTTGTATAAATCTGTGTATTCAAACACATTAGTGACTGCATTTATTCTGTGAATCGGCAGCCGCAAAGTCTACCCCTTCCCACAAAATTTGTGCTTCAGAATCTCATCTTTTTCTTTCATTTTCTTTCTTTTTTTAATACATTAAATGTTATTTAATGTTGCAAAGAAAACCTTGGCAGATGTTAATCAAGTGTAAACCAAACCAGTTGTCATAGGTTTCACCCCCACTATGAACTTTAGGGTGCAGATGTGGGACCTGCATTAACTACCAGCTTAGATCTGGTCTTGCTGCCACCATCCAGATTTCTGAGTTATCTGGAAAACTCGGTATTCCCCCCCAAAACCTTCCCCTCCCTGGGTAGCCTTGACAGACTCCTCCACTATTTCCCTGGTGAGTCCAGATCCAATTCCCTTGGATCTAAAAAACAGGGAAAAAATCAATCTGGTTCTTAAAAAGAAGGCTTTTAATTAAAGAAAAGAAAGGTAAAAGAAGAAAACCTGTGGGAGCCAGCGTACAAGCTGATCTCACAGACAACAGATTTAAAACTCAGGATGTTCCCCTGGGCAAAAATCTTAATACACACAAGAACACTCAATTTGATAATTCCCCTAATTGCACAAAGCCAAGTTACAAAAGAAAATAAACATAAACCTCTTTATTCCTTTCTAAAACTTACTACTCTCATCAGAGGCTGGTTCCTTGATCTTTTTCACTCCGGCTGAAACTGAAACTCTAAACAAAGGAAAAACTTCCCTTCTTCCTTTTGAAACATCTTGTTCCCCCACTGGTTCCTCTGGTCAGGTGTCAGCAAGGCTAGGTGAACTTCTTAACCCTTTACAGGTAAAAGAGGCATTAACCCTGAACTATCTGTTTATGACACCAGTATTGTCCTGAGTTTGCAGATAGCTAGAAACAGTATCTATGGGAATTATGAACTGCACCTATGCATCTCATATAGGTGTTGAACCTCAAACCAAAAAAGGACACTTTAAATGTCCACACTGTTAATTATTTCACAGCTGATCATGGTAGCAGAAGCATCCAGAAGGGATACTTATCCCAACTTCAAACTGCCTGGTGTGGAATTTACCCCATTGTGACACTGTACCTCATATTCTTCATAGTGATATTATTTTGATATAGTTATCACATAATTATGATGCATTTTATGCAAGAAGAAGGTTATGATTTCCTGAATGATTATCATATTTGTATGTATGTATCATTTTTGTATCTGAAGTTATAAATACTGACTATGTATCCGTACTTCAAATGTAGCTACACCTGGGTAATGCCCACTAAACAAGATGCTTTCAGTTTAAATAGCTGTTTGGGAAGGACCTATTCAGGATAATGAGCCATGAGAAAGAACAGTAGGCCTTAGGAGAAGCTTATCTGCCACCTGGTGAGCCTTCCTGTGAACATGCCAAACAGCCTGGGAATAGGGTGACCAGATCACCACACTAAAATATCAAGACACAATGGCCTCACCCACAGTCCACCCCCGCTTTTCAGAGGATCCCCCCCATTCTGCCCCAGGTCCTGCCCCCTCCCCACTCAGCTCTCCTACTGCGCCCTTCCTCATCCCCAGCCTGCCACTGGCTTGCTGCGTCCCTCCTCAGTCCTCCACCCACCACTCACCCCTTTGGTGCTGACTTCCCCTCTCCCAGGTGGATGCTCGCCCACCCCCGCCTCTTTCTGCCCCTGCAATGCCCTCACCCTGCCCCCTTTCCCCCAAGTTCCCATCCCTGCCCTGCCTCTTCTCTTCCTCCTCCCCTGAGCATGCCACGTACCCCCTCCTGGAAAGCACTGGAGGGGGGTGAAGCAGGAAGTGTGGTGGGGGGTGTGGAGAAGGAGGCAAAGAGGGAGCAGCTTGGCTGCAATTTTTCCCTATGGGTGCTACAGGCACCCTCCTGCTGACCTCCTTACCCGAATATCGGGACAAATGGCATCCCGATCATACATTGATCAGGACACAGGACAGAAGATTAAATATTGGGACAGTCTCGATTTTATTGGGACATCTGGTCACCCTACCTGGGAGTGATGGCTACTATGACTCTGCAAGGATATGTGACCAGGCCACATGATGGTGGACTCCATCTTGGGATGTCAGTAATTTTCCAAAGACTGGTCTGGGAACCAAGCTTTTGAAAAAAGGGTTCTCGCCATATGCAAAAGCTATATAATGCAGGGAGTGGCATCCATCTGTGGTTGTTCATTCCCCACACAAGAAGACTCCTGGAAATACCTGAGGAACAAAGACTGAACTGGGGGAAGTGATGGACCTAGGCTAAAGGGATTTTTCTAACCTGTGCATGAAAGACCTGGGGATTACAAGCTGTAAAGAAAGTGCAGCTTGCCTGTTAAGAATCTGTAGCCTGCTTTTGTCCGCTCTTAGAGTGAGAATCTGCTAATTCATATCCAATCTGTCCAGTATATTAAGTTTGCATATTTTGTTTATTTGCTAGGTAATCTGCTTTGATCTGTTTGCTCTTCCTTAAAATCACTTACAATCTATATTTTGTAGTCAACAAATTTGTTTTTGTTTTAATCTAAACCAATGAGTTTTGTCTGGAGTGCTTGGGGAAAATCTCTGTTTGGTTACCACAAGTGTGCATTGTTCTCTTCTAGGTCTGTCTAGTAATGGTAGTTAACTCACATGATTAACTCAAAGAAATTAATTGCAATTAAAAAAATTAATTGTGATGAATTGCATTGTTAAACAATAGAATACCAAAAGGAATTTATTATATATTTTTGGATGTTTTTCTACATTTTCAAATATATTGATTTCAATTTCAACACACAATACAAAGTGTATACTGCTCACTTTATATTATTTTTATTACAAATATTTGCACTGTAAAAATGATAAACAAAAGAAACAATATTTTTCAATTCACCTCATGCAAGTACTGTAGTGCAATCTCTTTATTGTGAAAGTGCAACTTACAAATATAGATTTTTTTTTTGTTACATAACTGCACTCAAAAACAAAGCAATGCAAAATGTTAGAGCCTACAAGTCCACTCAGTCCTACTTCTCGTTCAGCCAATCTCTAAGACAAACAAGGTTGTTTACATTTATGAGAGATAGTGCTGCCTGTTTCTTATTTACAATTCACCAGCAAGTGAGAACAGCCATTCTCATGGGGTGTTTGTAGCTGGCATTGCAAGGTATTTGCATGCCATATATGATAAACATCCATATGCGCCTTCGTGCTTTGGCCACCATTCCGAAGGACATGTTTCCATGCTGATGACGCTTGTTAAAAAATAAACTGTTAATTAAATTTGTGACTGAACTCCTTGGGGTTAATTGAATGTCCCCTGCTCTGTTTTGCCTGCCTTCTGCCATATATTTTATTATAACATGTATAGTAGTCTCGGATGATAACTCAGCACATGTTCATTTTAAAAACACTCTTGCTGCAGATTTGACAAAACGCAAAGAAGGTACCAATATGAGGTTTCTAAAGGTAGCTACAGCACTCGACTCCAAGTTTAAGAATCTAAAGCGACCTCCAAAATCTGAGAGGGATGAGATGTGGAGCATGCTTTCAGAAATCTTAAAAGAGCAATGCTCCGATGCAGAAACTACAGAACCTGAACCACCAAAAAAGAAAATCGGCCTTCTGCTGGTGGCATCTGACTCAGATGATGAAAACAAACATGCATCGGTCTGCACTGCTTTGGATTGTTATTGAGCAAAACCCATCATCAGCATGGACGTATGTCCTCTGGAATAGTGGTTGAAGCATGAAGGAACATATGAATCTTTAGCGCATCTGGCATGTAAATATCTTTCAATGCTAGCTCCAACGGTGCCATGAGAACACCTGTTCTCACTTTCAGGTGACATTGTGAACAAGAAGCAACGAGCATTACCTCCTGCAAATGTAAGCAAATTTGTGTGTCTAAGTGATTGTCTGAAAAAGAAATAGGAAGGAGTGGACTTGTAGACTCTAAAGTTTTATTTTGTTTTATTTTTGAGTGAAGATATTTTTGCATGTAATTTTATATTTGTATGTTCAACTTTATCATGAATGAGATTGGACTACAATACTTGTAATAGGTGAATTTAAATACTATTTTTTTTACAGTGCAAATATTTGTAATAAAAAATAAATATAAAGTGAGCACTGCACACTTCATATCCTGTGTATTATTTTCAAATATACTGATTTCAATTGTAGAAAACATCCAAAAATATTTAAATAAATGGTATTCTATTGTTTAATTAAAAAAATTAATCATGATCATATTATCGCTTGACAGCCCTATTCTCTTCACATTGAGGGAGAGGCAGACCAGATATTAAGCCCATATACTGGCCAGATTTGACCAGGGCAGGACGGTACTGCTCTGGGGTCCCAGGCTAGAAAGCTGGTGGTTGACGAGCCTGCAAGTAACTGCAGCTGGGTGTGGCCCTACCTGTATAAATGCTGGTGAAAGCGCAGGCTGGAGGGCTTTGCAGCTTCTTACAGCAGCACAGTGTGAGAGGGAGCCCAGGCTGGTGGGTCAGTGGGCTGGGTGGTATCCATGTTCCAGGTGACACGCTGTGGGGAACCCGTCACACCTGTGTTATTTATCTGTATATTACTGATTATATTATTCAATATCCTATTTAATTAACATAAAATCTTCATTTTCCATTTAGATGAAGCTGCTGCACAATCTGGAGATCTTGCAACATTATTTTTATTATTAATTATTAGTTTGTTTTGTAGTAGCACCTAGAAACCCTAATCTTGTATCAGGATCCTATTTAGCCAATCCCGTGATGTTTTTGGGAAGAGGGGGGGCAAACTAATGATGATAGAATGGGGTAGGTAATATTGAGTTATGACATAGCATCTTCCAAGCATTAAGACTAGTTACATGTAATGGCTGCAGTAGTTTTGATACTCATCCGCACTTTATCGTTGTCTGCAATTTCAGAATATATTTCTGAGTGTAATACTCCCTCACTCACCCCGGAGGAGGGAGGTCACTGAAGGGCTGGCAGTAGCCCGCTGCCAAGCATGTCACAGCTTAACTAGAGCTGAAGCCCGTCTGGGTTCTGGCAGCTGGCAAACAACAGTCTCAAGGGGCTGGCTATAGCCTGGCTCAGGCAGCCAGCAAACACTACAGTCTCAAGGTAGGCTGGGGTCTGGGCTTGCAGAGCTCAAGCAGCCAGCAAACAGTCTTAAGGGGCTGGGCCACTCCTCTTCAGAGTGAGAGCCCCTTGCAGAGGCACGAGGCTCAGCCACCCGGGGTGGAGAGGCAGGGGGACGCGGGCCCTCCCTACTCCACCGCGTCACAGCCCAGGGCCCTGGCAGGGGCGGAATCAGATGCCCCGGGATCCAACTGCAACACGCCGACGTGGGGACTCGGGGCTTTTCTGCCAGTCCTCCAGGGGCTGCCCCCGGGCCACTTCCTGTCTCCCCTGGGATGGGTAGCTCTGACATCCAGTCATCGTCTGGCTCCTCTGGGTAAGCTGCGGCGGGCACTCTGGGCCAGTTGTTGTCCGCGTCTGGGGCTTGGGCCGAGCCAAGTGGGCGATCTGCTCCTTGCTGCTCCGGAACTGGCGGGACATCCTTCCCCTCTGCAGGCTTCCCTCTGAATGGGCTGTGGGT
Organism: Gopherus flavomarginatus; assembly: GCF_025201925.1. Lineage (NCBI taxonomy): Eukaryota > Metazoa > Chordata > Testudines > Testudinidae > Gopherus > Gopherus flavomarginatus. Next base: position 115,965,821 of record NC_066618.1, read on the forward strand.
CTGGCCTTTTATACTGGTGGCCACAGCCCTGTCTTTCTGGCAAGGGGGGTGGGGTGGCCTAGGCTCTGCCTTCCAAGGGATGTGTAATACTCCCTCACTCACCCCAGAGGAGGGAGGTCTGTCCTCTTCACTACACTGAGGATAACTTCTCAAAAAATGAATGGAGACAGATGCTTGAGCATCATTCAGTTCTTTGAGCGATAAGGCCTTTTCTCCACATAAATTAAATGCGTGAGTCTAAACTAATAAGGAACTGTTGAGTGTGCATAGAATCATAGAAGTGTTGGACTGGGAGGAACCTCAATTGGTCATCTAGTCTAGTCCCCTGCACTCAAGGCCGAAATAAGTAATAACTAGACTATCTCTGGCAGTTTGTCTACCCTGCATGTGGAAGGCTGCAGGAAGGTGATGGTTTAGATCTTGGCTTACAAAAAATGCACCAGCTACGCTTTAATATACCTCTAATTCACTCATCTCCAATATTTTATACTATAGGATTTCTTGCTCTTGAAGTGTATTTAAATGTAAAAAAGCCCATAAAAACGGCAGCAGCTGAACAAAATGAACATAAGTATGCTGTTTTTGCTTGTCGACCCATCAATTTGAACTGCCTACACACAAGGAGCTTCTTATGAATGTAGTAACAGGCAATGTGCTACAGCCCTTAATCTCATTAACATCAAAAAGGCATATGCCTACTGGGGGTGGGGGAGTTCCTAGTGAGCAGTGTGTTTCATATCCTATTTATTGTGAGAGTCAGGTTGCACGTCATAAATAACAAACAATGCTACCAAAAAAGGAGGGGGGGCTACTTTTTGCTGTGACCACACATCGTTGAATTGACGTGCTACAGAAGGCCTCATGATTAATAAAATAAGTGATAAAGGCAGCTTCAAATATCTGAACTAAAAGAAATATCCATGAGTGGATCTTATTTTCTTTATATAAGCTAGCTTCCAGAACAGCGTACATAACATAAACTCCTTCATGACATGACTTTGTAGATTTTCATTTTTAAATAACCAAAAGAGTCATTAAAATATAAATACTTGGGTAAAAAAAATCTGCTGAAAGTGTAACATAACCCTTGCTCCATCTCTCACTCTGCGCCTCTAGAAATTCTTCAAATAGCCTGTCACATAATTTTCACAGGTAAATTACCATATATACTTGTTCATTAGCCCGTTTGTTTAGAAGCCAACCCCCCAAGATGGATAAGTAAAAATAGCAAACACTGTATGACCCTTTCATAAGCCGACCCTATATTTCAGGGGCTGGAAAACTTTGGTTCCCAGCCTGTCAGGGTAAGCCACTGGTTGTTTGGGATGTTTTGTTTACCCAGAGCATCTGCAGGCGTGGCGCCCCTCAGCTCCCTGTGGCCGCGGTTCACTGTTCCCAGCCAATGGGAGTTCCATGCCTGCAGACGCTCCAGGTAAACGAAACAACAATGTATTAGATATTCAATTCAGTGATTCCATAGACCAGGGATTGGCAACCTTTGACATGCGGCTCACCAGGGTAAGCACCCTGGCGGGCTGGGCCAGTCTGTTTACCTGCTGCGTCTGCAGGTTTGGCCGATTGCAGCTCCCACTGGGCACAGTTCGCCGCTCCAGGCCAATGGGGGCGGTGGGAAGCGGCAGCCAGCACATCCCTTGACCCGCGCTGCTTCTCGCCGCCCCCATTGGCCTGGAGTGGTGAACTGTGGCCAATGGGAGCTGCAATGACCAGAATCTGCGGATGCAGCAGGCAGGGGCGGCTCCAGGCACCAGCACGCCAAGCAGGTGCTTGGGGTGGCAAGCCGCGGGGGGCACTCTGCTGGTCGCCACGAGGGCAGCAGGCAGGTTGCCTTCGGCAGCATGCCTGCAGAGGGTCCACTGGTCCCGCAGCTTCAGCGGACCTCCCGCAGACTGCCACCAAATCCGCATGACCGGGGACCTCCCGCAGGCAAGCCACCGAAGGCAGCCTGCCTGCTGTGCTTGGGGCGGCAAGATACCTAGAGCCGCCCCTGGCGGCAGGTAAACAAACCAGCTAGTCCTGGACCGCCAGGGTGCTTACCCTGGCGAGCTGTGTGCCAAAGGTTGCCGATCCCTGTCATAGAGTTTAAAATCATCAAAAGTATTCAGCTTATGAACAAGTATATACGGTAGGTCTGACTTTTTTTTATTTTATTTTATTGAACTTCAAAGCATTTACAGTTTTTGCTAGTAGAATTACAAAACTCAAAACAGTTGCAAAGCCACACACAAAAAAAACTTAGTGGGGGAAGGGCTGGAGATGGAGCGGGGAGTTTTCTTGCTACTTTGCTTAACTGCTTAATCACCTTCTGCTTAGTCTCCCATCACTTCTTATTTAGTGAAATTTAGCCTTCTTTCTGTATCACTAAAACAGAACTTTTAATTATCTCAGTTTAATATCTTTAGCACTGCAGTTTCACAGGGGAGTGGCCCTTTTAAATGAAGCAAGTCCAACTCCCCTGTACTAGAACACATGCTCCTAGTTTGGTCAGCTAATTTACGGGGCATCACCTGGTATTTTAAAGACCCGGGTTGTCAGTAGGAACGGGTGACGGCAGTGGTAGCAAAGTTACCTGGGAGTGGCTGCCAAAGTCCCCTGCTGGGGACAAGGGTCTCTGAGGCGAGAGCCCTGGGAGATAGTGCTTCATTAAAAGAGCATGGGAGAAGTCTGCAATAGGTCCTCAAACAGTAGGGACTGAGGCCATGTCTACATCTAAAATTTTGCAGCGCTGGTTGTTACAGCTGTATTTGTACAGCTGCATAGGGCCAGCGCTGCAGAGTGGCCACACTTACAGCAACCAGCGCTGCAAGTGGTGTTAGATGTGGCCACACTGCAGCGCTGTTGGGCGGCTTCAAGGGGTTTCGGGGAACGCGAGAGCAAACCGGGGAAGGAGACCAGCTTCGCCGCGGTTTGCTCTCGCGTTCCGCGAACCACCCTGCAAACCGGAGGGAAGGAGACCTGCTTGCTCGGGTTCGGGGAACGCGAGAGCAAACCGGGAAAGGAGACCAGCTTCGCCGCGGTTTGCTCTCGCGTTCCGCGAACCACCGTGCAAACCGCAGGGAAGGAGACCTGCTTGTTCGGGGAACGCGAGAGCAAACCGCGGCGAAGCTGGTCTCCTTCCCCGCTTTGCTCTCGCGTTCCCCGAACCGCCGAGCAAGCAGGTCTCCTTCCCTGCGGTTTGCAGGGTGGTTCGCGGAACGCGAGAGCAAACCGCGGCGAAGCTGGTCTCCTTCCCCGGTTTGCTCTCGCGTTCCCGGAACCACCCTGCAAACCTCAGGGAAGGAGACCTGCTTGCTCGGGGTTCGGGGAACGCGAGAGCAAACCGCGGCGAAGCTGGTCTCCTTTCCCGGTTTGCTCTCGCGTTCCCGGAACCACCCTGCAAACCTCAGGGAAGGAGACCTGCTTGCTCGGGGTTCGGGGAACGCGAGAGCAAGCCGGGGAAGGAGACCAGCTTGATTACCGGAGGCTTCCTCAGGTATGCTGGGATACCTGCTTATTCCACGGAGGTCAAGAAAAGCGCTGGTAAGTGTCTATACTTGATTACCAGCGCTGGATCACCAGCGCTGGATCCTCTACACCCGAGACAAAACGGGAGTACGGCCAGCGCTGCAAACAGGGAGTTGCAGCGCTGGTGGTGCCCTGCAGATGTGTACACCTCCTAAGTTGCAGCGCTGTAACTCCCTCACCAGCGCTGCAACTTTCTGATGTAGACAAGCCCTGAGAAAGGCAAAGTGGAAAATCCCCTGGGAGCTGTAGCCCAGGGTGGGCTGAGGAACTGTTTGTTTGCCCAAGTTTGGGAAACAAATTGGGTCTAGAAGGAGACTGTGGATATGACAGCAGATCCTTCATGGGCTGGGGACAAACCAACATCTTACACACTTCATAGCGCATTTCAGTTTCCTGATAAAACAGCTCTCAAGTAGAGCTTGAGAAGATTCCAATATTAAGAACATAACAATGGTCATACTGGGTCAGACCAAAGGTCCATCTAGCCCAGTATCATGTCTTCCAACAGTGGCCAATGCCAGGTGCCCCAGAGGGAATGAACAGAACAGGCAATCATCAAGTGATCCATCCCCTGTTGCCCATTCCCAGCTTCTGGCAAACAGACACCATCCCTGCCCATCCTGGCTAATAGCCATTGATGTTCTCCATGAATTTATCTAGTGCTTTTTTGAACCCTATTATAGTCTTAGCCTTCACAACATCCTCTGGCAAAGAGTTCCACAGGTTGACTGTGCATTGTGTGAACAAATACTTCCTTTTGTTTGTTTTAAACCTGCTGCCTATTAATTTCATTTTGTGCTCCATAGTTCTTGTGTTATGAGAAGGAGTAAATAACACTTCCTTATTTATTTTCTCCACACCAGTCATGATTTTATAGACCTCAATCATATCCCTCCTTAGTCGTTTCTTTTCCAAGTTGAAAAGTCTCAATCTTATTAATCTCTCCTCATACGGAATGCCCATAATCATTTGTGCTGCCCTTTTCTGAATTTTTTCCAATTCCAATATATATTTTTTGAGATGGGGCAACCATATCTGCACACAGTATTCAAGATGTGGGCGTACCATGGATTTATATGGAGACAGTATTATATTTTCTGTCTTATTATCTATCCCTTTCTTAATTATTCTCAATGTTCTGTTGGCTTTTTTGACTGCCGCTGCACATGGAGTGGATGTTTTCGGAGAATTATCCACAATGACTCCCAGATCTTTTTCTTGAGTGTTAACAGCTAATTTAGAGCCCATCATTTTATATGAATAGTTGGAATAATGTTTTCCAATGTGCATTACTTTGCATTTATCAACATTGAATTTCATCTGCTATTTTGTTGCCCAGTCACCCAATTAAGAGATCCTTTTGTAGCTCTTCGCAGTCTGCCTGGGACTTGCATCATATGCAGATTTTTCCACTTCACTGTTTACCTCTTTTTCCACATCATTTATGAATATGTTGAATAGGACTGGGCCCAGTACAGACCCCTGGGGGACACCACTATTTACCTCTCTCCATTCTGAAAACTGACCATTTATTCCTACCCTTTGTTTCCTGTCTTTTAACCAATTACGAGTCCATGAGAGGACCTTCCCTTTTATCCCATAACAACTTATTTTGCTTAAGAGCCTTTGGTGAGGGACCTCGTCAAAAGCTTTCTGAAAATCTAAGTACACTATATACACTGGATCCCCCTTGTCCACATGCTTGTTGACCCCTCAAAGAATTCTAGTAGTTAGTGAGACATGATTTCCCTTTGCAAAAACCACGTTGACTCTTCCCCAACAAATTATGTTCATCCATGTGTCTGACAATTTTGTTCTTTATTATAGTTTCAACCAGTTTGCCTGTTACTGAAGTCAGGCTTACCGGGCTGTAATTGCCAGGATCACCTCTGGGGCCTTTTTTAAAAATTGGCATCACCCTGGCCGGTGCAAGGAAGTTTTGTGCCCTAGGCGAAACTTCCACCTTGCGCCACCCCCCCCCCAGCCCTATGGCAGCTCCCCGCCACCCCGAGGCGCCACCCTGTGGCCGCTCCCCCCCTGACCTGAGGCCTTCCCCCATAGCATCTCCCCCCCCCGGGGAGCTGTGCGGCACCTCCCCACCCCAGCTAACCTCTGCTCCGCCTCCTCCCCGAGCATGCTGCCCCCGCTCTAATTGTCCTCCCAGGCTTGTGATGCCAAACAGTTGATTGGCACTGCAAGCCTGGAAGGCGGGAAAAGTGGAGCAGCAACTGCGTGCTTGGGGAGGAACACTGTAAAAAAAAATTGGAGGCACTGCTTTTTGGTGCCCCCAAATCTTGGCGTCCGAGGCAACCGCCTAGTTCGCCTTAATGGTAGCACCGGCCCTGGGCGTCACATCAGTTATCCTCCAGTTATTTGGTACAGAAGCTGATTTAAATGATTAGTTACAGACTACCATTTATGTAACCACCTGCCTTTACACAGATGGTTAAAAGGAAAGAAAGGCATCTTGGATAAAATCCAAATGTACAAAAGATAGAGTTACTTTCCATTGCTGAATTAAATCAGATACACTGGCATTTTTAGGAAAGCACTTACAGTACAACTACCTTGAACTTTTGACCCAATGAAGTAATGTTAAATGTGAAACTTACACCTGTGACCCAACACAACGCAAAGAGGATAAAGGCAAAAGCAAAACTGAAATGGTGACACAGACTTTCAGTGTCTAGTGATTTCTCCATATCAAATTGACTTCAGTGTGTGGGTAATCCTAATTTTTTTTTTCTGTAGTATCAGAACAATTGTCACTGGGCGATCTTAATTTATATTCAGTGTGAACCCGCCTCTTTTTGAATTAAAGGCTGTTTGCTCTCTCTGAGGAATGTTATTTGTCACATCAGTTGAAATAGTTGTTTATTTGGCTGAAAAGTATTGTTATCCCTTTTTGACCCAAGCAATTAACCAATATTTGGGGTCTTGTTTCTGTTAGGAGGAGAAATTGATGGTGGAATCAGGTATTTCTTTGATGCAGTCTTGTTTATTTACAAAGAATGTAAAAAGTCCTGTTTCCGTGAAAACAGCAGGAATAAAACAATAAAAGGTAGTTCCTTTGCTCACAGTTCGTAACTCCCTTCTAGCCAACACTGCACCCAAAAGCTATCTCTAGGCTTTCCTCAGAGTCATGTTCCCAATGCTTGCTCTGGCTGTGTTCTTGGCTTCCTGATGATGCCTTTCCGTCTTTCTCTGCTTGTTCAGTGTTTTCCTGCTTCGCTCCCTCTCACTCACACACCCACTCAGCTCCACCAATCAGTGCCTCAGCCCCTGTGTTTACTATATCAGTCCAGAGGGGAAACCTTTTGGTCCACATGGTTCAGCTTCTACTCAAGGCTGGCTGCCTATGTTTTGGATGGAAGTTCCTACTGTTTTAGCTACTTGGTTCCATAAAGGAAATTAATGGCTTTTTACAACTGTCTTAAATGAAGGGTGATGGGCACACCCACCAGGTTTAGTGAGGCTCCACACAGTCCATAACAGGAATGTTTTTTTATGCCCTCTCCTTTTTGCCTCCTTTCCCTTTCACCTTCAACCTCTCCCTAGGACCTCTACAGTGGCTGTGCTGAAATATGCCGCTGACTCTTCCAATTTACATTTTTCATAGTACTGGCACTGGGAGATGGCACAGAATTAAAATAATGGTCAGAATTAACAAAACAAAGCAGAGCAATGAAAGAGTTGTGAAATAGGGTGTCAAGAATTCTCAGAAGTGTTGTATAAGCATTATGGTGGCAATATACATGCATTTTTCCATATAGCTTCCTCAAAGACTTAGAATAATAGACTTGCTAAGACCATGCATGCTAAGCATTAATCAAACTCTGATAGAGAGTGCTTCAAAACAGAGCTGCCATCTGCCTTATTTAAAGAGGCCAGTAGGAACTGCAGCAACTGGCTTTGTCTGATGAGTTTGAATTTGTTGTGAGAAAAAAATATAAACAAGATAATACAGTGTCTGCAGGCAGGGCCAGCTCCAGTGTTTTTGCCACCTCAAGTGTCCCCCTACCCACCCCCCCAAAAGCCGCGGTCAGCACTTCAGCAGCAGCTCTACTGTCTCCACTTCATTCTTCAGTGGCAGGTCCTTCCCTCCGAAGGGGACTGAGGAACTTGCTGCCGAAGAGCCAGACATGCCGCCCCAAGCACCTGCTTGCTGCGCTGGTGCCTGGATCCGGCCCTGCCTGCAAGGTATAGCTGAAGGCATGGGTGGTGAATACAGAGGTGCATATACCCAAGGTACATATAGCATACACCAAACGAGATCTTCAGGCATTGCTTCCAGTTATATAGCAGCATCACAGTCTTCAATTTTTCTCATTTTGTTCAAGTCCCTCTATTGCATTAGAAGAAAAATTCCATGGGGGCAGATTTTAAAATAGAGTATGGAGCTTTAATTTAAAAGTAGAAAAACTGGAGAGATAGATGTGATGTTGCCAGATCACTTAACATCCATCAGTCATGTTTCATAATAATCTTCATAATCTTATTGTACATAGCATCTTTGATAACAATGTATAACCAAAGATTTTAATTTGTGATATGGACTTCTGTGGTGTCACTGGTGACTAAAGTGTTTTATTCAAATATGTATGTTTTGTTTCAATTATTATGTATTAAAAATTAACTATCACAGGTTTTAGGCACATATGGTGTACAAATAGTTTTACACAAGTTCTAGGCACATGTACTGTACATGTAGTTTTGTGTATTTCTGTTTTTCAAACTGCATAGATATCAATCCTAATATCTGGTAACTTTAACATACAAGTTATAGCTTTCATTTAGCATGTTCAAAGAGGTTAATAGATGGGAACTCAAGCTGTGTTGAAATAACTGACAGTATACAACAAATGGAGGTTCTCAAATTGTTGCCATATAAATGATTGCTCTCCTCAAGAAAATAATATTGAAGATGTTAGCGCTGTTTCCTTCCCAGAATTTCTCTCATGCATCTTTCAACCCCACCCATTTGATCAGTAGAAATATTTCTCAAGTCTGCCCATGGGATTAGTACTAAGTACTCCATAGTACTTTGAGATCTTGAATTCTGGTTCCAGATTCTCTAGATTTGCCCCTGCTGATGGGCATTGTTCATTTTCTGGCCAGTTAAGACCATGTTGATGCGTTCCTGAGGGTGCAGCCTTCAAATCTCTTCCAGAATGATGGTGATCATCATCTGGGACTTTGATGGGGGAAAAGGGAGCAGTGTAAAATAGGAAAGAAAATCCAGGATCTTCATGGGTTTCACTGGGACATGATGGTCCCCTCAAGTGAATGAAAAATGTAAATATTTTACTGAAGATTTAGTTCTCACCCCTTCTCCTTTAAAGCCCCAGCTGACACTGATATTTCTTAAAAAATTATGTTTCCCTTCTTGGATCTTCTCAGCCTTGTTTTTATGGCTGATTTTTAGAGATGACATAAAATAAATGTCACCTCTTCTTCTTCTTCTTCTTCCATTGCTTCTACTGCTCCCAGATGCTCTCTGGCACTGGCTGCAGTACTTAATGTCACTGAGCACATGTACAATCCAAGACGCAGGGTTTCCCACTCTTACTGAAGTAGATTGTTCAGGGAAGTGGGAATAACACAAGTTTCTACTAGAGAGACAAGGTGGGTGAAGTAATATCTTTTATTGAACCAATTTCTATTGGTGAAGGAGACAAAAGTTTGTTCCATAAAATATATTACCACACCTACCTTGTCTCACTAATATCTTGGAACCAACACAGCTACACAATAACACTACAAACAGCAAGTTTCTACTCAGTTTTGTTGGAATATTTTCATTAGAAGTAGGGAGTTGTATCCCCACAGAAGAGGTGGGAGGAGAATCAGTACCAGAAACCTGCAGATCCCTGAGGTCTCAGGGGAATTGCTGGAGGCAAAGTGTTGTCACACAAAGATTGCTCACTTCTGATTTGTTGTCAGCTCCTGCAGCAGCTATCTTGGTATGGGATTCCCAAACTGCTGACTACCCCAAAAATTTCCCTCAGGGATGCTGTAGTGGAGAGTCGGAAACCATGCAGATCCTTGTAGAGTCTCTCCACAGTAGCACATGCCTATTTCCTGTACAAATGAAGACACAAGTGAACTGCCAAGGAAGCACTGGGTTCTAAGAACTCAGTGCTAGCGAGTCGCCAGAGTTTTGTGAATGGCCAGCAAAATGGAAGGAAATACCAAAGGGTGATATGTTTTTACATATCTAGATCAGTTTGAAACACAGGGGCCCAAGTCATTTAATTCCAAGGTAAAACCGATGGCAGGAGGATGAGAGGCAAGATATTTCATTGAGGATCTCCTTACAGAGTTCTTACGCAATTACTAAGTTGGGGGCGGAGTTTCACACTTCCCAACCTCACCGCCACCCTTTGGAATGAGCTGCAGGGCCCACCTCCAAATCTAGTGCATCCCCAAGAGACCAAAGCCAGCCTCTGCACCAGCACTGGCCATCAGGTAGCATGGTTCTTATGGAGCTGCACTATCAGAGACCCTTCCAGGCTGCAGCTGCCCCAGGGAACCTCAGGTGGTGGCCATAGTAAAGTTCATACAACGCCGAGGTGCCTCCAGGACTGGAGAGCTGACAGTATATGTAGAGCCCTGTGTGGATATAAATTTATAGCTGTGGATAGAAATCAGTATCCACGGAACCACAGGACTCTCCCGAGAACTGCAGCAGCGAAAGGAGCAGAAACTGTGGCAGCCGCTCCCAGGAGCCAGTGACCCATGCTGGCAGCTCCTCCAGTGCAACTGTACCACCCCCAGCCCTGTCTTCCGGTGGGGCTGTACAGACCCTGGACAAAGACCTCAGGACTGGCCTCTAGAGTATGATGGACCAGCATGCATAACGGATAAAGCCTGATCCTGTTTGCCTTTCTCACATGAGTAGTCCTGTCAAGTCACTGGGAATGGTTTAAAGAGTAAGGAAAGCAAAATTTATCCCAAACAGGTGAGGAAGAAACAGCCAAGTATTCTATTTTTAAAATAATGTAATAGAAAATGCTTTACCATTTTAAAAATGATTCCGGCTTTTTGTGCAGTACCATTCGTAAAGAGAGTTGGATGTAAACGTTATTTTAAAGGCTTGATTCATTAGAAAAGTCAGACCAAACTGGGCCTTGCATTTGTTTAGGTATATTCTGGAATTTAAGATTTTGAAAGTGGGGAAAAAAAGTTTTTGTTATAGGTTTATTTTTATTGTACTCCAGTCTTTTGAGACTAATAGCTTTTTGGTTCATCTCATACATCATGTGGGACTTAATACAATGGAACTGAAAATGAGGCCAGCTTAATTAACTGATATTCAACCAAAGCTGTTTGTCACAGTACTAGGAAAGTATTGCACCATAAAAAATTTTGTTGTAATAAATGTACTGTTGTAAATTTCATGCCATATATAAGAAAAAGATCACTGCTACTTCATGTGTGCAAAAATATTAACCTGCAGAAAAATCTGTTCATAAAACTCAGGTAGGAGCAGTGATCCCAAACCTCCAACTCTTTACTTGTAGAAGTAGTACTGCTAAATGAAATAGCACTACTCACATGAGTAAGTAGTTACAGGATCAGGCTGCCTGGTGGTACAGTGGTTGCCATAACTAGTAAACAGCCCTACAGCAATATCTGAAGGTTCACCATATTTTCCTAAATTTAGAACAAACTATATCTACAATATCCCCAATATCAGAATACGGTCGTCGCTGGTGAATGTTTATTTCCCTTTACTTCCAAGAGAACTGCAAAAAACTACATAGGGCCAGAGTCTCATCTTAGCTGTGCTACTGTAAATACAGAGGAACTCTGTCAAGCTCAAGGAGTTAACTCTGATTTACTGTGGTAAACTGAAAGAAGAATTTGGCCCAGAAAAAAACAGGCCTTTGTCTAAAACTGTATTTTCTCTTATTTGTTTTGTACTCCATTTTAGTTTACATACAAATCTGTTACAGTATTTTGGGGCCAGACCCTGAGGTCAGATGCAGTTCTTTCCTCAGTCCTTACTCAGTCAGACTCCAATTGAGTTCAGTGGGAGTTTGCCAATTTATACTCTGAGTTAGTGATCTCAGGATTTGGGCTTGTTGTTGTTTGAGATAAAATATTAAGTATACCTGGGACCAGGGTCCCAGTGAGGGCCAGCTGAGATCACTCAATTAAGGTGAACTGCAAAGAATGGGTCAGACAAACCCCAAATCTGGTGGACAACTCAATACTTAAATTTACCAACTCAGCATAAAACAGTTTCTTTATTACCTCACTAGTTGCCCAAAAACCAACAATACAATTCCCTTAAAGCAACCCAGCCTCAGGCCAGGTACCCAAGTCAAATATGAAGAAGATTTCAAAGGATTAGACACATTACCTCCCAGGTTATTAAATATTTCAGATCTTACCCAAATACATGCATACAGCCAATTCTTATTAACTAAACTAAAAATTATTAAAAAAGAAAAGCGTGAGAGTATGGTTAAAAGATCAATATACATATAGATATGAGTTCAATTCTTGAGGTTCAGATACATAGCAGAGATGGTGAGCTTTGTAGTTGCAAAGAGTTCTTTTAAAGTTTAGTTCATAGGTTATAGTCCAATGTCCAATATCATATTCAGGGTGTACCAGCTGTCATAAACAGATGGCTAAGGGTTAATGCCTCTTTTACCTGTAAAGGGTTAAAAGTTCACCTAGCCTAGCTAACACCTGACCAGAGGAACCAATGGGGGAACAAGGCGTTTCAAAAGGAAGGAGGGAAGTTTTTCCTTTGTTCGAGAGTTTCAGTTTCAGCCGGAGTGAAAAAGATGAAGGAACCAGCCTCTGATGAGAGTAGTAAGTTTTAGAAAGGAATAAATAGTTTTATGTTTATTTCTTTGTAGCCTGTCTTATGCAAATTGAGGTAGAATCAAATTGGGTATTTGAGTATTTTTTTTGTGTAACTAAATTTGTGCCCAGGGAACATCCTCTGTGTTTTGAATCTGTCATCTGTGAGAGTAGCTGGTATGCTAATCTCTCCCAGAGGATTTTCTTTTACCTTTCTTTTCTTTAATTAAAAGCCTTTTGTCTTAATACCTGATTGATTTTTCCTTGTTTTTTAGATCCAAAGGGATTGGATCTGGACTCACCAGGGATTGGTGGGGGAAAGAAGGGGCGATGGTTAATTTCTCCTTGTTTTAAGATCCAAGGGGTTTGGATCTGTGTTCACCAGGGAATTGGTGAAGTCCCTCAAGACTACCCAGGGAAAAAGGGGGTCCTTGGGAGTGGTGGCAGTGGTACCAGATCTAAGCTCATAATTAAGCTTAGAAGTGTTCATGCAGGTCCCCACATCTGTTCCCTAAAGTTCAGAGTGGGGAAGGAACCTTGACACCAGCATTACTGGGATCTCATCTTATGACTCAAACTTCCCCAGATAAAGCTTAAACAGATCTGAGATAAAAAGGATCAGGTCCCAAGGATCTTTTATACAATTTCATGTCTTCTTTTGACAAGTTGGAGTCCCTCGGGGAACAACAGGCCTTATTTCCTAAGCATCATCATTAATTACTCTCACAGATTAACATAGACTGTCTGATGCATACATTGCCTTATCACCGGTACTTAGCTATACGAATTAATATAAGATAATCGCCTGCTCCTCTGCCATTCACTGATTATTTGCTATACATGTCAAAGAGAGATGAATAAAGACACATCCCGTGTTTGCACTTCATTTAAATGATAGGATGTTCTTTTGATCTCTTAATTATCAGGATACAGCATAGACAGGAACTGTCAATTACTTTGTTGACCATTACCCATATACCTGTAAATAAACAAAAACACAAACATTATCTCCCCACATGTCTTTAAGGGTGACATTTAACCCTTTCTGGCTATGTGTCACACCCCCAGTGTGAGACTAATATGAAAGGGAGAAATTAAAGCTCCCGGATACACCTTAAGGATCTCCCAACCTTGACAAGGCATCAACCATAAGGTTCTTGTTTACTTTTATATGAATTATGTCCATATCAAATTCATGCAAGGCCAAACACCAATAGAGTAATCTAGAATTGGTTCCTTTTGTTTTGTGTAACCACATCATGGGAGCATGATCACTGAACACTGTAAACTTCTTGTTATACAAATAAGGTTTGGGTTGCTTTTCTTCCCACACAATTGCATAGTATTCTTTCTCTATAGTAGCATAGTGTTGTTCAGTAGGTATCAATTTTTTGCTTAGATATGCAATGAGGTGTCTCTTACCCCCTTTCCTATCCTGCATCAGCACAGTTCCCAACTCCACATTAGAAGTGTCGGTGCATAGCAAGAATGTTTTCTCAAAATCAGGGCTGACTAAAATAGGCTCCTTAGCTAGGGCTTCTTTTATTTTTTGGAAGCCTTTTTCACAGGCCTTGGCCCACTTTACCTCATCCAGTTTCCCCCTTTTTGGTAAGATCTGTTATGGGGGCCACAATATTGCTAAATCCCTTTATAAACCTGAAATAATAGTTAGCCAGCCCAATAAAGGACTGGACCTGCTTCTTTGTTTAGGGTCAGGCCAGCATTTTATGCCTTCTACTTTCAGGGGATCGGGGCGTACCAATCCGCTTCCGACCCTGTGTCCCATGTATGATACCTCTGCAGTTCCTAAGATGTACTTACAGACGTTTTGGAGCATGAGCTTTCGTGGGTGAATACCCATTTCTTCAGATGCATGTGGTGGAAATTTCCAGGGGCAGGTATATATATGCTAGCAAGCAAGCTAGAGATAACGAGGTCAGTTCAATCAGGGAGGATGAGGCCCTGTTCTAGCAGTTGAGGTGTGAAAACCAAGAGAGGAGAAACTGGTTCTGTAGTTGGCAAGCCATTCACAGTCTTTGTTCAATCCCGAGCTGATCGTGTCAAATCAGCTCAGGATTGAACAAAGACCGTGAATGGCTTGCCAACTACAGAACCAGTTTCTCCTCTCTTGGTTTTCACACCTCAACTGCTAGAACAGGGCCTCATCCTCCCTGATTGAACTGACCTCGTTATCTCTAGCTTGCTTGCTAGCATATATATACCTGCCCCTGGAAATTTCCACCACATGCATCTGAAGAAGTGGGTATTCACCCACGAAAGCTCATGCTCCAAAACGTCTGTTAGTCTATAAGATGCCACAGGATTCTTTGCTGCTTTTACAGATCCAGACTAACACGGCTACCCCTCTGATACTTAAGATGTACTTGGAGATTTTAATAGGGTTAGGTTGGCTTCCCTTAGCCTTTGTAACACAACTCTCATGTAGTATAGATGATCTTCCCAGGAGCAGCTGAAAATGGCCAAGTCATCTATATAGGCTCTGGCAAAGGTCTGCAACCCACACAAAACCTCATTAATGAGTCTCATAAAGGTGGCACCAGAATTTTTTAATCCAAACAGTAGAACCTTGAACTCATACAGATCAGAATCCACTATAAAAGTAGATTTTTCCTGGGCATCAACATCTAAGAGGAATTGCCAGTATCCTCAAGTTAAATCCAGTGTGCTTATGAATTTTGTGCGCCCCAATTAGTCCAATAAATCCTCTATGTGGGGCATTCGGTATGGAGCGAGCTGTATGATTGCTTTTAGCTTTGTGTAATCCACACAAAGCCTTATGATGGTATTCTTCTTGGGCACCACCAAAATGGGAGAGGCTCAAGGACTATTTGATTCAGTAATTATTCCCGTTTTCAACATGCTTTCAACCTCCTCCTGGATCTGCCTTTGCATTTCCCCCTTGGCCTGATATGCTCTGCTAGGTGCTGGGTGGAGCTCTGTGGTTTGAATGGAGTGCACAATCTTGTTAGTTAAACCTAGCTGGTTGGAGAATGATTGCCTGTGGTGTTTTAACAAGGCTAACATCTCCTGCTTTTGGGTAGGATTTAAACCTTTCCCAAACTCAGTGCTTTCCAGTGGGGGTTTCTCCCTTGCTTTCTGTAATTAGGTCAATCAAAGGAACAGATAATGTTCCTTCATCAGTACAATGATCATATTGACACTTGCTTCCCTTTCATGATAAGCTTCCAGTCTATTAGCATGCACCATCTGCACAGCTCCTCTTCTATGAGGCTTCTTGACATTATACGAAACCTCATTAACCCTTTCCACTATCTCATAGGATCTGTCCCAAATGCCCTACTTTTTATTCTTCCTCACAGGAATCAACACAAGAATCAGATCTCGAATTTGAAAAGCTCTTTCCTCAACATGCCTATCATACCATGCTTTTTCACCTTCCTGACTTTTCCTAAGGTTTTGCTGCACCATATCCATCATAGCCTGAAGTCTCTCCTTAAAGTGGGACACACATTCCCCTAGTGGCTGTTCTATTTCTTCAGTATTGCCTTCTCAGGAGTCACAGATCAAATTCAGGTGTCCCCTGACCTGTCTCCCATACAAGCGATCAAAGGGAGTAAACCTTGTGGGTTCTTGAGGCACGCTTCTGTATACAAACAGTAGATATGGAAGCAACATCTCCCTGTCAGCCCATGCCTGGAAACCTATATCCTAAGCATGGCTTTCAGAATTCCACTGAACCTTTCTACCAGTCCATTAGTCTCAGGGTGGTAGGGTGCAGCCTTTAAGTGCTTTGCCCCAAACAATTCCCACAATTTCTCAAATACCATAAACATAAAATTAGTACCCCGGTCTGTCAGCATTTCCTTGGGAAACCCCACCCTGACAAAGATGGTAAATAAATCTGTGACCACAATCTCAGCTTCAACGTTACACAATGCTATGGCCTCGGGATATCTGGTAGAAAAATCCACCACCACTAGAATATACCCTTTTCCATTCCTAGAAGGTCTGGATATAGGTCCCACAATGTCCACAGATACTCTGGCAAATGCCTTCCCTATAATGGGTAAAGGCTGCAGGGGTAGCTTGCTGGGCCCTTTAAATTCCTTGTGCTTTTGACACAAGTCACAGCTCCTGCGATAATTTTTACTGAGTCATACATAAACGGCCAAAAGTCATTCCGCATTAACCTGCCACACATTCTTTCTGTCCCTAAATGACCTCCAAAGGGCCCATCATGAGCTAATTTAAGAAGCTCTCCCCTATACCTCTCTGGCACAACTATTTGCTAACATAGGTCTCTGGATAATCTTCCCTTCCCTGCAGGGGCTTCTCTAAGCAATATCCATCTTTTATGAAAAACCTTCCCCTTCCTTTCTCAGCTGGGACATTACTCTGAGCACCGGCCCTAGTCTGTTCTAACGAAACATCGCTCTGCTGGGCTGAAATAAATTCCTTCTGAGTTTCACTTAAATTCAGAACCATCTCTGACACATCATGAAGCTCTTCACCTGATCCCCCTGCATGAGTGCTGCCAGACTCTATAGCTGAAAGCTATCTCCTCTGCTTCACAACGCTTTTTAATGACATCAGGCAAGCTAGAGGATCAGCACCATACTTCCCTTGAGACCTTGTTATGACATTAACCATATTAAACTTAGTCATAATGTCATTCCCTATCAGAACGTCTGCTGGAAGTTTATCTCGAATGCCTACCATTAGTTCACCACTAAAAGCCTCCCACTCTAGGTGGATCTTAGCTAAAGGAACAGTTAACTGTTCTTGCCTGCCAGTTTGTCCTCCTCTCGGACATGACAGTGTCTGACAGTGTCGCGCCAACCCCAACGCTCCGCACCATTCACCTTTGCATTCCTAATAAATTCATCACTACCTCTCCAAGACTCAGTTCTAACATAATTCATAAGACCCTGTCCTTCCCCTACATCCTCCCTTTGGGGCTAGGAAGACAATGTTAACATTTATCGGGTTAGCATCTGCGCTCATAGTTATGGCATTGGCATATCGGGTCATAGGGTGGTTTGAGATTTTGGACAATTTGGCTTTATATGCCCAGACATTCCACATTGGTAACAGATAATTGGCTTCCCTTTAGGGAAGTGGTTTTGAACTCTCGACTCCCATGAGCTCTTTTATCCATGTTGGGGTTAGGTTTATTCTTAAACCATTCCTTTCTTTTAAACTGGGGTGAACAGTGATTATTCTTTCCCAGGGGCTTATTTCTTTCATGACTTTGATTCTGCACAAATTCATCTGCAATTTCAGCTGCATGCAAAACAGAATTGGGCTTTCTATCGCATATAGCAACCCGGACTTCATTTGATACCAAATTTAACATCTGTTCAAGTGTAATTAATTGCATTAACTGTTCAAAATTACCCCAAACTTTCTCACCAGTAATCCACTTCCTGACCAAACTTTACAGTTTATGAGCACATTACACATAAGAAATACCATTAGATGTTTTAAAAATTTTAAATTTCAACTTGTAAATTTCAGAAGGTAACCTTCAAATGTTTTAACACTGTATCTTTATATTTTACATAATTCAAGGCTTCATCCATACCCATTTCATTGAACACTTGGCTTTCCCAGTTAATCTGATTAGCAGGACAGGCATACACTGCTCCTCTGGGATATGGTGAATTTCACACAGACGCTCAAAGGTAGATAGAAATTCCTCTATTTCCTCAGTATCTTTGTAAATGGGGCAAATCCTTTCCCAGTTTTTGTTGTCATGAGGGGATGGATCTCAAGGTTGTGGCAGCTTTTTCTGTTCTTCCAAGACTCGGAGCTGAAGTCTGACAGATCCCTGCTGCATTTGGTGAGTTTTTTCCTCAGTAGCCAGCCGTTCTGTAAGCCTTAGATTGATTTCTTTTTCAATATCAGCTATTTTTTGCTTTTCTTGCAGTTGAAGATCTATTTGCTTTTGTTCACATTCGAGCTGTTGATGGTTCCTCACTGCAAACATTTTTGCTGCATCTGCTTCCTTGTCATTGGCAATTAACAGATTTTTCAGTTCCTGCTATGGGGCCTTTTACTTAAAAGACAACCTCCTCTGTGAGCACACTTCCTGTCTCACTCATTTTAACCTATTTTTAACCCTTAAACTCTCCAATATCAAAATTAATTTTTGACAAACATGCGGTTCTGATCCAAAAACCCAATTAACCAGTGGTAATGTGTATCCAAGCCAGACTGTGCCACTGTAACCGGGGTCCCAGTGGGGGCCAGCCGAGGTTACTCAATTAGGATGAACTGCAAAGAATATGGCAGACAAACCCCAAATCAATATTTAAATTTACCAAGCCAGCATAAAACAGCTTCTTGATTACCTCACTGGTTGCCCAAAAACCAACAACACAGTTCTTTAAAGCGATCCAGCCTCAGGCCTCCATCCAGGTACCAAGTCAAATATGAAGATTTCTGAAAATCATTTTTTTATCATATAAGAGAAAAGGTTCTACCAATCCCAAAGGATCGGACACATTACCTCCCAGGTTATTGAATATTTCAGATCTTACCCAAATACATGCATACAGCCAATTCTTAAAAACTAAACTAAAATTTATTAAAAAAGAAAAGAGAGAGAGTATGATTAAAAGATCAGTATACATATAGATATGAGTTCAGTTCTTGAGGTTCAGATACATAGCAGAAATGGTGAGCTTTGTAGTTGCAAAGAGTTCTTTTAAAGTTTAGTTCATAGGTTATAGTCCAATGTCCAATATCATATTCAGGGTGTACCAGCATTACTGGGATCTCATCTTACGACTCAAACTAACCCAGATGAAGTTTAAGCAGATCTAAGATAAAAAGGATTAGGTCCCAAGGATTTCTTATACAATTTCAGGTCATCTTTGACAAGTTGGAGTCCCTCAGGGAGCAACAGGCCCTTATTTCCTAAGTGTCATCATTAATTACTCACACATTAACATAAGGCAATGTATCCATCAGGCAATCCATCACCGGTACTTAGCTATATGAATGAACATAAGACAATCACCTGTTCCTCAAAATACACAAAAATGCAAACATTATCTCCCCACCTGTCTTTAAGGGTTGAATTTGAGTCATTCATCCTGCAGGATTGTCAAGGTTTTTTCCCCCACTTTGAACTTTAGGATACAAAAAGTGGGGACCTGCATGAACACTTTAAAACTTAATTGCTAGCTTAAATCTGGTACGCTGCCACCAGCCAGAATTTAGTGTCTGGCACGCTTTCTCTTCCCCCAAAACCTTCCCTGGGGAACCCAGACCCAAACCCCTTGGGTCTTAAAACAAGGAGAAATTAACCATCCCCCGACCTTTTCCCCCACCAATCCCTGGTGAGTTCAGACTCAATCCCTTGGATTTTAAAACAAGGAAAAATCAATCAGGTTCTTAAAAAGAAAGCTTTTATTTAATGAAAGAAAAAAGTAAAAGTTATCTCTGTAAAATCAGGATGAAAAATGCTTTACAGGGTACTCAGATTCATATAGACTACAGGGGTCCCGCCCCCCTTAGCCTTAGATTCAAAGTTACAGCAAACAGAGGTAAAAATCCTTCCAGCAAAAAGACATATTTACAAGTTGAGAGAACAAACATAAGACTAATCCGCCTTGCCTGGCTACTACTTACAATTTTGAAACATGAAAGACTGATTCAGAAAGATTTGGAGAACCTGGAATGATGTTCCATCCCTCTCAGTCCTGAGAGCGAACAACGAACCAAGCAAAAAGCACAAACAAAGACTTCCCTCCACCAAGATTTGAAAATATCTTGTCCCCCTATTGGTCCTCTGGTCAGGTGTCAGCCAGGTTTACTGAGCTTCTTAAACCCTCTATAGGTAAAAGAGACATTAACCCTTAACTATCTGTTTATGACACGCCCCCCAAATCTCAGACAGTGTTCAACCACACTGGAAGTGATTTCTTCCTAGAACTTTAGAATAAACAGATTAATAAAACACATGCACCTTTACATATACTACTAATTATGTAACTATAAGACTTTTCACATTTTAAGGACAATTTTTAACCAGTTGATTCTGGGAAACTTTCACAGGAAAGTGCATCAGCTACTTTGTTAGAAGCTCCTGAAATGTGTTGAATTTCAAAATCAAAATCTTGGAGAGCTAAACTCCATCAAAGCAGTTTTTTGTTGTTTCCCTTGGCAGTATGAAGCCACTTTAGTGCAGCATGATCGGTTTGTAGCTGGAAACACCATCCCCAAACATATAGGCGTAGCTTTTCCAGGGCATACAAAATGGCGTAGCATTCTTTTCCACCGATTGACCAGTGGGCTTTCCCTCTCAGACAGTTTCTTGCTGCGAAACACGACAGGATGGAAGTTTTGATCCGGTCCTTCCTGCATTAAAACTGCTCCTACACCACGCTCAGATGCATCTGTGGTTACTGGGAATGGTTTGTCAAAGTCTGGGGCCCTTAGCACAGGGTCAGAAATGAGTGTAGCCTTAAACTGAGTAAAGGCCTTCTGACACTCATCAGTCCACTTAACTGCATTTGGCTGGGTCTTTTTGGTCAAGTCAGTTAGTGGGGCAGCGATTTGGCTATAGTGTGGTACAAATTGCCTGTAATACCCAGCCAAGCCTAAGAAGGATTGGACGTGCTTCTTTGACTTTGGGACAGGCCACTTTTGGATAGCATCCACCTTGGCCTGTAGGGGGTTTATTGTTCCTTGACCCACCTGGTGTCCAAGGTAAGTCACTCTGTTTTGGCCTATTTGACACTTTTTAGCCTTAACAGTTAGTCCTGCCTGCCTGATGTGCTCAAAGACTTTTTCCAGGTGTTCTAGGTGTTCGGGCCATGAATCAGAAAAAATGGCCACATCATCGAGGTAGGCAACTGCATACTCTCCCAATCCTGCTAGGAGACCATCTACAAGTCTTTGGAAGGTGGCGGGTACATTTTGCAGCCCGAAAGGAAGCACATTAAATTCATATACCCCTGCATGGGTGATGAAGGCTGACCTTCCTTTGGCGGGTTCATCTAGCGGTACTTTCCAGTACCCCTTGGTTAAGTCTATTGTAGAGATGAACTGGGCACATCCCAATTTCTCCAATAGCTCATTGGTGTGTGGCATTGGATAGTTGTCGGGACGAGTTACAGCATTTAGCTTACAGTAGTCCACGCAAAAGCATATTTCCCCATCTGGTTTGGGTACCAGAACCACTGGAGATGTCCATGCACTGGTAAAGGGGCAGATTATACCCATCTGTAGCATGTTCTGGATCTCCTGTTCTATAGCAGCTTGGGCATGAGGAGACACCCAGTAGGGTGGGGTTCTAGTTGGGTGAGCATTACCTATGTCAATGGAGTGGTATTCTTGTTCAGTCCGTCTTGGGGTGGCTGAGAACAATGAGGCGAAGCTAGTGCACAGCTTCTTGATCTGTTGCCGCTGCAGACGTTCCAAGGTTGTGGAGAGGTTCACCTCTTCCACGACACCATCATTTTTTCCTTCGTAGTAGACACCTTCAGGCCACTCAGCGTCATCTTCTCCCTAGGCTGTAAACTGACAAACCTTTAAGTCTCTGGAATAAAAGGGCTTGAGAGAATTAACATGGTACACTTTAGGCTTTAGGGTTGAGGTGGGAAATGCTATGAGATAGTTAACAGCTCCCAGGCACTCTTGGACCGTGAATGGCCCTTCCCATGATGCTTCCATCTTATGGGCCTGTTGCGCCTTCAAGATCATAACCTGGTCTCCTACTTTGAAGGAACGCTCTCTGGTATGTTTATCATACCAGGCCTTTTGCTCTTCCTGAGCATCCTTTAGGTTTTCTTTAGCAATGGCTAAAGAGTGTCGGAGGGTGCTTTGTAGGTTGCTTACAAAGTCTAGAATGTTAGTTCCTGGGGAAGGCGTAAACCCCTCCCATTGCTGCTTCACCAACTGTAATGGTCCCTTAACCTCGTGGCCATACACAAGTTCGAATGGTGAAAACCCTAAACTGGGATGTGGTACAGCCCTGTAGGCAAAAAGCAACTGCTGCAACACTAGGTCCCAATCATTGGAGTGCTCATTTATGAATTTACGTGTCATGGCCCCCAAAATTCCATTAAACCTCTCCACCAGACCATTGGTTTGATGGTGGTAAGGGGTGGCAACCAAGTGATTCACCCCATGAGCTTCCCATGGATTTTTCATGGTCCCTGCCGAGAAATTAGTTCCTGAATCTGCAAGGATGTCGGAGGGCCAACCTACCCTGGCAAAAATGTCTGTAAAGGCCTGGCACACAGTTTTAGCCCTGGTGTTGCTTAGAGCTACTGCTTCTGGCCATCGGGTAGCAAAGTCCACGAAAGTCAGTATGTACTGCTTTCCTCTGGGTGTCTTTTTTGGGAAAGGACCCAGAATATCCACAGCTACTCGCTGAAATGGGACCTCAATTATGGGGAGTGGCTGGAGAGGGGCTTCGACCTGGTCTTGGGGCTTTCCCACTCCTTGTCACACCTCACAAGACCAGACATAATTAGCAACATCCTTGCCCATTCCCTCCCAGAGGAAGGACTTCCCCAACCTGTCTTTGGTTCTGTTCACCCCAGCATGGCCACTGGGATGATCATGGGCTAAGCTTAAGAGCTTTCCCCGGTACTTAGTTGGAACTACCAACTGTTTTTGAGGATGCCAGTCTTCCTGGTGTCCACCAGAAAGAGTCTCCTTGTATAAAAGTCCTTGTTCTACAACAAACCGGGATCGGTGAGAAGAGCTGAGAGGCGGTGGGGTGCTCCATGCCACTGCCCAAGCTTTCTGAAGGCTGTCATCTGCTTCCTGCTCAGTCTGGAACTGTTCCCTTGAGGCTGGAGACACCAGTTCCTCCTTAGACTGTGGACTTGGACTTGGACTTGGTCCCTCTGGAAGCGATGTAGGTGATGGGGTTGTTTTCGTTGATGGTGAACCGCTTTCCACTGGTTCACTATGAGATATTTCAGGCTCTGGCTGAGCCTCTTGGGTAGGGTTGTCTGCTGCTTCTACCAGTTCAGGCCCGCTGGTGCCCTCTGGCATTGGAGTGGTAGATGGGTTTGCAAGTGCTGGTGTCAGTGCTGGCAACCGTTCTGGTGCTGGTTGCTTTTCTAGTTCCGGTTCTGGAACTGGATGCACTATGGCTGTTGCAGTCGTTGGCAGGGGATCCAGGTCCACTACCTCTGTCTGGGTCTCTGGTAACACAGACGCGGCCCTTGTGGACAGCTCAGGAACAGGGATGGGTCTGGAAGCTTGCTTGTTTTGGCTGCGTGTAACCATTCCCACCCTCTTGGCCCACTTTACCTGGTTGGCCAAGTCTTCCCCCAGTAGCATGGGGATGGGATAATTGTCATAGACTGCAAAAGTCCACATTCCTGACCAGCCCTTGTACTGGACAGGCAGTTCAGCTGTAGGCAAGTTTACAGATTTTGACATGAATGGGTAAATTGTCACTTGAGCCTCTGGGTTGATGAATTTGGGGTCCACTAAGGATTGGTGGATAGCTGACACTTGTGCCCCCGTGTCTCTCCATGCGATAACCTTCTTTCCGCCCACTCTCAAGGTTTCCCTTCTCTCTGAGGGTATTTGAGAGGCATCTGGGCCTGGGAATCTTTGGTGTGATGGCGGTGTAATGAACTGCACTCGGTTGGGGTTCTTGGGGCAGTTGGCCTTTATAAGCCCCAGTTCATTACATTTAAAACATCGCCTAGCTGACTGGTCACTGGGCCGAGGTGGGTTGCTGGAGACTGGTGAGGTGGGACAATAGGGTGTCTAGGGCTTTCCTTGGGTTGTAGGTGGGGTCTTGGGTGGCCCTCGGTGATAGGGTTTATTTTCGGTTTGCCTCCTGTGATATTCGCTCCCCTTGCTCGTAGCTTTTTTCTTTTCTGCCACTTCCACCCATCTGGCTCCAATCTCCCCCTCCTCGGTTACAGTTTTGGGCTTCCCATCTAGGATGTACCTTTCTGTTTCCTCAGGAATACCCTCTAAGAACTGCTCCATTTGCATTAGGAGGGACAGCTCTTCCAGAGAGTTAACATTTGCTCCTGATATACAGGCATTCCAATTCTTTTCAATGTGGTAGGCGTGTCAGGTAAATGACACTTACGGTTTCCACCTTAGGGCTCTGAACCGCCGATGGGCATGCTCAGGTGTTAGCCCCATTCTGATTCTGGCCTTGGTTTGAAGAAGTTCATAATCGTTCATGTGTTCCTTAGGCATTTCAGCCGCCACCTCTGCTAAGGGTCCGCTGAGCTGTGGCCTCAGCTCTATCATGTACTGGTCTGTAGAGATGTTGTATCCATGGCAGGTCCTTTCAAAATTTTCTAAGAAGGCCTCAGTATCATCACCTGCCTTGTAGGTGGGGAATTTCCTGGGATGGGGAGTGGTACCTGGAGAAGGGTTGTTAGGGTTGGCTGTTCCATCCTGCTTAGCCTTTTCTGATTCCAGTGCCTCCCTCTGGAGCTCCAAAGCCCTCTGGTGGTCAGCCTCTTTGGCTTTTTCTTCTATTTCTTTCATCTTTAGCTCTTTTTGTTTCATCTCCATAGTTCTCCTGTGGTCAGCCTCTTTTGCTTTCTCTTCTCTTTCTTTCATCTCCATCTCTTTTTCTTTCATCTCTAGCTCTTTTTGTTTCATCTCCATAATTCTCCTGTGGTGAGCCTCTTTGGCTTTCTCTTCTGCATCCAGTCTAGCCAGTTACTGTTTAACTGCTTCCGTGGTACTCATTTTTTCTGCTTTCTTGTGCTGGCCACACTACCTCTGCAGCTCACTGAAACTTGGATGCTTCAGCTCAGGTGCTTGGTTAACAGAGATTGTCTAACTAGCTATACCCAAGAGGTAGAAAGAAAGAAAACAATTCAACTTGTAAATGCCTTTTGCTGGCTGTCTGCTGGCTCACAGCTTGAAGCCTCCTCTTAACAAAGACCCTTGTTAAAAACTTAACACCTCTGCCCTTAGGCTGCTTTCCAAGCAGCTGGAAAGGAGAGAAAAAAAATCCTACTGGTTTTTGGTTCCTAAAAATCCCACCACTGCCACCATATCAAGGTTTTTTTCCCCCACTTTGAACTTTAGGGTACAAAAAGTGGGGACCTGCATGAACACTTTTAAACTTAATTACTAGCTTAAATCTGGTACGCTGCCACCAGCCAGAATTTAGTGTCTGGTACACTTTCTCTTCCCCCAACAGGCCCAAACCCCTTGGGTCTTAAAACAAGGAGAAATTAACCATCCCCCTCCTTTTCCCCCCAGACTTTCCCCTCCCTGGGTTGCCTTGAGAGGCTTCACACCGATCCAAACTCCTTGGATCTTAAAACAAGGAGGAATTAACCATTCCCTGTCCTTTTCCCCCACCAATCCCTGGTGAGTTCAGACTCAATCCCTTGGATTTTAAAACAAGGAAAAATCAATCAGGTTCTTAAAAAGAAAGCTTTTAATTAACGAAAGAAAAAAGTAAAAGTTATCTCTGTAAAATCGGGATGAAAAATGCTTTACAGGGTACTCAGATTCATATAGACTAGAGGGGACCCCCCCCCCCCTTAGCCTTAGATTCAAAGTTACAACAAACAGAGGTAAAAATCCTTCCAGCAAAAAGACATATTTACAAGTTGAGAAAACAAACATAAGACTAATCCGTCTTGCTTGGTTACTACTTACAATTTTGAAATATGAAAGACTGATTCAGAAAGATTTGTAGAACCTGGAATGATGTCCTGTCCCTCTCAGTCCCGAGAGCAAACAACGAACCAAGCAAAAAGCACAGACAAAGACTTCCCTCCACCAAGATTTGAAAGTATCTTGTCCCACTATTGGTTCTCTGGTCAGGTGTCAGCCAGGTTTACTGAGCTTCTTAACCCTTTACAGGTAAAAGAGACATTAACCCTTAACCATCTGTTTATGACAAGGATGTTTAACCCTTTCTGGCCATGCGTCACAATACCCTTTCCTCCTTGACTCCCTGAAACTTCACATGTATTTCAAACCAAACCTTAATGAAGTTCAAAAGAGTTTGGTGGTTACATTCTGCTCTCCACCATGTTTATTTTCGTCTTCACTTCTGGTTCTGTCAAAGACTAGAGGAAGAAATGTCATAAAAAGGTAATTGCTGTTGCCTCCTGATGGCAGGCATTCAGTGCAGGTACTTGGACCCTTGTGGAAAGTGCCTTGATAAACGGGAGCAGGAAGTAGACTTTGGGGAAGGCATCCCCTAAAGAAGCTGGAGAATGGGGTTGGGGATCCTAAAGTCCCCAGCCGCTTAGCCTTAGTATGAGGGGAGGGTGATGGGGTCCCAGCAATAGGCTGCAAACAGATTTGAAGGAGTGGGTGACTGGTGGTAACTGTTCCCAATTAGCTGGACACAAGTGAGGAAGGAATGATTATCTGTGCTATATGAGGTATTTCCAGGCAGTTCCCAAATGAGTTAAGTTAATCAAATTGCTGCTTAACTAAACCACATCCCTTGTATCTTGTTTCTTCTGGCATGTCCATGACAATAGTGTGACAAAGTCTGCTGTTATGTTACTTCAGGCTTAACTGATACAGGAAGTACTGGAAATCGTGTGAGAGAGCCTGTTCTCACAAGATGCCCAGCCCAGTTCCAAGCCTATCCTTGGCATACCCAACATACTTATTTAGATGCCTGTTTAAACAGAATTTTGAACCTCTGAACCTTCTTGGATTCCGAGCTCACTAATTGTTATAAAACTGTAATGTAGTTATTTTAATATCAAAAGAAATATAGAAGTCCTTGAACCAAATTCTGCTATAACATTGGTGTAAATCTGGAGTAAATACATTGTGTTACTTGTATTTATATTGGCATAAGTGAGAGAAGAACTTTGCTCCCCATCTGGAGACTATGTAAGGTTTGGTATGACTTAATTTGCTGAGCATCTGTAAGATACGCTGCTGTAACTCTGAGGAACTTTCAGTATAAAGAAAGTATATGGCTGCATGTCCAAATGTATACAATATATCCAATACATACAGTATGCAATTGTCTTTCAACTAACAAAAAGTAAAAGGTAAAGCAATTAGCATTATTCAGCTTTGGTTTTTTCTGACTATTTAATAAAGAATGCTTTATCACTATATTTATTCTGATAGTGCAGATATGCTCAAAAAACTCAGAGGTGCTTGGGGAATCAAGTTTGGAAAAGACTTCGCTGATTTGCATATGATAGGAGAAATCAACTTGCTTCCTTTTTCCCTTCAGCTTCTAGCAACTATACTTTTTTCCAGTGGCTATTTTCAACAACAAAAACCATCCCCAAAATGAGCAATTAAGTGACATCAATACTATGTGATCAGCTCAGCAAATGTATAGGTAGCACATATGGGCACATGCCAAGAGTATGATTTCAGAGCAAAGTGAACTTGGGCACTTACCTTGGGTATAACTTAGGTGTCATTCTGCAATGTGGTTGCTTGCACCTCAGTTAGCCTAACCCAAAACTAACTCAGACCTGGGTGCTGTTCACCCAAGTTAACTCTGTGGGAAAGACATACCGCAAAATATGTGGAGAAAAGCATATAAATATAGCCTTTAATTATATTGCCCATGTAATAATATCAGGAGAGGAGAAACACAATTCACTCTGCGGAAATGTCAGTTCAGATAAAATGGGATATTTCTGAAGTATCTCATAAAAATACTGTACAAGTAATTAAGCAAAACTAGATGTGACAGAATGACTGACAGATGCCTTCCCAGCATAATCACGGTGATGTTTGCCTGCTGAAGGCATTGTTGCTTCTGTCTAAAGTGTCTGATTTCCTTTTTGAATGTTTGCATTCAAAATGTAATTTTTTCTGTATTTGAGTCTACTGTACCATATGCAGATGGTCAACAAATAAAAGATTCCATCACAGGTTGAAGATTACTATATAACGTAAATTGAGTTAAGATTAGATGGCATAGCTTGCAGAATTTATACCTTTGGAGCTGGGTCTGATGTGAAAACATATTTGCTCTCCCATGCAGAATAAAATCATGTTTGTTCAGTTTTGTGGAGTGTTAGCAAACTTTATGGTGATGATGCAAGAAAGTATAATTATTATTGTTGCTGCAAACATACTAAACATGCTCTTATTCAGACCTAACTCAGCTCAAGATCACATTGTTTGTTCCTTCCTCCCCCCCAAGTAGCAACTTTACCATCATCGATTTGGACAAATATATTGTATCATATCTATGGCTCCAAACTTGTGTGTCAAATGCTCCCCATCTTATTTGCAGTAATAGTACCAATGAAGTCCAGGCAAGTAGGTTTGGCCCTTTGAAAAATTAATTTGTTACAGCAAAAATGTCAATCGTCATGGAATTACAGCATAAATAATGAAAAATCGGGAGCCTAATACTTCAATTTTTTTAACTATGTCAGGATCAACTTTCTCCCTTAGATGCCCTGCACTCATTTTTCCTTCCTCTTTGCACATCTTGACCTGTAATTCAGTGGCAAGAAGGCTTTCCTTACTTGTTTTCCCTCTCAGAAAGCTGCATGAAGTCTTTCAAACCATTATTGCATCAAGCAGTGATATGCAGCTTGTCATTTATTAAGAACGCCTGTGTTCTTACCTTACTTTCTTTCTGAGGAAGATTTTTCTGCACCCAAATCAAAGCAAGCTGTTTTCATTGCTTACTCTCCCTAAGCATCTGACTACTGTATAATGAAGTCATTGGGCATATTTCTGAAAGCAAGTATTGCAGGATTGGGACATTTTTAATAACTGGCTCTACAAGTTTCACTTGACATGGTGCCTTATGATGTCCGGCAGAGCTTTCGATTTGCAAAGGATTTTTGAAAACTTCTTGCAGTTCAGAACCTGCAGCCCAGTGAGAACCATTGAAGAGAACCCTTCTTGACTCTCACCATTAACCAGATGTGAAGAACAGCAGCTGTGAAGTGGACACCAGAGTGACGGCCCCCAAAGGGACCTAGAAGAATATTCCCACAGGCATTGGTTGCTTTTGATGGCAAAAAATGGTTCAGTGTACTTCACTGTAACTGTGTGTTAAATCTATCAACATCTCAATATCCATTAACTAAGATGGCAGGTCTGTCCAAAGATCCAGAAATTCTGACAATCATGCCCTCCTTCCTTAAAGGAAATTGGAGCCCTTTCGCTGTTCTGTCCTTTGGTGATGCCCTGCCACTTTCCCCCTGTGCAGCTGTAGATATGGTAATAAATTCTAAATTTCAAAGCAACCTCGTATTACTCAGTGGACAGGGAAGCAAGTTTGTTGTGGTTCTCATGGAACGTGGATTAACTTGATTTTTCAGCTTTTTTCCTTGAAACGAGATTTTTGTTATGGTGTTGGTTGCTCCTGTTGACTTCAAAGAAATACCACCATGCTGGCAGGAGCAGGACACACCACCTCCATCTTCGTAGGCTATGAAACCTTTTGCAGTAGCAGTAAATTCACTGAATCTACTTGCATTAGTGAGGACTGCTTGTGCAAATAGGTGTTGCAAGATCAGGTGCTGGGTAGCCAAAGGCAGTATCTGAACTTCTACTTGGTCCTTCTTGTTTGTGACGTAGCTTTAGGATCTCCACTCTGTTGCAGAACTTGGGATGCATTTGTACTGCAGTGACGGTTACAATTGTGATCCCAAAACACTGATTTTATTTCTGAATATTCCATATAAAATGTTGCTAAGGATACATACTGGTTCAAAATTCCTTGGGGGAAAGTAGTCCTAATATGTCAGACTCTCTACAGTAATTAATATGTTTAATAATGTAAATGTTAGAGGTCTTATTGATTCTCAGTACCTGAGATTCTAAGCATTGTCTAACTAATAATGTATGTTTGCATAACATTGACAATCACTAATGAAATACCTTGCAACTCCTTCATAATATGAACAGTCAAGAATCATGTATAATGAAAGGGAACAAAAGTTAGCAGCAGCTCTTGCTGTATCTAACTTTCTTCTTGGCCTAAAGAGCCTACTGTAGGAAATTATGCTTCCTATTCTCTCCTTCCATCTGGTATGTATGTAGAAGAAACAAAGTAAGGACTCATTTAAATAAAATACATGGCTGCGAACCCTGCCCTTTCTAGGTGAAGAATGATTGTTACCACTCACAGGTGAAATCAGAAATAAAATGACCAAAGTGCCGGCGGGAGCGCGGCTGCCCCACAGCCCAACTCTCTCAGCTGGAGCTCTGGCCGGAGCGCCGCAAGCCCCGCGGCCCCGCTCTCCTGGCTGGAGCTTCGGCCGGAGCTTGACAAGCCCCGCGGCTCCGGCTGGAGCTCTGGGCCCTTTAAATAGCCCCCAGAGCCCTGGGGTAGCAGGGGGCTCTGGGGACTATTTAAAGGGCCAGGGTCCAGCTGCCTCTATCACGCTGGTCCTTTAAATAGCTGCCGGAGCCCCGCCGCCCCCATGCATTCCCCAGGGCTCCCGCGGCTATTTAGAAGGTCCGGGGCGGAGTAGAAGCAGGGGAGCCCTGGGCCCTTTAAATAGCCCCCAGAGCCCTGGGATAGCGGGGGGGCTTGGGGGCTATTTAAAGGGCCGGGGCTCCAGCTGCCTCTGCTGCACCCCCTGCCCTGCCCGCACCAGCCCCGCCCCCCACTGCCTGCAGCCAGCTCTGCACTCCCTGCCCACAGCCAGCCCCTACCAAACCCCCTGCCTTGTCTCCAGCCAACCCCTGCTGCACTCCCCTGCCTGAAGCCAGGCAGTCCCATACTCCTGTCTCCAGCCCTGCCAACTCCTGCTGCACCCCCCTGTGGCCTTGCCTGAAGCCAGCCCGCCCCACACTCCCCTGTCTCCAGCCAGCCCCGCACCCCTTGCCCTGTCTGCAGCCAGACTCTACCTCCAGTCAGCCCCTGCCCTGCCTCGAACCAGCCCCATGTCCACTGCTGCCCTGCAGTTCCCAGGCCAGTAACCTGCACACTTGCTTCAATGAGGGGGGCAGGAAGCAGCGGGGACCCACACATGTGCACACCCCCAGGGAGTGGCGGGGACCCACACATATGAAATGGCAGTCATTAATAACCAATCAACAGCATATATGATGCAATGTACATAATATACAATTTTATTATTTATATAGTTATGGAAAGTAAATAATACATGGAAGAAATGGAAGGCCTTTTTTTACACTTTTTTCTTTTTAAGTCATCCCTGCCAGGGCCCTGCCGAAAGTGTTCGAATTGGGCCCCGCACTTCTTAAAGCCAGCCCTGCTAACATGGCTGCTACTCTGAACTCTTTGATAATTGCCAATATGTGAAATAGTCATCAGTTTACCTGGGGGAAGGGCATGAAGTTTTGGAAGTTGACTGAGCCCAGGAGTTTTCACAGACAGGATCATATGGTTGGTCCCTCTTAGGAAAATAGGGAGAAAAGAACTGGCTTCCCTTTGGTGAAGGTGATTCTTGGTTCCTGCACTAAAAACTAAATCCAGTAGCATAGCCAGTTTCATGGATCACTGTGATGATCGCTAGGGCTAGTCCCAAAGTTTTCATGGTAAAGATGAGGTTCTGGCCCAGTTTACTGCAGGGGTTGTTTTCATGGGCAATGGGAGTTGGAGAATTTCTAGTAGCAGAAGACTAGCTCCATCAAGTCTTACAGGAAGCTTTCTATGGCATCAGGCCATAGGGCTTGCATCTCTCTTGCATCTGAGAGATTTATTTTTCCATATCTTTACCTGTTTCTTCACCTCCTTTGATAATCCTTGATGCATGGGGAGCTGAATGACATTACAGTGTAAGGTGAGCAACTCAGGTTGGTGGAGTTCTGCAGAGGAATGGCTGAGAGCAGGCCATGGATGGTGATGGTTTTGTTTGACCTCGCATTCATCAACAGAACTTTGAATTTGGTGATGTTTGGTTTCTGGTCTGTGGTTGTTAGTGGCTGATGGTGCAGGGAATAGAAATCTGATTTTTCTAGTTGTTCCAGATTTATTTCTTGTTGCAGTGTGGTAATGAGTAGTGTGGGCCAGCTTGTGGAGAGAGTTACTCGTGTTTGGTGGGCCTTTGTCTCTCTCACAATTATGGTAGACTTGCTAGGCTGGTTTGTGTGACCTATTGGTAGGATGACCTGGGAAAGGGTGCAACTAGCACGGAGGGAGAAGGATGGACAAAGTACAGTAATCTCTGGTCAAAAGATGCCAAAGTTCTGAGGTTATGCACATGATAAATACCCAGTGAGATACTGTGATGGGGTGTTTAGACCCTATGCTGCTACAGAGAGAGAGATAGAGAGAGCTGTTACTTCCCCACCTGTGGCTAATTATTTAACCAGCAACTGCTGGGATAAAAGGCTGCTGCTCATACAATGGGTAATGGGTTCCTGCTGCTGCCGGGGAGCCTAAAGAGGACTTTGCACTGCTTGCTAACTGGAGGAATGCAGTGCAAGGAGCCGGGACCTCCCAAGGGCAAAACGCTGGGACAACCCATTTTTTGAGAGGGGCCTGGAGGCAGATGAAGGTAGGAAGTGGTCCAGGGAAGCAGCAGGAAGCAGATCTTAGTTGTTTACCAAAGGGTCCTGGGCTGGAACCCAGAGGTGAGGGAGCACTTGAGTTCCCCTCCTTGATTCCAAGAAAGGGGAACTCAAGTGCTCCCTCATAAGTGAGCAAGGACTGTTGAGTCTAGAGTGGAGCTGAAGACAGGACATAAGGTCACTGGATTCTTTATTACCTCAGAAAGGATGGGATTATAAATAACCTGGCTGGAGGGTTGATTGGGGAGAAGGGTCAAACCACTGCAGAACTGGAGTGGCTGTTGACAGGGGGTACTGGAGTTGAAAAGACTGCTACACTATGCCCAGCCATGAGGTGGCACATCAACTTGTGAGTCACCCTTCTACAGATACTCAAAAGGCAGAAGAATACCAGAAACAAGACATCCCTTTGAGCTATAGTTTCAACCCAGTACTGCATTTTTAATATGTATGTCAGTGCCATTGAATTTGAATGGAGTTTTGCATGTGTAAAACATGCCTGGGAACTGCAGGATGGAAGATGCCTGGCATAAATGCAAATGATTAGTGCCTTTAGTGCGTTCTGCTTTCAAAGCTTATGTGGCTACTTCTCTGGGCCACTGTCCTCTATGATGCTGAGCCATTTAAACTATTGAAGTTCCAAGGTTAAAAAATTAAGTAATAATAAAATACCTTTTAACTTAATGAAGAGAGTGAGGAACTTTGCCAGAGAAGAGCTGCTTGTTCATAAATGTTACTGAAACCTAATTTTGTTTCAAGTGTTTATGAAGGATTTTACAGTTTCTGTTTTTTAAAAAATGTCAGTGATTATGGAAGGTGGTAGATTGATAGGCCTGAATAGAGCTTGTCCCTATCCACAGAATAGATTCAGGACAGGCAGGCTTCAACCCTAACCCAGAGGGACCACAGCTGAAAGTGACAGCATTAAAATGTGTATTGATTCAGTCCTCTGCCACTCTGCTTGGGCTGCCTAAAGGATGCCAAGCAGAGTCCACTGTGATGGAGTTCATTGCATGTGAACAACTGTCTACCTGAAACTGGCATGCGATTACCTGTTCTTTTCACACACTCTTTGAGATGGTAACGGCTGTTGGGCACTATAAGTCTGACAAACATGGGTGTAAAAATAAAATCCCAACACACCCAGTCTGGCATGGGCAACTGGGCTAACAAAAATAACAATAAACTTGTGGTGATGGTAGTTCTATTCTGAAAAGTCTCAATGGCATCCTGTTTAACAGATCTGCTCCTTGTGTATATTCAAAGTCACGCGTACAGCGTTTCGTGACAAAAAATCAGGGTTTGGGTTTTTACTAATTTTTACCCCATTAGCCCTGCAGCATCAACACAACTGAGAGAATTAGTTGGACTCTATTTTTGATTGTGCATCATCAATGAAACTGTTTACTAAATTAGAATTAGAGAGCTAGTTGTGCTTTTAGAAACTCAAGTAGGGAAATGGAATTGCAAGATGTCACTGAGATATAATTTGACCTTTATTATTGGTAATGATGCACAAGATGGAAAGAGCACAGCTTGACTCTCAGATCCCTGGTTGTTTTTTTACTGCAAGGGCAGTTTGAAAAAACACCTTTTTTGCCACCAAACTGAATATGTTTGTTCTGGAAACCAGCGAGATAATAAACATCAAGCTTCAAAAAGCTATTTTTGTGGAGTCATTTTTCAGAGTACTAACCATAACATTAGATTTTTGTACTTTGGCTTGATATTAGCTTACTCCAAAATAGCAAAATAATTCCTTTTTAACAGAAAATGGCTATACTATTTTGTTTAGAATAATGCCAGTAATAAAACTAGAGATATTTCACAGACTTACATTTAGGTGGAAAGCAGATCAAAACCTCTTCACGTGTTGAAGCACAGCACATTCTTTACTGTTTTCTTTCAGATTTCTTATAAGTACAACTCTAATAAAACATTCATTAAATGATTTACTGGAAGGTTTGTTTTTAGAGAGAGGCTTAAGCCAGCTGCCAGATTTGGATCCAGCTTTCAATTTCACTTATACTCAGAGATCAGGTTTTGTTTTGATCTGGGACCTTCAGTTATATTCATTTCCAAAATAATGGATGGAATGATAGATATGACACATTTTATAATAGTTAATAATCAAGAAAGAGAATTTTTTATCATGTCCAGTTTCAAGCATATGAACTTGTGCTCAGGTAATACAAACCTAATTTTTTATTATTGGAAACTACTATGGGTATGTCTACAGTACATTTAGACACCTGCAAGTGGCCTGTGCCAGCTGACTTGGGCTCATGGTTCAGGCTAAGGGATGGTTTAATTGTGATGTAGACGTCTGGGCTTGGGCTCAGAGCTCAGGATCCTGCAAGATTGGAGGGTCCCAGAGCTCAGGCTGCAGCCTGTGTCCGAACATCTATGCTGCAGTTAAACAGCCCCTTAGCCCGAGAATCATGAGCACAAGTCAGTGGGTACTGGCCACCTGCAGGTGTCTAACTGCAATGCAGATATACCCTGTCTTTTGTAGGTACTTTTATGGGCCCCATTGCTATAGTATCTGAGTGCCTCATAATCTTTAATGCATTTATCCTCACAATGCCCCTGTGGGCTAGGGATGTGATATTGTCCTTGTTTTATGGATGGGAATTCAGGCACAAAGGGCTAGATTTTAAAAAAATATTTAGGCGCTTAATGTTGCAAATAGGCACCTAGCAATTTTCAAAAGCACCTAAGCAATTTTTGAAAAGCTGACTAGATATCTACCTACATATTTACATGCCTAAGTACCTGTGAAAATCTTGACTACAGTGACAAGCCCGTGGCCACAAAGGAAATTTATGGTAGATCAGGAACTTAATCCTGGTCTTCCAAGTGCTAGACTAGTTCCTTAACCACTAGCCCATCCTTTCTCTTGACAGTACACTGATGGAAAGAATTCTCTTTTGTCTAACTAGCATATATATGTTTGGGTGAATAGCCTCAAATGTTCCCCTTCTTCTTACGCCTCATGCTGCTCTCAAGGTTTTACACTGTGACCGAAAGGGCTGAATGATAAAGCTCCCTCCAAACCATGTCAACAGCCCTGTGTGTATTTTTCCAGAGATTGGTCTAGACCAGTGGTTCTCAAAGCCGGCGGCCAGCATATCTCTTGGCCCGCGCCACTTCCCGCAGCCCCCATTGGCCTGGAGCGGTGAACCGCGGCCAGTGGGAGCGGTGAACCGCGGCCAGTGGGAGCTGCGATCGGCCGGATCTTCGGATGCGGC
This sequence comes from Gopherus flavomarginatus, assembly GCF_025201925.1. Lineage (NCBI taxonomy): Eukaryota > Metazoa > Chordata > Testudines > Testudinidae > Gopherus > Gopherus flavomarginatus. Next base: position 116,001,814 of record NC_066618.1, read on the forward strand.
AGGTAAACAAACTGGCCTGGCCCAGCAGGGGCTTTCCCTGAACAAGTGGCAGACCAGCTTTGAGAACCACTGGTCCAGACTGCACGATGAGGTGCAGCCACTCCCAGGAGCAGTGAGGAGTGAGCTGAACTCAAGACCCCTACCTGAAAGTGCATGATGCAGTCACTGCCTAGCCTGGCTGACTTCTATATTTATTATGATATAAATAAATATATATTTACTTTATTGCAGTTTTTAAGGTACTAAATACATAGATTTCTTCACCCCATAAAAGTCCTCCAGCAGTTTTACTCTTTGTTGGTGTGGGGGGGCAGGTGTGTGTTGTATTTTCTCTACCCTCTTTCAGGTTTGGAATGAATCAAATATTTGAAAAGAGAATATTTCAACTGGAAAAAAACGTGTATGATCTTTCATTTAAAAAGCTATTTTGAGTGCTTAGTAATTATAATGTAATCTCCTTGCTCAGCCAGTCACAACCTCTGCTCCCCATACCCTGGTCCCAGTCCCAGTTTCCTTGCCCAATTATTCTTAGTCTCCTCCCCTGCTGGTGCTCAATGCTCAGTCAGCTAATAGGGAAGCAAAAGTGCTAGCAATGAAGATGCTTTCTGATAAATAAATACAGGGGTGCAAAGCTTGAACTGAAGATATGTGACAGCTTACTTTACAGTCATTTCTTATTTACCCTGGTGACAAGACTATTAATGGGTTATAGGTTTCTGAAGGTTTTCATCATTGAAATCTTTATAGTTTGCCAGTTACCTCAATAATTCTTTAAGGGATCACTATTCCGAGATACAGAGGGAGATGGAGAAATAAGTTTACTAGATATAGCTACAATTAGTATTAGCATTAATTAGCACTACCAAATGTAAGATTTATTTTTAAAACAGATATTACAACAAAAGGCCAGATTGTGCTCTGCTACTGCAGTTTAAAGCCAATGGGGTCACCTCTGGATTTACACTGAGAAAATGAGAATAGAATTTGGCCCCAGTAATTTTATCTTATTGTATAATTGGCGCACAGTTTTACCCTTCTGTCTTTTCTTTATTACGGCAGTGGTCCCACTGACTTCAAGGTGATTTCTCTCCTGGGAGTGTGTTACATGACGTGAGGAAAGTCAAATCCAGTTTGCTTCAAAGATAACAGTACAGATTTTGGGCAAAGCAGCATGAAAGCTTTGGAAGGATTACCCTCACCATGGGAGGTGCTTTGGTGCGATAGAGTCGATGTAACAGCTGGTGCAGCGCCAACCCTCCCAACGGAGGGGGTGTTGTAGGAGAAAATGGAGTATGGCTAGCACTTCCTTGTCACCTGTTGGTCCCTGGTATTGATCTCAACCTCTTAAGTGATCGGCATCCAGTGCCAGTTAGAGAAACCTTCAGGCTACTCTAAGTTAGCCTGGGAGACCAGAGTAAAGCACATAGAGCCCAGGAACCAGATACCACAAAGGTGGCATAAATCGAACTTTTTATGGATACACAAATCCTAGCCCCAGATGGTTCTGCGTATTCCTGAATGTAACTCCACTTTAGTCAATAGAGTCATGCCAGGATTAAATGTGATCCATTGCTTATTTTACTACTATAGATGTGCAATTCTGACAGTCACTTTACTGCTCTTGGATGCTGACTGCATTAAGTTGTTCAGCCAGTCCTATGAAAGATTTCCATCTAGTCAGCTATGTTGAGCAATTTTCATATGACAAAGCCTTTATTATTTTGTGCTGGTATTGTTAAACTTTACTTTGATAAAGTACATGAAAAGAAAATCCAATGATCTATATAAGTCTAAAGTACATACGCAGTGAGATACTAGTTTGCTGCCTGTATATAGCTATTACAGTAAAATGTACAATCCAAGAGACTCTTTCAATAATCTTTAGTACGTATTTACGATGTAAATTAAACGATAAGGAAAAGACAACATCTTAGTAGGCTGCAGAAAGTATAGGTTTGAAATGTATTTGAAATCACTATTGAGATTCTTTTTTATATAGTTCATAAAGTGAATAAGCTTTGCTTCCTCATAAAATGCTGTATATACAGCAGTAAATCTCAAATTCATAGCACATTCTTCTTGTGGTCTTTGCCACTAAAAACCCTTTCTGCATGTATGGACACCACTGCAAACATACCTTCAGTTCACTAGCATAAGCTTTGTGATTGAAATACCAATAAGTATTAAAATAAAAATAGAATGGATTCTTTTGAAGGGAATGGTACTGGTGGGAAAGGTCTTACTAAGGGCTTGTCTACAGTGCCCCCACAGTATGAGTAGCAGGAGTCCATTAATGCAAACATGGAACTCAGTTTGCGCCAGCAGCATCCACACAGGGGTTTTACGGAGCAGTTCTTTGGGCACTGGCGTTCACAACCTCAGAGTCCGAACTGCGGGGCTGAGTAGACATAGCCTTAGTGTCATCCGAACACAGGTAGCTCTCTTTGCAGCATAGCATAGTCTTAGAAAAAACAAACCACGTTTGCTGACCTCGCTCTTATTTCAAATGTGATCAGTTCTGATACTCTATGTTTTTCTCCTCAGTTTTGTTCTGTTTGTACAGCACCTAGTACAATGGGGTCCTGGTCCATGATCTAGGCACTACTGCAGTAGAAAGAATAAAAGACAGTTTCAGGATACAGGGATTCCCTCCATAATCTTGAGAGCTTCTATTAGAGTTAGCACTTTCTGCCCTTTTGAAAATCCAGCACAAGATATTGAACTGGCTGGAAAATGCAATGTGACAAAATAACTGATTTTAGGTCTGCGCAGACAGTGGACAAATTCACGTTTAATTGTGATGAGTTTCTCCCTGCTACACTTCAGCAGGTGCATACTTGAGAGAGATGGTTTAAAAGTCTCCAGGTCTCTGCTTCCCTTCTCTCCGCTCATGATACTTGGCTTGATGGGAATGCGAACAGCTGATTGGATACTTTTAAGGTCTGTTACAGGCTGTGGATGTGGTTAAAGTGACCCTGTCTTTATTTCTCTAACCCCTGTCAGCCCTGCTCCTATGCTGTTCCTTAGCTAGTGACAGTTCAGCTGCCCCACACCTCTCCTCGGGCTGTTCTTTCACGCAGCTTCTGCTGCCTCGATTCCCTGCAGCGTCTGAGACAGTTCACACCTCTTGTGCCTACCCCTATCCCTCTCAGCACTGACTCTGGTGATCATGGCAGTCACCTTCAACTGATTCCCCTTGGTCTCGCTTACTCTCATCATGTGACTGCACAGCTGCTCCTGCCCTGTGCTGCTCTTATCAGCCCTGCCCTCAGACAGTTCACACTTCTCCATCTCTTTCGGGGCTGCTCCTCCTGGCTGAGTCAGGCTCACCCAGGCTGCAGTTGCCCCCTGTCAAACCCTGCTCTCTGGCCTGCCTTACCAGCTGGAGGCTGCTTTCAGAATGCTGACCCCAACCTGCTTCTCGCATGCTTTCTAGGGTTGCCAACCCTCCAGGCTTGTCCTGGAGTCTCCAGGAATTAGAGATTAATCTTTAATTAAAATGATATAATCTGATGAAACCTTCAGGGATACATCCAACCGAAACTGGCAACCCGAATGCTTTCCCCTCTGCCTGACCCTTCCGGTGTAAATGTTCCTGGTCACTTTAGATTACACAGTACCCTCAATAGGGCAGATACCAATCCTAGGTCTTTGCCCCTCCTTGGATTATTCATAGGCCGAACTTCACATGAACTTTCAAATAGACGATGATGAGCCAGTAGAATCATTAAAAATATTAATTTAGTTTCATTACAAAAACCAAAAACCAAAACAACCTTAAGCAATTTGGTGCAGAGACGCTCTTGTTCTGTCTTCGTTCTGCAGTGAGCATAATGGGGTCCTGGTCCCTGTCTGGGGCTTCAAGGTGCTACCTCCATGTGAGTAAGAGATGATGATGGTGGTGATTTATTCATCCCAGGCAAACAAATTTGAGATTCCGGTTGTCCTTGGACAAATCACATTTTAAAAAAAAATCTAGCCAGATAGCAAGCTTTCATGCAAATTTACTTTTCCATTCTGTTTTGGGGCTGGATTTTGGTGTGGGGGGGGGAATATTTAGGAGGATATTTCTTCATTTCTGAAATAAATTTTTACACATTTTTTGGCATTTTCTACTGATGTTATTGATATATTTTGAGTCTGTTTGGAGGCAAGGGAAATGTAGCAATTACGGCCCAGGATAGTGCAGTGAGGCACAATGGGATGCACTTTGTTGTGTACTATGAATGTCTGTCACTTAACATTAACCAGTCTGTGCTCAAATTTCCTGCCACTTGATCGAAGTGAATGAAAGCAGACATGCTTGGAGTATGAGCACTGCTGCCAATCACACTGATTTATCTGCTTTGAACAGAGAGGAGGCTGGCCAGGCTGCACTCCAGTTTTGCCTTTTCATTGTGCTTTTCTAGATTGGAAAGTTGTTCAACTTCTGATTTTTACTTATTTTTAAAATAATAGCAGAGGTATGTGCATCAGAGAGAAGTTCAGCTTTTCATAGGAACACCCAGCATAACATCATTTACTAAGCATGGGTAGGGAAGGGACAGAATCCTTGAAAATATTGTAACAGATTTTGAACGTTTAATTTGATCTCTCAGAAGAAATGTCACAGACAGCAATAATCAAAAGAGCTTGACTAGCAGCACATTAATCACTGTGAAAGGCGGCGGAACAGAAAACATCCAAAGAGTGACATAAACATGATCAAAGATAGCATTAGTCTTCTCAATTCTTGGAAGAATCTCAAATGCAATATTTTCTTCAAGAATTACTGGCAAGATGTAATGGAAAATGTAGTATGATTAACCTTACCTCAGACTTTGTCATCTTGGTGACAGAAGTTGATAGCCCTGTATCAGAAGCAAATTTGTCTGCTACTGTACGTGACTCTTGGACATTAAAATGTATATAATTTTATTTATTAGCAGTGTCAAGAGAGGAGACTAAATTCAAAGATGAAGTGGTAGCGTTATTGTCTTCCTTAGCCTCACTTTCACTCTGTGACCACTCCCCTGGACCTACTTTTACGCACTTATCATTATGTGAAAAAAGAGAGTATAAGTTGATAAACATACTGTGAAGAGGCGGGAAAAAGATATATGTTAAAACAGTTTAGTCATTCTCTAGACTTGCCTCTGAACCTGGTCTACTGTTCTTTTGCCCAAGATCTCAGTGTCAGATTGCCCATTTTCTTTTTATTTAGATTCAAAGAATGTGTTTGTGATACAGATACACTGGACCCTTGTATGAACAAAATTTTTTGTAGTAATTTCTAGATTAAAAAAACTAGAAATAAAATGAAAGCACAGGCATTAAATATAGATCACAGATTTTTCATACTGAATATAAATTAAAGCATGCGTACAAAATACACTGCTTGCCAACTGACTTGCTGATGCTGCTGGTGGGCTTTCCAGATTCCACTCTGCTGAGAATGTGATTGCAAATTCTTATAAGTAGATATGAAAATATATAGAGATTTATTCTAAATTAATATGACCTTGGCCCATGAACAAATAATGAGGCCTAAAGGTCAGAAGTGGTTACAAGAAAAATATAGATAAAATGCTTACTGGTACCCACTTAAACTATATTAGATTCAAAGCAAAGTTTTCTCACCACATGCTTTCAGCAGTCTTACTGACCAAACTCTTTAGTTCAGGTTCCTCCTCCACAGTCCAATAGCTGCTGCTTTTGTCTCTTCACATGCACAGAATGTGATGAGCAGGAGAAGAGAGAGGTGTCTGCTCCTTCTTTTTATAATCCTATTCCCTCCCTTTGAGAAGCATTTCCAGCTGAGAGCAAGGTAACAGGCAGTCTGTGAAGAAAGGAACTCAATGCTATTTCTTTGGTAAGATGTAACTTTTTCCTCTGCCCCTTTTCCTGCCAAAGAATGGCCTCTTGGCAGGTAATGGTCCATCAGCCTTGTTTAGTCATGGCAGAGGCATCAGCTTGCCCTTTGTCTCTGGGAAACTGGTTGGCCACTCTCCAGACTTCTGTGGAAAACACATTTTTAGTCATGATCTCAGCTTATGTTTATAACTTCACTTATAACACTGCTACATGCATTTTGCCATGATATTATTGATTAGCAAATTGTGAGGTTTTTAAATGATACCCTATTATATGTCTTGTGAGGTATAAGGTATGAACATGGGTATATTCTGTCAGACACACACTTTTGGGACAGCCTTCTGAATAGCACACATTTCTCTGTCTTCCAGGCAACCTGAAGCCCAGAAAGCTACCCAAGGGAAGGGTGCATCTTCTGTGCAAAGCTTCAGATGCAAAAAATTTCCACATTAGAGAGATGTGGAACTACTTTGAAGGAGACCTTTTCCAAATGAAGTCTCCACCTTTCAACAACTGTAACTGCCTAGCCTAGACATACCCACTTCACCCCAAAATAAGACTGCATAAAGTGAATTATGACATTCCTACAGTAACTCCCATGTCTCTTTGAGTCTTGTCTACCTGAGGAGTGCTTTATTATTATACAGATACCAACATAATGTACTGTCAAAGCGCACCTAATGTGGATGCAGCTATAGCAGCAAAACTGCACTTTGTACCAATGTAATAAAGCCACTACCCAAAAGTGAAACAAGGTATACCACTAAAAGCACAGCTTTGCCAGTACATATGCATCTACGTTAGGGGCTTCTGCCGACACAGCAGTGTTGGTCAGGAATCGTACCTCTTCACACCCCTGATTGACATAGCTATGAATCATAGAATATCAGGGTTGGAAGGGACCTCAGGAGGTCATCTAGTCCAACCCCCTGCTCAAAGCAGGACAAATCCCTAGTGCTGGTGGAAGTCTGAAGTATAGGGCTCTAGAGGTAGGTCACATTATGATCTTCCTAACACAGATATAAACTTGAAATAACTTTGTTGATGTCAGTAGAATTTCTCTGGGTTTTCACTTGTGTACCAGACCAGAATTTAGCCCCATATACTCTGGATTTAAAGAGAGAGAGAGCTCAAAGGTGTGTGAAAGTTCATGGGGGAAGCAGATTTCTAGGCTGGGATGGTTTAAGGTACTTCTCAAAATGAAATAGTGGGAGTTTCCCAGGGAGCTGCCTGTGCTGGCTTGCTGTATATAATCCATCTCGAGCACCACAGGTGCCTGCCAACAGCTAAATCTGGATATTCAGTTCAGCAAAATTATAATCTGGTTATTATCTTTAGCTGCCAATGTGTGTAGAACAAAGTAATACTTTGCAGTACCACTGATTTAGATATTTGCTGTGCCGCTGGTAATGTAACAACCATTCCCTGTGCATACTAGGTTTTCTTGGGGTTTATTATTTACCATAATTAGTTGACATTTATTTTACTTTTTTTTACTGTAATGTATTTATATCGACTGCATTATCTGTAAACAGTATTCACAGATATTTTATCAGAGTATGGAAATCCTGCAGCACTCATTAACTGTAAGAAATTTACTGAGTGGATTTGTGAATATGTATATCATTTTATACAAGGTGCAAAGTGCAAATGTATTTAAAGAGTTTATATTAATAAGCAGGTATTCATGTTTTGAAAATAATTGTTTTGGGGATATTTTTTAATATCATGAAAACATTACAAAATATGTATTCATGAAGGGAGCTGTTGTGGCTTTCCCTCATGCCCCATGCTCGGAGCAGCATATAGTGGCACTTCTCCAGGAACAGACAGGGAATGTAGAGATCCTGGTTCATCATTCTGCTCTTGCTCAAATGTGATGGTTCAGCCATGCTGGCCCATTCCTTGCCCACATCCACAGGAGTAACATCCATATGGAGGCTGCTCACAGTCTTGTGCTGCCACTAGTGATGCAGTAGCCCGTGCTAAGGGGGTTCCCTATGCCCCCCCTTACTCCCTTGTGCTGCAACACAGCCAGCATCACAATCTGTAGAAAACAAAGACCCTCTTGCAGATCATCACAAATAGATGGTCTTCCTCAACCCGCAAGGCAGGGGGCTTCATCTTCTGCCTTCCCTTATTGCCAGATGTGATGGTAGTTCCAAAATGGCAACCTGTCAGGGTGAAAAAGCAAAGCCAGTTTGCCTGGAGATTCCCCCAACAATCTCAAATGCCATTTGTACAGGGTTGAGCCTGTGGCAGTATCCCTGGGAAAGGGACCAGCCAGTGTGATCACATTCAGGAAAGTACCTTCCACTTCGAAACCAGGTGCTGCCTCCGTGATTGTGTAGCCAAGAAAACTCTCAAACCCTACATGGCCAAACAGTCATGGAGGCAGTTTTAGAATGGACACAACCCTATGTCAGGCTCTAAGTCTGAAGTAGCCTTTACTATTTATGTACAGTTGTAGTCATCTGGCTGTGCTATTGCCTGACAGGGGGATTACCAGAAGTCAGAGTGTGTGTGTGTGTGTGTGTGCATATGGGAAAAGATTTGTCAGGGGAGAAGAGGAGGCTAATATGAAATCTGTGACAAATCCCCTTGGGCCTGACCTACAGGATGAATATAATTATGTAGCTTATTTACTGTGAGTTAATACTGTCAGTGTTTAACATTCATGGTATATAATTAATGAAGGTTTTGCAGTCCTTTCGCTAATGGAAAGGACAGATGTATCTGTGGTCCACCGGTTCCACTTAAACAAACACCAAGAAATAGCTTCTCAAATCCCATTCAAGGTCACACTGCGTCAAAGGGAGAATATACAGCCATAGTGTGAAGTCAGCTGTGAAAAGCTCTGGCTAGCAGGTATTTTTTACCATAGACTAGATCAGGGATCAGCAACCTTTGGCACACGGCTCGCCAGGGTAAGCACCCTGGTGGGCTGGGCCGGTTTGTTTACCTGCCACATCCGCAGGTTTGGCCAATCGTGGCTCCCACTGGCCGCGGTTTGCCGTCCCAGGCCAATGGGGGCTGCGGGAAGCAGCGACCAGCACATCCCTTGGTCCGCACCGCTTCCTGCAGACTGTACTGGCCTGGAGCAGCGAACCACAGCCAGTGGGAGCCATGATTGGCCGAAACTGCGGACATAGCAGGCAAATAAACTGGCCCAGCCCACCAGGATGCTTACCCTGGCTGGCCTCATGCCAAAGATTGCCAATCCCTGGGCTAGATAGTGGCTGTGCCATTATTATATGTCCCCCCTCCCCCCCCGGTACATAATATTCCAAACAGGGTGGGGAGATAGCAAAGGCCTTGGCCACCAGAGGATTCATTCTGAATTTTAAAACATATATCCTGAAAGTGCTCATTTGACCCACTCGTTGCAATGCTTAAAACTCACACCGGTTTAAATTATATTAAATTGCTTTAGTCTATTGACAACTGTCCATGCAATCATCCTTCAGTCCCAACCCCACAATGCAATTATTAATACACTGTACAATCCTGAATCATTGAAAGAGAGGCTTTGGAGTCAGAACGGCCTGAGAAACTGGCCAGCTCCCAGAAACATAGAAATACTTGTGGCACTCATGTTTTCTGGTCTCTGTAGAGCAAAATGTGAATAAGTGTGGCTACTTACTGTGTGATTGTAACATACGGATTACCAGTGAAGAGGATGCTAGGTACCAAAGACTTATTTTGATAAATCCAAAGCATGTGTTATAGCAAAAGCAAATCTAGTTTTTGCTAGATGTACACTATATGTTGAAAATATTAAACTTGATATTCTGACGGAATATACAGATGTTTTCGAAGGAGTCTGGTGTCATTCTCCTGGGAATACCCTTTGTCTACATACAAAATCACCCATATTGTATGTGCACCGAAAAATATACCACACTGTGATCACCTCAAGCAAGGATTGTCACCTACTAAATTCAGAGGCCATAATTAAAGTGACAGGTCAACACATTGGGTTAACTCACTAGCTGTAACGGAAAAAAGTCTTGAAAACGAAAATTCAAACCTCATCTACTTTAAAAAAATGCACACTGCATAGATGGCCCCTTTCTCCCTCCCTCAGCTGATGCTGAAAAATGTTTAGCTGCTAGTTTAGATGGTACAAATCATTTTGAACATCATTATAGAAAGTCTGGCACAGGCCTGGTAAAACATGGATCTAATGCTGTGTCTACTCTAGGAAATTTACCTATTGCTAACAACAGTTATCAGCCATGCATTCAACTAAACCAGCACTTAAAATGTTTAATTACAAGTGTGGACTGGACTTCAGCACTCTTTCAGAAGCCGTGGTTGAGCCTACTTGATGCAAGGTTCACCCACAGTTACTGAAATGCACATTTTCATCGTCACCGAAGAGACCTCTTACAGGTAACCAAAGGCAAAAGTAAATCACTTTATCAGCATAGGCACTGCCTCATAGTTTGTCTGGATCCTTAAGATATTATAACATCCGTGTTTGCCTTTGAGGACATTACACCTAAGCTCACCGGTGCCCAGTTCTTCTGCATTTTCTTTGTATTGCACCAAGGTCAAGGTTTGGTGCAGTACAACTGTCTAAACAGCCATCATGACCACCCACTTTGAACATACAGACTCCTTGTCCTATCTCAGTAGAAAATGATGCATAGTACCACATATGGTTGATGTGATGTATAATGTGCTCAGTGGAGATGAAGCCATCATTGATAACTACCTATAGTAGTATTTGGTTGTTTGAATGGGGAACATGGTACAAACCTTCATGCTGTAACACAGTAGTCTTTGTGGGGGGGGAAAAGGCATCCTAGATAAAACCATGATCTTTTTTCCAGAAATAAGTTATTTTACATCACATTGAGACAGATGTGCTTAAAACACATTTAGCTAATTTCACTACAGTCGGGAATACGGAATTGACACATAACTTTTTAGCATTAAAGATGGTCCTTGGTATGATTAACTATGTGCCCAAGTTTGCGCCAGGCTTGTCAAATCGAGGCATCATTTCAACAGCTGCTAAAGCAAGATAATGAATTAATTTGGGATAAGCAGCATGACATGGCTTTCTATGTTGCTTATAAAGACCCATATCACAGAGGAACCAGGTCAAAAGCTTTCTTACTTTGATCCTAATAAAGAGCTGTCTCTAGCACTGACACATCCAAGAGTGGCTTTGGTGCATTACTGCACCAGGAAGGCAGAACCACTACCCATGGAAGTCACTCACCAGCAGAAGAATAGTTACCAAAAATACAAAATGAATTATAAGCAATTGTATTTAGCTACAAGTGCTTTCATGGATATGTAAATGGCAACTAGGTGTTTACTGCTGGATCTGGTCGTAAACCACCCTGATGCATTCAGATTACATAGAATGATTTGTCAGTTACACGGATACCTTGTTTCCAGATGATACATACTGAAGATTTCTGCTGCTGGTGGTCATTAAAGAAAATGCATCACTGATCCTCATAGCAAAGAACAGGCAGGTACACATAGACACTCCAGAAATTTCCAGCAAATGATCAGAAAGTGACTGAAATGAAAGAGACAGTTGAAAGTATGAAAAAAATTAAAGATTTGAAATAAGTAATCTTGGAAGGATGTCCAAACAGTTATTAGAAAAAACTGTCCTTGTATCATCTCAGAATATTGAAATCACAGACGTATACACTCATTCTTGGATGGGATTATTTTGCATGCTAACTATACAAGATATGTCAACATATCTTGTACACAAATGGGCATAGAAAGATATAAACAGAGACTTGAATTCATGTTTGGTCTTGTATGTATAAGTGAATTGAACAAGTAGTCTCAAAATAGTAGTCTCCTTTACAAAATATATGGGAGATAGTAAGGAGCAAATAACACTATATTAAATGCAAATAAGACAATGAGAGACCATTAACACTAACTACTTAAAATCAGTTGTTAGTTGTTGGTGTTATTTATTTTATTAGTTTACATGGAACAATGTATAATATGAATATCGTTTTATTGTGGATTATTATAGTACAGTCTTTGAATTGCTGCTAAGAAATAGAAAATATGTCATACCCTATTTTGTCTACGCCCTGAATTGATATAATACCATCACAATTATTATCTGTTCCAGGGAGCAGAACATTATGTATTGACTAACACAGCTTGTAATATCCCTGTGTTACCAGAACATTAGATAGTAGAAGTTAGTAAAGAGGCATCCAGGTCTTTTTTGGGTTCCTTCTTTACTTCAAATCCTTGCATTTCCAATTCCAATTACAGCCTGTGAAACACCAGAGCAACCAGCAGCACCAACACCAATACTTCCCAGTCTCTACTCATCTTGTATTTTGCCATAGCAGCTATTACCGAAGTGTGTAATCTTATATTGCCTACTAGAATTCCCCATTGTGTCATCCTAAAGACATATATCACTATATATGTTCCAAGGGTAAGACCCAGGAACATCTTAGACTTATTTGTGAAATAGTTCTGCCCAAGATTTTCTGAGTACATATTTAGCTATCATAGGGTACATCTACACAGCAAAAAAAAAAAAAGGGGGGGGGCGAAGCAACTCTCAGAGCCTGAGTTGAGCTTGGGGGCTCACCTATGGGTCTAGAAATAGCAATGTAGACATTCCTGCTCTGGCTGTAGCCCAAGCTCTGAAACCCGGTGGTGGATCTCAGAACCAAGGCTCCAGCCCGAGCAGCAATTTCTATAGTGTTATTTTTAGCCCCCTAGTGTGAGTCCCACAAACCTAAGCCAGTTGTTTTCTATGTAGATGTACCCTAAGTAAGTGGCCTGGTTTCCAAAGATGCTGAGCCTCTAACAACTCCCATCGAACTGAGGTCACTTTTGAAAATCAGGTCACTTATCTAAGTGCCTAAATATGGTTTTAGAAGCCTACCTTTAGGTTCATGTTTCGGAATATCTCTGCCTCTGTTGGTGTGCTTCACTTCTTGCAATCAACACAACTAATTCTTGTTATTATTGTCATTGAAGCTATAATATTAAGTTTTATATTAGAAGGATTCTTTCATTCCCTCTCAGTTTGTAAAGGGAATTGTAACCATATATACTGTTTGCAAATTTGGACTGCTCTGCTCCCACAAAAATGTGAATGAATAAATAACTGAGTACAAACATGATGTATTTTCTTTTGTCCCTGAAAGAAACCCTCGAAATGAAGGGTCAGTTATGTTTTAAATAAACCTAAAAAGTAAAACAAAAACCACGTTCTCTTGTTTGAATGAAAAATTGAAAAATAAGTTATCTTGTTATGGAAAGATGCCTGAGGCTTTTAATGTCTCTCTTACTGTAATTCCATGACTTTTCCATTTCAACTATGATGACCCAGTAACTTTTTTTTAAATGACGCCATTATAGTCTCAGTCAGGGCTGATTCTGTTCACACTTAATTCAATTAACATAGGCTCAAGTCCTATGTCAGTATATTAGTCTATTTTAGCCCTCTTTAAAATGTACCTAATATATTCTAAATGCAGCTAGACAGAGATACAGCAGGATGCTCAAGTGCAGTAGTTTATAGGAATTATTAAAAAAACCTTAATGACATTAATGTCATTACCCAGCTTGCACTGCAAATCCAATATACAATCTCTAGCTCAGCCCCAACAGGGGGAAGAAATGAGATATTTCTTGGCTGTTGGATATCACATTTCTGGAGCATAGATGGACAGTTATTTAGTGATGGTATTTCTTATGTTGCACATAGAAAATTCACTGTTCAGTGATCCTTAGGATGATATTTGCACTAATTCAGTGGGAATGTCCAGTGTTGTACTGGCTGTTATACAAACCATGTGCTACACTGCAAAAATCGTCTCTGCCTCAGACCTGCTACCGTTAATTTTTATTACACGGTCAACACTTCCCTTGACAGTAGCTTGAGTTTGAACCTGAAAGTCTCCCACATTAAAAGCCAGTTCACTGTCAGCCTACCATCAGCATATATCATAAAAGCTAGTGCAAACATGGATTGAGCAGGGCATGTGGGTGGTTCTGAGAACCCATAATACATTCATCGCAAGATCCAAAACACCTGACGTATTTTCTCAGGGGAACAGGAGAGCAGGTTGTGTGTGAGCATTTTGATTGCACCATCCCTATGGGAAGCTTGTTGATTCATTTATTTTTCAGTCCCAGCTTATCTCTAGTTAACTGAATTATGGATATGAGAACATTGCAGCATGCAGTCAGCCTTTTAGCATCACAAAGGACAAGATAGCTTAGCAGGTGTGACCAGTGTAACCTTAGTGCTTGGGCATGAAATGAACAATTAGAGTAAGTAAACCATAAAATATTCACAGACCATGATACTGTAGCTATTTTCTAGCAGATTGATTGCCTTACTCTAGCGGAGGTGATAGGCTGCCAAGGATTTATACTGGCTAACGAAAAGCACTCATCATAATAGTTCCTTCTGGTAAAAATGACAAAATGCGTGAGGTCAAAGCACATAAAACACCAAGTGAAATCAAAAGGACTCTGTTGTAACCATACTCTGTCTTACATAAGGAGCAGCTAGCCTGGTCTTCTAATATACGCAGCAGATGGCTGGTTGGTTTGCCCTTTGCAATAGTACAATAAAGGTGATTAGGAAATGCATTATTGAAATGAATTCCTGGTAGGAAACTTCCAGCAGAAGGGCTGATGATGAAAGCCACCTCTTAGGGCTTGTCTTCGCTGCCGGGTCAACTCACATGTAGATAACTTGAACTGACTCCTCTCGAGTTAGCCTAGCCAAAAGGAGAGCAGCCACACTGTGAATTATCACTTCAGCTACACAGAGCAGTTGTGTTGGCAGATGACGCGTTGCGCCCATTCAAGCTGTGACCTGTACCTATTCCTGGGAGAGCCAATGCAATTAATAAGCACTACCACACTGCAGTTCAGGGGTTTTGTGTGTGGACAAGACTTGAGTTCAGGGTAACCCCCTGAGCTGTAACACAAGTTAACTGCAGTGACAACAAGCCCTGAGTGGTTAATAGTTTAGTGCTTATCAGGAATTCAACAGCCAGCAGATTGGAGACCTTGTGTCAGAGTAAGAATCATGGAATTGAAGTGAATATCGTTTTGTATGGATTGAGAGCAGCAGTCAGAGGGAAGTATTGGGAAGAAGGGCCAAAACTGAATGCCTGGAGCTATGCTTCTAATCCTTATTTAGACAACTAAATAAGTGGCCTGATTTTAAAGAATGCTGACCACTCAACAGCTCTGGGAGCTACTGGGTGCACAGCATTTTTTAAAATCAGGTCACTTATTTACTTGCCTAAATAAGGAATTAAGAGCATAGCTTTTTCTGAAAGTCTCAGCATAGGCTCCTGAGGAAACTGCTGCCCTGGCAGAAATGTGGGGATGTATGGAGACGCTCCAGACCTCCATGTGAATGTTATTACCCTCTCCAGAGGTCAACAGGGTTTCCACTGAGATCTCAGGTCATCCGTGGGGTAGGAGGGCCATCGCCCCTGCCTATACTCGGGGCCTTATCCTCTGGGCAGGATGTTCCCACTGAAATTTCACAATCAGAAATTTGTTGTGCCTGCCCTAGGAGTGGTGATTTGGCCTCAAGTAGTTCTCCCATTGATGTTCATGGGAGTTGTGCCTGAGTAAGAACTGTAGGATCAGGTTCCAGGTTGGCAGACTGACTTGTGCTTATATTAACTATAACAAGAGAGTGATGTGTTTAAATAATAGTATGGTTGTCAGAAAGCTGACAACATACAGGAAAGTATATGACAGAGAATGAACTAACATGCCGTCCCTTAGCTCCTGCGGTTTTGTTGGGTTTTTTTAAACACAACCAAGGGCACCACTGAGTGAGTGAAGGGCAGAGCATCACTTTGAATATCCTGCTCTTCCAGTATTGGTAATAATCTTAGCATTACAGAGAAGTAGGGTGGAAGAATATTTAAATTCCCTTTAAAAATAATTCATGGAAGGTTATAAAATTGAAAAATATTTGGCTGTGTCGATGGAATAGCTCATTTGTATGCTGCCTAGTCTCTTGAATGAATACACATCTAGGCACTTGTTTGAAATGTGTATCATTTACTCTATAGCTACTCAAGTTAAATACATGTTTATAAATAGGCCAGGCTCATACTGAGGAAATGCTCTGTAAATTAAATGCTCTGTAAAATAGATTAGAAAAGGACAAAAGGGGAGGGTTCCCTGCATTAAATTTCTGCTTTGAGCCCTATAACTTGTGGGAGACCAGTAATTTGGCCCACATTGGCCTATATCAGCTTGGGTCCAAGAAGGGATCACAAATCATTTTGTCCTGGCTGAGTGACAAGCCATTTCCTTACTCATCACCTGCAAGGTTGGTTTTTCTCTCTCTGAAACGCCCAGGAGCTGTGTCAGTGCTCAGGAAGACACAGAGACTTAGATTTTCAGCTCTTTAGGGTACTGCGCACAATGGGGTCCTGTTCTATTACTAGTCCTAGGAGCTATGGTGGCACAAATAAATAACAATTAATAATGGTGGCTGGACTGCATCCAGGGGGTTGGGCCTGGGCTCTTTGCACCCTCTCCCCTGTTGCATGCCTGCACAATTCAATAACTACATCCACTTCCAATGGTTTTAAATAAATGCAACATTGATTTGACTTAGAAAATAAAGAGAAATTCACAAACAAAATCAATGTTGGGCAGAATAGAAATATAGCTTGGCTGATCACTGTGTAAAGTGTCACTAACTAAGGCCTGTCTATACAATTTTTGTACAACTATCTTTATTTTGGATAGGAAGGTGACTTTTTATTGAAAAAGTAATACTGATACAACCAGTAGTGTGGACTCAGTTATATCTGTATAAAGGTGCCTTATATCGGTATGGCTTATTCCCCATCCCATGTGTATCCCGGTATAACTGTATCCACACTAAGGGGGTTGTACTGCTTTAACTATACTGGTGTAGTTAAAGCACTAGAAGTGTTAGAAAAGTCTTAAGTAATATCTAGGGACAAGCTTTGATCGGTCTCACCAGTGTAAAATCTGGAGTAACTCTGTTAGAACCCGTAGAAACACTTTGCACTGGTTTTGCTGAAACTGAAAATTTGGCCAGATAAAATGTACAGATAAGCAGCTTTTCCCTTTCTTTCTCTGCCAAATAGGCTTTCAGACTGTCACCAAGAGTTGCAGTGTGCATTTCTGAAGGTCTTTGTGGGCCATTTTCAAGAGAGGTGGGAAGCCACCTCAGAGAGTCTGTTTGTGTTTTTCTTTTTTCTTATGCTGAGTTAATAAAGGCTTTACCTATTATTATATGAGTAAGTCTACACTAAATCAACACATTTTTTTCTTATTTCAGAATCAAGTTTAGTTTTAGATTATACAGATGATTTCCCCATACTAAACCCTGGTTTACGCTTACAAGTTATGACAATGTAGCTATATTGTTTGGTTTTTTTAAAAATCATCCTCCTATCCAACAGAGCTATGCTGGCAAAAGTCCTAATGTAGACACAGTTACATTGCAGAAAAGTCCTTTTGCTGGTATAGTTTATTTTATTCAGGGAACTGGTATAATCTATGCCATCAAAAGAATTCTCTTGCATCTCCACTAGGGGGGTTTTCCAGTATAGCTATATCATTATTTCACCAAATCTTGAATTATTAGAACAAATCTAACGTAAGACTTGTATACTAACATATTCACCTTTTTCTAAGATTAAGGAGTCTAATCACATCTTAAAAGAGAGCACCTCCTGAAGTCAAGTTCCTCTGTATCTAGAGAGAGCTTCTGGTACAGTAACTTTCTAAATGATTCTGAATTAGGTGATTCTTATTCATTTTGTTGAAGCACTATCTATGTTACTACTACACATTGTGTAAAATGCTTGAATTTTGTCAACTGTGGTAGTTCAGATGGTCAGCAGATAACTTCCTTATCCTAGTGTTCTCCAAAGTTTGCCAAATAGACTTTATCCTTATCTAAATACTAGTATAGTGTTCTGAAAGCTTTTCTTCACAAAGCTTAGCGTTAGCAGCACATCATCTTCAAGGAGTACTTTTCTTGAAAAACAATTAATGATGGGGAGGGGGGAACAGCACTCAAGCCTTCAATATCTAATTAATAATCTAATTCACATTACCTAGCTGAATTAGAAGAACATTAACATTGGAATTCATGGCAGTGGAAACAAGAAAGTTCAGAGCAGACAGTTAGATACTAGTAAGTACACATAACAGGAAATATTAAGGAGGCTTCCTACCATTCATAGCTATTGGAGGTTTATAGCATCTTCTTAGGTTTAAGTCATAGCATAATTTGATGTTAACTCATAACATTTGTATGTAGGGTTTGCATGTGTGTATCCTGGGTTTTATTTTAAATTTTAAAGTACAGTATGTCATTGAATTGTCTCCTTACACAAAATCAGTTGTGATGGAAACTGGCCACTGCCAAAAAATCTTGGTATATTCACTGCAACTATATTGCATCCTACTGTAAATTTGTGGGAGAGACACATATCTTAGTTTTTTCCCCGTGTTACACAGGAATCCCATTATCTGGATTTTTCATTAGACATATTTAAAAAGACTGGAACAGATTCTACTGTGATTGAATTAAAGACTTAAATGTAATAGGAATTTTGAGAACAACAAAAGACCCTGTTCTGGATTAAAGACCAATGTCCTGCAATATTTCAGAATTTTAAAATAAATGCTGTTGTATGCTAGAAGTTAGTATAAAATCATATGAACACCAGAAATTAACGCGCGCATGCACACACTCACTCACTCTCTCTCTCTCTCTCTCACTTACTTACTTCCCAGCAGCTTTTACAAAGAAAATATACTTCCTGGCAGACATTAGGAGGTATTTCCACACCACAGTTGAGACAGAAGAGATTTTTATATCAGAGACATGTAGTGCTTAATATAAGGTTTATTGTGGGAGTGCTGAAATGTTAACTGTAACACTACAAATGCAGTGCTACCATTCATATTGAACAACTGGGGGCCACAGGGGTGTGGTGTTCAGTAAATCATTCTGGGCTAACCCACTTAAAGTTACAATGTTCAGGTGCTGAGAATTGTAACAATCCATAGTTAGGACCTAATTTTGCAAACAAGCACGTGATTAAATCTACATATGAGTAGTCTCATTGGCTTTACTGCAGGAGTGCCTGAAGATATGTAGCCCTGCTCTGTGCCCTGCCCACTCCATGACCTGCCAATTGCCTACCTCTTCCCCACTAATAGATTCTTTAACCTACATAGAGCCCTGTACGGTGTCCATGATAAGAGGAAACACGGCCATGAAGGGTCATTGATAGTCTTTTTAGGAACAGGATGCTATAGAACTTGACTATTTAAAAAAAAAAAGCTGTTTACTGGGAGTTTAACTCTAACAGCTTCCAAGATTAATTTTTGGAATTCATTACACTAAAGTACTGAGCCTGAGTGCTAAGACCATCAACAATGAAGAATTGTGACTTAAAACTAAAATCAGCTACCTCTGATTAAATTATGGTGTTCTGGAATAACCCTTAGTAAAGTACTGTAAGAAGACGAAATTTCACCTTGAACATGAAGATGAGAAATTAGGGTGTTGAACTGAATATATCTTTCCTTATACAGAAAGAAAGCTAGCCTCTCCTGGTGTTACTATGTGTCATCTCTTTTTACAAATTTGTCTTCTTTGTATTCATGGATAGAGCTTGGTGAAAACCTCAAAAAGAAAAGTTTTAGTGAAAATGCTTCTTTCTGTCGATCTGCCTAGGCTCTTGCATTAGTAATCTTCAGCGCAGTGTCCCAGTGTTAAGTGTTTGTTTTTGAGGTTGTAAAAGTTTTAGAAAAATGTAAGCAAATGTTTAACTCAAGATTTTTTTTTTCAGCCAATTACACATCTGTCTTCTGTTTTTCCTCAGGCAGGGACAGCTCCAGGCACCAGCACACCAAGCACGTGCTTGGAGTGGCAAGCCACTGGGGGTGCTCTGCCAGTCACCGCGCGGGCGGCAGGCAGGTTGCCTTCGGTGGCTTGCCTGCAGAGGGTCCGCTGGTCCCGCAGCTTCGGCAGACCTCCCGCAGGCGGACCCTCCGCAGGGAAGCCGCCCAAGGCAGACTGCCTGCCATGCTTGGGGCAGCAAAATGCCTAGAGCCGCCCCTGTCCTCAGGCATAATAATAGCACAAAAAAAAAATGTTTCTCTGTCTCGGTGCTGGTTATTTGAGCTCACTTGTAAGTCAAATGGTATTGGTTCAAGTTGGTCAGGAAGCTTAAGTATCTAGTTTATTGTGTAGCGAGACTATATAATAAGGCTTCTTGCTAGCATACTGTTAATTACACTTTGGCTGTGGTTTACACTGTTTGTTTTCACACATGCAGTTTGCCTCTGTTAATGCAGGAACTTCAGAGTGTCTGAGAGTGAAACTGGCATGCATATGCCTCTGACTACTTTCTACCCAACCTGGCTTTGGTATGGATCCCTATATGTGTCTATGTATGTAATGTATCAGAAATGTCTCTCTGACTTTCTGTGGGTGGCTCCATCAACCCCTGCCTTCTCTCCACAAGCCAGAATTGTCAAGGTTGTGCGTACTTTCCCACACCATTTCACACATGTAAAGCTGTAATGACAAAATCTGAAGTTGGAAGCGTATGTCACAAGCCTATCTGCAAAAGAATTCTGTGCGCCTGCCTCGTGTAGTCCAACTCATTCCAACTACTGTAAGATCAGCATCATCTTGCACTAACACAAACTTGGTTCAGAACAGTGCAGAGAAATTTCACCATAGTAATTATTGCATCTTCACCTTTTTGCGATAATATGTTTGGTCCTCTGGCTAAAAAGATATACAAACCTACTGGTTTAAACAAGCAGGCTAATAAAAATCAACCATCCTATAAAATATTAAACACCTAAAGTTCCCAGTGCTGCTGCTTAGAATCCTCACTTTTTTCTCTAAGCCATGAAGAAAGTGGCTTTTTTAAATTAGACCTGGGATGTCAGAAATCACAAAGCACCAGCTGTTTAACTGCCCTTCTCCATAGGACTGTACTATTTGTATGTGGGAAACCACAGCTGTCTTAATCTTGAAAAATAAAACATCATAGTGAAAGAGAGGAAAGTGGGTTGATTAAATAAATACTTCTGAACTGTAGAAGTGTTGTCCTTCAGTACTCTGATGTTTTCCAGGCTGTCAGTCACATGAAAGCGTAGGACAACATATGTCACATGGGCCACATTTTGTGCTGACTTGCACTTCACATAGTCTTGTAAACATCTGTAAGGTTACCCAGGGTGTAAATCAGTAGCATGTGCCAAATTCTGAGGTCCTTACTAAAGCATAACTCCCATGTCTCAAGGAAAGGGAACAGAATTTATCCCCATGTGTCCCCAGACTCCAAAGACAACTAAAATGAAAGTATTAAGAAACATCACACTTTTAGCGATAGTGAGTCAGGATACACATTACTAATACTCATGATGCATTGACCCACTGACCATGAACAAATAGAAAATTGTAATGCAGCATTAACAGATACCTTTCAGGTGGTCCTGAGTTATATTATAGACAAAGTGACATTCAATAACTCTTGATATACTTTGATATGGAAGTACAGTAGAACCTCAGAGTTACAAACACTTCGGGAATAAAGGTTGTTCGTAACTCTGTACAAAACATAATGGTTGTTCTTTCAAAAGTTTACAACTGAACATTGACTTAAATCAGCTTTGAAATTTTACTATGCAGAAAAAAAAATGCTGCTTTTAAACATCTTAATTTAAATGAAACAAGCACTGTCAGTAACCTAGTCCCAGATCTGGACCTTAGCGTCCAAAATATGGGGGTTAGGATGAAAACCTCCAAGCTTAGTTACCAGCTTGGACCTGGTAAGCTGCCACCACCCAAAAAATTAGAGTGTTTTGGGGCACTCTGGTCCCCCCAAAAACCTTCCCTGGGGACCCCAAGACCCAAATCCCTTGAGTCTCACAACAAAGGGAAATAAATCTTTTCCCTTCCCCCCTCCAGGTGCTCCTGGAGAGATACACAGAAGCAACTCCGTGAATCTAAGCAGAGGGAGTCCACCCTCTCTAATTCCAGTCCTGGAACAAAAAGCACTTCCCTCTTCACCAGAGGGAATGCAAAGTCGGCTAGTAAATCTAACACACCCAGATTTCCCCCTGACTTCTTCCTCCCACCAATTCCTTGGTAAGCTGCAGACTCAATTTCCTGAAGTTTCCCACTAAAGGAAAACTCCAACAGGTCTTAAAAAGAAAGCTTTATATAAAAAGAAAGAAAAATACATAAAAATGGTCTCTCTGTATTAAGGTGACAAATACAGGGTCATTTGCTTAAAAGAATATTGAATAAACAGCCTTATTCAAAAAGAATACAATTCAAAGCACTCCAGCAACTATAGACATGTAAATACAAAAGAAAAAAACCAACTTTGTACTCACAACTGGGAAACAGAAGATTAGAAAGCAGGAAATAGAAAAAATCCTTCTCTAGCTGAGAGAGATTCAGGCAGAAGACAAAGAACTCAGACACAAACTTCCCTCCACCCAGAGTTGAAAAAAGTCTGGTTTCCTGATTGGTCCTCTGGTCAGGTGTTTCAGGATACTTTTTTTTTTCAGGTGAAAGAGACATTAACCCTTAGCTATCTGTTTATGACAAGCACAGAAACAGGTTTGCTTACCTTGTCCAATCTTTTTTAAACTTTCCCCTTATTTTTAATAGTTCGTTATCTCAGTACAGTGCTGTATTTGCTTTCTCTCTCTGCTGCTGCTGCCTGATTGCAAACTTCCTGTTCCAAATGAGGTGTGTGGTTGACAAGTTAATTCGTAACTCTGAGATTCTACTGTAGTGTTATTCTTAACATGTATTCAAATTCATTTCCTATTTCACTACATTGTGAAACACAATTATAAAAAAAGATACACAGTAACTGCAGGAAGAGATCCAACCTGGTTGTGTGAGATCTATTTTTCACACTTGGAGATGGCAGTGTCAGCATAAATCTTGGCTGGCAAGTGTGGCTGGGTTACTTTTCCAATCGCAGAGCATAGAGTAGATGAAGTTGCAATATGTCCTGCAGATGAATATTTGCAGGATCTGACTAATAGTAAGAACTCTTAATGAAAATATTAAATGGACATGTCTCAACATATAGGAGGTCAACATGAACGCTAGGCTTCCCTCTAGTTTACCTGGACTTCATAACTCATGTAAACTCTACAAGCAATCTTGTCTTTATTAGGATTTTACCTTGCGTAAGATAACTCAAGTTAAGAACACAACTTTTTTCCTAGTGAAGACAAAGCTTAAGAGCTTTGACTGAAAGTGAAGCATAGATATGAGAGTCTTAGGCTGAGAATTAATTCACTTCTCGGTTTATACTGCCATTGTCATCGAAATATGGACCATTGAATTATGGGCCGAATCTTACTCGTTCTGTTATTTTAGGATGAGATACTATATGTTTTAAAAACAATGGCAAAGGTTTCTTTATCTTAAATTGGAAGCAGTAGGACTAGTTGTATGAATAACTTGAGCAATCTTTGTTCTGATATGTCTTTCTTAACAGAAAAAAGAGAGAGTGTGAAAGTAATTTATGTTATAGTAAAATTGAATCCTGATATATTTGATCTGTTTTTGTTTAGAGAAACCTCTCTGACATTGTAAGTTCTTTTTACCACTGCCATAAAGAAGAGAAAACATGAAGCAAAGCCTGGTCAATTATTATCTCTTTTTGATAATGCCAAACCTGTTCAAAACCTTTATTTCTGTATGTCGGCTATGGATGATCACCTAACTAGAAAGCATTCATCCTTATCTGTGTCAGTTGGTTTGTTTAGTCACTGTAAATCAATTGCTGGAAAAGATTTTCGGGACATTGTGGGGAAAACAGCTGTTCAGGACACAAGCACTTTACAAAGAAGTCACCTTATGTACTTTTTTCACTTAAAGTCACATGTCTAGTGCCATTCATCTTATACTGCTAGATTTGTCCTTTTAGTGATTTAGAGGCATCCTTTTTAAATGCAAGTTTAGGTAAAAGTAATTTGTAGTTGTAGTCTGTAGTTTAGGCAAGGCCTTACAGGGTGGTTAGGTTAAGAAATGTGTGATATTACTCATTACTACACAAGAACTCATCAATGTCTTCATGTGAGGATGCAAAGAAACTGAATAATAATTTTGCTTTTTGGAAAGCTAGTACACAATAAGGGGAAATCCAATGCTTCATTCTCTTCTTTAATATCTTCCTTCCCTCTCAAACCAGCAGTATGTTCAAATTAGAGTTGTCACGCCTATTTTTATTAAGATTAGATCTACTCAGACATAGGTTTTTGATCATTCCTATTTCCACACAATACACGTGATACCACATTTATTTGTAGTGCTTCTTTTCTAAGGACTTGTGGGCAAGGGGGTTGGTGGAGCTGGAAGGTTTCCTGTTTTTTCCCCATGAAAGGCTTTCCTGAGGAGCAACCTGATGGTCGCTCCAGGCAAGACACCTGAATGTTCTAAGATATCTCTTCATTCTAGAGCAGACATTTAATCAATAATGGCACTGAGGCAAAATTTTAGATTGGTCATTGTGATTCTTCTTTTGGTAACATCATATGCATTAATTAATGAAGACCATTTGTTTTAATTGCCACTCAGGGCTCTGCTGTTACTGCCAGATTGTTGCAGGAAAGGCAGGTGCTCCTACAGCTGCTAATGATTTGGAGCCCTGTCATGAGGTATAGAGACCCTTACTGGCCTGGCAGCCAAGGAGTTAATGCAGCAACAGACAGCAATGACTAGCAGCCTCACTGCAGCTGGGAGAATAAATTGCTGAGAAGCAGAGAGTGAGGTGGCTGTCAGAGGAGCAAGCAAGCTGGAGAAGCAAAGTCCTGCCAACAAACTGGTGAGAAGCCCCACAGAGGCTACACCCCAAAGAAAGAATGACCAGATCTGCAGGCTGGAGAATCCTAAAGAACCAAAGAAGGTAGGAAGGATCACAGGGCACAGAGGGAGGAGTTGTGGAGACCTGATTCCACCTGCCTCGCAAAAGGGCTCTGAGCTGGAACCCAACTGAGTGGATGGGTGGGTTTCCCTATCAATCCTTCAACAGAGACTTAAGGACCAAAGAGGCTTCCAGACCCCCTGAAGAACAGGCCCAGCTGACCACCCCAAGTATAAGGGAAAACACTTACACCCCAGCAGGACTGAAACTAACACCCTTCACAGCCCAGAATGGGACTCAGGCAAGAGGAGATGACTGGCTGCCCCACGAGACCACGCAAACTCTGTGCAACAATCCTTCTGAACAAAGGGGGTGCTGGTGCATTGGCACACCAGCTCACAGGCCTCCTACCAGAATGTGATCTCAGGCCCTAATTCAGCAGTGGAGTTAAGCACATGCCTAATTTTAACTGATTGACTTTACTAAAAGTAGTCACATGCTTCAAGTTAGACACATGGTCAAACGTGTTGCTGAATCAGGAACCTAGACACTTTGGATTACTGGAACTGCTGAGCTGTACCTGCATGGATCTATTGTCTGGAAGGTGGCAGAGCTATGCTATTAAATTACCAGAGGGACTAAAGCATAGAAATGGGATGATGGTAAGTGTTTTAGGTTGGGGGATTTTTGGAGGGGGGTTCTCTAAGAGTTGCAGAGCTAC
Source organism: Gopherus flavomarginatus (assembly GCF_025201925.1). Classification (NCBI taxonomy): domain Eukaryota; kingdom Metazoa; phylum Chordata; order Testudines; family Testudinidae; genus Gopherus; species Gopherus flavomarginatus. The sequence goes on from NC_066618.1 coordinate 116,027,311, forward strand.
CCTTTCTTTTATTCTGTTTTCATTTATTTACTCCCTTCCTACCTCAGTTTTTCTGTCTGCTATCGCAGTACCACATCCAGCCCTTACTTCCCGTGAATCTGTCAGTACGGAGCATTACTTCAGTGGTGAGATTCACATTCTATCCTTGACGACACAGCCAATTGTATTTCCAGGGAAATGTCCACAGGTGAAGTCCTGCCCCCATTGACATCAAAGGAAGTTTTGCTATTGACTTCAGTGGGGCCAGGTCTTTCATATAGCAGCTCTTTACGATGGTATTTAAGCACTGGGCCAACTAACAGGTATTTTAATACTTTTGTTATTTGTTTCTAAGTTTAAGGTAGTATTCCAAATACACAGTCATTGTGTCACTCAGGCCCACTGCCTGAGGATCATCTTCAATTCAGATCTCTCTCTAGATCAGGGGTCTCAAACTCAATTTACCTTAGGGCCAGTGCCAGTCCTCTCATCCTCCTGGTGGGTCAATGTCACTCATGTTGCCCAGAACCCACCCCCCCAAAACTCCACCCCCACCTGCCTAAGTCTCTGGGATGGAATTTGGGTGGGGGAGGAGGTCTGGGGTATTGGATTGGGGTGCAGGCTCTGAGAGAGAGTTTGGGTGCAGAAGGGATGAGAGGTTGGGCTCTGGGGGGGAGTTTGGATGGGGGAGGGAGTCTGGGGTGCAGGCTCTGGGAGGGAGTTTGGGGGCTGGGGGTGTGTGGGGAGGGGTGCAGGCTCTAGGAGGGAGTTTGAGGGCGGGAGGGGGTGGGAGTGCATGCTCTAGGAGAGGGTCAGGGGTGTGGCCCTTACCTGGGGCTCCAAGGTGGGGGGTTAGGGGGTGCCTTTGCGTGCTTCTGTCCCCAGGCACCACCCCCGCAGTATGCCATTGGCCATGGGGGCACTCAGGGCGGGGGCAGCACACAGAGGCACAGCCCTGCCACACCCCGCCCCTGGGCCACAGGGAGGGGCTGGCAGCCATTGGAGCAAGCAAGCAGACACCACTCAGCTCCACTGCACTGACAGGGGAGTGCCTGGGGGCGGCAGGTGGAGCCAAGGGAGAGACCCAGCCCCAGAACTGCTGGAGCCCTGCAGGCCATATTGGGGAGGCTCATGGGCCGCAGATGGCCCACAGGCCAGGAGTTTGAGACCCCTGCTCTAGATCCTGACATTCAGGCTATGTCTAAATCTTGCTGATTCTTTCTGCGTAACATCTCTAAGATGCAGCCTTTCTAATTCCATCCCCAAGCTAAAACCCCTGACCAAGCTTTTATCACGTTGCATCTCAATTACTGTAGCATCCTGCTTTCTGGCCTAGACAAATGCAATCTTGCCCCACTCGGAACACTGCTGAAAGATCATCCTCTGAGCCTATTTGGACCATGTTACCCCTCTCTTTGAATCCCTCTACTGGCTCTGCCTTCTCTATTGTACAAAACAAGCTGCTTGTCTTCACTTTCTAGTCCCTTCACAGCCAAGGGCACAACCTTGCATCTCTTGTTTGCTATCAATACGTCAAATCTCACCTCTAAGTGATCCAGGATTCCAGCCTCTATCATCCATTTGTTAAATTTTCAAATAAACATTTTCATGCTTTCTCCCAAGTTGCTCCTCATGCTTGGAAGCAATTCCACGTAAATGTCCCCAAAGCTACCTCATTATCCATTTTCAAAACCCTACTCAAAACTCTCCTTCACTGTGATCCATGCAAAAAAAAAAATGACAACAGTTAGGCTGCTGGTGTGCAGAGACCACTGCCTATCATGCTGATCGGTTATAGAAATGTAGGACTGGAAGGGACCTCAGTAGATCATCTAGTTCAGTCCCCTGCATTGAGGTAGGACTAAGTATTATTTAGACCATCCCTGACAGGCATTTCTTTAACTTTTTCTTGAAAACCTCCAGTGGCAGAGATGCCACAACTTCCCTAGGTAATATGTTCCAGTGCTTAACCACCTTTATAGTTAGGAAGTTTTTCCTAATGTCCAACCTAAATCTCCCTTGCTGCAATTTAAGCTGATTGTTTCTTGTCCTGGCCTTGGTAGATAAGGAGAATAACTTATCGCCCTTCTCTTCATAACAACCTTTTTATTTACTTGAAAACTGTTATCATGTCCTGCCCTCAGTCTTCACTTCCCCAGACCATACAAACCCAAGTTTTTTCAATCTTTCCTCGTAGGCCATGTTTTCTAGACCTTTAATCATTCTTGTTGCTCTCCTCTGGACTTTCTCCAATTTGTCCACATATTTTCCAAAGTGTAGTGCTTAGAACTGCACACAATACTACTGTGAGGCCTTATCAGTGCTGAGTAGAGTGGAACAATTACTTCTCAAGTCTTGCTGACAACACTCCTGCTAATGCATCCTAGAACGGTGTTCACTTCTTTGTAACAATATTCCATTGTTGACTCTCATTTAGTTTGTGATCCACTATGACCCCACAACCTTTTTCTGCAGTGCTCTGTCCTAGGCAGTCATTTCTCACTTTGTGTTTGTGCAATTGATTATTCCATTGTAAGTGCAGTACTTTGCATTTGTCCTTATTGAATTTCATCCTATTTATTTCACACCATTTCTCCAGTTTGTCAAGATCATTTTGAATTCTAATCCTGTCCTCCAAAACTCTTGCAACCCATCCCAGCTTGGTATCATCCATAAACTTTGTCAGTGTATCCTAGGGTGACCAGATGCCCTGATTTTATAGGGACAGTCCCAATTTTTGGGTCTTTTTCTTATATAGGCTCCCATTACCCCCCACCCGTCCTGATTTTTCACATTTGCTGTCTGGTCACCCTAGTGTATCCTCTGTGCCATTCTCCAAATTATTTATGAAGATAATGAATAGAACTGGATCCAGGACAGATCCCTGAGGGACCCCACTTGATATGCCCTTCCAGCTTGACTGGGAACCACTGATTATTCTGAGTGTGCTTTTCCAACCAGTTCAGCATCTACCTTATAGTTAGTTCATCTAGACTGTATTTCTCTGGGTTTGCTTATGAGAAGATCATGTGAGACTGTATCAGAAGACTTACTAAAGTCCAGTTGTATCAAATGTACTGCTTCCCCCACATCCATAAAGCTTATTACCCTGTCCAAGAGGGACGTTAGGTTGGTTTGGCATGTTGTTCTTGACAAATCCATGTTGATTGTTGCTTATCACCTTATCTTCTAGGTGCTTACAAACTGATTGGTACCTGGAAAAAATAATGGAGCAAATAAACAAAGTTAAGCTGACAAGTCTATAATTCCCTGGGTTATCTTTATTCCCCTTTTTTATTGAGAAATACTATATTTGCCCTTTTGCAGTCCTCTGGGATCTTTCCCATCCTCCGTGAGTTCTCAGAGATAATCACTGATGACTCAGAGGTCTCTTCAGCCATTTCCTTAGGTATTTCATCAGCCATTGCTGACTTGAAGACCTCTAACTTGTTGAAGCAATTCTTAATTTGTTCATTTCTAGGTAGCCTCAAATCTACCGTTTCTTCTTCGAGTGCTTGCTCATATCCATTCCAATTAGGTGTGCGCGCGCCGCGTGCATGTTCATCGGAGACTTTTTACCCTAGCAACACACGGTGGGCCGGCAGGTCGCCCCCTGGAGTGGCGCCGGTATGGCGCCTGATATATACCCCTGCTGGCCCGCCCGCTCCTCAGTTCCTTCTTACCGCCCGTGTCAGTCGTTGGAACTGTGGAGCACGGCTAGCTGTTCTCCACCTCCCTAGCATTTCACTCCTGTGTAGTATCGTGTATATAGTTCTTTTATTGTAGTTATAGTTATAGTTAGTGTTAAAATTAGTAATTTTTAGTTCTGTATATAGTTATAGAGGATCGGGGGTTCGCCCCTTTTCCTCCCCCCGGTACCCGGGCCCATGCCCGGTTCACCGGGCTTCAAACCTTGTGCGGCCTATCATCGGCCGATGCCCACAGGAGATCCGCACGACTCCTGTCTGAGGTGCCTAGGCGAGTCCCACCTTGCGGACAAGTGCCGGATCTGCAAGGTGTTTAAAGCCTGGACAAAGAAAGAGCGGGACAGTCGCTTAAAGCAGCTCTTGATGGAGGCAGCGCTGACTCCCCCATCGTCAACACCGACTCCGGCACCGGGACCAAGCGTTTCCTCCGCTCCGGACCACCCGGCACCGACAAAGGCTTCGCTTTCCCGCCCGGCACCGGCCCAACACCCCAGCCGGCACCGCTCCCTCTCCCCGAGGAGCAAGAAGCACAGGACTCCTGCGGCACTTACAACTGCACCGCAGTCGGAGCGTGCTCCCAAACCGGACCGCCCGGCACCGTCATCTGCCGCGGCACCGAGCATTGTCGCACCGTCGATTCCAGCTCCTCAGGAGCCGTTGAGTCTGGTGCCTCTCAGCTCCCCAGCATGACCTGCAGTTGAGCTCGTCGTGCCCTCACGCCGGAGACCTTCTCCGTGGCACGCGACCTCATCGCTCTCACAGAGCCTGAACTGCCCCAACCCCCAGCACCGCCGGTGTGGCTTATTCAGTCGATGGGCAAGCCCACCATGGTGCGGCCGCGTTCGCCAGGCACTACCGAGCACCGTCGGTCCCGCTCCAGATCGAGGGACTACTCTCAGCATCGTCGATCAAGATCCCGGTGCCGCTCGCAGTCCCGGTACCGTTCCCCGCGGCACCGATCGTACTCGCGGCACCGCTCGAGATCCCGGTCGCCGTCGTACTACTCCTGGCACCGGTCCAGATCGCGGCACCGACGCTCCTATTGTAGCCGTTCCCGGCACGACAGCACACGGCACCGGTCGACCTCCCGGCACCGAGCTGGTAGCAGGTCCCGGTCCCAATCGAGATACCGCCACGACTCCCGGTACCGCTCATCGGCACCGCGCAGAGGCGAAATCTATGGGCGCAGAGGCCTGGCACAGTCATCGTCAGCTCCTCCGTGGCCTTCACGTCACTCGTCCACCTCTCCACATGTGGACAGCGCCTCCTACGGGGGTTCTGATGCACAGGCCCACCTGGACCATGGACCACCGCAATGGTCCTTTTGGACGCCTTGGGCATACCACCAAGCCCAGGGCGAACCATTGGTCCCAGCACGCTCCAGCCATTCGGAGCACCGTGCACCAGAGGCCACAGTCAGCCAGCCTCCCCCTCGGGTACGGAGGAAGACCTTGCACATCCCCTGGCACAGCAGGATGTCCCAGAGACAGAGGTCCCTCAGGATGAGGCTTCCGTACAAGAACCACTCCTCCCTGGGTTATCTTCTTCCTCTTCCCCAGATGAGGCGGTAGCGGGCACATCATCGTCGGGGCCCCCGCCAATTGATCTCCGGGCACATCAGGACCTTCTGCGGTGCTTTGCCCAAAATATAAACCTTCCTGTAGAGGAAGTTCCTGAAGTGGAGGACCCGGTGGTCAGCATACTTTCCGCAGAAGCGCCGACCAGGGTGGCCCTCCCCTTCATCAAATCCATCCAAGCAAAGGCGGACATCATATGGCAGTCTCTGGCCTCCATTCCACCCACAGACCGCGGAGTGGAAAGAAAATATATGGTGCCATCCAAGGGGTATGAGTACCTCTACGTACACCCCGCCCCCTGCTCGTTGGTGGTACAATCAGTCAACGAGCGGGAGCGCCATGGCCAGCAAGCTCCTGTGCCAAAATCCAGAGAAGCCAGGCGCATGGACTTGCTGGGCCGCAAGATTTACTCTGTGGGAGGCCTTCAGCTCCGTGTGGCAAACCAGCAGGCCCTCTTGAGCCGATGCAGCCACAATACCTGGGAGGCTGTCGGCAAGTTCACTGAATTAATTCCCCAGGACTCACACCAGGAATTTTCAGCTCTCCTGGAAGAGGGGAAGAGGGTCGCCAGGACCACACTGCAAGCGTCCTTAGATGCCGCAGATTCGGCAGCCAGAACGCTGGCATCTGGTGTAGCCATGCATCGAATATCTTGGCTTCAGGCTTCCGGACTACCGCCCGAGTTGCAGTATACGATCCAAGACCTGCCATTCAACGGGCAGGGTCTTTTCTTTGAGAAAACAGATTCCAGGCTACAGAGTCTGAAGGATAACCGGGTTATCATGCGTTCACTGGGAATGCACACACCCCAGACTCAGAGACGGCCATTCCGCCCACACCCTCAGCGTCCTTACCCCCCGCCTCGACCCAGACAGGATTTTACCTGGAGACGAGGCCGCCCGAACCACAGACGTCAGTCGGGTCCTCAAGGGAGTAACAATTCTGGGTCCGCCAAACCACCGCAGGGACCCAAAGCAAACTTTTGAGGGTGCGCCCGAGAGCAGTATACCAATCCCCTCCCTGGATCCTCCTCATTTTCTCAACCGCCTCCACCCCTTCCTGCAGGCGTGGTCCCAACTGACCTCGGATCGTTGGGTCCTGCGCATGGTGGAGTTTGGATACTGTCTTCAGTTTATTTCTCCACCCCCCTCCCATCCTCCCTCCTCGCCCCTCTTCAGGGATCCCTCTCATGAGCAACTTATCATCCAGGAGGTTCACAAGCTCCTCTTCATCGGAGCTATAGAGGAGGTGCCGAAGGAGTTAAGGGGCAAGGGCTTTTATTCCCGGTATTTCTTAATCCCCAAGTCAAAAGGGGGCCTCCGACCCATCCTGGACCTGCGAGGACTGAACAAATTCATCAAGAAGTTCAAGTTCCGCATGGTATCCTTAGGAACCATCATTCCTTCCCTGGATCCCAGAGATTGGTACGCCGCTCTCGACATGAAGGACGCATACTTCCACATTGCAATTTTTCCTCCGCACAGGAGGTATCTACGCTTTGTGGTAAATCAGGATCACTACCAATTTACTGTCCTCCCCTTTGGTCTCACCTCAGCCCCTCGGGTATTCACCAAATGTATGGCGGTCATCGCTGCTTCCCTGCGCCGTCGTCGTATTCACGTCTTCCCTTACCTCGACGACTGGCTTATCTGAGGCACTTCGGAGGCGCAGGTGATCGGCCACGTCGCCATCATCAGGGAGCTGTTTGTGAGTCTAGGCTTGACCATCAACCCAGACAAGTCCACTCTGGTGCCTACACAGAGGATAGAGTTCATCGGGGCAATGCTGGACTCCAGCCTTGCGACAGCCAGTCTACCCCTGCACCAGTTCCAAGCCATAGTTTCCCTGGTCAAAGGTCTACAAGCCTTTCCGACCACGTCTGCTCGAACTTGCCTCGCTCTCCTGGGGCACATGGCCACATGCACCTTCGTCACGAGGCATGCAAGACTGCGCATGTGCCCGCTGCAGACGTGGCTCGCGTTGGTCTATCAGCCAGGCAGGGACGCCATAGACACAATCATAACGATTCCACCGACTATTCTAGGCTCCCTTGGCTGGTGGACGGCGTCCTCCAAAGTGTGTGCGGGCCTACCATTTCACGCCCCCCAGCCCTCCGTGTCCCTGACAACGGACGCATCATCGCTAGGCTGGGGTGCACACCTGGGGACCCTGCGCACACAGGGTCGCTGGTCGCCAAAGGAGCTAACGCTCCACATCAATGTGCGCGAGCTGCGGGCAGTCCGATTGGCATGCCAAACGTTTCAACGCCATTTACATGGCCGTTGTGTTGTGGTGTTCGCAGACAACACAACGGCCATGTATCACATCAACAAGCAGGGCGGGACTCGGTCCTCCCCGCTGTGTCAGGAAGCAATACGCCTGTGGGACTTTTGTATAGCCCACTCTATTCATCTAGTGGCCTCCTTTTTCCCGGGAGTACGGAACACCCTCACGGATCACCTGAGCAGGTCCTTTCTATCCCACGAATGGTCCATCCGTCCAGACATCCTTTATTCGGTTTTCCGGAGGTAGGGGTTTTCCCGAATAGACCTGTTCGCCTCCAGATCGAACAGGAAATGCCAGGTGTTCTGCTCTCTACAGGGTCGCTCCCTGGGCTCCCTGTCAGATGCGTTCCTGATCCCGTGGACGGGACGTCTTTGTTACGCTTTTCCACCCTTTCCTCTCGTCCACCGAGTCCTGATCAAGATCCGGAGAGACAGAGCCTGCCTCATCCTGATCGCTCCGGCTTGGTCGCGGCAGCCCTGGTACACCATGCTGCTCGACCTGTCCCTGGCAGTCCCAATTCCCCTGCCTCCTTGGCTGGATCTGATCACGCAGGATTTCGGCAGGATGCACCATCCGGACCTACAGTCCCTCCATCTGACTGCATGGCTCCTGGCTGGTTAAGCCAATTGGAGTTGCGCTGTTCCGCAGCAGTACAACAAGTGTTGCTGGGCAGCAGAAAGCCTTCCACGCGTTCAACCTACCTCGCGAAATGGAAGCGCTTCTGCTACTGGTGCAACCAGCACGGCCATTCTCCACATTCCGTAGTAGTCCCCACTATTCTGGACTACATGTGGTCTCTCAAGCAGCAGGGATTGGCGATCTCCTCTCTACGGGTACATCTCGCGGCTATATCCACCTTCCATCCAGGCGAGGCTGGCAAGTCAGTTTTTTCCCACCCTATGGTGTCAAGATTCCTCAAGGACTTGGAGCGACTATATCCTCAGGTCAAACGGCCTACCCCTACTTGGGACCTGAACCTTGTCTTAACCAGGCTCATGGCGCCCCCCTTTGAACCTTTAGCCACATGCTCACTGCTGTACCTGTCCTGGAAAGTGGCCTTCCTAGTCGCTATCACCTTGGCTAGACGAGTCTCGGAGCTTCGGGCACTGACCGTGGACCCTCCATATACGATATTCCATAAGGACAAGGTACAGCTGCGACCACACCCGGCGTTCCTCCCTAAGGTCGTCTCCGCCTTTCATGTTAACCAGGACATCTTCCTGCCAGTCTTTTGCCCAAAGCCGCATTCCTCCAGACGGGAGCAACAGCTCCATTCTTTAGATGTCCGAAGGGCTCTCGCTTTCTACAGAGAGGACCAAACCCTTCCGCCGTTCACCTCAATTGTTTGTGGCAGTGGCGGAACGCATGAGAGGCATGGCAATCTCCTCCCAGCGTATCGCATCCTGGGTGACATCCTGCTTTCGGGCATGTTACGACTTGGCCCACGTTCCGATGGGTCCTCTTACCGCCCATTCTACCCGGGCTCAAGCTTCATCTGCCGCGTTTTTGGCCCATGTCCCCATACAGGAAATCTGCCGCGCGGCCACCTAGTCTTCCGTACACACCTTTGCATCACACTATGCACTGGTCCATCAGGCTAGAGACGATGCCGCATTCGGCACAGCGGTTTTACATTCTGCAACATCTCGCTCCGACCCCACCGCCTAGGTAAGGCTTGGGAATCACCTAATTGGAATGGATATGAGCAAGCACTCGAAGAAGAAAAGACGGTTACTCACCTTTGTAACTGTTGTTCTTTGAGATGTGTTGCTCATATCCATTCCACACCCACCCTCCTTCCCCACTGTCGGAGTAGCCGGCAAGAAGGAACTGAGGAGCGGGCGGGCCAGCAGGGGTATATATCAGGCGTCATACCGGCGCCACTCCAGGGGGTGACCTGCTGGCCCACTGAGTGTTGCTAGGGTAAAAAGTCTCTGACTAACATGCACGCGGCGCGCGCACTCCTAATTGGAATGGATATGAGCAACACATCTCGAAGAACAACAGTTACAAAGGTGAGTAACCGTCTTATTTACACTGATGTTGGCTATGCTAGTTGTCTGATCACTGCTAACCTTTTTGGTAAAAACTGAATCATAGAATATCAGGGTTGGAAGGGACCTCAGGAGGTCATCTAGTCCAACCCCCTGCTCAAAGCAGGACCAATCCCCAGATAACTTTTTGCCCCAAATCCCTAAAAGGCCCCCTTAAGGACTGAACTCACAACCCTTGGTTTAGCAGGCCAATGCTCAAACCACTTGAGCTATCCCTTCCCCCCCCCAAAACAAAAGCATTTAACACTTCAGTCATTGCTGCATTTTCTGTTGTGGTCTTTCCCTCCTCATTGAGTAATGGGCCTAACCTGTCCTTCCTCTTCCTCATGCTTCTAATATATTTGTAAAATATTTTCTTGTGACCCTATATGTCCCTAGCTAATTTACTCTTGTTTTTGGCCTTGGCCTTTCTAATTTTGCCCCTACATTCTTGTGTTGGGGTTTTTTATATATGTTCATCCTTCATAATTTGACATAGTTTTCACTTATTGCATTACTCTTTTTTTTTTTTTTAATTTCAGGTACTTGAAAGCCAGGGTAATCTCTTACCATACTTCCTATCTTTCCCATGTTTTGGGATTGTTTGCTGTTATGCCGTTAATAGTGTCTCTTTGAAAAACTGCCAATTCTCCAGAACTCTTGTTTGACTTGCTTCGCATGGGCTCTTACCTACCAATTCTCTGAGCTTGCTAACATCTTCCTTCTTGACATCCATTGTCTTTATTCTACTGTTTTCCCTCCTACCATTCCTAAAAATCATAAACTCATCATTTCATGATCATTTTCACTCAAGCTGCATTCCACCTTCAATTCTCTATCAGTTCCTCTCTACTTGTCAGAATCAAATCTAAAACAGCCTGTCCCCTAGTCATTCTCTCCACCTTTTGTAATAAAAAGTTGTTGCATTCCAACAACTTGTTGGATAATCTGTGCCCTGCTGTATTTTCCCAAAAGACGGCTGGGTAGTTGAAGTCCCCCATCCCTAGCAACTCCTGTGCTTTGGATGATTTTGTTAATTGCTTAAAATAAGCCTCATCCACGTCTTCTTCCTTGATATACAAGGCAACACCTCCTCCCTTTTTTATTGCTTCCTAAACAAGGTGTACCCTTCTATACCAATATTCTAGTCAGGTGAATTATCCCATCAACTCTCTGTGATGGCAATTATATCATCATTGTGATTATTTACTAATATTTCTAATTTTTGCATTAGTGTACAGATATCTAAGATGTTCATTAGATGGGCAGGGACCATCTTTTCTGTGTTCGTAAAGTGCCTGGCACTATGACCAGGGCTCCTAGGCACTATGGTCATGCAAATAATAACAGTAATCTGTTTTGACCCATATTCTGCCCAGTCTACAAAGCAGCAATGCCAGCGGTGGTTCTGTGTGCAGATCAAGTGCAGTATGTGGTGCTTTCATATCTGTTTACAAACAAGATGTCTATTGCATATAGAAACACTATCAAGGTTAGCCCTAGGCCCCACTTTCAGTATTCACCTATGTGTGAATGTTCATCTCCCATCTGAAGGAAAGGGTGAAGGCAATCTGATTTGTAAACAGAACCTCTAAAGCAAGGAGAGACTCTAACACAGTGGTTCTCAAGTAGGGATACATGTACCCCTGGGGGCCTTCAGAGGTCTTCCAGGGAGTACATCAACTCATTTAGATATTTGCCTAGTTTTACAATAGGCTACATAAAATGCACTAGCGAAGTCAGTACAAACTAAAATTTCATATGGACAATGACTTGTTTATACTGTTCTATATATGATACACTGAAATGTAAGTACAGTATTTGTATTCCAATCCATTTATTTTATAATTACATGTTAATGAAAGATTGCTTATGTTCTCATTTTTAACAGTGTGCTGTGACACTTTTGCATTTTTATGTCTGATTTTGTAAGCAAGTAGTTTTTAAGTGAGGTGACATTGAGGGTATGTACAAATCAGACTCCTGAAGTCTGGAAGGGTTGAGAGCCACTCCTCTAACACAGTGGTTTTCAAACTTTTTTTTCTGGTGACTCAATTGAAGAAAATTGTTAATGCCCATGACCCAACAGAGCTGGGGATGAGGGGCGTAAGAGGGGTTCAGGACTGGGGCAGAGAGTTGGGGTATGGGGGTGCAGACTACAGGGTGGGGCTGGGGGTGCAGGCTCTGGGGTGGGGCCGGGGATGAGGAGGAGTTTCAGGTGCAGGAAGGGGTCCCAGGTTTGGGGTGGGCTCAGGGCTTGGGCAGGGGAATTGGGCACAGGGTTGGGGCACGGACTTACCTTCGACGGCTCCTGCTCAGCGGCACAGCCAGGGTGCAGAAGCAGGCTTTCCGCCTGTCCTGGCATGGCGGACCAGGCTGCGCCCTGGAAGCGGCCAGCAGCAGGTCTGGCTCCTAGGCAGAGGCGTACAAGTGGCTTTGCATGGATCTCGTCTGCAGGCACTGCCCCCCAGCTCCCATTGGCTGGAAACCGTCCAATGGGAGTGCAAAGTCGGTGCTTGGGGTGAGGGCAGCGCATGGAGTCCCGTGGCCCCCCTGCCTAGAAGCCTGACCTGCTGCTGGCTGCTTCCAGGGCACAGCGCAGTGTCGGAACAGATAGGCAGTAGCCTGTCTTAGCTGGGCAGCCCCGCTGAGGGGACTTTTAACATACCAGTCGGCGGTGCTGACCAGAGCAACTCAGTGCCTTACATGCCTTGATCCAGGACCCGAATTTTGAAACACTGCTCTAACACACACATACCATCCAACTAATCATACCAGCATGACTAAATAAAAGTATAAATAGAAATGGTATATCACAAGTAGTTTGTGTCAAAGTGTTTAGCAGGTAGATTGTGGTGAGATTTGCTTGAATGCAATTTTCAGATTAGACATCTAACATCCATATTTCAATTATCCTGCATATATCACTGTGCAGGACATCTTTTGATACTTAATCAAAATGATTTCTCCTTTTAGGATTGAAGAGCATAATTCATGGCAGATTTAAGAAAACCAGAATATGGCAGAAATGAGAATATTTAAAAATACTGAGTTGTGATCGCAGATTCTCATATGCATTCATTTTGTCAAACTAACACTGACTTTGAAAATAAATTAATTTGTCCCAGTAACACACTGAAAAGCAGCAGATAATGATTATCTCAGCACCATTTTCTCTCCATACAGTTTTGAAGTATGACAGGAAATGCTGCAGTAGTTTCAAAAGTGAAAGATGTAGGTGAGCATTTTCCCCCTTTTTTCCTATTTCTATATAAAGAACATGTTCACTCATTCACTGTACATCTTAGTCATAATATAATGTTTAGAAGAACCTACAGCTACCTTTACTTTCACATTAAAGAAAAATGTACTCATATTTCTGAAGCTGTAATTTTAATGTTTCCTTCCTTTTAACAATAAAAACTAGTAATCGGGAAAAATTCAAACACTTATCAGCAAATGTAGTTACAATAAAAACCTTCCCAAATGTGAATGATTAGTGTTTTGGTAAGAAAGGGAGTCAGTGTGTGAGATAATGAACTGTTGATTAGTCCACTGGTAAAATATGATTCCCCAGTCTTATAATGATCTTGTGATTGAATTGCTGAAGAGAAGAAACTGATATAAGTTCTAATTAGTATTTTCCATTAGAAAGAACATTCTAACACTTATGAGAAGCTCCAGCAAGGGGCAGTGTAGGACATAGAAAACAGACCTACTGGTAATCAACTTTTCCCTGGAGAAGTTTGGAACATATTTCAGTTCTTATTGTAAAGAAAGGCAAAAGCAAATAAAATAGTTTTAAACTTAAAGAGAGTGTGTGTGTGTGTGTGTGTGTGTGTGTGTGTGTGAGAGAGAGAAGAGGATTTTTCAAGTTTATATGTGAATAAAATCACAAGTATATTAGTCAGGTGGGTGGCTGAACTAAAAAATTGAAAGGAAGCATCTTTTCCTAAATGCACTTAAAGAAAACAAATGATTGCATCAAATATAAGTGCACTCCTTGTTCAAAATTAAATACATTTGGGACAAGGGGTGGGGGGACTGCTCGCAGAAGTAAGGGCTGCACTGGATCTGGAGGTGTAATTTCCAGCTCAAGTGGATAAGCCCACGCTAGTTCAATCAGAGCTAGTGTGCTTAAAAATAGAAGTATGGCCATGGTAGCACAAGTGATGGGATGGGATGGCCACCCCAAGTACATGCCAAGCCTCAGACTAGATCATGTAAGGGGCAACTAGCCAGGGTTGCTGGGGCTGCACTTCTGTTTTTAGGAGAACTCAGTGAGAGCTAGTGCCTGTATTGCTAGCTGAGCTGGAAATTACACGGCCAGTGTAGACAAGTTATTTTGCCTTTTGAAAAATACACAAAACTCACTTTTAAAAAAAAGTTTCTATTAAAAGATTAGTATAATTATACAGCTAATATATATGTCTTACCTACCAACAGAAAACAGAGGGTGAAATCCTGGCCCATTGAAATCAATGCCAAAACACCCACTGACTTCATTGGGGTTAGGATTTCACACAAACTACTATACAGAATTGAAGTAGGAGTCGAACAGTAATTCTCATTGTACAAAGGCATTTTTTTTAAGTGCCTAAACTTTACCCCTCCCCAAACCCTTCATGTCAGTGGGTTTGAATAGAATGCAAAACAGAGCAGACATTGTCTCAAGGTATCTTTATACCATAGTTTACTTTTTGTCTTCTAACTGTGTCACAGTAACAGTTACAATGATGATAATGAACTCTGAATGTTCAGTACCATAAAACCTGAATTATGTTTTTCTATTAAGTTCAGGGCTTGTCAAAGTCATTTTAAAAAAAAATCATTGTACTTTCTTATGGTGCAGCATTGCATGGAATGACATCAAATTGCAGAGACAGAACAAAATAGAAGTTTGATTTGGTAACTGGAAGTTCTATTAGTAAAAGCTTGGATGTGCTCATCAACTCATAAATGGTAATGTCATTACTTTTGGAATCTAATTCTAGTAGTCTCCTGTAAATCTAGTTAACTATATATATAGTAGGTTAATTTTATATGAAAAAATTACTAGAAATGTAAAACTGATTTTTCATTCCTCTAGTTTACTGAGGAATCCATATCTTTTGAATCTACAGTCCAGTCAGTTTTCCCCCTCCCCACCCCCAAAGATTTCCCCTTGAGAAATGCAAGTGATTGAGTTTGTTTGAATTTCCGAGGATGTGTGAGTGATGGACTCAAGTGTCCAGTTGCTAGGAGAAGGGTCTGTTGTTGTCTTCAGTACTACTGGTTTTCTGTATCCTGATTGCTCAAAAATTTTTTAGCAAAAAAGAGCTATATGGTTTGCTTTCTAACAAGCCCATCAGTTGGCTCTACGCAATTATACTCCATCTGTTTAAATATATGTTACATTCTTATTAAAGCCTAGAAGTTAAGGAAACTGCCCAAGTTCCCTAATTTAGATTTCACTTATGAATATTTTTATGGTGGGAGGTGGATACATCTGTGTGTTGAGTCTAATGAGGAAAGCACATCTCCAGTAGTGGAATGCTAATGCATTTCAGTGTGTTTGGCCCCGAAAAAGAAAAAAGACAGTCAATTAAATTTATTGTAAGCGTCTCATCGGATCACTAACACTTGATATTTAAATAGAACTTTAAGATGAGTTAATAATAAAGACTTAATGGATTCACTTAGCCAAGCTCAAAGCCTTTGGTGTACTTCATAAAGAGTCTGTCTCACTCCCTGAGTTTTTATTAAAATAAAACGTGGCCTGCAGTGAAGCTGACAGCTGAGCAGTTAGGTTACAAATTCGATTGTGATGGCAGGGCAGGCAGAATGAATATTACCATTCCAGCTTGTCAGAGCCAGGGTAGAAACAGGGGCTGATAAATAGTGGAGCTCAGCCCATATAGTAATATGGTTCATGCAACACAGAGGATTCTGGCCTAGTGCATAGTCAGAGAAGGTTCATTGTGCCAGCAGAGTGGTATGAACATTAGAATTCATAGCCATTTGCTGTATGGTGGATTTGAAGGTTTCATTATGAAAAATTCTGTCAATAAAATAATAGATGTTCAAATGACAGTTGTTTGTTTTTTAAACATGGCTACAATACTATACAGACATGGTAAATACATTTGAGCAAGGGAGTGACCTCCTTTCATGAAGTGTAATAAACTGCTGTGCTTATGAGTAAAAAAAGCCTTATCTACACTGAATTAGGCCTTGTCTGCACTACAGAGTTTTGTTGACAAAAGTTAGCTTTCATCAACAAAAGAGTGGAGATGTACACACTACTATGCTCCTCCTGCCGATTTAACTCTCCTGTTTTACTGACAAAATAACATAACCTCAATGAGAGGCATAGAGGTTTTGTGGCAAAGTTATATCTGCAAAGTGTCGATGTAGACAGTATTCTTTCTTATGTTGCTGTAAATGGTCTCCAAAAAGTGGAGCCCTGGAGCACCCACAGAGTCAGCGCCTATGCCTGCGGTCAGGTTTCTCGTAGCACGTTAAATAAGGGCTACAAATGGGACATGCATCATTGCCATGTGAAGATAAAGGAGCTGAGGCAAGCATACCAGAAGGCAAGGGAGTCTGTCACTCTGGTGCTGTACCGAAGACCTGCCGCTTCTATAAGGAGCTGGATGCCATCCTAGGTGGTGACCCCACCTCCACAGCCAAGAGACTCCTGGATACTTTGATGGGACTGGAGGTGGCAAAGAGTGGACTTAACCCTGAAAGCAAAAGCCTTGGATGAGGAGGCACCCAGCTCTGAAGGCAGCATCACTGCCAACAGCAGCACACAAGTGTGGGTGGCATAGTATGGAGTGGTCCTCACTTTTGGAGAGGCACAGCGACCTTATGAGTGGGCAACGTGAGCAACCACCCAGGATGCCATGGGTGGCAGAGTAATTTTCCGTGGTCACACCCCCCACTTCCTCAGCCAGCCTAAGATCACTTTAACGCCCAGGCACCAGGGCACTTGGCCCAGAACTGGGGAGGGGCAGGGCTGGGGACGCCTTGACTGAGGACTCCTACCATACGCTGATCCTCGGCGGGCTGGTGAGGGATGGGACTTCCTCTTACCCAGCAAGAGCCACTCCAGGATGCGGGTCAAACCCACCTCCTGGAATCTCCCCCAGCTGCAGAAAGCTCTGCAGCTACTGTCCAGGATCCTAGCTCTGAAGGCAGTGCTGCTACCAGCAGCAGCACAGAAATAAGGGTGTCATGGTATGGTATTCCATCTTTACTTCTGTGCTGCTGGCTGCAATGCTGCCTTCAGCGCTGGGTGTCCATTCAGCATTCATTGCTTTCCAACTGCTTAGCTCTGAAGGCAATGCAGAAGTAAAGGTGGCAATACTGTAAACCCCATTCAAAAGCCTTCTGACCGCCCGCAATTCTGTTTTGAGTTGGGACCCCAAGTTTGAGCAATGCTAGTCTCCCCTGTGAAATTTGTATAGTATAGGGCAGTGGTTCCCAAACTGGGGTTGTGAAATGTTACAAGGGGTTCTCGGGGGGGGGGGGGAATCCCTAATGGTGGACAGAGCTGTCCCTAGGGACCCTGGGCAGCATGGGGCCAGCAGCCCAGAGCCCTTGGACTTCCAAGGACTAAGCAGATCAAAACAAGCATATCTATCACACTGAGGAGATTTAAACTTCAAGACTCTTTATAAGAAATGGAAGGAGAGGTTGATATTTTTTGCTGTTTTTAAAATTAAATAGGCAGCTGTTATTGTTTTTAAAGTTATTATGAAGAACAAGTTTAAGCTTCGTTGTAACGTGCATTGTTTGCCTGGACTGCTCAAGACCTGAATGCTCATGTGGAAGGATCTCTTTGAGTTGGCTTCTTAAATATCTTCATGCTGTTTCACATCTGATACTCCTTGATGAAACCTAGGAGCCTTGTCTTATAACAGGCTTATTCAAAGTGATACAAGCTACGAAAGTGAGATCTCGGAAGAGTGTTGCCATTTTCATAATGTAATAAAAATACTGTAATGATAAATAATTATTAATAAATAGTTTGTAATACACATGTCATAAAAACAAATTTTGTATTTCCAAGATCACTGCTTTTATAATTTATAATCAGGTAAATGAGAATAACTCTGGAAATATTTATTTGTAGGAGGGGGTTTGTGAGACTTGACATCTTAGTGAAAAGGGTTCACAGGTTGTTAAAGTTTGGGAACCACTGGTATACGGTAATAGTAAACAAAAGACCAGTTTTCATGGTCTGTGACACATTTTTCAAGGGCATGAATTTATTAAGGTCCTAGTTATAATCCTTGGCTGGTTTTTGTTTGCTGCATAGAACGTTTTGACTCACTAATGTATTTACATAAAGCAATCTTCCTCATTTTGAAAATGACATGGTGAAAATTAAAATATGTAAGAAAAATAGAAGAAAAAAAATCACTTCTGAAATGTACCGAATTGTCCATAGAGTTTCTTTTATCAGTCATCTCTAATAGCATCATCTGTGCTGCATAGCAGCAGCTCTTTTATTTTTTACACTTGTGGCACATCTGTCCTTTTGCTAAACATCCCTCTGCTTTGGGTGTTCTCCATTTGCCACAGGTGCTCTCTTTGTTTTCCAGCTTTGTAGCCCATCTGCCTGAGCACTTCAGATTTTTTGTTTTGGTTTTTTGTGGTTGCCTGAAGGTACATTGAGACTAAGTTATTTTGTACGTGTACTCCTCTGCAGACATAGGCTTAAGCCATTGTGCCATTTCAGCTGTACTTGTGATACTTTATTTAAATCAAGTTCAGCTTCCTTTATTTCTAAGTTCTTCATTGACTTTTATTTACGAACACTAACTTGTCCCAATTAATTTAATCCATGTCAGTAAATGTAAAGTCCTTATCCAGCACTCTATCGTACGCTCTTCTTTGTGTTCACTTATGCCTGGCATTCTGTACAAGAATTTATTGCACGCAAACACTGGATTAGCTTTTGGGAGGTGACATTTGTCAAACCTAAGGCAATGTGCCCTTTGCTCTTTTTGTTCATTCAGCTGACTTATTTGTGTATTATAAATGCAGCCACCATTCTCTGCAGCCCAAATCAGCACATAACTGCATTCTTCCTCCACAGCTCTGGATTTCAGAGGACCCTTGAAAAAGAGCTCCATACAATGTTTGAATTTATTCCATGCTTCAGGAAAAGTAATATTTTCCCAACTCATTATGGGCAGCTAGATTCCAGCAAACTTTATAATTCTAGCCTATTTGTACTTTCTTAGCCTACTTCTGACACCATGTAATATTTTGGCAGGTAAAGTCTAATGCTTTATTTCTTGGCATCTCTAGAACAGATGCACCTAAGAAAAAAATTTTAGTTGGAGACACTAAGGCAGAATAGAGATTACTAGTAATATGCTCAACATCTAAAAAGAAATGAATCACAGCTGACAATATGGATTTCTAATACGTGTACATTCATGGCAGCACTCTGGAAGCGGATGTTTTGCCATTGAATTGTATGGGTGCCAGATCCGGAATAAAATAAAAGAACTACAGAAAATATTTGCAGTAGCACCATCAGGTGACTATTAATAGTGTTACATAAACGTAAGGAAAAATGTCTGATTTATCCTTAAATAACATTATTTCAGAAGGACTAGGAAATACTGCTCCTGGGAAGCAACAGAAGTAGTATGAATATATTGCATGAGAGTCTAAGAAATAAACCTGTTGAAAGCAGATATGAAGTTAAATTTAAAAAATGAACCATGGGGAATATTGAACAAATAGGAGAGGTAACTATACATCTTTACTTTTTTGTCAGTGATTTGTGTTATTTAGAATGAGAACTTCAGCCCTCTAGATGATTTTATAATCTACAGAGGTTGACTATGAGTGACTAAACAAACAAAAGTGAGATGTTTTTAAACTTTATATTTATTGTTTTTATAAACACAACTAAATAAAACATATACGACTACATGCACAAGGTGGAAATAGCATATAAATAACATTCAGTGTTCGTTATTAGCAAAACCTGGGGGTGGGAGGACGAAAACAATCCGAAACCCTGGACACACACAGATCAAGAAGGACCTCAATTATTAAAATGACTAAATAGATAAATAAGTGAGAACATAACCTATGAGTATCAGGAATTAATATATACTAAACTGCAAAAGTATTCACTAGTTTCCTGTGTGACTAGACATCCTCTATACCATTTCCAAGCATTTCTATTAGACAGTCATTTTTCCCATTAAGGCAATAGTAGAGAGCACACTAAGCCAGACTGTCTATGAGGGAAGAATTGCAGATTTCCATTTTCTCAAAATAACACTTATGAGCTCTAAAATAGTTACTGCCATCCATTTCTTAGTGTTAAAGGTTTTTGAGAGAGCACTGAATGTGGTGTTCCAGAACACATGCATTTTTGACAGGGATAGGGAATGTGTGAAAGGTTGACATGTGGCTGTTTTGCATCTCCAACATCCGCTGTGTGTTGCTAGTCTAACCTTAAATGTTCTGGAGTCCTGTAGTGCCTGTTTAATGTCTTGTTCTGGAAGAATCGCAAGGATAAAGAACTGGAAGTATCTTTCACATTAAGCCACATATCCTCTCAGGTTTCTGTTGTGATACTAAGGCTGAGGGGTTTTTCCCATTTTATTTTAAGACTGAGATTGAGACGATCATGCAAAGCATTAAGCCACCTGTAATAATTCTTACAAAGTGACGTTTCTTTCCATATTTCTGAACATGTTCTTCTAGAGGTGAGAGAATTGAAACAGACAAATTGTCCCCTATCTTTGCATGAATCCTTGAGCATAGACACTGAAAGAAGGAACTTGTAACATAGCAGTAACTGATATGTTACTCATGTAATTGAAGGAGGCCAGACTATCATCTTGTATTGTATCTTTAATTTTTGCTAATTATTTTTCTATCCAAATTGTCCTAAGCATGGAGTTGGCCTAGATTCTGAGGCACAAATTATCCTAGTGGGACGAGAAGAGAATTAGTAAGATTGGATGCTGAAATAATCTTAACATCTTGCAGGATACCCCCTATAGATGCAAAGACTGAATTTTTTCTTACAGGTGTGAATTGCCTCTTAAGGTATACAAAAGAAGGGAGGGAACTAAATGGCATAGCTAAGCCTTTTTCAGTCTCAAACCAGGCTGGAAAAGTGCGGTTTTATGCCATAAGAAAAGGGAAAATTTCCTCTTTAGCATAGTCTGCCTCTTCATTCTGATAGAAAAGATTCATAATTTATATCCTAAAAACCAACAACCTATATATTTGGCACTTCCACATAGTGAACCACTTAACCAAAAGAGCACCTTCACCACAGTGTACTCTGTAGTAATATTAATAGCATGTTATCAAGGTTCATAGGCCGCAAATTAGATCAACTAATTTTGTCCTGGTTTGCAGCTAAGCACATGGACCATACATCATCTCTGCTTTTATTTTCCCACTGCCCTTGTAAACTGGCAACAGTATTGAAATATTCCAATATCCTGTTCTTCTCAGAGGGAGTCTTTTAATCCAAAGAAGTGAGTTGCAGCCCACTAAAAAGCTTATGCTCAAATAAATTTGTTAGTCTCTAAGGTGCCACAAGTACTCCTGTTCTTTTTGCGGATACAGACTAACACAGCTGCTACTCTGAAACCTGTCTTGTAATATAGTACACTCTCACTATCACGATCCTATTGGGATCCAAGCCTTTTGTTTCTGATAGCCAGGGATTAGTTATAGTGAAAGGACAAACAAAATGAATGACAAACTGCTGGATTAAGTTAATAAAGTCACTTTGGATAAAGGCATTAGCTAAATTGAGTAATTAACTATTTGTGACATGCCTCCAGTATTCAGCATTAATTCCTCAAAGAAGACAGTACAAAAAACCCACAAATCTCCGTTCTAAAAAAATTAATCAATTTTTTCTTTGCTGCACTGGTTGCAAGGAAGCTGTGCAAGCCAACATCAGCATTTAACAGAGCTGCAGGATTTTTATTGCCTCAACATCCTGTGTTTCCATCTATGCAATAGCAGTTTCTAACCCATTTACTGCCTCAGATGCAAGTGGGATGGTTCATCTGCCTCATCAAATTCATTTCCTGGGCATCTGACTTCCCCAACACTTTGTCAACGATGTCTTCATCTGTCAGCATAGTGATCACTGCACACTCATCATCCACATGAAGCCAGTCATTCACTACAGCTTCAGGATCCCATCCAGCAAATGAAGCATCTGGAAATCTGACAGAAGTTGCTCATGGTCTTCATCTTCCAGTTGGAGCACTTCTGCATCTTGATTGACAGTTGACAGGGAAGGTCCTAATGTCTTGTTCCAAATATTTTTGACTTTCCCTGAATGATTACCAGACCATGCATCAGCTGAAAGATATGTCATATCTTTCAGGGTGAAGGATGTCAGAAAAGTCACAGCCTGTATTCCTTGTGACTAGGATTTCCCTCGGTAGCCTTTTTCTGTACTGATTCTTAAATGCTGCAATTATCTTACCAGCCATCGGCTGGATTTTTGACATATTCTTAGGTAAGTAGACAGCTTTAATTTTTCAGTCAGATTTCACTAACTGGTCTACAGTTAGGTGCGCTGGGCAGTTGTTCAGGAGTAACAGGGCTCTTCCATCTTAATGCGCTCAGCCTCAGCATTGATGTTTCTTAACAGTAGGGACAAAATCCTCAAAAAAACACCATTTAAAATTTTCCCCCATCATCCAGGCTTTTCTTGTATTCTTGTAACTCACTGGAAGTGACTTCATATTAATGTGATGAAGCATTGTGGCTGTTGTGACTTTCCAATGCAAGGCAGGGTAATTTTGTGACTTCCATTTGCACTTGTACAGAAGAGAAACATCACCCTTTCATTTGGCACTTTGTATCCCTTCACTGTAGCCGCTCTCTGGGCAAATGTCCTATAAGGCACGCATTTCCAAAACAACCCTATTTCATCGACATTGTATTTCAGCTCCAGTGTATAACCTCCTTCTAACAAAAGTTGCTTAACTTTGGGAGAAAGCTCTCTACAGCCTTGTCATTTTTAGTTCCCGAATGCCATGCCATGCCTTTTTTTTTAAATCGCCACAGCCATCTGTCAGATACTTTGAACGTTTTTTCAGGATTAATTTGGTTTGCCAAGATGTTTGATTTTTTGCAAAAGATTGGTATCGATACAGAATTACCATTGCTTCTGCGCTGCTGAAACCACAAGACCACTTCATGTAGTGCATCATCATCAGATTTTCTTAATTTCTTTCATGACAGTCCTTCATCAGTGTCAACTTTACAGACAAATGCTCAGAGATTTTTCTCTGCTTTTTTTAAGTTCTTGCTTTTGTCGGCCCGTACTCACGACGGAGATCTGCCTGCATTGCTCTTTTTTTGAAAAGATAAATAATTTCTACCTTTGTTGCAACAGAAATTGATTTTTCACTTCAGAGGCATGGCTCATACTTTTGTGATACTTTTGTTGTAGTGGCACAATGTGACTTTCATGACACTTCAATTTCAGTTGCTGAGCACGAACATATGACACTGGATAAACAGTGTGCATGCATGTGCAACATCCTTTTTTTACAGTACTGTAGTTGGGATCCAGGGACTAGGTTTTTTATAGCCATATTACGAAGGTTGTTATAGCAAGGGTGTACTGTATGTGCCCATAAGCAGGAAGAAACCCAATATCCTGAGTTCTTTCCACTGCTTTGCCGAGCACAGAAGATAAATATTTGCAGTCCTTGGGTTGGGAATATATACATTTCATCTAGGGAAAAGCTAAAAGAATATTTTTAAGGTAGATTAATCTATGGGAATGTCAGCTGTGGCAGTGTCCTTGTAAGCAATTAACTCTGACAACTGTTCTGGTTTGTTGTTTAAAGATCATGAGATTAAGAAGAATCTAATGTAGTAGATTAGACATATTATAAACTGTTTGTGTGTGTGTGTGTGTGTGTGTGTATGTGTGCATGAGCGTGCATGTATAAATAGCAATTTTGTTATCATGGTATTTTTTTCTAACTTCAGCTAAAGTGGAAAGTGGTCAAAATTGCATTGTTAGGCAAAAACATAGTGCATTATTTCTACATCAACATGAGATTTTTGTTGAGTATGTTCAAGTGAGTTTTAACAGCACTATACAAAAAAACCTGTTGCTTTATAATGAAATTGCTCCCAAATGGTTTGTTTATCTGATACACCTGTGGGAAATACTTTGTGCATTGCTATAGATTAGCAGGAAAATTAAAGGCCTTGCTCTCATTTACTTCAACAAGATGACTCACATGAGTATGGTTACCCATGTCTATAAATTTTTGAAGGATCAGGCCTTAACACTGGAAAGAGGGCATGCGTTGCAGTTGCTAGGCAACCTACCCAACATATCACATAGTGGGCCATGGCTCTGTGTTATAAAGTTTATAAAATAAAATAAAATCTTCCCTTGTAAATAAACTTTTTATTTTATAGCTAAAATGGTTTGAAACTAGAAAACAGCACATTTAAACATTTAGATGTTTGACATTTATTGAAAATCTGTGTCAGTCAAATTAAGTCTTCGTGTGGCCAGATGCACGTAGTAAGAACTAAAATAAATGGGAGGTTATTCTTGGTAGAGAGAGATTTTTCTCTCCCCAAGAGATGTTTGATGGGAATTTGAACTTGGTGAATTTGAGTTTGGTGTTCAGAGAGTTCTGCAGAATGATACAGGGTAAGTGATTCTGGTCACAGAGGGAATGGATGAAAGAACTTCATTAAACAATCTGTATTCATGAGTGTGACTCATTTTTCCTCGATTTCAGGGAATAAAGACACACATTTTTCTGGGAGGGTTTTTGGTTTGGTTATTTTTGCGTATTCATCTTACTTTTTAAGATCATGTCAAGTGAGCGTTCACACCACAAACTTTGGAGTGTCTCCCCTGTAGATAAGGCCTACCTTCCCTCAGTGACTCAGTCAATTTGGATGGACTGCCTCAAAGATCATGGCGCAGCCGCCATTATTTTTGCACTGTGTGTAGCATTTCTCCTCAGTGAGAATAATAATTGATTCCCCATCAGGTTTCCTCTGAGCAATGAAGCAGATGTGAGAAAAGGCAGATGCTTCTCCCTTGTGCCTCTCAGAACTGGCGGCAAGGGTTTGGCCGGGAGCTGGCTGAGACAGGGTTTGGAGGAAGTCTGAGAAGGAGGGAGTGGTTGGAAGGGATGGATCTGGGGAGGGACTGAAGCTTCCTAGTGGGGGCGCTGGAATCATTTGTATCCTGGGGATACTGAGAGCCATTGAACCAAATGGTAAACCCTATATGATGGAAACCACTTCAAACCAGGAGGTGTGGCAGCACCCTCTGTACTCCTAATTCCAGCACCTATGCTTCCTAGAGTGCTGTTTGGGGGAGGAAGAGAACCTGAGATTTGGTGGTGGTCAGGAAGAGAGTGCTTGGAGTAGCCTAAGGGGGTTGCTAAGACTTATTGGGAATTGGAAGTCTTGGAGTCGCTACAAGTGGAGGAGAGTGGGGCAATCTGACCATGATGGCAAATTATCCTCCCCCATTCTACCTCTACCCTCTTTCAGCTCCTATCCCTTCATTCAGCACCTCACTTCCCTGCTGTGGAGGCAGTCAACCTGTGGCACCATGTCTTCCCTGCTGCTGGCTGCTTGTGTGAGTGAGCATTGGGCTGGAGAAAGAAGGGCAGTATCTTGCCATCAGTCATTGGGCCACAATGACCCCGGAAAGGAATGGGGGAATTTCTGCAAGGCTGCAGGAATGGATGTCATTGCTGCCAAATGTATAAGTATCATGTAAGATGAATGATACTTGGCAGCTCTGTCAAAGACATACAAGTCAGTTTTAACACAGCGTTTTTTTCTGTCATAAACAGACTAAATAAAGACTTCCTTAGCATTCACGTATATCCAAACTATAGAAAATTCATAGGGTTATCCTAGAAAAAAAGACTATTGCAGTACAAAGTTATGGTATTTGACCTGTGTATTTCCTCCAGAGATTGAAACAATTTTTCATCCATTATTTATTTATTAGGTCAGTTATGCATCTGCTAATGTGTCTAGGAGTAAAAATGATTATTTATTTAAATGACATCTTGAGGCAGAAAAGCTCCTAAGACTGCATATTTCAGCCACAGTGAACTTTGTAAAAGCCTGAATGTATCTAGTAAGCACAGAAAACCTGTTTTAATCCATTGTCCCATTCTAGACATTCTGCTGTTAACTGTAGGTGCAATAGCACAGAGATGCTTACTAGATTCAGGGAAAAGTATCACTAATGGCACAGCAAGTACCTAGCTTAGCTGGATTTCTGTTAAAACCATGTTCCTTTTTAGATATGTCCACTCCAGAAATCCTAATAGTCGGGACCTCAAATTCAGGATGATGTTTCTCTTGCATATCAAAGAGTGAGTTGCAGGGGCGGCTCCAGGCCCCAACACGCCAAGCGCGTGCTTGGGGCAGCATGCTGGGGGAAGCGCTCTGCCGGTCCTGCGGGAGGTCCTCCTGTGGGAGGTCCACTGGTGCCATGGGGCTGGTGACCGGCAGAGCGCCCCCCGTGGCATACCGCCGTGCTCGGGGCAGTGAAATGTCTAGAGCCGCCCCTGGTGAGTCGACTATGAAACTTATTTTTGTAAACAAAGCAGAGTTTCTCACAGTTTGAAGGTTCTGAATAATGCCTTGGTGAATAGGCTGCTCTTGCAGCATGATCAGAAGGACAGGTGCCAGCTTCCTCCTTGCCCTGAGGATGCTCAACCCCCGCTCAGCCCCAGGCCCTATTCCTACTCCACCCCTTCCCTCAGTACCCCACCCAACCCTGCCTCTTCCCACCCCCACTCCACCTCAGGCCCTGCCCCCACTCCACCCCTTCCCCACAGGGCAGGAGTACCTCCGGAGTCAGCGCCTATGATCAGAAGGTTAATTTACTATGGTTCTAACAGACTGAGGGAGGAAGTGAGTTCAAAATTCAAGAGACCTTCATGGAGAATGCCTGGCTAGCACCTCCCCTCTATATTATAGCAGAGCAACATTTCTGCTGTACTTAAGGTTAAGACCAGCTTTCTGTTTAAATCTCCACTGTTCTAAACACTCTGAAATCCAACTAGTTAATTGGATTGCCTTGAAATTTGCCTCATCGGGGTGCAGTCAGTGGTCTGAATTTGGGGCCATATGACTGAAAAGTTCCAAGATACAGCCTCCAGAATAAAACCGCTTTTCTGAAAGTTGACATATTCTGACAATGTGTATGTTGGTTTTGTTTGGTTGGGGTTTTTTTGCTCACAGTGAAGATCATCACACCAGGGTCTTGAATGCTGAAGGGTTACCTCAACCTCTGTTGAGGTTTGAAAAACAGTTGCTTCGTTTTTTCAAATAACATTGAAAAAGATGTTGAGGAGTCTCTGTCATTAGAGGTGTTTAAGAAGAGGTTAGACAAACATCTACCAGGGATGATCTAACGATACTTTGTCCTGCCTCAGTGCAAGACTGGACTAGATGATCTCTCGAGGTCCCTTACAGTTGTACTTTTCTCTGAGAATATCTACACCTAAACATACGCAGCTGGCCTGGATCAGCTGACTTGGGCTCAGTCTAAGGGGCTTTTTAATTGTAGTTTAGATGTTTGGGCTTGAGCTGTAGCCCAAGCTCTGGGGGAGGGTCTCAGGCTGTTTTCATATCCAAGGGGTTTTCTGTTTCAGCTGAAAACATCTCATTAAGATGAATGGGCCACTTAGCAACACTCTGAGACTGCTATACAGCAGATGGAGGTGTAGAGCCCCTCCCATATCTAATTTCATGCAGTGGTGTGCCAGCTCTGCTGTAGATAAGGTTGGGAAGTCCTTCTTGTTAAAAGGATGACTCTGCTTAGTGTGCTAAAATCTTTGTGCTTACACAGATTGTTCTGAAATTTGCTATGGCTTGTGGGAGTGTGGAGTAGGAATATTGTTCCAAATGTAGGGTCATTTGAACAAGAGGTTCCTGAGATACAGCCCCCAGAAAAAGCAAAACAAAGAAAAAAGCCCAGCATTTCATTAAGTTCACACGTTCTAGCAACTTGGACATTTGAAACCCACCATGGCTAGAAATCTGAGAATGAACTATAAACATCTGGGAAAAATCTGTCTTTGGTTGGTTTGAGTTGTTTTTTTTAATTTTTGCTTGCCTTGGTTGGTTGATTTGTTGGGCTTTTTGTTGTTTGTTTTTGTGGTTTGTTTTGGGTTGTTTTGAGAAATGTAATCGGAGTACAGCAGAATATTTATAAAGTAGTAAAATATTTTTGAAAAGAAAATAAGTGACATGCAGGTGCTGACTAGGAGGGGCGGGGTGATTGGTGTACAAAAGTAGGAGAAAAAGGCGTTTGGGTCTGCAACGAAAGATGGGAGCATCATGGAGAGGGAGATAGATGGGAATAGGTAGTAGAGGAGGGAAGAGAGGTTGGGAGGCTCAGATAAGGAGGAGGGAGTAGAGCTCAGATAAGGGGCACTGGAGAAGGTGAGAGGGATTGGAGAATGTGAGGGGTAGTAGAGAAAGTTGGGGAGGGGCTGTCAGCTTATTATAAGCAACTTTGGGCGTATTTTTGTGGTGCTGGGCAGGCGTTTTCTTACGGTCATGGCCCATGGTCATTCTGCTTGTCTCTGGTGTCTGCTTTTTTTTTTCCCTTGGAGTATGCCCTGCAGCATTTTTTGCCTCAAACCACACCCAATGTCATGGGGCAGTGTCATGTGGCATCATGTGGCAAATCCATGCCTGGCATCACGATGCAAATCCTGTCCCTGCTTGCTGCTTGCATATTTATTTATTTTATTTTATTTATTTATTTATTTTGCTATGGGTGGGTTTTATGGCAAGCCTTTATTTGCTACTTCAGTGTTTGTGCTGGGATCTTGGGGAGCCCTACTCTTCCCTCTGCCCTCTGTGTGTTTTGGGAGCTGAGGAATTTTGCTCCTCTTGGGATGTCTGAGTCCCTCTCTTTGCCATCATGTGAGCTGGGATCTGGGGGCGGAGAGGGGATGAAAATAACACAAATTTAAACATCTGAAATCCAGAAAATGAATAGTTAAGGAACACTTCTCCTTTGTGTGTGATGGAGGAGGCTGACCAGAATGGGTGTGTAGGGGGCCCCATATGGAGGAGGAGTGAATTGGGTGAACCCAGAGAGTGATTGGAAAAGCCTGAAGCAGGGGCAAGAGTGCTAGCTGGAGGTGAGTAGTGGGAGTGAGAGGCTCAGTTCAGTGTGCAGTTTGGACTGTATAACCAAGGTAGAGTGTGGCCTGACCTTCCAGTAAGCTGTTGCATGTGGTATGTGTATGCAGCTGCACAGGGCAGGAGACAGCAAAGAGCAACCTCTTACATCTTATTGGCTTCTACGGTGGCAAATAATCACTCATTGGGATGGATGGGGTAGGATAGCTGTTGGTGGCGGGGGTTATGTGCTGTGGAGAATGCTGGGCCACAGGGTAGAGAAGGAGAGAGAGAGAGAGAGAGAGAGAGAGAGAGAGACCAGTCTTCTCTTACACATTGAAAGTTACTGTAACAGCCATGTAATAAAACTGTCAAGGTTTTGGGACATAATCCAGGGATGGGATTTCTCTCATTAGCCCTGTTAGCAACTGTCCCTTACAAATATTGAGAGCATGACTGACTGTTATCCTCATTCCACAATAACAAAATGTATATGAGAAGGGATGAGCACTGAGGAATTGCATGGCAACCATGTGGCCTAGTGGAAAGCCGACAGGACTAGAGCAATTCTTAGCTCTGCCACTGGTCTGTGGGGTAACCTTGGGTAAGTCACTTTACCTCTCTGTATCTTGGTTTTCCATTTGCAAAATGGGGTAATGATGTAATGTTCTTTGAGATCCACTGATGAAAAGCACTATGTAAGAGAGAGTTCTTTTGATTATTACTTAGCAACAGTAGCATATTAACTGCAAACCTAAGTGAGAACTACACCTGTCTAAATGACCACTAATTTCTACCAACAAATATTTTTCTTTCTGTTTTAAAAAAAGCCTAGGTAATTAAATGACCAAAAAATAATCATTAACTGAGAGTTAAGGTTGCCCAGTGATAGCTTGTACCCTGCCAGAACATCTGGTTCAGCAAAACTCAAACTTTTGAAAACTAGGAAATACACAGTTAAGGTAAACAGCTGTATAGCCTTAATTCTGCCTTTTTTGAGCAATGCCCCAACACATCCATAACACGCACACACCCATTCTGTAGTTAACAGTCCCTATCTGCATTTGTCCTATGCTCAAACACTGTGCCGACTCCCCCAGCAAAATAGCACACTTGCAAAATTTAACAGCCACTTCTTGTTCTTCTGCGACACCTTCACACTTGCACACACGAGACTACCTAAACCTATTCTTCCCTCGACCATCATTAAATCCACAGACTGTTCTCATATTTCATCTCACTACTAACAGCACCCAAGGCAAGAAGATCCCAGAGCCATGCTTCTGACCCAGCCTACAAATTTCTGTACTGAAATGATGCAAACTGGACCTTCCAGGTGTGCATGCACCTCTTTCCTTTGATAAAACACATGGGTGGAGACTCAGGCCCAGATCTCCTCATATCTCAATTACAGCTTTTCCAAGCTGCTCCAATTTATTCCTCTACCATTCAGTACAGCTACGCTTAACACGGTGAATGCAGCTGAGGTGCATGCAGATATTTCCCAGTGGCTACTGACAGATCCATGGGCTGGCAGAGTTAAGGTCGCTTGGGCATTTTTCTTAGCTCTGTAGTTCCTGGTTTTTCAGAAGTCTGTGTTTTGCTGAACTCAACTTTCTGGAAGGGCAGAAGCTATAACTAGGCAACCGTAACTCAGAGTTAAGACAGGTTTTTGCCATTTAATAGTGAAGGAGTTCAAGCATGAGCACCTCTACTGACTGAACTGTGGCTTTATGTCATGGAGAGAGAGGCAGGTTCTCAGGTTACTAGGACACAAATTGTTTACAGGGAAACTTTCAAAGGCACAAAGGGACGTTAGGCACCCAACTCCCACTGGTAGTCAATCCCATTGTACTTTGAATGGAACCTGGAAATGTATCCTCATTTACTGCACCTCCCACAGCATCAGTGTCATATGTGACTGGTATGACTCTCCAGTCAACCAATGGGCCACACATTCCACACCAGCATCAGTTTCCAAGTAGTCTCAAGATGCAGCCACATGAAGAGTGTGTTACATTAGTTTAATCTCAGGTCTGTTTCCTGTGTCATCTCTCAGTCATTCTTATACTTGTTGCGCCATGTACCTTTTACCTGTTCCTGGCTATTGTGCTTTTGCCATTTTAAATGTATAGAAAAGAGGTCTCTCTCTTGGCTGCTGTTATGAAGAATATATGCTTACTTTAAAGTCTGATAATTCTCTTTTTCTGAATATAGAGGAAAGCTGACTGTTTATGTCCTCCCAGCCACAACTGTGGAGCCAGTGAAATAGCTAGAGTGAGAGGGGAAGGAGTCGGGGGATAGCCACTCTTAATGTCATAGTCCCCTAAAAATCTAGTGGGACTTTGGATGCTCTAAGCAAGATAAAATAATACTGCTAGAAGCAGGGGCGGCTATTTTGCCGCCCCAAGCACGGCAGGCAGGCTGCCTTTGGCGGCTTGCCTGTGGGAGGTCCCCAGTCCTGCGGATTCGGCGGCACACCTGCGGGAGATCCGCCGAAGCCGCGGAACCAGCAGACCCTCCACAGGCATGCCGCCGAAGGCAACCTGCCTGCCACCCTCACGGCTTCCAGCAGAGCATCCCCCATGGCTTGCTGCCCCAGGCACGTGCTTGGCGTGCTGGTGCCTGGAGCCGCCCCTGGCTAGAAGCATTGATATCTCCCCCTCCAGAGATTTTCCACATCTTGAAGGGAATGCCCACAGGACTCCTGAGTGTAGAAACAGTCAGAGTCCTGGAACAATAATTAGGGATATGATACATGTATGGGCAGGATCCAATGTTTGGAAGCACCCAGACATCAGCCTTGGTCATGCATGACCCAGCCTCTGCCCCTTGGCTGGCCATTCTGACTTCTTTTGCAGACCTTGTCATACAGTCAGTACAATATGTTAAGCGAGCACCATCAATTTGGTCAACATACCTTCTCTACACACATGCACATTGTACATTATGTTTTTCTAAAAGATATGCTCTGCAAATTATTTTGGGAAGTTCTGTGGCGTGTTTTACAGGAGGCCAAACTAGATGATCATAATAGTCATGGAAACTATGAATTCAAAAGTTTAATATATCTACTTTAAGATGAGGTTGATATGGAGCTGTCAAATGGTACTGTTACCATAAAAATGGGGATAAACAATGACACCATCAACATGTTAAAATGAAATATTGCATTTGTTTCTGTTAGTTTAATGGCTCTGTGTATTATTTCAAGACATAAAATTGGATTTCTTTGTGGTTGCGATACTTTGAGGTCACAATCTTAAAGGGTAAAACAAAATCTAATACATTTGTAGAGGTATCATAGGAGTGTAATAGTGCCTGTGACATTTCTAGTCAACATCATTATCATCATTTTTGTTCATGATTATGGTCTCTGCTGAGGGTGCGCAGGTTACTACAGTTTTCATTGCTTTGGCATGTACATGCTTCTGTGTAGGGAAAATTATTCTGGCTACAGACCCAGTTGATTGTGCAGCAACCCTTAGTGGTACAGGCACAAATAAGGTTTTGTAGTAGCATGGATGCCATTGGGCCCTTGAAGGACACAGGGAGTAGTTCATCATCCATAGTGCAATAGCGATACAATATCAGATTTACCTATGTGTGGAGACATCCATATCTTTGTTGGCCAAGATGCTGCTTTGACATGCTCTTCCAAACTGTTCTCACATGGTGGGAGTTTGGCCAGTGACTTTTCCTTGTTGATGGCTAGACTGGGGCTTAAGCAATTCGTGACTCTCTGGGTCTCCTTTTCTTTCTCACTCTGGTTACAAAGCACTACTACCAACATTCTGTCTGCAGAAATTGTAGCTTGTCGTTCACTGTCTCCCAGTTTGGCAAGATCTCTGAAGCAGTAAGCTTCCTTTGCTTTGATAACAATAAACACAGATTTTTCCCATTATCAAATAGGGATGACACAATCACATTCTGTTAATGTACATACAGTAGGAAGTATGTTGCAGAAGTCAAGAGTGAGTGTGGCACAAATTGCATGCCCAGATGAAGTGTCACTTGTCAGTTGCCTGTTTCAGTCTACATCGTATCTGTGCGTTCCATTTTTGGAAAGTAGTGAACAGCAAGGACCAAAACGTCTGTATCAGATGACTTGATTACTATGGTTCCTTTGACACTGAGAGACCCAAAAGCCATATTGGCACATACACTATGCAGAAGCATCTTTGTGTCTGCTTCCTCTTGAGTACTGTTCAAGTCTTGGACTTCTTCAACACCTCTGCTGGTGATGAACTTTGTACTTCACTACTGGAAAAGCCTCCAGCAAGGAGGAGTGTGATTGCTTGTTGGATGACATGTTTAGAAACTTTTTCTATGGAGGCGCAGGGCATCCAACAATCACCTGGTATTTCTTACATCCAACCTTAAATTCTCTCCAGTGCTGTCTTTCTGAAGTTTTCACAGTTAGCATTGCCGTATCTGTCAAAGACTTTGCTTATAGAATTAGCTTTGTCAAATTCTTTTAAGACCTGCCTCTCATATGCACATCCAGTTCATCGAATGTGGAATTTGTCTCCAGCCATCCTTTGTATGACAACCATGGCATCTTTGAGGTACACTGTGGTGTCTTTGTTGCATGCCCTTAGCTCATGGATTCTTTCACTTGAACTTCCAGCTGATGCCCTAATTCAGCTTTGTCTGTTCTTCTCATTGTTCCATCAGCATAGAAGAATGACATAGGCATAGGTCTTATTGGCTAAGAACAGTTGCCATTGAAACATCATCTCTGCATGTTGCTAAGGACAGGGCTCTGCAGAAAACAATTTCTGGACTGGTAGCTACTGTGATTGTCCCTCCCTTGCCAGACCTAAATTTGGTCATCTTGGCTATGTCAACAAATTTTTTAGTACCAGATTTCTTGAGTGGGCAGAAGCAGCTATGTGACCGATCAGAACCAAGTGCACCTCTCACAAATCGCTCCATTTGTTCTTCTCCAGCATCTGTTATTTTCAGTAGAGAGACTCTTGTTCATCTGATACTACGTGCAATGCAGAAGATGGGTTGATACGCACCTCTGGATGTGAGTCAGGGCCAAATGGATTTGTCATATTGTTGATGACATGGTTGGTAAGGGCTGCAACATGCTCTTCGTCCCTCTTCAGTGCAGAGGGCAGGACTTGTCTGTGGACTTTCTCTTGACTACTTCTTGTTAGGCCTCTTCCTTCTCTCCTAGCTTCTGCATATTCATAATATGAAGCTGTGTATTGTCATCTCTAACACTAATGTTGACCTGTGCATAAGTGTCACTGAATTAAAAAACTGATTTGTAGAATATTTCAAAGGCTAGTACTGCATACATAGGCAATTTCAAATTAAAACCTTCTTTCAGGCGACCTAGATGCTACATTGTATGTACAAAAGCTTACGGTTGGAGAAACATTACATTAGGCAGTCTCGTACATTATACAGTACTAACTATAGGCATACAATCAATTGCTATTGGTGCACAATATTCAGTGTGAGATTGATCTGGTCAGCAAATTTCAGTTGAAGATATAGAAAACTATTATCATCACTTGTGAGATCCTTTGACAATGAACAGTATGTGATGTGAAAACATTGCATGTTAGTATATTGCAAAAGGTTGATCTTTGCCACTTTTACCACATGCTAAACAGCTTCTTCATTTCTGAAAAAGAACTGCTTGCAAAACCATAAAAATCTTTTAATACAATGTAGTTTGGTAGCTTTGACCAATAAACACCACATTAAGGTGTTGAAATTAACTTAAACAGTCAAAATTGTACTTATAATCATGTTGTAGTGTTTCTGGAACTGCAAAAATGACACTTTCTTATTCGGGTACCATTGTTTCACCTCACCTACAGGCTGACAGCACTATTTGACAGCTCCACATCATGCATCATCTAAATGTACATAAAATCAGTTTTCAAATGATATATGACATGGTTGTGTGTGGGGAGAGCGTGTATTCTAAAAATATGGCCCTTTATGGAGAATTGCCACACGCCTTGAGTGATAGCAGCCCAGAAGTAGTGGATCTGTCCTCCTCCTCTGTGACTTTTAAAACACAAAGGAGGGATTTGTTATTGAGCAGTTTGAAAATATGTTCAAAGAGACAAATTCCTTCCCTGGTAGTACTCCATACACTTTACAGAGTTACTCAGGGAATTAAGTAGGCATGTTATTCACCAACTCTTACATGGCTCTGAATTTCGCACACGCAGCAAAAAAACAAAACAAATTTTTTTCTGTTAAGAAAACATATGACAATTTTTAAGACGACATTTTTTATAATAAACAGAAAATGTTCTCTTACTATAGAAGCCTAGTCGGAGGGGGGAGGAGTGGTTTTACAGATACAAAAAAAAAGATCATGGATTATGTTAGAAATTGTCATGCTAGATCAGACCAGTGGACCCATCTGGTCCAGTGCCCTGTCACAGACTGCAGCCACTGCTATCCACTGCAGGGGAAGGTAGAAGAAATCTTGCATTAGGCAGTTATGGGACAACTTGGCTCAGGAAAGGTTTTGTCCTAATCCCCAATATGTAGGGGTTGGATTATGCCCTGAAGCATGAGTGTTTATGATCCCTCTGTGATGCTCCGTACCTTGAGGGAACCCCCATGTTCATCCTTATAATATGATTGGGTGGTATCCAATGCAAAGTTTGTCATGTCGGATGTCTTTGGAAGGCTCATTATGCATTTAGCATTGTTGTTATAGTAATGTTATAGGTTGTAATTTCATGTATATAGTTATGAGGCTGAAAATGTGTCCTCATGGCTTAAAACAAGCCCAGGCAAAAACTCTCCAGGAGCAGAGGGCAGTTCACACCTCATCAGGGCATGTATGGGACAAACCCAGCCCAGCCTCACAGGAACAAAGGACACTGGCTTAGGCAGAAACAAAGGATCTGTTGGACTCTCAAGTGAGTCACCCTCCTTCCCTTGGTCATTTTGGGACTACGATGAGGTAATGCTCACCTGACTCTGAATGCAGAGGGGCAAAGCTAAGAGGGAAGAAGGGACATGATAAAAGGGAGGTTTGCTCTCTCTTCAACCTCCATCTACAGACACCACCACCAAGTAACTGAAGCGCTGATCAAAGGAGAGAGCCTGGCTGAAGGGAAATCAACCAATCTGTGGTGAGAAGCATCTATATTTGTAAGGGTGCTGAAAGTGTTAAGATCAGCTTAGAATGCATTTTGCTTTTATTTCATTTGACCAAACCTGACTTATGTGTTGACTTATAATCACTTAAAATCTATCTTTTGTTGTTAATAAATTTGTTTGTTTGTTCTACCTGAAGCAGTGCATTTGGTTTGAAGCATGTCAGAGACTCCCCCTTGGGATAACAAGCCTGGTACATATCAATTTCTTTGTTAAATTGATGAATTCATATAAGCTTGCAGCATCCAGTGGGCATAACTGGACACTGCAAGATGGAGGTGTGACAGAGCAGGGAGTGAGGAGGATTGACCTGGGAATGTCACAGGGGAGTTTTATTGGGACTGTCTGCATTGGGGGATGGGATAGCAGTGGGTAACTTCACTTGAGGGATGATACCTGAGCCACGAGGGGGATTGCAGCCGGGCAACACCTTGGCCCAGGAAACTGGACAAAGGCTGGGGGAGGAGCCGAGGAAAGGCTGGATGAGATGGCTGGAGGGGGGTTTTCAGTTTGGAGTGGTCTGGGGGAACGGAGGAAACCCTAAGGCTAGGGGCTAAGCTCCCTGCCCCCCCATCCCAGAGGGACCTGACTGGGGGTTCCTGGTTGCACCTACAAACTCTGTTTGGGACTGTGTTCCAGTCGTCTAATAAACCTTCCATTTTACTGGCTGGCTAAGAATCATGGTGAATCACAGGTAGTGAGGGTGTAGGGCCTGG
This sequence comes from Gopherus flavomarginatus, assembly GCF_025201925.1. NCBI lineage: Eukaryota > Metazoa > Chordata > Testudines > Testudinidae > Gopherus > Gopherus flavomarginatus. The sequence goes on from NC_066618.1 coordinate 116,063,919, forward strand.
GCTCCCCCACACTCCGTGACAGGAGGTTCCTAGGGTTGGGTCTGGGATTCGGTTCCACACGCCTATCAGCGGCTGGCCAAAAGTGCTCCCTCGCATAGCTGGGAGCAGCTGACATGCTAGAGGCTGTGCGTGAACAGCCCAGGAGTGAGGGTTCTCACAGCAGAGCAGGGTAAGGCTGGCTCCCAGAGTTGAGGATTGGCGTGACCTAGCAGATCACCAGGCCAGATAACACCCGGGGAATGTGACATCCTCCCAAAACTCTAGATTTTTTAAAAAATATTTACTATTATAATGGTATAATGTTGTTTTCTATTTAAATCCAGTCTTTTTTCTAAATCCTGCTAAGCTCTTGGCCTCAATGTTATCTTGTGGCAGTGGGCTCCACAGGCTGTTTGGAAAAAAATATTTCTTTTTATCTATTTATGCTAGTTTTCAATTTCATTGACTGTCCATTTGCTCATATGTTATTTGAAAGAGTTAATAGAAATTCCTGATCTCTTTCCTGTACCATTCACTATTTTGTATACCATTATCATGTTGCATCTTATTCATCTTCTCTCTAAAGTAAACCATTCCAATCTTTCTTCATATCATTATAAGTAGTAGTATTTATTTGTATTACTGTAGCACCTAGGAGCCCTAGTGAGAACCCCATTGTGCTAGGCACTGCACAAACACAGAGCAAAAGCCCCTGCCCCAAAGAGCTTACAATTGAAGTATAAGACAAAAGACAAGGCAGTACAAGAAAACAGTGTGACAAGATAGACAGTCATGCCAGTACACCAGCAGACTAACTGTTTTAAAGTTTTTTACAGGCAGCGCAGCGCAGCGCAGCACAGGAGAGTTTGGAGGAGGGATTTGAAGGTGAATAATGAGTTAGCTTTGTGAATCTCTACAGGGAGTGTCTCCCAAGCGTGAAGGGCAGCATGGCAGAGAGCTTGTGGATGCTTACTCAGAAATGTGACAAGAGGACATATGAGAGTTTTTACCATTCCTATAACTATTTTGTTTTCTGTTTCATTTCAGTGTTGCAAAAACACAGATGCTCGTACTCTAAATACATGAAAATTATTTAAAAAAGCAGTTGTGATGAACAGAATTTAGTTTTAAAATTGTGTACCAATTTCTGCCCCCCTCCCAAAAAGCTACAGTTAATAGTGTGCAGATCTAATGATGCCACTGTATAGTTTTTCAAAACAGACACGCATTCCATTATCATTTTCTAATTCTGCAATGGTGTTAATTAGATTCATTCCCATTCATTTGAACAGAGAGGTTTTTCCAGTTTGGTAGTATGTTCTGTAACCATAATTAGTGATTCAAAAAATGTTTTGTAGAGTAACAACTTGCAGAAAATGTAATCAACTGGGATGGCTATATCTGAGTCTCATTAGCTGAGTTGTGGGTATTATTCTTTGTGTTGGCTTGATAGATTGCTATTTTAAAATTCAGTTTTGTAATTATTTACGCTATTTCTTTCTTTTTCTTTTTTTACTGGTAACTATCCCCTTAACATTACATTTGTGGAGATCATACTGCCATCCTGGGACATTTCAGTTTTCCCTTGACGTGTTTCCAGAGCTCTCCTTCACAGAGGTCATCATCATACCACTCTCCCTGTGGGCAGAAGGCCACAATTAATGCCTCTCTGTTAACCAACCAGGAAGGGCAACACATACCACAGAGCAAATAGTATTTCCCTGCTAGCCCTCCCCTAAAACCATATGCATCATTCAGATGCATGCCTGGGTGCTCCTGAAGTGGCGTTCTTCTCTAGGGCAGTAAGCATGGCAGCCAGTGCCATGGTTTTGTATCCAGAAGGGGTCTCTGATTAAAACTGCTGTCTTCTCTAGTTAGCTTGCAATTCTGACATGCCTGGGACTAATATTATCTGGAGAACTTTCTTAAGGGGTAGATACACCTATGTGAATTCAGATCTTATATAGTTATTCACCAACTATCCATTTTATCTGCTGTCATTCCCCTAAAATACGTTATTTTCTCCATACTGTAGATTTTATACTATTTGTAGCCAAGCTGTCTTCATAGTGGTAGTGATGACCATGTAACTCAAAGTGGGAGAGACCCATGATTGTGATTATCCGCAGGCTGCGATACTGGAAGGTGATCCAAGTACTATGTTAGCATATGAAGCATCAGTGCAGAAGCACCATGAAAATAGAATCTTCCAAAACTTAAGGCATGTTAGGCTAACTTAGTGTCCTCCATGAGAATTAATAGTATTAGGCCAATGCCAGATAAAGAGGATACATCCAGTGCTGCTGCTACCTTTCTGGCTACAAATGTGCACCCTAAAGCTCCAGGTGTCACACCAAACAAGGTCCTCCCTTTCTGAAACCTGACCCATTTTCTCCAGTCTCACTCATCGCACTACAGCTCTGCTTTTCATAACAGTTACAAAATGCCTTTTGTGCAGTCAACACTGCAGGGTTGTTTTATATATTTTGTCCATGAAGTGCTACTGGTCTGGATTAAGTTTATCTAGTTCCTGAAACTGATTGTTGTGAGCTGTATTACACCTAATTGGATAGGAAAGTCCTATTTTTATATTCTATTTAGAAGCCCTGCTGTTATGGCTACTGTCGCCTAAAAATTGCCTGCCCTACAACAGCTGGCCAGCAAGCCGTGGCTGGCAGTTTAACCCAATCTGCGGCCGAAACCAAAAGAAAAATTTGAGAAAACTTACCTTTGGTGTATGGAATGTTCGTACCCTCATGGATCGAGAAGCTGTTGCAAGACCTGAGAGGACAGCCCTCACTGCTCAAGAATTAGCCCACTACAACATTGATATAGCGGCATTAAGCAAAACAAGATTGCCTGGGGAAGGTTTCTTGAGCGAATCAGGAAGTAGTTACACCTTCTTCTGGAAGGGTAAGACTGAGACAGAGGACAGAATACATGGAGTTGGTCTGGCAATGAAAACCTCATTGATGCATCAACTCCCAGACCTTCCAGGGGGTATCAATGAAAGATTGCTGAAACTACGCTTCCCACTAAATGCCAAATGTCATGCCACCATCATTCATGCATATGCACCCACTCTAACATGCTCTGACAACTCAAAGGAACAATTCTATGAAGATCTCGACAGACTGATCAAGGCCACACCTGTAACAGGCAAACTACTCCTACTTGGAGATTTCAACGCCTGAGTCAGGGCTGACAACGAGAACTGGAAAGGAGTAACCGGGCCACATAGTGTAGGCAAAATGAACAGCAATGGACTACACCTTTTGAGCCTTTGTTCTGAAAATGACCTGACCATTACCAACACTCTGTTCCGACAAGTGGATAAATACAAAACGACGTGGATGCACCCTTGGTCCAAACAGTGGCATCTGATAGATTATGCCATTGTCAGAAGGCGAGACATCCAAGACATAATGATCACCAGAGTAATGCAAGGCGCAGAGTGCTGGACAGACCACAGATTAGTCAGGACATCTCTCCAACTTTACATCGCTCCCTCTCTGCACAAACGCCCTGAGCATGTGCGACCTGCTTTCAACATAGCCAAACTGAAGGATGCTCAATGTTTCAACAACTTTCAAAAGAGTCTTGATGACAAACTGACATCCCACGGACTACTGATCGGTACTGCAACCGAAAAGTGGGACCAGTTCAAACAGATAGTGACTGACACAGCAATAACATCTCTTGGATCAAAGAAAAGAACACATCAGGATTGGTTTGATGAGAAGCAAAAAGAAATGTGCTCAGCTCTGGAAGTAAAGAGAAAAGCCTTTATTGAATGGCAGAATGATCCCTCCTCAGTCTCCAAACGGGACCATTTCAAGTACCTTCAGAGCAAAACACAGAAGGACCTCCGTCAGATACAAGACAACTGGTGGGAGAGCAAAGCCAAAGAAACTGAGCACTATGCTGAGACTCACAACTCAAAGATGTTCTTCAGTGCTTTTAAGCCTGGCTATGGACCTTCTAAACTAAGGACCATCCCACTGCTCTCATCAGAGAACACAACGCTGATTAAAGATAAAGAAGGCATCAATGAAAGATGACGAGAACACTTTAGCAACCTTCTCAATAGACCATCAACCATGAATAATAACATTCTCAATGAAATTCCACAACAACCTGCTCTGACAGGTCTTGACTCTCTGCCCACTATAGATGAGATTAAGAAAGCTGTTAGCCGGATGAGTTCAGGAAAAGCTCCTGGAAAAGTTGGGATACCAGCAGAGATACAAAGCAGCAGGTCCAGTAGCACTAGCAGCGTTACACAGCGTGATCATCAGCATCTGAGAGGATGAAAACATACCACAGGACCTCTGCGACGCTACTATTGTCTCTCTTTTCAAGAACAAAGGCAGCAAAGCAGAATGTGGAAATTATAGAGGCATATCCCTCCTCTCCGTTGGAGGGAAAATCATCGCCGACATCATCTTGAACCGCCTAATAGCCAGTATTTCTGAGGCAAACCTACATGAAAGTCAATGTGGTTTTCGACCTGGCCAGAGCACAGTCGACATGGTGTTTGCTGTCAGACAAATACAAGAGAAGTGAACAGAACATGCACCTGTATGCTGTCTTCATAGATCTGACAAAGGCATTTAATACCGTCAATAGGGAAGCCCTTTGGGCTATTCTAACACGACTTGGCTGCCCAAGAAAATTTGTCCAGATTATACGCCTTTTTCATGACAGGCGAAGTATTGTCTGATGGAGCCACATCTGCCCCCTTCAACATCACCAACAGCATGAAACAAGGATGTGTTCTCGCTCCTGTCTTATTTAATCTGTTCTTTGCATGCGTCCTCAACCATGCAATGAAAGATCTGGATTGAGGTATATATTTGAAATACCAGCACAATGGTTCACTTTTTGACTTCCGTCGCCTGAATGCAAAGACTAAGACAGTGCAGAAACTCCTTCCTGAGGCACTCTTTGCCGATGACTGTGCCGTCATGAATCACACCGAAAATGATCTTCAGCACATTGTCAACAAGTTTTCCGAGGCCTCGCAACTCTTCGGACTAACTATCAGCCTCGGAAAGACAGAAGTTCTCCATCAACCTGTACCTGGATCAAATGCTTCTGTCCCAAGTATCTCCATTGATGGCACTCAGCTTAAAGTAGTGGAGAACTTTAAATACCTGGGTGGTGTCATATCCATTGATGGATCGCTGGATGATGAGATCAACGCACGAATATCCAAAGCAAGCCCGGCACTTGGCTATCTGCGTATCAAAGTTTTAAACCACCACAACATCCGGATGTCAACAAAACTGCTTGTGTACAGAGCTGCTGTTCTTTCATCTCTTTTGTACAGGTGTGAAACATGGACACTATATAGGCGTCACATCAAGCAGCTCGAAGCATTCCACATGCGTTGCCTTCGCAACATCATGAAGATCCGCTGGCAAGACAAAGTGCCCAATCTTGAGGTCCTCGAGAGAGCCCAGATGACAAGTATCGAAATGATGATCAGGAAGTCACAGCTACATTGGACCGGTCATGTCAGCCGCATGGATGCCAACAGAATCCCCCGCCAGCTTCTCTGTGGTGAGCTCTCCCAGGGCATCTGGCATATAGGTCATCCACGAAAATGTTACAAGGACACCATCAAAGCCAATCTGCAGTATAGCAGTATCAAACCCAGGGACCTTGAGGATGCCGCCAGCGACAGAACACAGTGGCGTGCAACAGTCAGAAATACCTGCATCGCCTTTGAGGAAGACCGCTGCCGGCGTCTACAAGAGGCACGCGAATGACGTCACACAGCACCAGCAGCACACAACCCACTGACTGCGAACTTCCCATGCACCATCTGCAGCCAAATGTGCACTTCTAGAATTGGCTTGTATAGCCATCAGAGGGCACACCATGAGACCAACAATAGATGATTTGCTCAGATTTGTCATCATCGGATCGATGACCAAGAACAAATAAAATGGTCTCATTCAATAAGAAAAGTGTGAATCATCTTATCGAACAAGAAATAAATGTTCAATTATTTTAAAAATGATGCCCTGATTTTGTCATGCCATGAGAAACCTGTCTTTCCAGCTCTGAGTCTGAGTATTGGAAAATTTAATGAGATTTGGAATAGTCTTTTACTCTTCTTATAAAGTACAAAGAAGTGTTGCCTTTATTCTCAAAAGGGAAAGGTTGACTTTAAAACAGGCTAAGGCCCCAATTCTGCATAAGGATCTATTAGCATGGGCCACCTGCACCCAAACCAAAAATGGAATTTTTTCATCTGATTGTTGGAATATTTCTCTCTTCTTTACTTATGCTAATACTCCACCTAGCGACACAGCTTCTGAAATTTAATTAAACTCTATAGATTTTCTACCCTCTTACATTCAGACCTTCGTTTGTTCCTCACCATATTAACTGATGCAGTAGGCCTGTTGCCACTATTTCAGCAATATTTTCAGGAGTAGGACACACTTTTAACAGTCTTGCATGCAAAAATGAACCTGCGTGAATGTTTCTGGAAAGCAAACAAAGTGGAAGGTGAATATTGAAGTGAATTCACAATTTTGATTTAAACAAATATCTGCTGATACTTTTTGCAGTATTTGCCCAATTAGAAATGCAATATTTTTAATACACACTGTAACAGGGTGCTGGCCTAAGAGGCACTGAACCAGCCCCTGTTAGCTCAGAACCTGCTAGCGCAGCTCCCATCAAGGGAACTGATTGGAGCTGGCAGGGTGTGGCTCATTAAAAGAGCCGAAGAGTAATCACCTGTGAGCCTGCTGGGGAGAAGGCCTATCAAGCTGGCTGGAAGGAAGTGGAAAAGGGGGGAACAGGAGAAGTAAGGAATGAGGAACTGCTGCTCCTAACTAGCAACAGGAACTAGCTGTCCCCTGGGTGGCTACCGAACTCCTATTGAATTGTACAGAGTTGTATATAGATGGGGTAGGAACGAACACAGGGAAATAAAAAGACACTGGGTTTTGCAAAGTAAGAGTTCTCCGGCTGATTTGTACCGCGAGCGACGAAGCGCTCATCTCCACGTGGGAGTTTGTCTGGGATACTGAAGCCCGTGAATATGGTTGGTGGCCCAGCAATGCAGGTGACCCTGAAATGGCTCATAGAGCAGCAAAAGCAGACCCAGCAGGCCCTGCAGACTTTCTAGCAGGGCCACCAAGCGGAGAGACAGGCTGCTTTGGCCTGGCAGGCGGAGCAACAGAAAAACCTGCAGGATTTCATCTGCGAGCAGAGCAATGTCCAGGGGCAACTCCTGCAACATCTGGTGAGTCCTGGGACAGGGGAGGGCACCCGGCCACAAGGCTGGGGTCTCTATAAAATGAGCCCAGCGGATGACCCGGATGCCTTCCTAGGGACTTTTGAGAGGGTAGCCATGGGGGCCGGATGGGACAGGGCAACCTAGGCCCTCCGGCTCGCCCCTTATTTGGCCAGTGAGGCTCAAGCTGCCTATATGGCCTTAAAGGAGGAACATGCTCAGAATTATGAGGCCGTGAAAGCTGCAATATTGGACTGGGTAGACCTGTTGCCGGAGCGGTACAGGCAAAAGCTCCGGTCGGCCCTGGTGGATGTCTGCTGTGTGACCACACGTGTTTACACAGATGTTAAGGGATTGGGCCACACACTGGCTGAGGTCAGATATGCAGACCCTGGAGGAGGTAATGGACTCCTTGATACTTGAGCATTTTTGCAAATCTCCTGGAGATGGTGCGGACGTGGGTGAGAAGGCACCAGCCAGGCACCGTCGAAGAGGTGGTCAGGGTGACCAAGGAATATATAGAAGCGGAGGGACCCTGGAGGGAGGACCGACAGCGAAAGGACAGAGAAGTGGGACGGAGACCCGTAAACTCCTTCCCCGGCAAAGGCAAGGTGAAGAAAGGGGAATCCCGAGGAGTACCTGAAAGACCCACTCGGGTAACCTGCTGGTGGTGTGGGAAGCTGGGACACATAAAACAAGACTGCCCGGATATGAAGTGCGGTTGGGCGGACTTTTGTGCGTGAACACAACAGGCGGGAAGGAACCCAGGGCTTGGTATGTCCACCGTGCCTGTGAAGATGGGGAGAAAGACCCAAACGGCTGTGGTTGACACCACCTCGAATTGCACGCTGGTGCGAAAGGCTCTGGTCAAGCCACATTGGCTCATTCCAGGGGAAAGGATGGCCCTCGGGTGCATACATGGAGACAGAAAGTCCTGCCCGGTAGCCCAGGTACCCCTGGAAGCGAAGGGTTACTTCAGGTGGAAGCAAGTAGGGGTCCTGGAGAAACTACCATGTCCAGTAGTGTTAGGTTGGGACTGGCTCCCGCTACCAGGCACAAAGCAGGGGGAACCTCAAGATACCCTGAGGATGAGAACCCCCAGAGAAGGAAGCGGGCCTAGGCCTGTGAATCAAAAGAAAACTCCTAGACAGCAAAGCCCAGAGCGGGCTAACCTGCAGGAAATGTATACGGGGGAGCTGGTTAGTCGGAGCCCTCCAGGAGAAGGGAGGGACGCAGGGGAGCTGACGGGAGATACGAGGGAAACTGAGTCGCGGAAGGTCCCGCCCAGAGGTAGGATGAATACTGACCCCCCAATAGAGGGGTAGGAGGCCCTGGAGCCTCCAGGAGATATGAGGGAAACTGAGTCGTGGAAGATCCTTCTTGAAGATTGGGCAGATTCCAAACCCCGGCTAGACATCCAGGGGGAGCTGGGAATAGGACACTTGCTGTTGTGTGGCTGGTGTGATGACCTGCAGGCTGAAGCAGAGATGGAGGGGCCACCACTCCCAGAGAAATGCTCCTTCTGTGGGAGAGAGATGGAGAAACCATCCGGGATGCTGGCTGAGAAGGAACCTGGCTGGGAGCGGGGAGGCCTCCCCGAAAGAGCATCCTTCAGGGGAATGGCAGAAGGGCCGAGGGGCCAAAGGCGGCCTCGGGGCACCGTTCTTAAGGCGGGGGGTATAACAGGGTTCTGGCCTACGAGGCACTGAACCAGCTCCTGTTAGCTCAGAACCTGCTAGCGCAGCTCCTATCAAGGGGAACTGATTGGAGCTGGCAGGGTGTGGCTCATTAAAGGAGCCGAAGAGTAATCACCTTTGAGCCTGCTGGGGAGAAGGCTTATCAAGCTGGCAGGAAGGAAGTGGAAAAGGGGGGGAACAGGAGGAGTAAGGAGTGAGGCACTGCTGCTCCTAACTAGCAACAGGAACTACTGTCCCTTGCGTGGCTACCGAACTCCTGTTGAATTGTACAGAGTTATATATAGATGGTGGTGGGAACGAACACAGGGAAATAAAAGGACACTGGGTTTTGCAAAGTAAGAGTTCTCCAGCTGATTTGTACTGCGAGCAATGAAGCGCTCGTCTACAACATGCACACATCTGATCATTATATCAGACCTTCAGAACTCTCCCTTTATACGTCCTCACAGATGCCATTTGATACTGAAGCATACTCTGCAATAAAATATTTATTTTGTTGTTAATTAATCTTTAAGACACTTTAATATTTATAGGAACTGAGTTTTCTTTTTTAATTCTGTGTACCAAGGTGATTAAAATAACTTTTATGGAACAATGGAGTTTTCCCTTTTATTTCAATGAGTGAGTGCTCTTTAAAACTCAACATCTGTCACTGCAGCGATTGTGGTACCATCTTATCTAAGAAAATGAAGATCCCATCTTTACTGTTGGCAAACTAGTGCAGTAAATGTCAAGTTTTTATAGCACCCTCTGGGGGCCAGATTGTACCTCGATGCTCCTGGGGCTCGCAAGGTAGGGCAGAGTACAAGTACTCTTACTGCTCTCACTTCACAATAACTGCACACGAAGTCCCTCCTAGCGCCCATTGAAGCATAACACACAGTACAGGGGAGAGACAGAAAGTAGGGGCCTGACCCTGACCCTCCCTCCATGTTGGCAAGTGCTGTGTAGTGGGAGCATACTGTGCCACTAAAGGGATGTGGGGCTATGCTGCTTTGGTTCACCCTGGAGATCCAGGAGGGGTTGTGTAAAATGAACTTTCAGGCTTCAGTTACTTAAGAAAACATTGCTTTATTTCTGTGCAGTGTTGAAGCTACTCTGCATACTATGATAGGCAAGACTGGAGCATTCTGGGAAGTCAGATGTGTAAAATAACTATCTAAATATAGGAAAACTGAAATCTAGGTCACAGAGCTAACAAATGGCCTGCTGCTATAAACTGTACCCCTACAGATATCCTCAGTAATTGCAGCACATTATTTGTTGTTTATATAAGCTGCACATTGATCAAAATTATTGGTTTGCATGATCATCTAGTTGGCAAACTATGGGAGCACACTGTTTGAACTGAATAAAATATTGCCAGTCATCCTTACATCTGGAGCAAAGAAACAGAGTAAGAAATATATTCTCATATTTTTTGTGCATTATTTAAAAAACTGTCAGTTGAAAAGGTGGGGTTATTCATACCATTTAATTAGAAATACCTGATGTAGTCAGAGATCAATACTGATACTTAACTAGATGAAACTTAAGTATTATAGAATAATTTCTTAGTATAACTATTAATATATAATAAGCAGCGGGGATCTTAAACTGACCATATTAAGTGAAATCCTGCTTATCTTATTCGTGCAAGTAGTTCCACTGAAGTCTATAAATAAGGTTTTTCTCTGTGACTCCATTGATTTCATGAGCAAGTGAAGAATTAAACTCACAGATTCAGAGAATGTGTTGTCTATTTAATCACTGTTGTGCTGCAATTAAAAGAATATTAATATAATACTATGTTAATTTTATTTTCTTCCACTAAACACAGATCTCCAATGTGTGGTTAGTTCTTTGTGAAAATTATCATCTTAAAATGCTTCTTTGGCTTTTCTTTAGTGTTGTTTGGTTTTATTGCTGCTATGATTGTTGTTCTTTAACAAATCTCATGTTCATGATATAAGCATTAACTCACAGCAAGCCACAGGGGGATTTTCTTGTAAGCTTCCTGTAGTCACTAATATAACTGATGTAATAAGAATTGGTACACAGAACACAAATGTTGAAGATCTGTAGAAGACAATAGCTTGTTGTTTGACTAACCTTGATTTATTTTATGGGCAGTGTGGCCCAGTAGATAAGGCATCAGGGGATCCAAATTATATTCCCATCTCTGCCACTCATTGGCAGCAAGACCTTGGGCAAGTGACTTAACTTCTCTGTGCTTCTGCTCCCATCTATAAAATTGGGATAATAGTGCTTACTCATCTTCATAGAGCACTTTGAGAGCTATGAACAAAAATATCTGAGATCCTATAGGTGGGCTAAATATTTTTATTTAGAAATGCCATTTAGCAAATTTATTAATATTTTTCAAACGATGGTACCATGTTTGTTAGACACTGTCACCCAGAGCCTCCTACTTCCTTACATTTACTAGTCAGTGGCTACTACATGCAGAGGGGGTTGACCACTCTGGAGCACACTCATGAGACAAGCATTCACAGAATTATTATTCCCATAGCTGTCAGACCAAACGGGAGGATATTCTGGTGACCTCTGAGCCATGCTTAACCAGGTATTATTCTTTACATATACTGAGTGGCAAAAAGAAACCCTACGTGACTGCAGAGTCGAGATTTGTTGGTGGTAGGTCAATCCTCTTCAGAATGCTGAGTTCAGCCAAACTCAGACTTCTGAAAACCAGGAAATGCACAGTTAAGGTTCCCTGAGCAACCTTGCCCTCTTTCAGCAGTGCCCCAATATGCCCCATTAATACACAGACCTTTATTCTGCCATCCTCTCAGTTGCTGAAATGTACAAGCTCTTCACCTCCTTTTACAGTCTGTTCACTCTCACCTGCAGGATTCCACCTAACGCTATTAAAGGGGAAAAAGAAAAAAAGGTTGCCCACGCCACCTTCCCTCTGTTCCCCTGGAGCTGGCAGTAGCCAATGAGCATTATTTGCATATGTTCTAGGTGCAGTGAGTGTGTTAGGTGTTCCATGTACCTACATTAATTGGGGGATGCACTAGTTAGGCCTGCTTCGTCAAGGTGTGTTTGTGATAATGAGGACATGTGGATTACTTTGAGGTGTGTGACAGCTGTGATTATGATAGAAGGAGATCTTTCTTTTGCACTTGCTAGCATCTGTGAGCAAAGGGAAGAGCTGCACGTGTACCTTCCAGCATCATTTCAATGCAGAGTTGTGTATGCTGTACAATTAGCAGGGCCCAGGGGGGTTATTAGAAAGGATATTGTCAGTGGCAAGCTGGGTGATAAGAATAGTCTAAGTATTATCTGCACTCCGGGTAAAGTGGGTGTGCCCAGCATCAGGTCTAGCAATACTGAATGATGGAGGCAGTAGTTAGCTGTGCTTAGTAGGGGTCTCTTTGTGAGCTCTGTGGATTACTCTGAGGTGTGTGACAGAGCTGTAACTGCAATATGAGAACTTTTTTCCCCCACTATCTTGTATGTGAGGAAAGGGAAGAGGTGCATGTGTGCCTCCAGGATAAATCATTTCTGTGCAGAATTGCATAGGTCAGTAACGGAAAGGTTGTTTATTACAAAAGACATTGTGAGCAGTGAGGTGGGATAGGAGAGGATTCTAATGCTTTAATGGTGGTTAAGATGTTATCCTGTGTGGAAGTGGAAGTGAGTTGTAAAAGGCTGTGAAGGGGTTCTTAAATTGTACACGTGGTATTCTTTCTGGGAAATGAGTAAGTGTGTGGTGTACTTCAGGATCTGGAACCTCATAAGGACATAAGTATGGACACACTGGGTTAGACTAACGGTCCATCTAGCTCAGAATCCTGTCTTCCAACAGTGGCCAATGCCAGGTGCTTCAGAGGGAATTAACAGAATAGGCAATCAATCATTGAGTGATCTATCCTCTGTCGTCTACTTCCAGCTTCTGCCAGTCAGAGGCTTAAGGACACCCAATGTCTTATCTTCCTTTAAAAAAAACCAACAAACATTTTTTTCCCTCCTCCTTAGCCTCCCCATTAGTTCTTAGCTTAGATGACGTTTTCCTACTTCCTGACCAGGAAGCTTTCTCCCTCACCCTAATGCCCAGATCACCCAGGTTTAAGAGGTGTGTTTCGTGCCAAAAAGCCTTCCCAGTAAGCGATGGCCACCCACAGGGCAACCACTGCCTGGGAGACGGACATCTCGCACAGACATGCACTCATTGTCACCACCTGACTTCCAGGGCCAGAAAGGACTGAGACAGTTGGCTGAGACTTCTCCTCATGGAGAAATCTCTGTGTCCAGCATTGGATCCTTGCCCAGACACTTTCCCCAGGCAGCTCTCAGGCTCCATTAGGTCATCCACTGACCTTCATTCACCACATCCTTCCAAGAGGAAATCCTTTCTTTCCCTCGCTGATGGGAAGAAACAGGCTACCACATCATCCTCTGAGGAATTGTCTGCTAGAACACCCACCCCTAGGGTGACCAGACAGCAAGTGTGAAAAATAAGGACAGGGGGTGGGGGATAATAGGATCCTATATAAGAAAAAGACCCCAAAATTGGGACTGTTCCTATAAAATTGGGACATCTGTTCACCCTACCCATCCCCTACAAGGTCAGTAGCTTTGAGATCTTCAGGGATGAGGCATAGCTCCCATGACTGTCTGAGAACGTCCAGTACCAGACCTAAAGAGAGATCTAAAGATCCTAAACAGGCAGACGTGCCACCACACCATCTATCGGCACCAGGAATCACTATATGAGACTGCCAAAAACAGTGCTGACCACCAAAACCAAATCAGTTTCAGTCATCACGGCACCAACAAAACCACCAGCACCGACATCTATATCGGCACCAAAGAAACTACTGGCACCGAGCAAGCCTTCATCACCAAGTAAGTCCTCGACTCCATCTGCTGGCTATTCCAGAGAATTCACCTCTCCCTTAGCATCGATGCAACCGCCAGTGCTGATAAGGCTTCTCCCTCCTCCCCAGGAGTTCAGAATCTGATGATATCTGACATGTTTGAGTCACCACTGCTTAGACACATGATCCTTTCACCTCAATTGTCACAGCACTGCTCCCTTTCTCCTCTGAGGTTTTCCACCTCCCTCCTTCCCCGCACTGAGGAAGAGGAAGAGGAAGAATACCCTGTTCCATCCTTCTATTCAGGACAGGCATAAAAGTCATCATCTACATGTCCTCACTATGCACAACTTGCAACTGAACCACGGCCCTCATATGGACTACCGTGGATGCAACCCTATGTACCACTTCCTCCACATAGCCATACTGGGATGTGTGGGCCATGTACAGAGCACAGTTTCCAAAACCTCCCATAGAACAAAGCTGGAGACATCCATCCTTGCCATCCTCATCCATCTCTCGCTCACCAGAGACTGAGCTACTCCCAATAGCAGACTGAGAAGAAGAACCGGAGGAGGAGGTTACACCACCGCTCCATTTCTCCTCCTTTTCCCGCATGAGGCTCTCCTGCCTGCACCCCCTATGTCAGAAGACCATTCCAAACACTTCCAAGAGCTGTTTTGCAGGATCACAGACTCCCTCCAGATTCCTCTGGAGGAAGTGAAAGAACAGCAGCGCAAGCTGCTCAATATCCTGCACACCTCTACATTGGTGAAGATAGCCTGCCCTATCAATGAGGCCCTTCTTGACCCAGCCAAGTTGCTCTGGTAGAGCCCAGCATCCATCCCACCAACCTGCAAGCAGATGGACAAGAAATATTATGTCCCTGCTAAAGACATGGCATTTCTTTTTTCCTCACCCCACTCCAAACTCCCTAGTTGTCAATGCCGTGCACAGAACGGGGCACCAATACCACCCAAGATGAAGCCCATATGACAGGGACTGGAAGCGACTGGACCAGTTCAACCACAAGGCTTATTCATCCGCCATGCTTCAATTCTACATCTCCAATTATGAGGCTCTCATGGCCAAATACAACTACATCAACTACTGTAAGATACAAGAATTCTGCTGGAACGTTCCTGACGACAAGAAGGAGCAACTCCAGGCACTCGTATCTGAAGGATGCCTCTTGGCTCGTATGGCTTTACAAGCCTGAACTCCACTGATAGAGCTGCCCATTCCATCTCAACAGCCATAATGATGAGATGAATATCATGGCTACACCGCTCCAGACTCCCTAAGGAAATGCAAACCACAGTTGAGGGACCTACTTTTTGAGAGCCTAAAAGGCAGTTGTACATATGTCCCACAATTTGCATACTGACCTTCCATCCTCTTCCACCCCCACATGCAGCAGCTGGATCCTACCAACCCTGCTTCGGCACACCTCCCCAGTCATGCCCCTGACCCATTCACTGTGTTCCCCCCTCCAACCTGGCTCCCTCCCAACTACTGTACTCAGGACTCCCCACCCCCAAATGGGGAATGCGTCTCCCAAAGTCTTTGCTTCCAGGTATACAAACACTTCAATTGCTGCTATGTCCCCCTATTCTGTAACCTGACTCACATGCAGTGCTTGGAGCGAAGGGCATCTCTGCTACAGTGGGACTGTGTGTCAGAATGGTTGGAGGGTGAAGTTTGTGGCAGGGCCAGACAGAGTTTCTGTTCCAAAATGTTGAGTTTTATGTTTGAGAGAGAGATCGTCTAACTGTTGTCCAAGAGCTGTACCCTGTACTGAGAAACAGCGGGGTGTCAGAGCTTGTAATGTTTCTATGCCATACTGTATGTCTTTTCTGGTAAACCATGAACCCTCCAATCTTCTGATTAATGTTCTTCTAACATGTAATAGCTTTCATATTGTCGCTTTAGTGATTATTCAGAGACTCAACTAAATCAAAGAAAACTATCTCAGCTCCTGGACACACATCTCTGGTGTAGTCCAAATGTACTCTCATACATTGTATGAGGTGCACACCATGAATAAGACCCAGATCACGTCCACCTGAGTGAATCACCACAATGTCTGAGAGATCACAACTTTTTAAGTCACCGCCAATGCACTGCAGAGTGAGCAAAACATGATGCCAGTGCAGGCCACCTCTCTCCACCCAGGGCCAGCTCCAATGTTTTTGTCGCTCCAAGCAGAAGAAGAAAAAAAAAAGCCGCAATCGGCGTCACTAGCACTTTGGTGTCAGCTCTATCACCACTGCTTCATTCTTCACCAGCAATTCAGCGTCTGGTCCTTCCCTCCAAGAAGGACTGAAGGACCTGCCACCAAATTGCCGCTGAAGAACTGTATGGGCCGCCCCTCTCCGTTGGCCGCCCCAAGCACCTGCTTGCTGTGCTGGTGCCTGGAGCTGGCCCTATCTCCACCTGCAGTCAGCAAGCCCCCTGTCATGGTGTACTCCTTGTTCTCTCAGAGTATACATGCCAGAAACCCTGACAGTGCACGTATTGTTAGTTTCAGATCCACACTAAGTGTCTTTGGAAACCACACCATAAGTTAAGCTGCATTAAACCCCTGTATGGATGCTGTTATTCAGAACTAAAGTGGCCTTAATTTAATTTAGTTCACTTCCAAAGCATGCAGGATTTGTGCATGGGTTGGGGTGCATTGGCAGAGCTGGGGGTCTAGGAAGGTTGGGGTACACTGGTAAGGCTATGGGGTTCTAGGTGGTTGGGTGCACTGGAAGACCTGGGGGGTGCCATTCCTCCCTCACCTGAGCTCCCAACTTCTCTTCCCTCCCCTACCGTCCAAGGACTTGAGGGCATAGCTGTTTCAGTAAAGGGTGTGGATTTTTTCACACCCTTGACTGACATAGCTATGCCAGCAAAACTTTGTAGTGTAGACCTGGCCTGCATAAGAAAGTTGCCCTGGTTTAACTGCAGGTGTGATTTGAAACTAATTTTGAGCTGGTCAACATTACAGAGTTAGGTCGACTAAATACATTACTTAGGGCAGTGAAAAATTTCATACCCTGGAATTTTTCCTTGAGCTACCTCAGAGAGATGGATTTATTACAGCAATGGAGGAACCTCTTCCATTCCTGTAGCAAATGTCTACGCTTCGGCAGTGCAGTGTGGCGCTACTGATGTGGCACTGTAGCATTTCTAATGTAGACATAGACTCATAGACTCTAGGACTCAAAGGGACCTCGAGAGGTCATCGAGTCCAGTCCCCTGCCCTCATGGCAGGACCAAATACTGTCTAGACCATCCCTAATAGACATTTATCTAACCTACTCTTAAATATCTCCAGAGATGGAGATTCTGCAACTTCCCTAGGCAATCTATTCCAGTGTTTAACTACCCTGACAGTTAGGAACTTTTTCCTAATGTCCAACCTAAATCTCCCTTGCTGCAGTTTAAGCCCATTGCTTCTTGTTCTATCATTGGAGGCTAAGGTGAACAAGTTTTCTCCCTCCTCCTGACGACACCCTTTTAGATACCTGAAAACTGCTATCATGTCCCCTCTCAGTCTTCTCTTTTCCAAACTAAACAAACCCAATTCCTTCAGCCTTCCTTCATAGGTCATGTTCTCAAGACCTTTAATCATTCTTGTTGCTCTTCTCTGGACCCTCTCCAATTTCTCCACATCTTTCTTGAAATGCGGTGCCCAGAACTGGACACAGTACTCCAGTTGAGGCATAACCAGCGCAGAGTAAAGCGGAAGAATGACATCTCGTGTCTTGTTTACAACACACCTGTTAATACATCCCAGAATCACGTTTGCTTTTTTCGCAACAGTATCACACTGTTGACTCATATTAAGCTTGTGGTCCACTATGACCCCTAGATCTCTTTCTGCCATACTCCTTCCTAGACAGTCTCTTCCCATTCTGTATGTGTGAAACTGATTGTTCCTTCCTAAGTGGAGCACTTTGCATTTATCTTTATTGAACTTCATCCTGTTTACCGCAGACCATTTTTCCAATTTGTTCAGATCATTTTGAATTTTGACCCTGTCCTCCAAAGCAGTTGCAATCCCTCCCAGTTTGGTATTGTCCGCAAACTTAATAAGCGTACTTTCTATGCCAACATCTAAATCGTTGATAAAGATATTAAACAGAGCCGGTCCCAAAACAGACCCCTGCGGAACCCCACTTGTTATACCTTTCCAGCAGGATTGGGAGCCATTAATAACTACTCTCTGAGTACGGTTATCCAGCCAGTTATGCACCCACCTTATAGTAGCGCCATCTAAATTGTGCTTTCCTAGTTTATCTATAAGAATATCATGCGAGACCGTATCAAATGCCTTACTAAAGTCTAGGTATATCACATCCACCGCTTCTCCCTTATCCACAAGGCTCGTTATCCTATCAAAGAATGCTATCAGATTAGTTTGACACGATTTGTTCTTTACAAATCCATGCTGGCTATTCCCTATCACCTTTCCACCTTCCAAGTGTTTGCAGATGATTTCTTTAATTACTTGCTCCATTATCTTCCCTGGCACAGAAGTTAAACTAACTGGTCTGTAGTTTCCTGGGTTGTTTTTATTTCCCTTTTTATAGATGGGCACTATATTTGACCTTTTCCAGTCTGCTGGAATCTCCCCCGTCTCCCATGATTTCCCAAAGATAATAGCTAGAGGCTCAGGTACCTGCTCTATTAACTCCTTGAGTATTCTAGGATGCATATCATCAGGCCCTGGTGACTTGCAGGCATCTAACTTTTCTAAGTGATTTTTTACTTGCTCTTTTTTTATTTTATCTTCTAAACCTACCCTCTTCCCGTAAGTATTCACTATATTGGACATTCCTTCAGACTTCTCAGTGAAGACCGAAACAAAGAAGTCATTAAGCATCTCTGCCATTTCCAAGTCTCCCGTTACTGTTTCTCCCTCCTCACTGAGCAGTGGGCCTACCCTGTCCTTGGTCTTCCTCTTTCTTCTAATGTATTGATAAAAAGTCTTCTTGTTTCCCTTTATTCCCATAGCTAGTTTGAGCTCATTTTGTGCCTTTGCCTTGCTAATCTTACCTCTGCATTCCTGTGTTATTTGCCTATATTCATCCTTTGTAATCTAACCTAGTTTCCATTTTTTATATGACGACTTTTTATTTTGTAGGTTACGCAAGATCTCGTGGTTAAGCCAAGGTGGTCTTTTGCCACATTTTCTATCTTTCCTAACCTTCGGAATAGCTTGCTTTTGGGCCCTTAATAGCGTCCCTTTGAAAAACTGCCAACTCTCCTCAGTTGTTTTTCCCCTCAGTCTTGATTCCCATGGGAGCTTACCTATCAGCTCTCTGAGCTTACCAAAATCCGCCTTCCTGAAATCCATTGTCTCTATTTTGCTGTACTCCCTTCTACCCTTCCTTGGAATTGCAAACTCTATGATTTCATAATCACTTTCACCCAAGCTTCCTTCTACTTTCAAATTCTCAACGAGTTCCTCCCTATTTGTTAAAATCAAGTCTAGAACAGCTTCCCCCCAGTAGCTTTTTCAACTTTCTGAAATAAAAAGTTGTCTGCAATGCAGTCCAGGAACTTATTGGATAGTCTGTGCCCCGCGGTGTTATTTTCCCAACATATATCTGGATAGTTGAAGTTCCCCATCACCACCAAATCTTGGGCTTTGGATGATTTTGTTAGTTGTTTGAAAAAAGCCTCATCCACCTCTTCCACCTGATTAGGTGGCCTGTAGTAGACTCCCAGCACGACATCACGCGTGTTTTTTACCCCTTTTAGCCTAGCCCAGAGACTCTCAACACTTCCATCTCCTATGTCCATCTTCACCTCAGTCCAAGTGTGTACATTTTTAATATATAAGGCAACACCTCCTCCCTTTTTCCCCTATCCTTCTTGAGAAAACTATACCCATCCACACCAACATTCCAGTCGTGTGTATTATCCCACCAAGTTTCAGTAATGCCAACAATGTCATAGTTGTATTTATTTATTAGCACTTCCAGTTCTTCCTGCTTATTACCCATACTTCTTGCATTTGTATATAGGCATCTAAGATACTGGTTTGATCTTGCCTCCCAGCTTTGCCCTGACCCTCCTTTCTCTCTGCCATTATAGCCCATGCTCCCTCCTGTTTCCGACCCATCTCCCAGGTCTTGTTCCCCACTTACCTGTGGGGTTTGCTCACCTGTCCCCGTCGAACCTAGTTTAAAGCCCTCCTTACTAGGTTAGCCAGTCTGTGCGCAAATAAGGCCTTTCCCCTCCTCGAAAGGTGAAGGCCATCTCTGCCTAGCAGCCCTTCCTCGAATAGCATCCCATGGTCGAGGAAGCCAAAGTCCTCCTGGCGACATCATCTTCGCAGCCAGGCATTCACCTCCACGATGCATCTGTCTCTGCCCGGGCCCCTACCTTCGACAGGAAGAATTGAAGAGAATACCACCTGCGCTTCAAACTCCTTAACCCATACTCCCAGAGCCCTGTAGTCACTCTTGATCTGCTCAGTGTCGCACCTCACAGTATCATTTGTGCCCACATGGATGAGTAGCATGGGGTAGTAGTCAGAAGGCTGGATAATCCTCGACAATGCCTCTGTAACATCTCGGATATGGGCCCCTGGCAGGCAGCATACCTCCCGGGATGAACGGTCAGGACGACAGATGGGTGTCTCCGTCCCCCTCAGCAATACCCTTAGTTAAACCAGTACAAAAGGCTGAGTGGACACTCTGGTTTCCTGTTTAAACCAGGCTTATATCAATTTAGGTTGAAGTTGATTAGGGCTTGTCTATATAGGGGAGTTATTCCGGAATAAGGTATGGTGTGATTTAAAGTTAATTAGCTGTTCCAGTCAATTTCCCATGTAGACAAGCTTTTATGAATAGGTTTAAGTTCAATCAGAATAAGCCATTCTGAAACTAATATAAAACTGTCTTCAAAGCGGTTTATATCAGTTTAACTACATTGGTTTAGATACTAATTTAAGTTAAATCAGTGCAATTTTTCAGGTAGGCAATGGGCCTGAGGGAGTTTAGCACTCAGAGTCAACTCAGTGTGAACTCCCTTTGAAAATCCCAGCACACTGTCATCCGGTGGATATTTCCAACCAGAAGAGAGAAGCACTTTAATGTGTACTCAACAACATTCATCTCAACAATTATGGAGATGAGATGTACACTGTTTTCCAGTTATATACAGAGCATAGAGTATGTGAAAATGTCACTTTCAGTTGACTGTTTCAATGAAAGGGAATGGTTTTGAGTGAGTAAGCAGGCCTGCTTCAAGTCTGCGGCAGCCTCTTATTCATTTGACCCAGTTTTGCAAATTTTCTTTACTCGAGTGTGACAGGGATCAGGTTAAGAGCTGGATAGTTCCACCACTCAGTCAGCTGCTCTTATCTGACAATGGATGCTTCTTGTGAGATTAAGGGCTACATTCAATAAAATGCTTTAATAATATAATAAAAAGTTCTGCCTAGTTCTGGGCAGATTAGGCACCAACTCTTGGCAAACAGTCTGGTCACATATTCTGCATGTCAATATAATCAGTGATCTGCCTAAAGTTCTTATCTTTATCTCTTTAAGGCTTTTATTTTCATATTCATTTAGGGTTTGATAGAGGAAAAAGTTATCATCTTCTTGGGTAGTTATACCCCTTCCCCCACCCTGTGTCTGTCTGGTCTATTTAGATTGCTTCTAGGTAAGATCTCTGATGACAAATGTCAGCATGAGGATTGTTAAAACCTAGTTATGAAAATACTTAAAAAGGTGTCTCTAAAGAAAGGGTTGGTAGAAAAACTATAATGCTACAAGTGACCACTTCTCACCTTTAAATACTATCCTCTTATACAGGGGTAGCACTAGCCTCTTTCTAGTATGGGGAATGAGATAGGCTAGATAAAAAATTGGAGGGGCTGCGCTATACTTATTTTCTTAATAAATGTGTTTTATTGATGTTCTCATCAAAAGGAGAATAAAAATATATACAGACAGATCAGTTTTCAACTTCATCTATGGCAGCTCAATGGTGCAACATTTAGTCACAAAAAATTAATAGCAAAAAACCTAAGCCAATAAATAAATAAACTAATAATATTAACAACAATAACAAATAAACAAATACAAACTTCTGAGGAAAAATACTGGTTAAATAATACTAATAGCTAATTCCTTTAAATCAGTGAATGTATTATAGTTTAAAATTAACCATTTGGATATAAAAAGACAAGGGAAAAAACCACACCCACACACTACTGTTTAAAGCAAAATAAACAACTGAAGGAAAATAAGTACACATTTTTCCCTAGCCATCAAGCCCCTATTTCCATTCCAGTCAAATCCAGACCCAATTAAATAGATATAATCTGAACATTCAAAACATTTTTGAGGTGCTGAGCATTCTGGCATTGATCCAGGAAAGCAATTAAAACTGGACTTAACTTTAAGAACAAATAGTCCCATTGACTATACATGCACTTAAAGATATGCTTAAAGCTTAAAGATAAGCACGTTTATGTGCTCTAATGGATCAAGCTCAGAGAGCATAGCATCTTGGAGAACTGAGTCCTATAACATCTGTCATTATACTGTAAACTAATAAAACTGGCACAAATTGGGCCAGGTAATAGCCACTCTGGTTTTTAAAATAGTAAAAATAAACCACATAAAGAGTTATTGAAAATGAGAGTCAATGAGCTGACCCAGACGGAAAGGTGTTGTACTAACTCCTCAGGACAGCCCCTGAGGTTCAGGGGATGAGTTCCACAAGTGAGGGCTTCTCGGTTCTGGGAGTTAACTGTGACCTGATCCATTTGGAATCTCAGTGCCCATGCTGGACAGACCAACAGTCACTCGGGTACCCGAGGCATTGATAATTAATTTACCTCTATCTAAGGGACAGTATTTGGCAAATAACAATCAGTGTATAAAGGCCTATTATTAAGGGTCAAAGCGTGACCATGGATATATTCTTGTTGCACCTGTTTGACTTAAAGGGAGGAGCACATCAGTGTCCAAGGGCAGAAATCGATACTAAGATACTGTTTTAAATACTAATTACTCCTATGTACCAATCAGCATAATGGTCAAATGACATGAAAACATTTAGGGACTGAGTCTCACTTACATTAAGGGCCTTTTCCCACTGCTCTGACTGTAAAGTGGGTACGTACAGTGGGCGTGAACATCATTTACTCCCAAGTCAAGGCCTCTTTATGCTGATTGTGTAAAAAGAACTTGGGCTCTTTATTTTAAAAAAAATAAACTCACTTTTTACATACGTACATAAAGGACTTCATTTATCTTTTTGCATTTACAAAACTCCAAAAATAGATAGTCTTTAAAAAAGAAAGAAAGAAAGAAACTGTATAAAAATATCATTTTGACTAAGATTCTTTAATCCAAAAATGCAGCCTGGAGCAAGTATCTATGCCTAAAAGATAAGATCTTAATGGCTGAGATATATAAAATAGAACAGTTACAGAGCCTTTAAGTGTAGCAGCAGTGTTATGCAATGGAGCTGAAATAATACATATTTCCATAATCTCACTCCTTCAAAATATGAGAAGTGAGATACATAAAAATAGCTATTACACTAGTTCTAATTATGAATTAAATTGTTACAGATGTTAGAACTCTTGCAGCCTATCATGTTAACAAGCTGAGTATTTAAAATTCTCAAATATTTACATAAGACATGCTTTTAAAAATGTGTAAACATGTTTTTACATAATACAGTGTAATGGGTCAGCATATAACATACTATTCTATCATTTTTTATGTGGATTTTCCAAGTATTTTTACCAAGAGTCTAATTCAAAGCTCGCTGAAGTTAACAGGAGGCTTTCTATTGAAATCATTGGATCAGGCCCTTAATGTATATATATGGGTGAATGAACTATGGCTAATGGTCAATTAGGCCTGATTTTCATCTGAAAATCTACTTGAGTTAAATAGTATTTTCCCCCAATAATCCTGGTCAGCTTTACTGCAATAGCCAGTTATGCTGTCATGATGAAAGAAGGCTAATGTCTCTCCCATTTAAGTTATTTAATCATACCTTTTAAATAAAAGGAACGTTTGGCTATTCCTCGTAAATAGTCACCAGTTCAGGACAATGCATAGAACTAAAATAATTTGGGGAAACTAACTTTGGTGCTTCTGGCTGGATTGTGTCATATGAAGAAGATGACAAAGGTACACCCTGCTAAATATACTACATTAATTTCACCAAAGCCCAAGTGTGACTCCACTATCTGAAGCCACTGATGTGGATAAGGAGACACATCCTCTCCCGTTAGACACAAGCCCACCTGGCTCTAGCAGAGTAGTTCATTTCCCAGCATTGGAGACATAGCACCCCATCCCCAACGATGAACAGGGGCAAGTACTTGCTGCCCCTGAACCTGCTGAACAAAGTAGAAGCTGGTTCTTCCCAGCAAAACCTGGCTTTCAGGAAGAGAACTAGCAGAAGTTTAAAGCTTCTGGACAATGTATTAAGTAAAGGGAGGGGAAAACAGCTAATGATACAAGAAGGGACTTGAGAGAACTAGGGAAGCAACGGGGGTGGGGTTCCTACCTGAGTGGCACAGGGCTGAGGGGCTTGAGGATGGGTTTGCCCTCTCCCTTATTTTTAGCTGGTTCCAGTGTGTCCAGGCCTTTGGAGTCTCTGCTTCAGGGATTGCTCCAAGGCTCCGCCAAAGCCCACACACACACACACATTGTCCCACCCCTGGAAGGCATCTGCTGCACCCAGTGCGCCTCTCTCTGGTCCCCCTTTACTCTGCTGGCAGAACACTACCTTCAGGCCCAGCAGCACGACCCCAAACCAGAGGGCTCATGCTCGCAGCATCATGAGTTGCATTGTCTGGAGGATGGCTGCACTCGGATGGGCGGTTGGGGAGCTGGGGGCTTCTGCCCATCAAACCCCCCCACCCAACTCTCCCACAGCCTCCTGCCATACCGGTCGGTGTCAGCAAGCCATTTGGCGCCACTTTAACCCTGTGCTGGTGCCTCGCAGGGCCGCGGCTGCTGGAGCCAAGGTGCCCCCACAAGGCAAAGGGACTGGTGAGCTGCCAGTGCCGCTCCTACTTCCAGGCCCTAGGATGGCCTCACGCCCCCAGGCCAGGTCCCGGGAAGCAGAGCAGCAGCAGCTAGAGCTCGTTCTAAGCAAAGCTGGGAGGGGAGCGCAGGGAGGGAGCTGTGGCAGGGTCTCTGGGGTGCACTCTCCCACCCTCTGGGCACCCAGCTCTGAACTTTGCACTAGAATGGGTGGCTACTGGGGGGCTAAGGCAAATTTTTGGGTAGCTATGGCCCCCACAATCCCCCCAGCACTGCCCCGATCTTATTCTTAAACGTGATTATTGTGGGAAATTATTTTGCAGGCAAATCAGAGCCCTGTACCACAAGCAAAGGCATTTTAATGAAGCCACTTAAGTTCCAGTTTAATGGTGTGTTCTAGTGAGTTCACTGTAACTACCTGTTCATACATTATGAACAATTTACAATGTTTTTAAACTTGTGGTTATGGTACTTGGAGCTCAGGTTTCTTGAAGCAGTAGTAACCATGGATTCTATCTTGTAGCTATTGTGTCAGCTTTCTCTGGAAAGTTGTTGCATTTCTTAGCCCACATCTACACTACAAACTTATGTCATTAAAGTTACAGCGGCACACAGCTGCTGCAGTTAGTACAGCACCTCTGCATGTGTATGCTTGTCTCCTTGTGTTGGTGGTGTGTGCACTCACCAGGAGTGCTTGTATTAATGCAGAAGTGTGGCTCACCCTGGGTAAATATCCCACTGTGCCTCTTGCCACCATTCAATGCACTATCTTTTTGGAAGTTTTGGCAATGCATGATAGGGCCAAAACGAATCACGCAGGGCTGATTGGGAGCATGGGGTCAACTGCTCAGTTTGCAACTGTCTCCATCCCCTAGTGTTACTGCATCGTATAACTTCCATGCTTTTTTTCAAAATCCCACAAAACCACACAGCCCTCCTTGCTGTCCACCATCTCTGACAGAAGCATGGAGCCTGCACAGCCCTGCACTGCTGTCATGAGCGTTGCAAGCCCACAGCTCACAATCCTGGAGTATTTGCAGAGCTGCAAGAAGAACTAGACTGGAGAATATGATGATTTCTTGGAGGACAGATTGCTGGGGGACATAGCAAGAACTAATTCAAGGTTGTTGGTGGCATTCAAGGAGAGGCTGCCAATGGTGGAGCACCACTTCTGGGCCTGAGAAATGAGCA
Organism: Gopherus flavomarginatus; assembly: GCF_025201925.1. NCBI lineage: Eukaryota > Metazoa > Chordata > Testudines > Testudinidae > Gopherus > Gopherus flavomarginatus. The sequence continues at coordinate 116,089,894 of NC_066618.1, forward strand.
CTGACTGGTAGGATGGCATCATAATGTGGGCTTGGGATAAGTGGCTACAGAACTTTTGGATGTGCAAGGCCACATTCCTGCATCTGTACACCCAAGCTCACCCCACCCTGCAGTGCAGAGCCTCCAGAATGAGTGCTGCACTGACTATGGAGAAGCAAGTTGCGATCACACTGTGGAAACTTGCAATGCCACATTGCTACCAGTTAGCCAGGAATCATTCTGGAGTCAGGAAATCCACTGCAGGGACCGTTGTCATGCAAATATGCAGGGCAATTAATCGCCTCCTGCTACATAGGACTGAGACTCTTGGCAATGTACAGCGACCTTTGATACCATGTGGAACGTTGGAGGTAGGGTTATATGGAGGTCCTGATATTGAATTCTTCATGGGCTGCAGAGGGAAGGGAGCATGTGATTGTTGAACCTGCAGATTCACCAGACTCTTTGGCATCTGTGTTTGCTGCTTGAGAAGCCCCATTATGTCCTTGTGCATCTCTCTCTCCTTTTACCTACTGGGATTCCTGGTCCTTTCTCCTCTCCACTGTTTTCTTCTCGAGGCTGTTTGCAATCTTGATCCTTGAGGTCCAGTGCAGCACTGGTTGGCAGGATCTCACTGAATATGTTATCCTGAGTCCTCTTCATTCTCCTCCTTATCTGACTCAGGTGTTCCATGTGTAGGGGGAGACCCTGAAGATACAGATGGCAGCAGATACAGATAAAACACAGAGATACTATTGTCAGTGTAGTCACTATGGCAAACGAAATTTACAACGCTAAATTCACTCCCATTATTCCCCTAAAGTTTTAGGCGCTGCCTTCTCACTTCTGCTTGGGATTGCTTGTCCACAGCATGAATCACAGCAACAGTCATAACAGAGTATAGCCTGCTGCGGGTTGGGAAAGTGAAAAGGGAGTTGCTCCATTGCATGACTCTAGTAGTATAGAACAATGGCACTGAATACTGGCACCATTTTCCACAGGCATGATGACTTTAGCTGATATCTCACTCCTGAGGGTAACAAAGGCAGAAAGAGCACAGCTGCTGCTGGTGTCCTGAAGTCACCCAGGCCCATATGCTGCTCGCCTGTTTACTGCAATGATGCCTGCTGAAATTATCTCTGAATGGCATGGGAATGCATCCTCCTGCAGAGGACAAAATAAGGCAGCCCTCCTTAGAAACCTTTGGCAGAGGATTGCAGAGCACATCCAGGGAAGTTTCATTGAGATCTCTCAGGAGGATTCAAGGGACATGCCAGTGCACATGAACTATTCCACATGTTCTCCCAACTCTAGAGATGAAGGAAAAGCAGATAAGCAACTTTGCCTTTCTTGTTTGCATCCTTGTCTCTTCTAGCACGAGTAAACTAATGAAAAATCAAAAGATGTGTCCTGCTACTTTCGGGGGTGTCATCATTGTAATTGGAAATTTATCTACACACTTACTCGTAGTTCCTTCCCCTGCTTCGGGCTTGCCTGTGCTTGACCGGTAGGATTGGCTGGACTGTGGTGGTGTCAAAAAGAGGTCCTGGCTCACTGTGCAGCTGGTTCCCCCAGTCGCCTATCTCACATACTCCTCTTCTACGTCCACCACCACCTCCTCCTCCTCCTTGCTGTTCGCAGCAGGGAGCCCTCATGCTGTTGGGGGGAGGAGGAGTGTCTGCCGAATATGGCATGCACTTCTTTGTAAAAGTGGCAGGATTGCAACTTGGCACAGGATTGATTATTGGCCTCCCTGGCCTTCTGACAGCTTCTTGGCTTTCATATGGCACTGTGCTGGTTCCTGTTCTTTTCCTTTTGCATCCCCTGATCAATCTGCGTGTAGATGTCAATGTTTCTACAGCTGATTCAGAGCCGTACCTGTGCAGCCTCTTCTACTCACCAAGCCAATCAGGAAAAGGAATTTTAAAAATTTATGGGGCTTTAAAGGGGAGGAGGGACTTCTAGTCCGAGTGACCCCTTGGCAATGGAGCTCACAATGATGACCAGAGTGGTCAGTGTGCTGCATTGTGGGACAGCTGCTGGAGTACAGTTAGTCTTGACCTAGGTCATCGCAGCGTGAGTGTAGACACTGCATTACTTAAGTACATGGACCATGGCTCTATGCTGCTCGAGGAGGTGGTGTTAGTGTTGGCGTAATGGGGCACTTACATTGGTGAGAGACCAATTTAAGTGTAGACACATGCATAACTAGGTCGACGTATACCTTGCATTGACCTAACTTTGCAGCGTAGACCAGGCTTCATTGTTTATTCTTGACCATTCTGGGCAGATTTGAGTGTTTGGAAAACATTCTCCTTCCTTATATCATTCATTCTCTCCTGCTGGCATGTCAAAAAAGAGGGACAGAAACATTGTTTTAGGGGGATCAAAAGGGTGGCAGCTTCATTAAACAAAGATGAAAATAGATAGTTGTTGCCATGTTTCACAGTGAATCACAGTTCCTCTCGAAACAAAGAGACCATAACCGTTATCAGGGACTCTCCATAAAACTGATGTTAGTTGGGGCACCATGTTCTACTTGTGGGTTCTCACCAACCACACTCTGAGTCTTGCTTCTTTAGAGCAGAGTGACTATATCACTGTGATAAGGTATACATACCACACACCGGGCCTGAAGGGGTTAAAAGGCAATACTGGGCCCAAGTAGCCCTACAGGAGGCAGTGCCTTCTCCAACCACACCACCACCTTTGAAAACCAGCAGGTCTTTCATGGCCATGCTCATTTGGAAGTTGTTTGTGAAACTATTCGCAGTTTGGACTATAGGGGTCGGCCCCTACACACGCTAAACTGAAGGAGCAGATAGGTAGGAAGTAGCCCAGGGCAGCAGATTTAGACTCTCCAAGGGGAGGAACCTGCCAATATTACTTCTCTGAGGGCCCTGGGCTGGGACCCAGTAGAGAGGGAGGGTCCGGGTCCTTCTACCACTTCCCACTTAAGGGCAAAGACCCAGACTCAGTGGGGAGGTCAAAACATTCCTAGCCTGGGGTCTGGAACCGGGCACTGCCACTGCACCACCACTCCCAACAGAGGGACAAGGGGTAAGTTGCACTGACCACTTGGCTCCCTGAGCACCCATTTGCGGTTCCTCTAGGTGACCCTTCTGGAGCAGTCACAGGATCATCTGTCAAATGTGCACCTCTAATCTCCAATCTGGGTACATGTGAGAGTGAACCACCTCTGAGTCTCTCAGCTGCAGGAAGGTGAAAGCAATGCCACTCCTTGTATCATTATCCCTCCTGCTGTGGCCAGGACTACACAGAAGGAAGAGGAAAAATTTGACATAAGAAATAACATGAAGGAAACACTGAGGGATGTACACGGCCATCCTGATGAACCAGTTACAGGAAAAGGACAAAGGACTGCAGGAAAACCCTAATCCATCTCTTCCAAATAGCTTCAAGGTTACAATGCATATGCCCAACTAAGGCAATAATTAACCTATCCTTGAAGAAACTCACCTATATACCAAACACAAGTGGAAACTGGGAGGCTCCACCTCTTTGTTCTCTCTACCAGAGTAGAACAGCTTGCTGAGGCACCACAGGAGCCCAACTAGTGGAAGGTTTTCAAGAGGATGCACTGAATTATATCTCCTAGGTATTCTGACCATACCCTACCCTAGCCAGCACAGCGGCGAGTTATATGGGCCCGTGGTGCCCATGCTCCATCAATATTCATGAAGGTGGGCCCAGCTCCACCAATGTTTGGGCCCCAGGCCCTGTGCTTTGGGGGGCCCCGTGCCATGGATTGGCAATGTGGAGCACTCTCACCTCGGGGGCAGCTCCCCTGCCTCCCCACAAGCAATTCCCCCGTCCCCAGAGTCACTGCATGCTGCAGCGAGGCCCCACCACTGACCTGGCTCCCAGCCCATTGTCTGGGAACCCCAGCCAATGGGAGCTTCAGGAGGTGGTGCCAGAGCTGCCTGGCCATGCCTCCACAGCAGGGAGGGGGAGGGAGCCGCAGGCAGAGAGAGCTCCAGGAGTCTGTCACTGTCAGAGACACACAGACACAGCCGGGGGGTTGTAGGGACAGACAGATGGAGCCGGGGGCGGGTGAAAGGAGCAGTGATGGGCAACCCAGGGTGTCATAAATACACAGTACAGAGGGGACTTCCTGAGGGGGCTATAGCAACACACACACACACCCTGCAGAGCAGACAAGACCTGAGCTGTGGCTGGCTCCGTCCATCACTCCCCCAGACCCACAGAGACCCACACAACCCCCTGCTCTCCCAAGAGACCCCCAATGACCCCTGTGCCATTGTGTCCTCTCTCTAGAGAGCCCCCCCTTTGTGCCACACAACTCCCCTCTCCCCTGCTCCAGAGCTCCCTACAATCTCCCACTTTGTCTCCTCTCCCACCAGCCCATTGGCCAGCATGGCCAATGGGAGCTGCACCTGAGATGGCACCTGCATGCAGATGCAGATCTGCCTGGCCATGCCTCCACAGCACAGAGAGGGGGAGCCACAGGTGAGCAAGCCCCAGTCATCATCATCATCACAGGCACAGCAATTCTCTGGATATTTAATTTCACTGAGGCAAGTAATTCAATCTACGCTTCCTTTCCAGACAGTCTGTCGCTTTTCCTGTAAGAAAACTTACAATTATTTGCAAAGAAGTCCATTTATAGTTTTTTTCGCTTGAGAAGTATATTTTCTGATTGTTCATAAGCTCATTTATTTTGTTAACTCAGTTTCATAGGCAATTTTAAAAGTCACTTGAATTTACCTGGTTTTTTCCATTGTCCAAAACCACAGATTTTTATTTCTGTGGACCAAACCATCCTGTATAGGAAATTGTCCTCAAGTCATTCATTCTTCCTGGCATTCCATTCTAATATTCCATCTTATAGAGATAGTGATCAGTGTTTCCACCCACAGCAGCGAGGCAGAAGACTGGGTCACACTTACAGTGACTCTGCCTCTACCCTTGTTCTCTGTCTGCTCCCTCTACTAGCCCCTTTGGTCTCCCCAGAATTGCCCCTACCATTACTCCCTCAGGGTCTTCTTTCTCTGGAGCTTCTCATGAAGTAAAGTCTGTCATTACAGGTTCTTATCTCTGTAATGTATTTAATTTTGATGTATTTATTAAGTGTTAATTAATGCACTATGGGAGTCCCCTTCAGCCGTCTGTATAAATTAATCCTCTTCTTTTCATATGTTTTGCCCATAGGGTTTTCTGCAGCCCTAGGGCAGCCAGCAATAACCCCTGTGCCTTTGCAATGGGGTGAGGGAAGGGGACCGTGGGTTCTCTATTTATGTGATTTGCAAGAAATGTTATCATTATTCAAGGTACCAAATGTGTTTAAATGATATAAGTGCCTTGCAAAATCCCAAAGCAAGCTCATTTTCATTTCTCATATAATCTCATATACAGGATGCAAACATTTTTCATTAATTATGAGTAGAATTTATTTTTATTATTATTATTATTATTAGCTAGGTTACTGTTGTTGGTTTTTTTCAGTGTGGCAAAATGTGTGCTATTTTATGGGTTGAATGATTGAATGACATAATACCGCCACACCCCGAATGTCCATCACTAAGTCTGGTAATTTTGTCAAGTGTTCGTCGCACAACATGGTGGTGCCTACCCCTGCCTTGTGCTTCAGGGGGTCACGGGGTCCAGGGCAGCCTGGGGAGTTAGCGGGGGGGCCTGGCGCTGGCAGCAGCAATTGACCTGGCCCCAACCCACTCCGCTCCACCTTGCCAGCTCCCGGTATTGCTCAGGGGCACAGGCTTCAGGGAAGAGGTGGAGTGGGGGCGGGGTGGGAAGAGGCGGAGCGGAGCAGAGTTGCTCGCTGCTGTCAGCGCCAGGCACCCTGCTAACCCCCCAGGCCACCCTGGAGCCCACATCCCCCTGAAGCACAGAGCCCCTCAAAGCATGAGGCCCGGTGCAGTTGCCCTGGTCCATCCTATGGATCGGACAGATCCACTTGGGCACCCCCAAAAATTATACTAACCTGCCACCCATGCTAGCCAGTGCTGTGCGCTTCTGGGACTGCATTCCAGGCACCCAGGTTGGGTAGGGATTGTGGGCACCTTGTGTCATGTGGTTTATCATTGAATGAGGGCTGGAAACATTATATACATTCCACAGTGTAATAGAAAAGTCTCTCATGACATTACTTAACCTTAGATAGAAACCTTAGTGTCATTTAATTGCAGTACTTGATGGCTGAAATAATTGCTATACCCTTGTATCTTCTTCTTTTCAGAACATAGTCGATTATAACTTTAAAAGATTTCTACCTTAACTGAGTGCACGGGTACTTACTGCAAGGAAGGACTGATAGAAGTTTCTTAAACACCACTGGGTCTTCTTACAAGTAAGTCCTCTTTCTTATTTACTTTTCTTTCTTGCCTTCCATTCCTGACTTTTCTCCTCTCTTTTTTCTGGCACTGGCTGCCATCATGACTAGAGCTGGGTGAAATTTTTCAACAAAAACTTCGTTTCAGGGGAAAATGCAGATCTGACAGCAATACTATGTTTAAAAGTGCTCAAAATTGAAATGGAACTTTTCACTTTAGTTCAAATGAAGTGTTTTATTTAGCCCGAAACAATTGTTTTTCAACTTTTCTGTCCACCAAAAATTTCAAAAAAATTGGTTTTGGTCCAACTCAAAACAAATTTTGATGTCTCAAAATTGCCAGTGAACTGAAAAATCCATTATTTGCTGACCTGCCAAGAGAAAAGAGAGCAATTCACTGTGGCACTGAGACCAAAATAGCTCCACAAAATGATTGGCGGTGAATAATATAAAAAATTCAAAATTTCCTGCCTCCCAAGTAGACTAAGGCCTGTCTACACTACAGTTGAGGCAGGTTACTGTGTTACAATATGATTGTCTCAAGATCCAGTTACAAAATGGTTCCAATTTGTAGTATCAATGCGACCTTAACCATGACTTTGGACATAGCCATATATGGTTATATATCAGTTGTAACTGTAGTGTAGGTAGGTCAATAAAGCCTTCTTCACAGTGAACTTTTTTGGCCATGAGATCCTAAATTTTGTTCAGACTTGAGCCACAGTGACCCCAGAAAGAGGTACTTTCCTGGGTCAGAGTGAAACATAATCAACTGCAACAATAATTCCTTACCAAGCCCCTAGGCAGGGCCGGTGCAAGGATATTTCACGCCCTAGGCAAAACTTCCACCTTGCGCCCCCACCCTGAGGCACTCCCTCCGCGGCAGCTCCCCACCCTCCACCCTTCGCCCTGAGGCACCCTCCCTGCCCCAGCTCACCCCTGCTCCGCGCACAAACACCCCGAGCACGTCTTGGCTGCTTCACTTTTCCCGCCTCCCACGCTTTCAGTGCCTAAGCTGATTGGTGCCACAAGCCTGGGAGGCAGGAGAAGTGAAGCAGCCATGGCGTGCTCAGGGAGGAGGCAGGGTAGAGGTAAGCTGCTTCACTTCTCCCGCCTCCCAGGCTTGCGGCGCCAATCAGCTTAGGCACTGAAAGCCTGGGAGGTGGCAGAAGTGAAGTGGCCATGGCGTGCTCAGGGAGGAGGCGGGGCAGGGGTGAGCTGGGGCGGGGAGTTCCCCTGCATGCCGCCCCCTCCTTACTTGCTTCAGGCGGCCCTCCCTGCACTTCCCTGCCCCAGCTCCCTCCGCCTAAATGTCAGCGGCGACCAGCGGCTGAAGATCCGGCCGCTGCGGTCGCTGCCAAAGAAAATGGCGCCCCCAAATGCCAGTGCCCTAGGCGACCGCCTAGGTCACCTAAATGGTTGCACCAGCCCTGCACCTAGGTAAGGGGCTCTTTGCTCTTTGAGATTCCTTGTGTTGCTGAGTTGCTTCTCTTTCTGCAGGGCATTAGACCTGAGATTCAACTCCAACTGCAGTATTCTGAGCATCATTTGATGGTCCAGTTCAGAGCCCCTCTTGACCATCTTTTCACTAGCTAGTGACATCAGTGGTGTCATATTTTCAGCTCCCGCCACACCTAAACAACCCTTACTTAGCCCTCAGGCTGGTCTACATTCAGTTTTTTTTTATCAATCTAACTAAATCCAGAGGAAAAAATCTAGATCGCTGCAATCGCCTAGCGTGAATGCAGTTACAGTAGCATAAAGGTGTTTAAATTATTATAGCTAGTTTTGGTAACAATTGTTTGTATTGCAGTAGCACCTAGGAGGTTTAATCACGGACCAGAGCCCCATTGTGCTAGTCCTGTACAAACACACAACAAAAGATGGTCCCTGCCCCCAAAGGCAAAGCAGTACAAAAACTAAGTAGACAAGCCATCAAAGATTTTGGGACTCTGTCACCTCCTTCTCCACTTAGCCCCTGGCTTTGTGGACGGTACTGCCTCTGTCGTAGGTAAACCAGAGAACAGGAGGAGGACCTTACTGGGTCCTTGACTCTGATCCTAAGGGAAGAGCAAACCACCTGTTAGACCAGCTTTTTAAGGGACCCCAAGTCTAGCAAAGAGCATCAGAACTGAGACAAATCCTGTGGTGCTCTCTCTTAAAAATATAGGGGGCCTTAGGAAGGTTGAGGAACAGAGTCAGCGATTTGGGAGGCTTTACTGGATTTAGGAAGAGGAAGTTGGGAGAATCAGTAACTTGTTGGGAATAAGAATGTGGGAGATGGGAAGACCTGTGTAGGATTAGAGAGGGAGTTAGGTGTTAAAGGGAAAGGATTGGATCATAAAAGGTTGAAAGGAGAGGGATCTGGCTGGATTAAGGGAGGGAGAGAGGATCCTCAGGATGTTTAATAAGCTTGACATCAAACAAACATCCCATTTTCTCAGGATTTATCTGAACTGAGGTGAACTTCAGAACTTTTTGAAGTTCCCCCATCACTAAAGAGCTAGGTTTATATGAAACTGCGTTTGTAAGAGACAAAATTATTTATAAACAACACAAACCACTCTCCTTTGCTTCCCAACTGAGGAAATATATTTTAAAAAAATCCATCCCAGAGTCTCTTCCACCTATATAGCAATGAAGATTTTCATATCACTACAATGCATCTTAGGCTAAGGTATCTCTCTCTTTGTGTCTGTATATAACTACAGTAGATATTATGTTGTTTGCTTTTTGTTGGAGTATGTTCCTCTTCAGAGCATGCTGTGGGTGTTGTGAAACTCAATACATGGCTTAATGCTTCTTCAGCTTTGGCAATCCTATTTGATCATACTGTGCTGATAGGTAGTGAAATAGTAGGACATTATCACATTTTGCCACTGAACATTTCTGGAATAAAGATGCACAAAATAAATTGAATTTAAGCTGTATAATAGAGCTACTAGAGTAGCAAAAGTTTTTACCTGCTATAATTAATTAACCTTAGCTACTTCCTTCCAAAAAATGAGACTTCATAACAATACACAGTATATAATAGCATATGTAGCGAGATAAGAAAATTAGATTTAAAGAATGTTATTATTTACCATTTATATAGCTGCTATTGTTTAGTAGTGTGATTAATTTTTTTAATTGCTTGACAGCCCTAATATAAATTGTAATACAAATGCAACAGTGTGTTCATATTTCTCTAAGACCTGCTGCCACTAAAACTATTGCTGAAGGATCTAAACGGGTGTTAGTATTCGTTGCCCAAGGTCATCTGATAAACTTAGCTTAGCATTAAATAGAAACTATTTGTAATGGGGAAAGAAAAAGACTGGTGAGCAGGAATGAAGATATGATGAATAACATATTTTAATTGTGTTAGGGGAATTCCAGAGGAAAGCTATTTGAGACCCAGTCACACAGAGGAAATTTTGTGGCTTGTTTTATTTTTTTTTTAAAGAAGACGAGAGAAGGTTTCAGGTAGCTTTGGTATTGTTAGTAATTGGTGACTATTGAGGGTTCAGAAGCCTGCCTTCAAAATTCCGAGCCCAGATTTTCATGATGTGTACAGTACTGTATATTTTATTTAAAGTAACTTAGCAATGCTAATATACATTTTCCTAGAAATACAATTTGTATATGAGGGTGCTCTGTGGTACCTTAATATAAAAACTTATTCAATCAAATGTATGTTTCTATTGTTAATTTTTCCCCAGATTGGATTTATACTAACACTTTGATATTTTTCTTAGGTTTCTAACCATCATCTCAGCAGGCATCTCCCAGAATAAAGCCTAAGTGCATCTCAGTGTGTGTTAAAGAAAAAATGGCATGGGGAAGGGGAGGAGTTAGATGCACTCCAGAAAATCCATAAATAAATGGTGTTAACCTGTGATCCAGTAACAAGTGCAATTATACAGACATATGTTTCTAATCATCCTTTCTTCTAATTGTAGGAGTTGCTAATTGGAGTATGCTTCTGAATAAATAGGCATTCATTTGATGTTGGCAGTGCATATTTGTCTAAATCTGATAAACCGCTTATTGCCTGAGCTGATAAGGGTAACAAATAAAGGTCTTGATCCGGAGAGATTTTGAGCACCTGCAACCAACCCTTCATTTCACTCACAGCTTGATCTAAGTCAGAACTGAGTAAAAAACAATGGGCCAGATTGAGACTAGGTCCTATTTGAGAGCAGGGCAGAGTTGCTGTGGCCTGGGTAGCTCCAGGAGTGTATTCCATGAAGTACATGGGAGAGCACAAGCTGCACCATCCCTTTGGATGCTGCAGTCCGCTCTCTCATGCTCGCACTCTCTCCCTCTGCATGTGGTTTGATGTGGCCCTTGGAAGCTAATAGGGAGTGGTCTCTGTGCTCCCTCAAGCACAGACATTGTTTCTAGGGGAAGGTTCCTTGCACCTTCTCCCTTCATTCCCTCCTAGCTAGGGCCAGACACAGTCTGGGTCTGAGTAAGGACTTCATGTTTTGGACCATTTCTTTCAGTGGGAACTGTGGATGTTCAGCACCTGTCCGGACCAAGCTCATAATGGGCATTAGGGGCTAGGGAGGGCTTGCTGTGTAGGATCGGTCTGTCTAGCATATATATAGTAAACAAATGCTGTGCTTCTTAAAATAATAGAAGAAATTGGGCTCCTCTAAAAGGTGCCCTGTTGAGTTTTGAGTTCCCCAAGCTCCCTGTGAGTCCAACGCCTGTCCCAGATAGGGCTGCTAGCCACACAAGTGCCAGGGTAAAGCAAACTCACAGGGGAGCTCATACTACTCAGGTGCTGTAACTGTTGTGATTTTCTGAAGGCATGTGGTTCCCTGGAGGCTCCTCCTGGGGCTTTGCATAACTCCAGTGAATGGCTATAAATTCAAATGAGCCCAAAGCACTTCACCATTCAATGACTTTCTGAGGAGAAGAGTAGCACTTCCAAAGCATGGCTGTCACACTCTGCGATAACGTGGACCATAGAAACCATTCTGACTGAATGCTAAGTGCAGGCTACTAGAGCTCAGATGGACTAAAAAACACTGACCAGCCTATTGTCCATTTAAAAGACAATTGCAAACACATTCTTTGCTTGTCTTATCTGGCTCTGAATGGGCAAACAGCCAAGAGTACAGTTCATTAGGAAAGAGCCAAACCATTTAATTACCCTGCGAAAAGTGACGTTCTTGGTTGGTTTGTTCGTTTATTTATTTATTTGGGCCAGTGGCTGAAAGTTTCCTGTGTTGAGATATTTCAGTAGAGGTGCTCAGCATCTCTTCACTGTCCATTTTGCCCTCGATTGGGCTAAGGGAATTGAAAAAAGAAGCAAAACTAAAATACCAGAACAAAACTACTACAGTATCTAAATTTTACTATTTAAAAAAGATTTCCATGTCAATGCTTCTATTTGTTTTATAGTTATAACCTGTCTCTTCTTTCTACCTTTCCCTCCTGTTTCCAGCAGCGTCTCTGTTTACATGTGTTTGGCCCCAGCCAAAATCATGGTCCTGCTGAGCTATCTCTGCTATTCATGAAACCTCTGGACCAGTGGTTCTCAACCTGCAGGCTGCTTGCAGCCCAGTCAGCACACAGCTTTGGCCCATGTGACATCCTCAGAGCCATGCAAGTAGTATATATATTGTGTGGATGCGGACCACATAACACACAGAGAGCTGCTTATGCGGCCTACAATGGTAAATAGGTTGAGAACCACTTCTCTGGACTGTCGTGAATATAAATCTCTTTATCTGAGGCTGAGTTGTGAGTGATTAACAAAGGTACTTATGTAGCAAGTGACTGTTACCCTCCCTCACTGGGAGTCAAGTGCATGACATCTGTAATGTTCCAAAATTCCAAAGGAAAGAGAGAAACCTGGTGACTCTTACAACATGGTACATGGCATTGTGACTGACCATTCCACATCACTGTAATGTTGATTTATTTTAACTTTCTTCCTGTGACAGATAGTTGTACAGTAACTCCTCATTTAACGTCATCCTGCTTAACGTTGTTTCAATGTTACGTCCTTGCTCAGTTAGGGAACGTGCTCGTTTAAAGTTGTGCAATGCTCCCTTATAATGTCGTTTGGCTGCCTGCTCTGTCCACTGCTTGTAAGATTTTGTGGAAGAGCAGCAACTTTACAAGGGAGCATTCCACAAGTTCCGCTTCTCCGCCTCCTCCCCCTCCTTCCCAGAAAATCCTAAGTGCCGCTAAACAGCTGTTTGGGGGCAGGGAAGTGCTGGGAGGGAGGGGCAGGAGTGGGAAAGTGCTGTGTCTCCACTCCTCCCCCTCCCTTCCAGAAAATTCTAAACACCCCACCAAACAGCTGTTTAGCGGCCCTTAGGATTTTCTGGGAGGGAGGAGGAGGAGCGGAGACATAAGGTTTCTCCTTTCCTCCCCCTTCCTCCCAGCACTTTTCCCAGAAAGTCCTAAGCAGTGCTTAGAACTTTGGGGGGAGGGGAGGAGGGATGTGGCATGCTCCGGAGAGGAGGTGGAGTGGGGGTGGGAAGAGGTGGAGGTTGAGGTGGAGGTGAAGTGGAGCGGGGACAGGAAGAGGTGGGCCTGGAGCATTCCCAGCAAAGTCCGAGCCTGTTCTTCTTCGGGGAAGCTGCCGCTGCTGTTGCAAAGGTGCTTCCTAGCGTTCTTGTCTGCAGTGGGCTGTGCCTGTGTGCGGTAAGCCGGGGGCACTTCCCAACCACATTACAGTACAGTACTGTACAGTATATAATGCCTTTTGTCTGCCCCCAAAAAATTTCCTTGGAACCTAACACACACACACCCCGCATTTAGATTAAATCTTATGGTGAAATTGGATTCATTTAACATTGTTTCACTTAAAGTTGCATTTTTCAGGAACATAACTACAATGGTAAGTGAGGAGTTACTGTATCTGGATATTTGATTTTTAATTTATATTAAACTTCTCAGCCTCTTTACTCTGCTATCAAGCTTTGACTAAGTAACATACCCTAAAGTATAGATAAAGTCACTAAATGGAAAAACAGACTAATAATTGTCTATGAGCCAGATTGTCTCATATCTGGTCTCACACTAAATGGTTCCTTGTACCGTACATTGTGGTATTGAATTCAGTAAGATTTCTTGTGGAGTAAGATTCAAATCAGCATGAGTAATTCTGTCATTCTGGCTCTCTGGGATATTGGAAATAGATGCTCACAGAAGCAATTGCCATACCTGTGTGGACTGTGAAGAAACATGAGTCAAAATAACTGGTGTTGAAAGATGATATGGGACATGATCCAAAGACTGACTTCAGTGGCCTTTGGATCAGGCCCATTATGAGTAACTCTCCTACTCAAATATAAGGGTGGACTTTTGGTAGAACAAAGAACTGTGTACCCTAATACTGGGGAGGAGTTTGAGTAACAGGTGGGAAAGTCACTTTTGCCTGGGCCAAGTGACAGAGAAGGTTGTTTAAAAAGAGTCTTTAGGCTGAGAAAACGACACAACTGTTTTCTGCCATGGTTTAGATATTTCCAAACTTTGTAACTCCAGCTGCACTCACCTAGAAATGGTTTCCTGATGTGTGACTAGAGGCATTTATTTCAACTTACTGTTCGTTTGATTTTTGTTTTTTTAATTCTTTTCCTTCGTGGAATTTGCCAGTGAAGACTGCTTTGACTTATGACAAGCTGAACAGGTTCTAGGAGCTTGTTAATCAGGAGCATAAAATAAAAAAAACTTGAAGAACATAAAAGAATGTGGGAAAATAGTATGTGATCATGTACTTAAAGACCTTATCATAAGGTATATGCACAGGAGGACTGAATTATGATTGCACTGGCAGCCTTTATCGTGGCATTTCCTAATTTCTGAGTGATTGACTTTGCAACCTTAATAATTTCTTTTAATGAAGTGTGTGTGGATGTGCAAGTGTATTCCCCCCTCCCCATTCCTCATCCTCCTGCATTTTAGTTAGGCTACCTCCTCCCTCAAAGTAGATACTCTTGGTGCTGTCCTAGATGAGGTAGAATCAGCTTGGACAACCATAAGCATAGTCACCTGAGAAGTTGTAGATGCTGTTCCAAAACAGAAAGCCCAGGGTTTCACTTGTAGCGTATCTGCTAAGACATTTCAAATTCTGCAAAGAAATCTGAGGCCAGGCACCACCATGATGACGTCAAATGTAAACGTTTTCAAGGTATTTTTCAGATGTGAGCAAAAGTGGATCGTGACACTTATTTTAAGAATTTGGCAAAAGAGGTGGGAGAGGGAATAAGATCTAAAAAATTACAACCTGCATTCAAAGCTGTTCAGTTACTTGTATCCAAAAGTGGACTTAGCACAGGGTTTGTGCCAATAAATAAGGCTAATGGTAAAACATTCTCAACCCAAGAAAAAGTTCTGCAAAAATGGAAGGAATATTATGAGACTGCACTTAATCATTCTGAAGCGACGCCTTGGCCAGATCTAGACGTGTTAGTAGTAGATGCAATCCCTGACACCGAAACCTGTGTAGATGTACCTTTGTACCTACATTGCTCTGCCATAAAGAAACTGCTGCTGGACACAACAACATAACACTCGAACTTCCCAGGTGAGCCATAGAGCCCATAGGTGTAGCATAACACTAACACTTTGTCTGGGCTTAGACTACTGGGAAGTTACCCATGGAGTGGAAGGAAGGGATCTTCATCCTACTTTATCAAGGAAAAGGCCCACACACACTGCAGGCCAATAGCTCTGCTTTCTGTTCCCAGAACAGTTGTTACATGTGCCCAACTCACCCAGCTCCAGGCTCTCCTTGTGAAATGCCATTGCCCTGACTCATCAGGCTTCACTGCTGGGCAGTCTACAGTGGATGTTATACTTGCTCTTTGTCTTTTATCTGCAAAAAGAACAGGAGTACTTGTAGCACCTTAGAGACTAACAAATTTATTTGAGTAGATGCTTTTGAGGGCTACAGCCCACTTCTTCAGATGCATAGAATGGAACATACATTGAGGAGATATATATACACATACAGAGAGCATGAAAAGGTGGCAGGAGTTTTACCAACTCTGAGAAGCCAATTAAGTAAGAGAAAAAACTTTTGAAGTGATAATCAAGGTAGCCCAGTACAGACAGTTTGATAAGAAGCATGAGAATACTTACAAGGGGAGATAGATTCAGCATTTGTAATGGCTCAGCCATTCCCAGTCTCTGTTTGTCATAAACAGATAGTTAAGGGTTAATGCCTCTTTTACCTGTAAAAGGTTAAGAAGCTCAGTAAACATGGCTGACACCTGACCAAAGAAACAGTAAGGGGACAAGATACTTTCAAATCTTGGTGGGGGGAAGTCTTTGTTTGTGCTCTTTGTTTTGGGGGTTGTTCGCTCTTGGGACTAAGAGGGACCAGATGTCAGTCCAGGCTCTCCAAATCTTTCTGAATCAGTCTCTCATGTTTCAAACTTGTAAGTAACAGCCAGGCAAGGCGTGTTAATCTTATTTTTGTTTTCTCAACTTGTAAATGTTCCTTTTTGCTCAGAGGATTTTACCTCTGTTTGCTGTACTTTGAACCTAAGGCTAGAGGGGGTTCCTCTGGGCTATATGAATCTGATTACCTTGTAAAATATTTTCCATCCTGATTTTACAGAGATGATTTTTACCTTTCTTTCTTTAATTAAAAGCTTTCTTTTTAAGAACCTGATTGATTTTTCCTTGTTTTAAGATCCAAGGGGATTGGATCTAGACTCACCAGGAATTGGTGGGGGAAAAGAGGGGGGGATGGTTAAATTCTCCTTGTGTTAAGATCCCAGGGGTTGGATCGGTGTTCACCAGGAACTTGGTGAAAAAGCCTCTCAGGGCTGCCCGGGGAGAGGAAGGTTTTGGGGGGACAGGAAGTGTTCCAGACACTGAAATTTCTGGATGGTGGCAGTGTTACCAGATCTAAGCTAGTAATTAAGCTTAGAAGTGTCCATGCAGGTCCCCACATCTGTACCCTAAAGTTCAGAGTAGGGGAGGAACCTTGACACTGTTCAAGCCTAAATTGATTGTATCTAGTTTGCATATCAATTTGAGTTCAGCAGTTCTCGTTGGAGTTTGTTTTCGAAGCTTTTGTGTTGCAAAATTGCCACCCTCAGGTCTGTTATTGAGTGACCAGACAGTTTAAAGTGTTCTCCTACTGGTTTTTGAATGTTATGATTCCTGATGTCAGATTTGTGTCCATTTGTTCTTTTACGTAGAGACTGTCCGGTTTGGTCAATGTACATGGCAGAGGAGCATTGCTGGCACATGATGGCATATATCACATTTGTAGATGTGCAGGTGAATGAGCCCCTGATAGCATGGCTGATGTGATTAGGTCCTATGATGATGTCACTTGAATAGATATGTGGACAGAGTTGGCATCGTGCTTTGTTGCAAGGACAGGTTCCTGGGTCAGTGTTTTTGTTGTGTGGTGTGTGGTTGCTGGTGAGTATTTGCTTCAAGTTAGGGGGCTGTCTGTAAGCAAGGACAGGTCTGTCTCCCAAGATCTGTGAGAGTAAGGGATCATCTTTCAGGATAGGTTGTAGATCTTTGATGATGCGCTGGAGAGGTTTTAGTTGGGGGCTGAAGGTGACAGTTAGTGATGTTCTGTTATTTTCTTTGTTGGGCCTGTCTTGTAGGAGGTGACTTCTGAGTATTCATCTGGCTATGTCAATTTGTTTTTTCACTTCATCAGGTGGGTATTGTAGTTTTAAGAATGCTTGATAGAGATCTTGTAGGTGCTTGTCTCTGTCTGAGGGACTGGAGCAAATGCGGTTGTATCTTAGAGCTTGGCTGTAGACAATGGATCGTGTGGTGTGTCCTGGATGGGAGCTGGAGGCATGTAGGTAAGTATAGCGGTCAGTAGGTTTCCAGTATAGGGTGGTATTTATGTGACTATCGCTTATTAGCACAGTAGTGTCCAGGAAATGGACCGCTTGTGTGGATTGATCTAGGCTGAAGTTGATGGTGGGATGGAAATTATTGAAATCATGGTGGAATTCCTCAAGGGCTTCTTTTCCATGGGTCCAGATGATGAAGATGTCATCAATGTAGCGCAAATAGAGCAGGGGCATTAGGGGAAGAGAGCTGAGGAAACGTTGTTCTAAGTCAGCCATAAAAATGTTGGCATATTGTGGGGCCATGCGGGTACCCATAACAGTGCTGCTGACTTGAAGATATATATTGTTCCCAAATGTGAAATAGTGTGGGTGAGGACAAAGTCACAAAGTTCAGCCACCAGGTTAGCTATGACATATCGGGGATACTGTTCCTGATAGCTTGTAGTCCATCTTTGTATGGAATATTGGTGTAGCGGGCTTCTATATCCACAGTGGAAGATCATCGATGGATTGTAGTTTCCTCAGGAAGTCAGTCGTGTCTCGAAGATAGCTGGGAGTGCTGGTAGATTCATTATGAATTTAGTTGTCCTTCGACAGCAGCATATGTTAGACATAAAGGCAGCCTTCAATTCTATTGATAGTGCTGCTCTGTAGAAGGCTGTACAAGACTTGGCGCCCCCATCACCCTCCTGAGGTTAATTCAAGATGTACATAATGAATCAGACCTGTTTGCCATGGGGAACTCATAGGTCTGACAGGTTTTACACTAGATCCAGGGTGAAGCCGGGATATGTCCTGGCCCAAGCCCTGTTCTGCCATGCAGTGAATTGGCTGCTTGAATATATCTCCACTAATACCGGTATAATGGTCAATTCAACTTTGTTTGCTGACTTGGATTATGCAGATGATGTCATCCTCTTTGGCCAGGATGCAAATGACCTTAAAGATGCTTTAGAGAGCTTTCAGCACATGGTACCTGCCCTTGAGCTAAGGGTTTCTTGGGAAAAACACAAAATAAGAGTGTCAGCACAAAAGTTGTGATGCAAGAAATATGTGGTGAGGACAAACTGTGGAAGTAGTGGATGATTTCATCTATCCTAAGTGGTAAATTGATAACAAATGGGCATTGCTAGCTAGACATCCTAAGGAAAATTGATTTAGCAGCCTTATCCATGAAGGACCTGCATTAGGGTCTAGAGCCAAAAAAAAGGTGAAATTATATTCAAAAGTATGGATTCATCAAACCTGTGTACTTACAATCCTTTTATGTGGATCTGAAACATGGACATTGCTTAAACAGGACATCAGGAGGCTGGAGGCATTTCATGTGTGTTGTCAGCAGTGGCTGTAGAGCATAAAATGGTTTGATTTTATCAGTAAGAGGGACGTATTATGAAGAACTGGCCTCAAGAGGATTGAAGACATCATCAGTCATTGCCAGCTGGTACTTTTTGGTCATATAGCCCACTTTGGAGATAAAGTCCCTGCACATCAAGCCTTGAAGATAGGATTTGAGGTCAGGAGGGGACATTGCCTGGCAGCATCCTCACAATTGTCCATGTTTAACCTGGCTGCACCATTTCAGTAATAACTCTGTGGAGCCGTACCAGGTGTCCATGGACATTCAGCTCTGTGGACCCTCACTCTCTAAGTGTATTGTTGTTACCTCTTCCTTCTCCTTCACTCTGCCAGGGAGCCATGAGAGCACAGATATCTGTTGCTGTGCCTGGTGCCACAGCAGCCCCCAGCTACTAGGAGGAGCAATTGCAGGGAAAGTATTGCTCAGCCTCTGCAGTCCTGGAGTGGAACTTGCCTAATTGTTGTGTGAGGGATGGTGCAAGTACAGTCCTGTTGGCAGGCAGGAACTGTGACGGGATGGAGCATGCCCAGTGCAGATAGAATCTTCAGACAACATAGCTGCCAAACTCCAAAAAGGTTCAAATGAGTATATTCAAACTGAGATTTTTTTTAGAAGCTTATAAATTTGGGGGAATTTTCACAGGGACAGAAAAAGGCACATCCATGACATCAAGCTACCCTCTTGCTCCAAAGCATGGAGGGCCTACAGCATCTCAATGAAATTGTTGTAATAGTTAATTAACATAGATATAACAATGTATTTTCCCTCATCTCATTCTCACAAAATGGTTAAAACATTTTAACTAAAGCTTTCCAGAACTGTTCAGCCTGAGTCAGACTCCTGACATGGAAAATTTCAATCTAAACAGTTAAAAGTTTGGCAAAGTTATAAGCAACTGCAAACCAAGTTTTTATAAGTGAAATTGTTTCGCAGCCTTAACTATAGGTTTCACTACTTGCACCACTTAGTGTAGAATAGAATGAAAGACTGCTGAAAGGTGACTTGTGTAAGCCAGTGAGGATACAGAGAGCCAAATGACCAGAAAGGTACTAGGTACCATCCCTCTCAAATTAAGAGCTTGTGTTTATTATGCTTGTAGCCATGATAGTATGTTTTATACGCACTTCACTTAAGCAATTGTAATTTTAGTTTTATGGAATACAAAGAGCAATAATAAGATACTGCTCCTTGCTTTTAGGTAGTGGATTAAATTGACGGTTCTTGAAAAATATTAATGGCTGGTCATTAGTAGGCATAGTCTCTTTTCTCAGCATACATGATTGTTTTCATTTTAAACTAGCACTTTGCTTTGTGGGATAATTATTGACAAAAATGTATGTCTGGCTTCATCAGATGATTAACTAAATCATCCTTTTCTTTCCAAGCAATGCTGTGTCCCTCTGCCCTAAATCTTGCTAGTTGGAAGTGAGGGAGGGAAACCAATTTAATTAAGTTAACTTTATTGACCCACTGGAGCTGTTGTTTAATAGTATGGCTCCCTGGAGTCTAGTGCAGGTAAATTGAATGAATGCCACAGAATATCACTTCCCTGCATTGCATATTTCAAACCTTTGCCAGGCAGCTTAGGATGAACAGCCAATCAGGGAAAAGGTCCCCCCACCCCCCTTTGCTAGCTTGGATGGCATTTCCCATTATGCTCAGAACAATGTGCAGTGTTACCGATTCACTCCTGTGAGTATACTGAGATTGTATGTGGTATTCAGCTGTTATATTCAGAAGACAACTTTTTCTGAACTGGCTTTTCAGCCATGTTTCAAAGATGCCTTTTTATGAAGGAAAGAAAACTAGCATGTGAATCTGAATGAATGTGCTGTGAGTAAACCATTTAATATAAGTGCATCAATACATTCATTCTGTATGGGAAATCAGAATCTGATAGGCTGATAAGAGAGTTCTTCTAGGCAACAGTTGTGATAAAATACTTGAGAATAAAATAGTCTGTTTCCTTGTCAAGTATTTTGGGATGATGAAATTAAAAGCTAAATAGAATTTTGGAATGTTTTCCCATGGATACTAGTGCTTACCACTTTTTAGGTTATTATTTTCTTCTATTGTTGAAATCAGGATCAAAATGTTTTATTTATCTATAACTACAGCAATGTTGCAGTTGACTGGAACAATATGTCCTTTTCTATACTATTCCATCAATATTGTATGTTACTTGATGATAAAATTATGTAGTTTAGTCTGCCGCACATTTACTCCTAGTCATTTTCTTTTAAAGTACAGATAAACTAGTAGTTGAATCATGCAGCAGCAACTTCATTCATAAAATATGTAAAGCTTCTTTGGTTAACGCATTAGATCCAAAGATCCAGCCCTACAACTTGGTATAGAGGTACATGCCAATTATTGTTTTAGACAAAAATAAGAAGCATCATTTTAATTGTAATTCATAATCCTCACTTTTTTTTTTACTTGAAAACACATGTAATTCTGTGTTTTGAATTAGTTTTTGAGTAGTTTTCTCTATGTATATCTAGAAAGATATTGTCAGAAAGCTTTGGGTTGATTATTTGAATTTGAAATTCCTGTCTTAAGTAAAACATGCATCCACACAGAAGCTCTCCACCCCTCAACCTAGCTGGGGATGCACAGAGCTGGATCCTCAGCTGGTGCAAACTGTCATAGCTCTATTCAATTCAGTGGCTGTTGAGTTCTAGCTAAAGATCTGGGCCATCGACTTCAGTGGATTTTCTCAAAGGCATAAAGGTCCACTGACATGAATCTGATTGCAGGATTGGGGTCTAATCTGCAATGGTATTTGCTAATTGCAAGACTGATTCTGTTTTGGGTATATCTTGGTGTAGCCCTCTGGAGTCCCTGTGAATTTTTCTATTTCTCTCCTATCTCCAGTATCCTATTATGCCATGCAGAACTTTGCAAAATACACCATACGCATTTTAAAGTAAATTTTAAAGTTGTGGCATAAACTAAAACAATCCAGGAAATTCTAAGCAAAGACTGACCCTCTGTCCTGAATTTTAGGAATGAGCACAGCAGCCTTAGCACTAAGTTTGACATCCATGAGTTATCTTGCTTTTAATTTAATATTATTTTAATGTGGCTTATTGTTAATTTTATTTTTTACATAAAAGGGAAATGCCTTCTATGACCGATCTTTTAGAATCTGTTCCAGTTCCCAGTTCTGATATCTTGGCTAACTGTGTCTCTAGGTAGCTGTTCTTAAAGTCTGTATTCTGTATCTGAGAGACAGACATGGCATCTTTCCACACAGATGATTTTGGTTTGGGGCATTGGGCAGGCATTAGATAATATTTTTAGTTGTCCCCTTTTTTATTAGTATAATATTTGTAGAATTTGGATGGTTACTGTCTGCCTATTATTATATACAATACTTGAAAGAAGTAAAGAATGTGCATCTGATAAATACATATTTATGACTTAATCTTGCAAATGCTTTCTTGTGCAACAGGCTAATTGCATTGAATTCAAAGGAACTGTTTGCCTGAGTAAGATTACTTGCAGGAATAAGACTTTGTAGAGTGATGTCCTTTAAAGGTATTTAAAAAAACAGATATTTGTTTGTATGCACATATTTGTATATAATTGATTGCAATTATTCTAGTCTATTATGGAAGTCTATTATTAAAAGCTATAACATTTAAAAGCAGGTATTTTAAACTCTACTTGGTAGATCTGAATATTTTTCAAGAGCATAACTTACAGCAACTTAGACCCTGGCCCACAGTCAGTCATCTCATGCTACCCACTGCATGTAGAAATATATTGCTTTAAAATCCATTATCACCTGCTTTTGAAGCACAAATCCTTTACGTGAGAAAGTGAAGATGCAAAAATTGTCATTTTCTTTCTGTCCCAGCATATCTGCTGCAAATGTATCTTCTACTCTTTACTCATGTTAGCATTGCAGCATCAATACAACTATGAAAGAGGAAGGTGGATTGTATTCTGCCAAGTGCATTGTCAACAGAATTGCCTTTTAATTTCCCTACCAGTAAATGACAAATAGAACTTTTATGGGTAGTCATAATGAGAGTGAGAGAGGAAAAAGAACTTGGGATGTTTCTTTTTGCAAATCTGAAGTTGACTTTGCAGCCATTGAGATAATAAAACTCATTGTTTCTCTTCTTAAGTAAGCAAGTTACATGTAGTCATTGTGATGGAATAGATATGGAACCCTGTGCTTTCATGTTTAGAGGGCTTTTCTGAGTCTAAACACGAGAGAGAAGACCATTAAGGAGTAAATTTTGTTAACACAAAAACCAGGGGCATCTGATTTAGCATAATACTTCCACTATTTCAAAAACACGTCAGCCAATTCACAAAGGTATTTTAAAGACATTTACTAAAGCATGAAAAGCCAATAATAACTAACATCACAATTTCTGCTTATAGAATAAGAATTGAATAACCATTTCAGTATTTGATTTTATGATCATCATTCAGAGTAGGCATGACAGGGGGCTGCAATTTAGGTCAGGGAACAGGCCAAGCAAATATTATATGCCTGGATTTTGTTTTCTTTCCTACATGACCACCTTCAGCTACAGGAAAAACATTTTTTTTCTGTGTTATTGTTTCCTTTCCTAAGGGAAAGCAGTGAAATAGAGTTGTGAAATGTCAAGTTTCACTATTAAAGGAAACCCCATGCTGATGGATGAAAGTTATTCAGGGTGCATGTCTGAACGTGCAGACTTAGAGCCAACTTCTGAACTCCTGTCCAAAGCCTGATCGAACAAGCTCTGTATTGAGCACTTGATTGTTTGAGCGTGGAGCACTAGCACGACTGCTAATACAGAATGTGGGCAGTAAGTGCAGAGCCTATGCCAACCTGGTCTCCACTCCCAGCACCCAAAGTAGATCTTTATGCACATATGAGAGAGGAGGGAACAACTTTAGCACTTAGATATTGCTGCCTGAAACGAGTTCTGAGTACTGCCACCAATTTTTCCTGCTGTTTAAATGCCCATATGTCATAGCTATGTTTCCTTCGACAGAGTTCTTGTACATGCTTCCTCCTCCTTGATTTCCAGTTATTGACCGTGCTCTCATTGTAGCAGGGATGGGTGAACTGCTCAGATAAAATAAAAACCAGACAAAATTTCAAGCTGAGACAAGCCCATTCTTTATATGGGTCAGAATGGTTTTTGCATAGCCCTCCTCCTGCCAGTGGATGACACCATATAGAATATAGAACCCAAAAACCAATGTTGCGCTACTTCTTCCCTCCGGAGTTGTGCCGTTTATTTCTGGGTGAACCCCACTTCTTATCACTTCAGAGAAGGACAGAGAGAGGGGAAGATGTTTTCTTGAGTTTGCATGTTGGTGGTGGTCACTACCAAACTCTCTTGAAAATCTGGCCTGTGCTTTCAGTTTTTCACCTCTTCCACAATGTGAGGCCAGCTCATTTTTTCCATCCCTATAATCTTTGTTCCCCTATAAATGTTGTTTTCTTTTGGCTGTGGGTAGTACTGGAAGTAGAAGTGTATACGTTCAGGACGCTTGTTCTCTCTTAGGTTATGCAGTGCAGGTTTGTATTTCTGAATCACCCAAGCAAGCAGCTTTTATTTTCCTTTTACACATCAAGCCCGTGCTTTTGTTTCCCTTCTGATTTAGGGGGGTGGTGATGTGTATAGTTCTTGCATTCCTGAAAGAAAAGGACTATTGTTTTCATCATCCGAACAATAGATGTTGTCCTGTAGGCTTAGCTTACCTTTTCTGAGTCAGAGTGATCTTTACCCATTGCTGTACATTTGGCTATGAGTAGACCTTCTGTGTGTCAGTTCTGCCTACTCAGTTTCAGATGTTACCAGCCTGAACCGGAACTTAATCTAAGAGCAAAACACGATTATTTTAATTTTTTATCACCACTAATGTACCAGGAACATGTATAGTATATGCTAATTTATTTTGTTCATGCCATCTAATCAATGCCAAATGAACCAAGAATTCTGAACTATTTAATACCACTTTGTGTAATACTAAAGAATTACAATTCTCTATAGTCTATAGCAAAACATGAATGATTCAGTATTGAGTTGAGAAGTAAGTTAAGTAATATGAGCAAATAGACTTATCTTGATTTAAAAAATTTGATGTATACTGTGCATAGAGCTGGACAGAAGAATTTTGATTTAAAGAGCTTTTTTTGTTCGAAAATGCCAATTCATTGAAACTGAAGTTTTTCCCCAAAAGGGTTAATTGTTACTAGGAAAGGCTTCTCGGGTCCAGGGTGGAATTTCTGATCAAAATGGGAGGCGGACAAAGGTAGGGGAAGTGTGAGAGGAGACAGAGACACCTAATAGTCAATAGGCCAGTAGTTAGAGTACTCAAGTGGAATGCAGTAAACCCAGGTTCAAGTCTCTGGTCCACATCATTTCTTGGCCCAGGTGTAATTATTATAGGTGTGATGTCCATATATATATGTGTGTGTGTGTGTGTGTGTGTACAATCGTTATTGTTTAATTACTTTCCCCCTAACTATCTGAGTAGGGTCTGTGTTTCCTTGAATTTTTGGAACTTCTGCCAAAAGTAAAACCCATAGAGCCTGCCTAGAATAGCCTTGGGCAGTACAAGCTCTGAGCATCCAGATTATTAGTCCTGTGATGATCCAGAATTTTAAACCACTAATGTTATCTTAGCTGTCTGACAAACAACATAGGCTGTTATTACGAGTGCAATAGTATGGTTGGATTTGGATGGATATATAAACGTTACAAACCAACTCAGATATGTTATTGAAACAGAAGCTATATCTGCAGCATGTAGTTTGCATAATAAGAAGCGGAAGAAAGAGTAACTTGAAATATATCTTGGAAATAAAAAAAATAAAACTGCAGGTGATATTTTGCCATAAAGATTAGTTATGGAGAATCCTTTTATTTTCCACAGCCCCAAAACACTGCTTCTAAACTCATCTTCTGTATCTAAAATGTAATTTAATTAATGACTGTACTGGGAAGGAATATTCATAATATAATTGTCTCAGGAATCTGTTTTTTAAAAAATTCTTGAAAAAAGAATACTAGATATTATGAGCCAAGTTCTGCTCACAATTACACCCCTATAAATCTGGAGTAACTCCATGAGTTATGGAGAACCCCGCTGTCAAAAGGAAGCCCCAGACAGGCTACATTACTTTTCCATCCTGCTCCTTGCAGGACTGGTAGAGGACCAAAGCACATATCCTCTTGTCCACTCACTCCTTCACCACCAGACCAAAGTAAGCCTTCCACTGGTCCCAAAGAGGTGGCAAAGCCTTCCTTTTGCCCAGGAAGGAGAGATCTGTGTGACAAAGCAACCCTCCACACATGGATCATAGGGGCAGAGTTTGACCCATAATTCCAAAGAACAGGCTTATACAGCCTCATCCAGAACTCATTGAAGTCAGTGCAAAGACTCCCATTGATTTTAAGCCATAGAGAAGTGGCAATGCGCTGGTGAGCCCAATGATCTTTCAATAATTGCTGTAATTTAAATATATTTTATCACATTATCTTACTTAGGATCCCGTTTCCCTTCCCCTGGTTTTGTAGTCTGAACAAAGGCAACTGATTCAGATTTGTTATAAACCAGAATCTTCTAAGACAGGTTCATTTGAATGGGAATTGTTTGATGATGTCGTCTTTGTATATAGATTTTTATGGGGTGGGAGGCATATTTTAAAGATCCTTCTTAAATTGGTGTCACATCTATCAAGGATATTGTGTGTGTTGCCCTTAGTGGAAGATTATGATTTGTTACAAAGCATGATGACACTAATTTAGAACAAATGACACCCTTATAGCTGTGGCATTCCCCACAGCAGCAGAACCAGAGCAGATCCATCCAGAAAGGAGGGGGGGCGGGGGGGACTGAAGTTGGAGGAGGTCCATGGAAAGGCTGCACAATCGTTTATAGCTTGGAGTTCCTCTCAGAGGCCCCAATCTTCCTGCTGCACTGGATATGTGTTTGGGCATATCCAGCGCAGCTGCTTGGCCTGGAAGCTGGGCGGAGGATTTGGGACCTAGTGCATAAGTAAAAGGGTCTGTCTAATGTAAGTTAGTGTCGTCCTGCAACCTTCCTGTTGGACTGAATCACTTAACACAAGGTCTAATAAGTCCAGCAATGCCCAAGGTGGCATTTTTGCAAATCAGCTTTGCAGGTTATCAGTGCCATCAATTTGTACTCAAGTTAATCAGTCCTGGGACATTGTGGAGCTTCGCCTGGAAACACAGAGAAGCTTAAGCAGCTTGTCATGTTGCCTGTACTAACGGATTGTCTGTATTGCAGCATGCATATAATTCTGAATTATTCCCCATTCCAAGAGCATGCCTCTTCCATTACAACCTACCACTCATTCTTCTGGAGGTAACTTGACATTTTGAAAGACCTGGATTGTAATCAATATACAGGAATTATAGCTACTGATCTGAAAAAACTGGTACATAAGCAGTTATGACTATTTATGGTGTTTTCAAGCAAAGTGAGTGCTGTAATTCTAGTTAAATAAGAGATTGCCTACATATTGGCCTGTTTAAGGGCTTTACATCTGAGGGAGGAATATCGAAGAGAAAAATCTCATGAGCTGTCTATGGATATTATACTTTTTATTTCTGATTTTATTATAAGGCTCTGTCTACATAAAAGCGAGATTTTATATCTATGATATCATTGTATTCAGGTGCCCCAGGCCCTGGCCAGTATAATTAGTTCTGATCAGTGACTTCTATAACTTAAAAGGCTGAGTTGAGGGGGGGGAAACAATTTTTCTGAAATTTGACCAAACAGAATTTATATTATTTTCAACATCCAACTTCTTGAAAAATGTTAGAAGTGCCACATTTACAGACATAACATTAAGCTTCCTTTTTCCTGATCCACATAAAGAGCTTTTAGGACATATGGGGAGTTTTATGAGCTGTAATTAATACAGCAGGGCAAAATTTTTCCCATAACATCTTCTGGGGGGGGGGGCAAAAATGGAGATGTAAGTTGACTGAAACAATTTGTGAATTCATGTCAATTTCAGCAAATTGTTTCAGTCATAAACAAATAAATAAGTAAGGAATAGTCTTCAAAAAAGTCAAAACTGTTCATTTTGGCATTTCTGAATTGAAACATTTTGACTTTTTGTTTTGGACAGACATTTTATTTTGTAATTTCTCTCAATTTTATTTTTAAAAAAAAAACCCCAATTAACTGTTTCAAACTTCAAAATCAAAACAAAACATTTCATTTTGGGTCAACCACAATGTTTTGGTCAACCCAAAATTAAACATTTTTGAACATTTATTTCATCGAAAAAAATCATTCCAGCTTGACCCTCAACTATTGTTTATAATTTTTCGGTTCTGTTCCTGAACCAAAAAATTGGTTCTTCACACTGCTTGAATTGCTAATCTTTGGCTTATGTTGGTCATGTGATGTACTGTGTTACAGAATAGTGCACTGCTATACTCTAACCTGGGAGTCCTGTGAAACAGCAGACACAACAGCTTTCAGAAGAACCCTGCACAAGCTGCTGAAAATGGAAGAGTTACAGGCTTTCCTCCATGTATGCTTTCCCCATGGAGGGGGAGAGTTTGAATAGAAGGAGACTGGATGTGGGTGGACTAGTGAGAAATCGAGAAAGAATAGGCAGGGTGACAAAAGAAGTGGCAGGGGTGCTGGAAAGGATAGGGGAGATTTCAGAAAGAAAGATCAAGAGAAACAGGAAGAGTTTGGAATGGCAATGGGGTGGAGAGACATTGAGGGAGTGCTGGGGGGATTATGCAATGGGACAAAGATGGAAAGATTAGGGTTGGGAAAGAGAAAAGAATGAGGTAGAAAGAGGAAGAACAGAAACATGGGTGACATACTTACAACAGAACCCCTCTTTTACAAATTAACTGATGTTTGAGCAGTGAGTAAAATCAGAAAGTTCATAAAATTGAACATCTCAAAATTACCATAATTGTAGTGCATAAATTGCAGCATGGTGCACTGCATTGCCTTCTTCTTGTCCTTCACATCACGGCAAAGCAATATCCAGTGCATTGAAGGAATTTGCTCTTCATTGAGATCGCTTCTATTGTGTGATTTATTTTTTTCCCTGTTGGAGAACAATGGTTCATGTAACTGGTCATTTGGAAGACTGATGTTTGTAAAATTGAGGTTGTTATTTAGTGAACAGTTTGATATGCCGGCTACTGTGAGAAATACCCTACCAAAACCAGGCAAGTGGCTACTACACCATCACTGTTAGCTTTACTGTTGTAAGCATTTTATTATGGCCATATTATTGTATGTTATCTTGTCCTGTAAGTTTCACAGATCGTGCAAGCTAAATAAGGTTGAGTCATATATGACTACTTGATGGGAGGCCTGTTGTTATTCCTAAGTGCTGCAGGCAGTTATTCATCTCTAGTGAATTAATGAACAACCACAGTATTAAGGCCACAATGCTACTGAAGGTGCTGTCATTTTTCTGAGATGTCAGCCAAGGTCCTGACTCTGTTTTCTCAAAGATGGCATTAAAGTGGCATGTAAGCCCAGTGCTCCTGGCCAAATTTCAATTCATAATCATCCTTAGTAAGTAATTTTTAAAACCATATAACGTATTTTGCTCATGTAAATTTCTCCCATGGGCAGGAGCTCTGCAACTTAGAAATGATCTAATCAGATGGATTTGGGCAGGGAACAAAATTTTACTGGTGTTAAAAATCAGCTTAAAAAAAGAACTTCACACAACTATGTTCCTCCAAGATCCACGTTCCATACATTCAGCCAAAGTCTATACATCTCTGGCAAGCTTTATTTCACTGGGGTGTTCTTAGATTTAAGTTGTTTTTTGTTTATAAAACTACTTTTTCATATTTATATGAAAGATGCTATGGAAGACCAATGTACATGTACTGTGTGGCAGCTTTTATCGTTCAGGGATGCAAATTATTGTATCTTTTGCTCTTTACACAACAAATGTAAGATGAAAGAACCACATGGTGGGGTGCAAATAACCATGTTTACTAATTATACACATGCAAGGCTTAGCTACAAGTATATACTTTTGCTCTGGCAGGTTTCTGTACATAGAACACAGAACCACTAGAGGGCTCACAAACTATTTAAAGGTATATTACACGATTCCTATACACTAGATGAATGTGTTAGTGGACTAATATTTAATAGTTATTATAGAATTTGCTGCTAGTTCCAAAGTGGTTCATCTTACAAGACTAATCTGAGAAAAATTTTGAATAAAATAAAAACCTGAAAGCAAGATCGGAATACAGCTTGAACATTTTATAAATGTTGGAGAATTTTGAGTCTGAACTCAATCATGATCATTCCATTTGGGCCCAGTGGGATTTTTGTGTGTGTTATAACAGTATTTAGAAAACCCTTCAGATGTTTGAAAAATGAAGAAACAAAATAATGGTTATCCTGGTTTTGAATGTACAATAATGTTCCTTATTATCCAAGGCAAAGGCTACTTGTTTTCATACAGAGCAAGGAATGCTATTACAAATATAAAATTTGTTAGAGAATAACGGTGTTAGAAGAAGATAAAATCAGAGCAAAGTCTTCTGGTTTTGCTACATGTTAAAATATAGATGGATTGCAGTCAGTGTAGTTAAATCGCTTCTCTTCTTTGAGCTTCAGATGTAGGGTGAGATTCTGCAAGCACTCCGCATTCAGAACTCCCATTGGGCCCCAGAATACTAGCTGACAGGCAGTAATAAGGGAAATATGTGCTTTCGGGCTGCTAAATTCAATTCATCTAACAGCAGTTTTTAAATGAAAATCATTATGACAAATTATCTCTCTGTTGTTCTCGTCACCATTCCTAAGTTAATTAAATGGCATTTTAATGATGTTTATGTAGTTTTCTTTTAAGTGTACTGTATGTCAAAGAGAAAGCAGTGTTGTCAATTTTTAGAACATGTTCAAACCCTCACAAATATGTTAGCTTTGAATGAATTTTAAACTAATAGCTTTTTTAATTGGGGGTTATTCATTTTTATTTTCACTTGGCAAACACTGATTCGGGAGAGATGTTCATATCTTGTAGTATGAAAGGACCAAATTTTGCATCATGTTTGTCTATTGTCTATAAAAAGAAGTAAATAATTTTTCAAAAGTTTTTCCTTACTGTTTATAACAACACTTGAAATTTAATTCTGTTTCCTCCATCATACACTGAATTGTTGGACTAATAATAATCCAACTCATGTGTGCAGTGCAGTGGTTTCTCCTTGTTGCTTTGGGTCCTAAATCTTTGTGGTTGCGTGTGCTGTTAAACAGATGCTGCATTCTCTTCCAGAGGTGACTGCATTGTGATTATTCCATTCCATTTTTATTTTGGTAGTTAATTATTAATAAGTGATTAGATAAATATAGCTAGGGAATATATGATGCTGTGATATGGTATAAAAGTGCTGTCAACATGTAGTCAGGATGGCTGCATTAATGGGGAAGCCATGAGTGAGCTATACAGATAAATCACCCTAACAAGTGTTGTTAAAACCTTTCATTACACAAATCATTTTGCACGCATGTTTTAGAGAGTTTTTGTACAATTTATTGGGGCTATTTTTGATTCCCTCTATCTGAACAGCTAAGTGCCTTAGTTACCGTGAGTCCAGCGGTACAGAACTCACGGAGCCCGGGATAAACACCTTACGTTCTTGTTTGTACAAAAAGCAAGTGTCTATCCAAGGGTCTAGACCCATTCTCAACAAGGTAAAAATACATTTTCTCATACATTACAAATCTAGTAACATTGCTAACCCCAAGATCTAGAAATGACTAAACAGACAAAACCAAGGAACACCCTTCCACCCACCAACAGACCAACCAACACTGTTCTGTCCTATTCCCCAAAATGTGGGGGGGGGACATATGGGCTTTGTGGAGTGACCTAAAAGTCAACAGTTTCTGGCTATTTCAGATTACTGTCAGGGGAAATGAGTCCCAAAGGTGAAGGTCCCTCACCGAGAATCCCCCTGCAAGCAGCCTCCTCTTTTAAACTGAGAGTGTCCCAGCTAGTGTGCTTCCTCTAGTTCAGCTGCAGTAGTGTACCATAAGGAGAGTGGAGTCTCTTACATAGATGCATCTAGGCCATTTAGGGCTTTCTAGAACAAAACCAAAATCTTAAGCTCCACCTGGAAACCAAGAGGCAGCTGGTGCCAATCATGGACCCAGGCATAATGTGCTCGCAAGATCCCCCACCTAACATGAGCTGTCACCTTCAGCACCGCTTTCTTCTCTGATCTGAGGGTAGCCCCATGTACAGAACATTGCAATTATCTAAAAGATATAGATGACAGTAATAAGATCCACATCTTGAAGAAATGGTTGCAACTTGCTAGCCAGACACAGATGGAAAGAAGACCATCCTGGCCTTTGCTGTTCTACTCTTCTTCTTCATATGATTGTGAATCAAGTATTGAGTTGTTATATGTTCCATGGTCTGTTCTGGACGACCACAGTTGCACGCTGGAGAATCTTTAATTTTCCACTTGTGCAGCAAGTATCCACGTTTGCCATGGTTTGTGAAGATGCAGGTTAAGGTTGCCCATGAGCTTTGTGGGATGTCGAGACCAGGGGTCTTCTGTGACAGGTCTTTCACAACATGTTTGTGACTTCTTGTGAATTCCGTTCGGCTTTCCATGCTTCATCGTGGTTGAAGTTGCTTTGTTGAAGGTTAAATGCATGGGTCCAAAGAGGCTTATGCAACTGTTCAACTAACAGAAGCTAATCAGATGTGTGCAAACTCAAGTAACAAAAGTTGGACACACACTCTCAGTCACAGGGGCAAAGATAGTCTTCACCATATCTTCTGGTTGTTACCCAAGCCATCCAGCATCACTTTCATTTTGCCTAGATTGAGCTTCAATTAACTTAGCTCATCTCAGCAAGACACAGGGGGGGAGGCATTTGATAGTAGTAGCTGCGCTGGATGAGATAGACATAGAGTTGGATGTCATCAGCATACTGAAAGCACAACATTCTATACTTCCTGTGACCAATTGGCAGAGGGTTACAGCATTCCCATGAATCTAGTATTTACATTCTAGTTCACCAAAGAGTGCCATGTAAGGTTTCTACTGGAAACAGATCATGCTGATCATCAAAATCTTTGTGAAATGGATAATATGTAAGAAGGGTTGTGTGGTGGGCGATATATACATATAAAGAGAGAGGAAACTATGTTCCTAAGGCCTTGCAGTTAAAGAGAGGTGACCCAGAGGTAGCATGCCTTACATCAGGTTCCACCAGACTGAAGGTGGGAGATACTTATCTCCCTGGCTGACCATTGTGTACTGTGTGTTTTACATGGATTTGCAAGTGAAATGCTAATGAAGAGATTGCGGGGGACATCAGAAGGAAAATTAACAGGAAGAGGTGAACAGCAGGGGCAGAGGACACTGTTTTACAGATGAAGAACAAAGGACTGGACTAGTATATCTGGAGGTGCAGGAAGATGTCTTGGCATCCTTCATCAAGGGGAAACAAGTTGCCATCAGATTTGATCCCATGAAAGGAGGATCTCAGCCATCTTGGTTGGAAAATGCTGTGAGAAGGACTTTTGGGTAAGCAGTACCTTAGAAAGCAAGAGGGGATCTTGTTACTTGAGCTTAGGCTGTAGAATACGTCATGAATTTATTTTATATGGAAAGCTTTTGTTTTTAATAGTTCTGTTTGCTATCGTATTAATCTCTCTTCTTTGTTCAATAAACTTATAGTTGTGTTCTCTATAGACAAATCTAAGTGCTATGTGTTACACAGCTCTACATTCTCAAGTGTAACTAGCAAGCTATGGTGTACTGTTCCTTTGAGGACAGCAGGCCTGATAATTCTGAGAGCATCCCATGAATAAATGGCTGGATTCTGCAGGGAGATGTTTGGAGGACTCGGGTTGGAATGTGCCTATCGCTAATCTGCATGAGGGACAGAAGTGACCTCATGGGCTGAGAGAGAAGGGCTTGTGTTGCCAATGGCTGGGAGAGAAAGTGAGCTGACCTCTGACAGATACAGACAAGGCTCCCCTCATTCTAAGGGCAGGTGGTAGCAAGGTGTCTCACAACCCTGGGTATGCCTGGGAAGTGTCCTATTTTCTCACTAAATCTTCCAGTTGGCCTCTACATCTCAATCAGGAATCACACAAAATCATCCTTTGAGAATGTTTAGTGAGAAGGAATAGAACTCAGAGATGCGCAAAATCAGTTCTGTCCATTCTTGCAGTGGTCTGGGAGTGTCAGAATGATGGAACCAATGGACCAGCATTTCTATGCTGACTCTACACTAGCAAGAGATTCCCTTACATTGAATCCTTATCTGCAAGGGCAGTGTAGCTTTGCAATCCTTTTGTGCTATTGAAGCTACACAAGGGGCTATATTGAGGCACTGGATCTGTAAACTGAAAGTGAAAAAGATAGTCTCTTAATATGTTAAGTGAAAACTTGGAATTTGCAGAATGCCAAACCTGTGAAAACACTCTAAAACTGCTATATTTCCTTTTTTCCCCTCCTCTCTTTTCCTTGATTTTCTTCTGTTTCTGATGTCTAATCAGTGAGGATTATTTTATTTTATTTTATTTAAATTTAAGCAATAAAATACACCAGATGTCGGACAAATTAATAATAGTCTATCATTTAACCCCCAAAATCTTGCAGCATCAATATAAAAAGATCTAACAGTGATGATCCCAAACCACAAGCCATATTAATCTTAGAAAGGTTTCAGAATAGCAGCCGTGCAAGGCACTAAATTTAGCCGTACAGAGTGGTAATCTTAGAAATGGCTTTGAGTGGGCTGGTGATACATGTTTTGCACCCTACAGAAATTTGGATTTGGACCTATATTTAGTTCCTTTATCTAACTATTATGTTCTCATCCAACCTCTCACATCATGAGCAACATTGTGACCTCAGATACCTTCAGTCTCCATTACTTTTTTATTTGGATCTTAAGGCCTCGGAAATAGCTATCTGAGCTCCATCCAGATATCCAAGGTATACAGCTTGGCTCCATGGACTATAAATTGATGTTATATGCTGATGATGCCTTTTTATATATATCCAAACTGGAACCCACAGCCCTCCCATCACTAATTCAAAAATTCAGAGTAATATCTGGTTACAAAATTAATAGGGGAAAGTTGGATCTATTGGAAATCCCGATATAACACGAATTCAGATATAATGCAGTAAAGCAGTGCTGGGGGAGGGGGGGTGCGTGCTCCGGTGGATCAAAGCAAGTTCGATATAACGCGGTTTCACCTATAACGCAGTAAGATTTTTTGGCTCCTGAGGACAGCGTTATATCTGGGTAGAGGTATACAATAAAAATGAATATTCAGCCTAGGCTACTCTATATGGTAATCATCCTACCTGTATATAATCCTTCCATTTTGGCATATGAAAGGAGATTTCTAAAACAAAAACTGTTACTCTGCTAGTTTTATGACAACTTTGTTTTCTAGGAGAAAATCAACAGGTCTTACTGAAGGATTTGGTCTAAATTCAGAGTTTTCATGCAGAAGGAGACCTATTCAGCATCATGATGCAAAAGTGTCCCATATTCTGGAATTTTTACAAGATGACTTTGATCTCAGGGTGCAGTGTAATACCTTAAAAATGCATGTTTCTTCACTGCCAGTAATTTTGAGTGTATCCAGAAAGTCTTCCATTTCCCACCAAAAAGGACTTACATTGCTTCATTTCAGCAGTTCAGTTATAGTGTCTTCCTGAGGTACATTGAGCTCCATCTCTGGATTTGAACATTGTGCTCAATGCCTTAATGCAGGCGCCCTTTGAATCTATGGAATCAGATTCATTGTACAACCTATCAAAATGACTTGTTTTTAATCACTGTCACCTCAGCAAGAAGGGTATCTGTGTTGGGAACTCCATCAACTCTTACATCCTGCTGCGTCTTCCACAAATGTACAGTGATTTCATAAACAGATCCTAGCTTTATTCCAAAATTAAATTTGATTTTTTTTTCATTGACAAGAGACGTCATTGCCTTCTTTTTGTCCACATCCTTCTCACCCAAAGGAGACACTGTGGTATTTGTTGGACTAAGGCAAGCCTTCGAGATTTGTCTGAAAGGAGCTGAGAGCTTGAGAAAAAGAGTAGCCTTGCTGGTGTTATTTCAGTGAAGGAAAAGATGTTCTAAGGCACCTTAAATCATCAGTCTCACAGTGAATATGCTGGTACATTGCTGAGGCATATAGAACAAAAGGACTTAATCCTCCATTGGGTACAAGAGATCACTCAGCCCAAGCAGTGGTGGCATCATGCACTGAAAAACAGCAGGCCCCTCACAAAGAAATCTGTAAAGCTGCAACTTGGTCATCCCTGCATACATTTACCAAGTTTTACAAGGTAGATAGTCTTCAGCCGATTGAGTCTTTGGTAGGTGGGTCCTGCATGCTGTGGCAATTCCTTGGCATAAGGGAATCCTTTCTCTCTGTGATGTTAATTTATTCCCTCCCTAGGATTTTTGTCATTTCTGAGAAAATCCCACACTGAGGATTTGTGGTTGCATACCTGAAAACTTCCTCATCCTTAAAGGAATAGAACCACAGATCCAGCCCTCCCTGAGAATACAAGGGAGATCTCTTTCATTATGGTGAAGTTCTCTGCTCTGCAGGAGTTAAAACCTTTCTAATGGATTATGATGTTTCTTGTTGACTGTGTTTTTCCAAGGTGCTGATGCAGCATAAGAGATTCTTTTTTTGTTTCACAGTCAGAGGGGCTAGCTTCTGGAGCACCTTGTAACTGAGGGGTTGGAGGCTAGTCCCTCATCAGCCATCCAATCAGCTTTAATTCTGCCCTCTACAGCTACAGATGAATGACAACCCACACTGAGGCTCTGTGGACCTATCCCTTTGAAGAAGGGAAAAATTCTCCAAGTCTCAGGTTATGTGCTCCAGAGTGTATGAGCACCTCACAGACTTTAATATATTTACCCTCACATCACCCCTGGCAGGTAGGGACGTACTGTCATCCCTATTTTACAGATGGGGAACCGAGGCACAGAAAGACGGAGGCTTGCCCCAGGTTGCTCAGGAAGTCTGTGGTACTGTAGGGAATTGAACCCCAATCTATTGGCTAATCGCTGGAGTAATTTTCCTCTCTATAATGTTCAAAACATTTTTAAAGGAATATAATAAAATATGCTGTGGGATTGGAGATAAAAATTCACCTAGGGCCAGACTTGGCTGGGTATCCTTTTCCTGATTTTCTCTCTCTCATGTTGAACAGAATTCTCTTTCCTGGTCTCCTACTGTCAGTTTTTTCCTGTGGCTGCACCTATGCCAGTGAATCTGGCCCAATGTGTTCTCTGATTTGTCAAAGAATATTCCAAGAAAAGTAGCTTTGTAAGATTTGTATAGCTCTGACTTGAAACTCCAATATTTACCTAAATTCACGTATTGCCTGCTGACATCAATACAATGTGTGTTTTGATGGTACTGTACAAGGAGAAACTGCCAATATAAACTTCAAAGCTTTTCCTATTTTTAGATGTATTAACTCTGCAATTCTTCAGTAGCTTCCTGATCACACACAAGTCAAACTCTGCAGTGGCACAATGATAGCTCTCTCATTGCAACAGCATATTGAACTGTCTGCCACCGGCCTTTGCATCAAGAATTTCTTTACATTCCTACTCTCCCATAGAGGAATTAAAGAGCAGAATGTATACAGCATATTAAAAGATGTGATCATTTTAGGCAAGATATCTTCTTTTCCTGAGAATGAGATTATATTGATTTCTCTGGTGAAGGAATTAAAATTGACTTGAGAGGGATTTCTTTCATATGCTTAGGGTTTTTTAAAAGCCACATGGCCCTCGTCAGAGTCGCTGTAACTGCTGAAAACAATTCTTGCTGAAGTTTTAGGAATACAGAAGATCCAAATTTACGTTGAACTCTATCTTTCCAGCAGGAGAACTGGTTGAGCAGAAAAACATTTTGCTTTACGGAAGCTAGACTATAAAAGGCATACTTAACTGTAATAGTCTTCAGTGATGAATAGTATTGTGCTATTATTCATATTCAGAAATGCAGCTAGTGTCCTTGGTCTACATTTTGTGTGAGCTATGCTAATTTTTTTGTTTCAAAATACAGATGAACGCGATCAGCATTTTGTTTTCTAAACCTTCACTAGAGCTTTTTAATCTTTCTGAAAGCTGACAGTATTTCTCCAACAACTGTTCCTCATTTTTATGTAGCTACTTTGCATATCTATATAATAAATAAAAACTACAATATTTTCCCCCTTTTGACCCAAGCAGTTAGCCAATATTTGGGGTCTTGCAGGCTATTTCCATTAAGAGGAGAAATTGATGATAGTCATATATCTCTGATGTAATCCTGTTTATTTACAAAGAATGTACACAAAGTGCTCTTTCCCTAAACAAAGTAGGAATCAAACATCACACAGCTTTCTTTTATCACAGTTCCAAACCTCTTTCCAACCAACACTCTACCCAAAGGCTCTGTCTCTTAGCTTTTTCTCAGGGCCACACTACAAGTGCTCTTTTGACTGGCTGTCAGGCTTCCTTGCTGCCTTTTCTGTGATCTTCTGGGGTGTTTCTGTTGCTGCTTTCACACATACATAGCTCCATCCAGCAGCACCCAGCCCCCTATATTTGCATTCAGACTCCAGGGAAAATCTCTCAGTACCTACTTCTGCCTTGCATGGGAGCCTGCGTTTTGAGCAGTGGCTCCTATTTTTTCACCTGTCTATTCCATAAAGGAGCGTAATTGTTCTTTACATTTATTCTGACCAAAAAAAGGCATCCATTATACCCATGAGCTTTACAAGGTTTTACCCAACCTCCAGCTTAACAATATTTATGTATTTGAAATATTAGGAAAGTAGAATATTAAGGGCAAAAAGCATCTCTCCTTTGAACTCTGAAAGGAGAGAATGATGACTGATTTTGAATTATTTTTAGCTCTGTAGCTAGCAGTGAATAAATACATTATTTAAACCTTTTACCAAAAACACAGTAATTTATTCTTCGTACCAGTCAACCAGCAACACCTTCTTACACCCACTAGCACAGTTAGTCACTTCTTTTGTAGATCTTTACAAACAAGCTAACCCAATATTCAAATATAATTGAGACAAACTCGTATGCTTCTCTACAGTCAGGAAAAATCAGCTGTTACCTTAACGCTAACAGGCAAAAATAACTTCTGGGCCTGACTCTGCTCCTTGGAGTTAGAGGCTAATCATTCTTCTCAGAAGATATTTTGCTCTTTTAAGCTCTTATGAAATGGACAATAGCCATTGTCCTTTGTAGCGATAGTCTGTCTGTACATTCTGTTTGAGGGGTCTGTCTCTTTTGGAGCCTGACTCCTCTGTGACCTTTCTATGTGCCTCACTTGGTGTAAAGGCTGTTCCTTCAGAGCCAGCAATGAGCCAGGCAGGGAGTCTCTCTCTCTCTGTGAGAATTATACCCCAGTAAAAAACTTCCCTATCTTTACCTCATCTTGGAGCCAGCGTGTGTCTGTTTTCCTGCTGACACAGTGTCCTTCTGCAGACTGAAATTCACCCCATCTAAAGGGCCAGCACTACGGCCTATGTACCACTTCTCAAAATTGAGTTTATTTGAGATTTTGTTGATGCGGTAGGCCTTGTGCTGGCTGCCTCAGGAATTTCAGGCCAGCAAAGCGAACACATTAGCTTTGTATGATAATGACATTGAGATCCTCCAAGGAGTAGCCTACACTAGTGCTTTTCAAGCTATCTGATGTGGGGGACCAGCTATTTTTTTTCCCAATGTGCCAGGGACTGGTGCCATATTATTATCCTATTCGACACTCTTATGAGGAAACTCGCTGCGGACCGGCTGCCGATGGCTCGCGGACCGGCACCGGTCTGCGGACCACCACTTTGAGAAGCACTGGCCTACACCTCTGACATGCAGGAGGATTATTTTTATTCTGATCAAACTGCAGTCAGTGGGGAGGAATGTGTAAGAGGCCATGGATGAATATTAATTTTGGGCTCTTCCCCCAGACAGAAGATCTGTTCTTGAGGTCAATATGAGGGAGTCACTTGCCTCTCTCCTCTGCAGTATTTGTGGGGAAGCAAATGGGTAGTCACTGACCCCAGGAAGAAATCTGTCAATTATGAAAAGGCACTAAAGTGGCCTTCAGAAGCTGAGAATTTTTGGGAAACAATTGGCCAATGAGGGAGTCCTTCCCTCTCACCTCAACTTATTATTTTAAAAAATGTATAAAAAATACCCTGGGTGATTCATAGAAAATGACCACTATTCTGTTCTATAGAGGTTCTTCTACTGCCCTAATCACCATGAGGGCCTTCCAGGAGTGCATTAAGCGACATGATTAATGTCTGGCATATGTGATTTGTTCCCTCTTATCCTCTCCCCAGATAGAGAATTGTGTGCAGTGGAATGTTCTGGCAGGTTTGTTTTTTTTTTTAATAAATACGTACATGTTGCTATATGCTTATATTAGAGAAGGCCAGATTGAAGTAGTATCCCTTGCCCTTAAAGCAGAAGATGATGAGGTTTTTG
Organism: Gopherus flavomarginatus; assembly: GCF_025201925.1. Taxonomy (NCBI): domain Eukaryota; kingdom Metazoa; phylum Chordata; order Testudines; family Testudinidae; genus Gopherus; species Gopherus flavomarginatus. The sequence continues at coordinate 116,129,885 of NC_066618.1, forward strand.
ATGGTCCTTGGTTTCTGTGTGAGTTTGTTCCACAGTCATAGATCGACTCCCAAGAAAGCCCTGTCTCCTGCACAAAAAAGCTTTAGTCTGAGAAAGTTCCATTGTGCCTAAGGAGTGCAGCTGTTGACCCTGGTCCTCATCCCACAATTTTAGGTGTAGTCTTCTAGATATCTGGGCCTAGCCCATTGAACACCTTGAAGATAACCAATGCCATGCCTTCCTGTCCTCTTCCCTGTTCAAATGCAGTCCTGCAGGAGAATGGGCTTAACACTCAGGTTAACTACCATTTGCATCAGCACTACAAGAAAAGAGCAAAGATAATCATACAATTAGACCACAAGAAAAAGGTGACTTTTAAGAAATTGTCTTATGGCTTGTCATGGCAAAAAGACCTATAGAATAGGTGCCTTCTCTAGAACTAGGACCAACAACCTCCCAGGGCTTTTGCAGTTTTCAAACTGTGGTCACTTTCTACTGAACAGGGCCTTTAATTGCTTACTTAATGCATAAATATGCTTTATGCCTTAATTGCCATGCATGTGCGGTTTTGTGTTGCAACCTTCATGCTGTTCATATCCAGTGAACTTGATTATCCTTGGTTTTTGGAGAACTATGCTTTTTAAAGCTCTGCCCATTCAACAGAAGCTTGCTCGAACTGTCTACTGATTTATCTGTTCAACTGAACATAGGCCATTAAAACAGAGTACTGAATATGCTTGTGCTTTAGACAAAGATTAGACTTCATTTTCAAAGTTTGAATAGTTTTTATTCTGGTGCATGTTGCTGCTGTATTTGCTGAGCTTGATCCAAAAGAATCAAAGCACGTGGTTAAAGCGAAGGGTGGCATGTGGTTCATGAACCCCATAATTAGTTCCTCTTCCTAGCTCTAAGCAGTAATTAAATCTGCCACTTCTGCTCTGCTGATTCATTTATTTAGCTATTTAATTGCTCAACTGAATACGTCTTTATCTCCGGAACTGCAACATTTTATTCAGACAAAGAAATAGCATAATCCATTTTTTTCCAAGATCAGGGAGGTGTGAAAGAAAAGAGCATTAATACTACATGATTTGGTGGTGTTGTCACTTTTCACTTATCAAATAAAACAGTGTTTTAGGGAAAACTTCAACTGATGCTTAAGGATAGCTTTCCATATATAGGTTTGTTTCCTCTCAGAGCTCATTATGTCAAACTTTGAATTCTAATACATCTATTCCAAGTTGCAATCAGGGTCATGAGTTAAACAGAGAAGCTCTCAGGGAATAATAGCAATAATTATATGTAAAACAGGAAACCCAACCGCTACTCTATTGGCAGCAGATTTTTATCAACATTTTTAAAATGTAGATGCACAGCACACTGAACAGTAACTTTCCTATATAAAGCTCCTTTTTGGGATATTTCTGATGAGTATATGATTTATATCCATGATGTCTTTGTCAGATTCATCTACAGGTCCTGCAGTTGGGTCTATAAAGCACACTGTCTTCAGTACGTTCAAGCTTACTAAAGAGAGTACCTGTACCATGCTGGTGCACGTTTCCACAGGTGCAGTTTTCCTCACTGTGTATTTTTAGCATCCTTTGAAGGACATAGAAAGATTTCTCCATCACTTTTATACACAGTTTGCAAAAATGGATGGGAGAAGCAGTTTGTAAAACAGTAAGGTCCAAACAAAACTGTTACTGACAGTTTGAGAAGGAACCTGCTTTGGAAGTTGGAAAAAAAATTAGTGACCTTTTTTAATTGTCATGTCTTTGTTCCGTCTGTCTATCTAAAGTTTTATAGCATGTATGTCACTGTTGTCTCAGCCTATTTCACTCTGTTAGATTAATATTTGTATTGGACTTATTGCTATCCTCTTACCAAGTTAGTAGTGTTCAAAACTGTGCAGCACTCTAGATAGATCATTGTTTTCCCATGTAAACTCGTTATTTAAAATTGTTCAGCAGTTACCACTGAAGTAAAGGTTTTTACTTGTACAAAGCTTTTGTTCGGTTCTTAGTAACTCAACAAGAGTTTTGCCTGGATAAGGACTTTAGGACTTGGCCCAAAGATACTTACATAGCACTGTTTTTATTGTTATGCTTTTGCATGAGCCTTCATTAAACAAATAACAATGGTTTTCCGACCCTGCAAAAACTGGAAATCTGGCAAGCAGCTCTGTCCTTACAGGATTGTCTCATGATTTTCTCATAGAAATATAGGGCTGGAAGGGATCTCAAGATGTCAAGTCCAGCCCCCTGTACTGTGGCAGGGCCAACTAAACGTAGACCATACCTGACAGATGTTTGTCCAACTTGTTTTAAAAAGCTCCCAATGAAGGGGACTCCATGACCTCCCTTGGAAGCCTATTCCAGAGTTTAACTACCCTTTGAGTTAGAAATGTTTTTCCTTATATCTAACCTAAATCTCCCTTGCTGAAGGTTAAGCCCATTACTTCTTGTCCTGCCTTCAGTGGACATGTAGAGTAATGGATCACCATTCTTTTTATAACAGCCCTTAACATATTGGAAGACTGTTATCGAGTCCCCCTCAGTCATCTTTTCTAGAAACTAAACATGCCCAGTTTTTAACCTTTCCTCATGGGTCATTTTTGATGCTGTCCTCTGGACTGTTTGTCTACATCTTTCCTAAAGTGCGGTGCCTAGAATTGGACATGGTACTTCAACTGACACCTCATCAGCAACAATAGAACAGTTACCTCCTGTGTCTTATTATATACAACACTACTGTTAATACACCCCAGAATCATATTAGCCTTTTTGGCAGCTGCATCACATCAACCAATTATACTCAGTTTCTGGTCCTCAGATCCTTTTCAGCAGTACTACTACCTAGACAATTATTCCTCATTTTGTAGTTATGCATTTGGTTTTCCCTTCCCAAGGGAATTACTTGTCTTTATTGAATTCAGACCAGTTCTCCAATTTGTCAAGGTCATTTTGAATTAAAACTGTCCTCCAAAGTACTTGCAGCCCTTCCCAGGTTGGTGTCATCTGCAAAGTTTACAAGCATAATCTCTACTCCATTATCCAAGTCATTAGTGAAAATATTGAATAGTACTGGACCCAACACTGACCCTGCGGGAACCCAACAGATACACTCTCCCAATCTGACAGCAAACCATTGATAACTACTCTGAATGCAGTCTTTCAACCAGTTGTGCACCCACTTTATAATAATTTAATCTAGACCACATTTCCCTAATTTGCTTATGAGAGTGTCATGCGGAACTCTGTCAAAGCCTTCCTAAAATCAAGGTATATCATGTCTACTGCTTCCTTTTATCCACTAGGTCAGTAACCCTATTAAAAAAGGAAATTAAGCTGGTTTGGCATGATTTGTTCTTGACAAATCCATGCTGATTATTCCTTATAACCCTATTATCCTCCAGGTGCTTACAAATTGATTGTTTAATAATTTGCTTCAGTATCTTTCCAGGTATTAAAAGATAAAGTACCTATTAAAGATAGGTACTATGTTTGCCCTTTCCCTGTCTTCTGGGACCTCTCCCATCCTCCAGGAGTTCTCAAAGATAATTGCTAATGGCTCTGAGATTGCTTCAGTTAGTTCCTTAAGTACCGTGGGATGAATTTAATCAGGGTCTGCCACTTTGAATGCATCTAATTTATCTAAATATTCTTTAACTTGTTCTTTCCCTATTTTGGCTTGCATTCCTTCCCCCAATTGTTAATATTAATTATGTTGAATATCTGGTCATCATTAACGTTTGTTTAGTGAAGACTGAAGCAAAATAGGCATTAAGCATCTTAGCTTTCTTGATGTCATTAGTTATTAACTCTCCTTCTCCTCTTAGTAGAGGACCGATGCTTTCTTTCATTTGTCTCTTTCTCCTAATGTATTTAAAGAACCTCTTCTTATTGACTTTTATGTCCCTTGCTAGGTGTAACTCACGGTTCCTTAGCCTTTCCAATTTTGTCCCTACATACTTGTGCTGTTCTTTTGTACTCCTTATCAATTTGATCATGTTTCCACTTTTTGTAAGATTCCTTTTTGATTTTCAGGTAATTAAAGAGCTCCTGATGGAGCCATATTGGCCTCTTACTATTCTTCCTGTCTTTCCTTTGCGTTTGGAATAGTTTGTAGTTGTGCCTTTTAATATTGTCTCTGTGAGGAACTGGCAACTCTCCTGAACTTCTTTATTCCTTAGATTTTCTTCCCAGAGGACCTTCCCTACCTGTCATAAACAGATAAGTAAGAGTTAATAGAACAGAAGTGCTTCATATCTCTTTGCCTGGAAAGGACTAACAAGAACAGTGAGCCTGGCTGTCACCTGACCAGAGGACCAATCAGAGGACAGGATACTTTCAAATCTTGAAGGAGGGAAGTTTCTGTGTGTGCTGTTAGAATTTGGTTGTTCTCTCTGGGTTCTGAGAGTGACCAGACGTGCAACCAGGTTTCTCTCCAATCTCCCTGACACAGGTTCTTATAGATTCAAATTAGTAAGTACTAGGTGATAAGGCGAGTTAGGTTTATGTTTGTTTTCTTTATTTGCAAATGCGTATTTGGTTGGAAGAAGTTCAAATGTGTATTTGGCTGAAAAGAGTTCAAATTGGTATTTTGCTGAAAAGATTTTAATTTGTACTTGTATACTTAGGCTGGGAGGGTATTCCCAGTGTCTATAGCTGAAAGATCCTGTACCTATTCCATTATTTTTAAATTTACAAAGATAATTTTTACTGTTTTTTCTTTCTTTAATTAAAAGTTTTTCTTGTTTAAGAACCTAATTGTTTTTTTATTCCGGTGAGATCCCAGGGGACTGGGTCTGGATTCACCAGGGAATTGGTGGGGAGAAAGGAGGGAAGAGGGAGAGAGAGGCTGATTTCTCTCTGTGCCAGGATTACTTTCTCTCAGGGAGAGTCTGGGAGGGGGAAAGAGAAAGAGGGGGGAAGGTGAATTGTCCTCTCTGTTTTGTGATTCAAGGAGTTTGAATCACACAGTGATCTTCCAGGGTAACCCAGGGAGGGGAAGCCTGGGAGAGGCAACGGTGAGGGAAAGGGTTTACTTTCCTTGTGTTAAGATCCAGAGGGTCTGGGTCTTGGGGGTCCCCGGGCAAGGTTTTGTGGGGACCAGAGTGTACCAGGCACTGGAATTCCTGGTTGGTGGCAGCACTACAGGTTCTAAGCTGGTAATTGAGCTTAGAGAAATTCATGCTGGTACCCCATCTTTTGGACGCTAAGGTTCAGACTGGGGAATTGTACCATGATACTACCAGTTCTCTGAGTTTGTCAAGTCTGCTTTTTTGAAGTACATTGTTCTTATTCTTTGCTCTCACTCCTTTCCTTTCCTTAGAATCGTGAAATCTATCATTTCATGGTCACTGTCACCCAAATTGCCTTTCACTCTCAGATTCGCTACGAATTCCTCCCCATTGATCAAAGGATTTTGTAAAAGATTTATCTAAATCTCAAGCTTTTTAGATGTATTTCTTGAATCAAACCTAAAAGTTCATCCACCACTATGCACATAGGCTCTGACTTCTATTTTTCCTGAAGGGTGTTCCACTCGTGTTCTACCCAAGGCCCTCCCACTTCCACTCTGCCACTTCCCGCCCCTGATCTGCCCCTTCCACCAGGCCTCGCCCTCACTCCAGCCCCAGAGCTCCCACAGAATTGGCGCCTATGACTGTGCTCAGTGCACTACCCCCAATTTCTTATGGCTTGTCTGCATGGTGGAGAAATGCACCAGACCCTTGCTGGTGCGTACTAAGGGTTCCCTAATGAGTTTAACATAGATGTTTCAAATGATACTACGTTAAAGCACACCAGAAGGGTCTTCATGGACCAATTAATGTGCAATACACTTTAGAAATCATATCTCTGCAAAGTGCACTACTGCCGCCGTTTAGACAAGCCCTTTGAGTCTATTTAAAAAAAAAATAACCTAAGACATCCATCTTGGATGATAACCATAACAAGTAAAGCATCTCAGACCCACATACTGAGCATTTTAATAAAAAGAAGCACTTTTCATTGTGGACGTACATGCAACTATGTGCAATGTAGTACCTGGGAATAATATGTTTTCCATTTGCTTCCAACAGAAATTTGGTGCACAATAGTTTATCACAGCAATGCAGGAATCTTTTCAAATAGTTTTTATCCCTGCTCTAGTATCATGCCAGGGCTTTATGTTAGTGTGTAAATTATAGAATTACGTACTGTGCACAGATGTATGAATACACTGACATGGTAGATGGAGAGAGAGATAAATAGATCACCCACCTGATCACCCTTTAAACATTTTTCACATTTAGGAGTATCTGTGGTAGGAAATAGGGAATTGTTACTACACACGTCCCCTCAGATTAACCTAGCTATTGTCATCCTACCATCAACAGGCTGGAAATTGCTATCCTTCAGGCACTGCTGGGTTTACAAGTCGTAGAATGCAATTGAAACCACTCCCTTTTCCTCCCCTCCCCTCAGCACAGCAAGCATTGCCCAGCAACTTGTAGCAAGCAGCTGTCATCAGCCACAATGGGAACTGGATGTTTGCAAAGTAACGTACGTGCTTTAGGTCTGGTCACTGTATAGTGAGCCACTTTGCTAAATCTCTTTTTGTAATCTGTAATTTGGTTTTAAATCCAGTTATCCAGCAATATAGTTAAAAACCTAAGGCCAGAATCTGATCTTGGTGTAGCTCTAGTGTGGCAGTGAAGTCAGTAGAGTTTAGAGTGACCAGACAGCAAGTGTGAAAAATCGGGACGGGGGTGGGGGTAATAGGAGCCTATATAAGAAAAAGACCCAAAAATCAGGACTGTCCCTATAAAACCGGGACATCTGGTCACTAGTGGAGTTACACTGGTGAAAGTGGGATGAGACTCAGGCCCTGAATCCTGGGAGCAAACATACAGCAGTATATGTAATTTATTAGCGCAGTAATAACTTTATGTAGGTGACTCTCTTATTAATATGCTCAAGATCTGGAAAACCTGTCATTTTTGACATGACAAGACCAACTGTAACTATGGAAGATGGGGCCACAGATGATGCCCCATAGAGTTGTATAGTACCTACACAAGAAAACTAACGGAGGCATAGCAATCTATAACTAGAAATGTATAACTTCGACAGCATGTTGATATGTCCTATGCTTTGGTGGGTTTTGTTTTTAATCTCTGTGCATTTATTTCTCTGTACTCGTGCTGTACACTGAGAGTCTTTACAATTTTATCACATTAGAACGTGACATTCCTGGCCTTGACAGTGCTTTTGTTTGGATATTTATAGCAGCTTCTGGTCATTGTTGAGCAAAGGAGATTGCCCTGCCCTCTGGCCCTTTCTTAAGCAGATTTTGGGCAGAAGCTCCTCTCATGTGGCACTAATTGAAATGATTGGTGGAGGGGTGTGGTGAGCTCACTGTGCCTGACTCTGGCTTATCTGCCAGGGGCTAAGCCAGGGGAGAGGAGAGGGAGGGGGAAAAAAAAAAAAAGCAAAGCTTTGCCTCATTCCAGTAGGGCTCAGGGCTCCCGGCCATCTGTCCACCCTTGGAATCAGAAGACAAATAGAGGGACCACACTCACTATAACTGTGCAGAAGGAAATTGTTCGGAAAGTCTGGCTGAGCTTTGCATTTGAAGTGCGGGCTTTGAGAGCAGCTCAGCAGGTCAGTACTTCTACCAGTCAGATTTATTTGTTCAGATGATGTAGAGGGTTTTAGCTGAAAATCTTTAGTATTAGAAATGGTATGTTATTTTCAGGAGTTAGATTGCAATTGAAGGACACATTTCTTTGAAGCCTGAAGACGGAACTCAGCTTGCTCTATTTGCTGTCCCATATGCATTATGGTTCTCATCAGAGTTTTGTTTATCTAGCTGACTATTACTGGTGACATCCGAATGGCTAGGGCAGCCTAACAATGGGCAAATCTTTAAAAGATTTAAACTAACAATTTGCTTTAAAAGTGATTTCGTATGGAGATGTTTTTATATGTGTGGCTTATCATCTGGACAAGTGTGCTACATTAAAATATGTATTAGGGATTGTCACTGGAAATATGTGCACTTCATTTTGGTGAGTAACTCAGCCTGAGTCTGCAGCTTGAGGATTTAAATGCTTTAACATCATTTAGACACCCCCCACCCCCCGCCAATAATAGTTTGCTGTAAGTTTTATGTGAAATGGGGAAAGGCAAGAGCAAGCTATTCACTATGAAAACCACAAGCTGTAGTGGTACAATTAGAAAGGCTGAGGCTAAGAAGTTTTTGACATGCTGTAAACTGGCATTACAGTAAAAAATCAAGTGAATTGTAATATTTTCTCATGTAGGGAGGTTTCATCATTTGAAGTTACATGAACATGTTTAATATTTCATTCCAATGTCTTGGGGTTTTTTACCTTACTAATGAATGAACCTAAGTAAACAACTGTATTGTCTAATGCTGTACATTGCACAAGAGAGAGAAAGAAAAAGTACAACTTCTTGCTTCATATTTCTTTTACTTAAGGAAAATTCAGTATTATTCAGAAAATTAACAAAAAAATTATAATAATGGTAATAAAATCATCTTAGGTGTCTCGATTTTTTTAAAGTCAAAATATTTTTAGGATGGAAAAACTGTACAGTTACGGCTAACTACATATAAATTCATATGACACATCTGTTATATAATTTCATATAACCATCTTGAGGATCTGAATTATTTTTAATACTTTATATTTAAACAGTCCTGTTCTGTTTAAATATATCCATATGATGACTGCTATGTTTATATTTCTGAAGATTATTTGCTCTATTTCCTAATTATCATTTTTTACAATATGTATTAACTGAATATTTAATAGCCAAATGCTCTAGTGTAAAATTACATTCAACAAAATCAAGTCGCAGCAGGAAATTATTTCAATCACTGTGCATGCATGCTTTCAAATTTAAAAAAGAAATATGAATTGTGTTATTACAAAATTAGCCCATTGTCAGACCCAGCTATTTCGCTTCTTTCCTTCTTGATATGAAGTTTTTAGAAGTGAAACAATAGTGAAAAATGGTGTCAAGTAACTGGTAATCCATTTGTCCACTGCTTTTCTCCATGCCTGGTGCAAAGTTCCAGCACCGTCACTGGATTATTCAAAATGGATTCTAAGAACCAGCCATACCAAAGGTAGGCAAACGCCTAATAAAAGGTTTATAGATCATTATGATGGATACGTGCAGTGTATTTTTTAAAAATCTTTTAGGGATGCAGCCGTTGTATTAAAAAAAATCTAGTCAGAGAAAAACATGAAAACATGTTGAGTAATGACACATCTTTAGTAAAGGTACATGAAGAATATCGATAGCAGTTTTACAAGTTGGTATAGCTGGTGCACTATGAAAAAAGATCCCCTGTATATCTATCATCCCAATCCACAACTATGTCATAAAATAAGTATTCAGGTGGATACATTTCTTGTCTGGACCAATACTGTTCTCTGTAATTACTGACCTCTTATTCATCACATTATGAACTTTTTCATAATGTTAAAATCAATAGCTAGTAGTTCCCTCAAGAACTGTATTTTAACACTCAGCATACTGTATGTGGTGATAATGCAATGACATGTGAATGTATTAAATGTTTATTCTTAAGTGAATGAACATATTTTTTCTGTACTTTAAAGAAGCTAAAACCCCAACAAGTGCACCGCTAGTGATATTAGCAAGAAAAATAGTAGCATAAGAAAGCATCATTATTTTAAAATGGCCTCACAGTAGTCATGTTGGTAATATTCTTAGTGCATAATGTCTGTTTCATACCCTGAATGCTAGATTTGATTTTCTTTCAGTTAGTTTATAATTTTTAATATAAGTGCATTATTGATTGCCCTAGGGCTAGATCCTTTTGACTCAGTGCTTATGCCCACAAAGATTTGTCTGAAGAAGGATTTGAGTTATAAACTGAGTCAGGGCTTTAGGATGGGGCCCACGCTATTCAGAATTCCATTTACCATTAGGCCTTTGTGAGGGGATTTGTGTTTGACATTAATTAGAACTGATTTGGCTGATATTTTTAGTATGAAATTTCACAACACTGGCTTGGTAGTTGAATAATATACAGATAAAGTTTTGAACACTTTGTCAGTGTCCCCTGCAAATTATGAGGCATATTCTGTTACCTTGCATTTGGTGTAGTCATTCACACCCTTGAAAATTAGGTACAAAAAGTTACTGTACTTGAATGGTAGTGATTTGTACCCAAGTTGCTCGCACTTGTATAAATGACTTCACATGGCGCAGCGCAGGAGTGAATCAGGCCCTCCATCTTTCCTAAGGACCAGACTCTTATGGCAGGGAAAGACGGCAGCAAGCTTCCTCCATGCTGCACATATCATGGCAGAGAAGACAGTGTCTACAGTGTGGGAGGCTTCCAAAGCTACCAGGGAACATGTCTGGGGCCAAGTGGCTGTGGGAACATGGGACACTTGCTTGGAGAAGAAGGTCTTCAGAAGCTGGGAGGAAGGGCAGGGATATTAGGCCTGAGTACACACTGGTGAGAAGTTGTAGGAGGAAAGTTGAGTGCTAGTCTGAGTGAGGGGTAATGACAGGTTTTGGCAGCTAAGGGTGGTCAGGATGAAGAGCTGTTGAGTGCTGTTGTGGGAGGTTTCTGTAGCTGGGAGGGAAGTCAGCTGTGGGTTCTTTTTGGACTATTATTGCATAAAAGATCCAGAGCTGGGAAGTGAGCATCAGAATGCTAGTCATCAAGAGCAGACGGAGGGATTGGCAGCCGAGGGGGAGGCAGATCAGATGTAACAATTACAAGGTGGGTGCAAGGGGAGGGTTCTGCAACTAGGAGGCGTGAGATTCTGAATAACCTTCAGAGGTCTCTATTACGTATATGAAAACAGCAAAGCAAATGATTATAAACATCGAAAAATAGCAACTGCACTAATTACAAACCACAGTGATGTCTAAAAATAAACTAAAATAACAGTTTTTAGTGCTGCAGATTCACTGTGAGTTCCTATCAAAATAAAGTATTTCAGTAATTATATTTTGCTGTAAATTCTAATAACTCTTTCTGGCAGGAACATGTAGAATGCACAGAAATATAGTTGCACAGAATTTTTAAGACAATGTTGTTTTTTAAATCTAAATCTATCATATTAATAACTGCGTTTTGCCACTTCCGTTTGCTAAGCAACAGTTGCACTTTGTTGCTTATGAAGCACCAAAGGAAGAATGAATCCACGCAAGAAGCAAGAGCTTATGTAAAGTTCATGAACAGTAGCAGAAAGATTGAATGAGTTTTGTAAATTTTGTTCCTTAAATATTTTAATGTAACTGGGATATTTTTCTGTGCTGGCTGCCATCAGTAATAGAAGTATCAACAGGAGAAAAATGGGTCACTTGGGTTTTAGCATTAAGCAGCAAATCCAGGGTCAATAGGATTTAGTTGAGATGTTAAGGTTTATTCAGTACATTTAGTTAATGAATGCAGGGAGGAGGGGAGAAAAAAAGTTTGTGGCAGGATTGGTGAAGGGGACAGAATGGCCTCCTGCCAAGTGGTACATCCTGCTGTAATTCTTCCTGATTGATAGATATTCCATAGGACAAAAAGGGACCTGGGTGATGGGGATTTTAATTAAAAAATACCAGCACTAAAGCCAGCCTTTTTTGGATTAAAATCAGCAGAAATACTTTGTAACAGACATCCATCTAGTATGAGGGCTTGTTTTGTTTTGTGTTTTGTTTTATTTATTAATGTTAACCTTTAACTGAGGGCAGTGGCGCTGGTAGAATTTTTATAGTTTGAGGTGGGGGAGGCTCTGAAAGCTATTGAGCAAAATTGTAAACCTTGTATAGGATGGCAACCGCTTCCAGCCAGGGGTACTGCCGCACTCCCAGCACCCCTAGTTCCAGAACCCCTGTCTGAAGGGAAAAAACTGTAATGTGTTTAAGTACCTAGACACTGCCTATAAGACATGAAAATATTCAGACTTCACATATGAAACTCCGTCAATAAGAAATGTTTGGTTTCAGCCACAGTAAATCATGTTTGGGTCAATTAATTCCATGTTAATATAATGCAAATTTCTTGCCAAACAAAGTCATAATCTCTTCAATATGAATGGCCTGAATTGTATTAACCTGGACACTGAAACCTCTATGTTCTGTTAAACATTTCCATACATATTCTTAGGCATTTTGATTTGGGTTCAACTCCGCCAAATCCTCCTAATAGAGTGGCCAGTTTTATAAATCAGTGCAATAAGTACATTGGAACCTGTTTTTAAAGATATAAAGCTTTTATTTAAATTTAAAAGAAAATTTTGTGGAATAATTTTTTTCCTAATGGGCCCATTTATATATTTTTTTTCACTCTGTCCCTATTCGGGCAAAACTCCAACTGAAATCAGACTTTTTCCCAAGCCTGAAGAGGACCTTTCGATTCTGCTGAACTTTCCTTCTACATCAACCCCCTCAGAGGTTTGGACCAGACTTCTCAGCCAGCCCTCAGAGTTTTATCTGACTAAAGACCCAATAAACCAGCAAAACTTGGTGCACTGACTTCAATAGACATGCCCCTGAGGAAGTAGTAGGCAAGGACCATAGGATTTGACCATACCACAAGTTATTGGCAGGCTCAGAGTAGAGACGCTGAGTACCTGCTTGTTTTGAGAAGATCTTCTCTGCTTAGGTAGTCTAGTGGTGGTTACTCCTAGATCTGGTCATGTATGCAGGCCTTTGAGAATGTTCTTGCAGCATCACTCAATAAAATTTGCATTTGAGCTAATTGAAAAATTATGAAAAAAATGTGGTTTATCAGCCCAAAAATGTTTCAAACATTTGAAACTTTGAGTTGGCATGAGCTTAAAAAACGGCATGCTTTACTGATACTCAAATGAAGACTTGGATTTTTTTTTTAAATTGCTCTGCTATGTCATAACTACATTGGCTCCCCAATACAGCACAGCAAACCCCAAATACATCTGAACCCACACTTGCTTCACACATGCATACAGAACAGGGAGAGTACTCCCTAAAGGGTTTTATCAACCTGAAATGGAAAGAGTCATAGATCTGTTTGTTGGCAGCAAAGGGGACTGCCATTAATGCTAAATCGAGGATTTTGCTGAGTGATGCAGTGTGGTAGAGACTGCAAGGAGCCGTCCGCAGACAGCACAGCCCATATAAGGGCCCAGCAGAATTTGCATCCCCTTCAGCCAAGAGAAAACAGGTATTGTGCCCCCTGATGGCACACAGCAATCTACAGGGAGCAGAGACATCACATGAAGGGCATAAGCTGCATTACCCAAAGGCAGGGTGCCTTCTGGTGCTCCCCTTGAGGCAGTGTGTCTCCATACCACTCCTTTAGCCTTTGTACAATTTGCACAATCCAGCCCTGAAAAAGCCGTTTTTACCAACATATTCAGGGCCCAGTCCTGCCACCCTTACTCCCATTTACAGGCCAGCACCAGATCTATCCACCATTGAAACCCTATTAGGAGGACAGAGTCAGGCCTTCAATAAACACAAAACTTTTTGTGGCTGTCATTCAGATTGCAAAAACTTTGTACACATCTAGGATCTCATTAGAATGGCTGTGGGCAGATGTCAGCATTTAGCCAGGAAGTTATAATGGAAGTTTTGATTACACTGGAACACTGAACATGGATATAGAACAGCACAAAGCGTAATAAAGAACTATGATATTTCAAATAGACACAACCCTTTTTAAACTCACAGCCCCTCTGATCAATAATTGTCATGCCGAGTAGAGCTCAGCACCGCAAGCCAGCCACCCCAGCTCCAGTAAGATCTGACTATATTTATTTAAGCTGATTAAGGAGGCTAATTGTTTTTATTTGTATTTGTTTGTAGTTTTCCTCAATGTGAAATTAAAATAAACTAGATTAAGAAATACATGCTTTGCTCCTTGTGCCTGAGGTAACAGACCCTCTAACCTCCAACTCTGCTGGCTGTGGGTTTGGGATTTTGGTTGGTAGAGGTAAGGGCAAATGTGAAATTGAGATCCAGATTTTGATTCTGAATTTCCCCAACTTTAGAGGTGTTTAGATCTCTGGTTTTGGTTCAGGCCTATCTCTGTTCCTAAGAGTAGTTGTATCAGTTAGGCACTTACATTTCTGATGAAAGAGCAGGGTGTCAATGAATTCCAAAGATTGTTGCGAGTGTGTTGTCCTGACAGTATTTACTTTTGATAAATATGGATCCACTGTAGATAATGGACAGTCTGCCTATGTCAATATAAATTTATGGGCAGCACATATTGTATACTTGTGAACTGTTTAAAAATTAAAAAAAAAAAATCTAAGAAACTGTTCTCATACAGCAGTCCAATGCCCCCATCAGTGTTTGCAACACCAGATAAGTCGGATGACTCCAAATTTGACCATGTATTTTAAAATCATGAGGTAGATGACTCAGTTTTTTGTGGCATGTATTTTAGTGAAGTGAAAATCCTGTCCCTCACCTGCCACCTAAAACTGTTAAGACACTGTTCACCAGTGGTATGTCAGAGCCAAACAGTAGGTATACAACATGCCATTCACTTCACTCATGTATGCCACATCCCACAAAATGCTCCATTACCACTCCCCCATATTACATTTTGACTTCATAAATTCCACTCCATTGTCTTTACTTGAAAATAGCATTTTTGAAAATGTGCAGAAAACAATACTCTTTTCTCAGAATTTTAAACTTTAACTACAAATTAATTTTCTACTTATGTTCACCTTAGGCTGAATTGTGAGGTTCTTACTCAGTTTATTATGACTCAGTCTTTCCTCAGGCTGAATCCCATGAAATTCTGTGGAATTTGTCAGAGTAAAGACTAAGTAAGGGACTCTAAGATCTGTCATATTTTGAGGTGGTTGTCATCCTCTGATATTTCTGAGTGATAGTCAAAAAAAATTATTCTATTTCCTTTAAATAGCATATCCAATATTACCATATACATATACATTATCACACATACATGTATTCCAACCTACCTGTAACCCTTTCACTGGCTTAGGGCCCAAAGGCCTTCAAGTAGTTTCAGAAATCCGCCTGATGCATTGAAATGCTAGATTTTGCATTTTGATCTCTGATTTAGCTGTAAGTGATGTATAAAGAATGATATAGAGCCAGATAAATCAGTGTTGACTACATATCTATGGAAGCTCAAGAGCACAAATTAAGCTGTTGGCATGCCATGTGCTAAAATATGTGACTCTACATTCTCCTATTTCCTACTGTGTCTTCACTACTAATTAGTGTTTTGTGTACATAATTCCATGTTCTTTGAAGAAAAACACACTTTTCTGAGACTGCCAGTGCCTACATAGAAGAACTGTGTATATGGGAATCTATGCCTGTTGGAGAAATTTTTGAGGGCCTGGGGAATCGCATCTAAAAGGACCAAATTGCAGTGTGGATCTGTTGGTAGCAAATGGTCAATAGGCTGTTAAAAGCAATTTTGTCTGGTTTCAGGTTAAGCCCATGTATTTAATTTAACATTGATATGAATCATGTGCCTACCCTTATGGAAGAGTCATATAGAATTTAATAGAAAATAATTTCTTTGGTTATTTTGAATCATTCTATATTTAAACAATATAGATAGAGCCCTACCAAATTCACAGCTATGAAAAATGCATCTCCCACTGTGAAAAATGGACTTTTATGTGCTTTAACCCAATACTACACAGATTTCATGGGGGAGACCAGCATTTCTGAAATTGGGGGTCCTGACCCAAAAGGGAGTTACAGGGGGGGTCACAAGGTTATTTTAGGGGGGGTGCAGTATTGCCACCCTTACTTCTGTGCTGCCTTCCAAGCTGAGCAGCCGGAGAGAGGTGGCTGGTGACTGGAGAGCTGTGGCTTTTGTCCGGGCACCCAGCTCTGAAAGCTGCTCCCCACCAACAGCAGCGCAGAAGTAAGAGTGACAATACCATACCATGTCATCCTTACTTCTGTGTTGCTGCTGGCAGAGGCTCTGCCTTCAGAGCTGGGCTCCCGGCCTGCAACTGCTGCTCGCCAGCTGCCCAGCTCTGAAGGCAGCACCACAGCCAGCAGCAGAAGTAAGAGTAGCAGTACTGCAACACCCCCCCCACACCCACACACACACACACAACTCCTTTTGGGGTCAGGACCCCTACAGTTACAACTCCGAGAAATTTCAGATTTAAATAGCTGAAATCATGAAATTTATTATTTTTAAAATCCTATAACTGTGAAATTAACCAAAATGGACGTGAATTTGGTAGGGCTGTATATATAGAACTATGCATCAGCTGTAGTAAGGTGCAAAAAAACATATGAAAGGATATTAAATTCTGTAGATTTTTTTAGAATAATTTCTGTAGAATTTAGATGAATTTATGTGAAACTTGTATTGGTTCAATCCCTATTAAAGTCTTCTTGACTTTTCCCTAAGGATAAATCCACACTTACTGTGTTGAAGGCACACAAATTCACTACACACTCACTGAAAGTGCATTGCACTGAAAATCTGCTTGGTGGAAAGCCATAGTTTCTAGATCAGATTTACCTATGCATTCTGAGAGAAAAGCAGCAGTTAACTCAGTATAATTGGTACTCCTGGGGAAATTCTGTGCTGCTGCACATGCACAGAATTCATGTCTCCTGCAGATTTTTTTTTCTCTGCAGAAAATACATTCTCCCAGAGAGGCGCTGCAGTTATACCTTTTGCCCACCAGGGGCTCTGTGGTGCCAGAACAGAGGGAAGCCACTCACCAAGGAATAGGGAGAGAGTAGAGTCTGCGTTCCTCACAGTGCCCTGCCTGCAGGGCCAGGTAAGGATTCACATATGGGTAGGAAAGACAGAGTGGGGCACATGGGGTTGCTGGGGGGAGGTGTCACAAACTGGGATTCAGACAGGCTAGTGGAGGGACTGATGGGGACATGGGTTGAATGGGAGTGGGGGTGCAGGGCAACGTGGGGATGGAGGTTGGGGAACATTTTGTTCAACCCAAATGAAATTTGTTTTGACTTTTCAGTTTGCCAAAAATTTCAAAATAATTGAATGACATTGAATTATTTTATTTATTTTATTTTATTAAATTGCCTGTGAACTGAAAAATGAGCTATTGGCACAGCCCTATTTATAGGTAACTTTTCAAAATCCATCAGTTGACTCCATCCACCTTGAAACACAGAAAACTTGATTCACTCCAATCATTGGCCTGCTTTTGAAAATGTAGATCTATTATATTTGGTCTTCTCAAAAGGAATGGCTGCAGCAGTTTGTAAAGGATAGGGAGAACAGGAATTGATCAGGATACGCAGGAAACATGTGAATGGATTTAAAGCAGCAGGCTGCAACTCCATTAACTTTAATGTGCAGAAAGGAGGGCTGAATCACCCCACCCCGCCAATCTGCCAGGCATTAATTAGGTCCAATGCAGGGTTAAAAGACCTCATATCATATAACCCAGGAATGAGAAGGGACCCTGGTAGCAAACTCCCATTACTGATCCATCCTATTACTGGACCCCGGTACCATCTCCCATGGGGGGGAATGAGGGTGCAGATGAGAGGCAGGTCAATCTGTGGAGATTTATGTATTTCTCTCTCACACACACACATACACACGCGTGCGCGTGTGCCGTCACTTGCTCGGGGTTTCCCCAGGAGCTGGCCCTGGAAGCCTGCTACCTGCACTGGACACCAGCCGCAAGTTGCAACAATATTTTTGATGTCTATTACCTCTCCTCCCCCACCTTTTCCGGCACTCTCTCTTACTCATATCCCCATTTATCAGTCATCCAGGATGCTGTGAAGAAAGCAAAAAAACCAAACAAACAAAAAATAAACTCACTGAGCAACTTGCCAATCTTTTTCCAAGGAAAAAAATTCCTTCCTGATCACAAAAGGTGATCTGGTCAGACTCACAGCAAGCCCAGAGACCTAACTCTGAGAACTACACCACCTGTAGGGCTGAGCAGCTTTCAGAATCAAGAATGACCTCTGGGTGGTAGCTGGGGATGGGGAGGCATGTTTGCTGGAGCCAATTGGCTCCCTCAGAGCCCCAGCCCCACCCCATACATAATCCCTACATGGGAGGGAGACTAGAAGAAAAGGAGGACCCAGGTGGCAGTGGGTTGCCTTCCTTCCTACCAGGATCCAATGGAATGGCCAACCCCCTACCAGTTCAATCAACACTCCACCTCTCTCCTCCCCCAGTCCCTGACCTGCTACGGCCAGAAGGGACATTCTACTATCAAGGCTGAAGTTAACTACCAAAGTGGCAATAAATCATAATTAATATTATCCAATATTTTCTAATAGAGCCTAGCAGAAGAATAGTTTTTATGAACATTTGTTAGATTATTAGAGAGACACAAATGTGACTTACTATAAATGATACCAAGGAAAAGCAAAGCTTTGAGTGGAGGAAATAAAGCTATTTTTATATGGTTAAATACAATGAAATCACTTAAAAGAAGGGGGAAAAAATAGAAAAAATGAGTAACAGTGTGTCTGTAGCAGTTACAAAAAGTTCATCAAATGCAGTAGCAGAAAAAGTTACATTTCTTTTCCTATGATCAGGGATTTAGACAAATCATACTGGACAGTATACTTTAAAATAATTGAATTCAACATCTAGGAAGTGTGGGACTGCACAATTAACATGATCTCCAACAATAGTGAATATGTTCTGACAACAGGGAGAAGATGTTTGTAGCAGCAGTGCAAAGAGTAAGGGAGTTAGATCACTTTTCATTTTTCAGAGTCACTGATACCTTAAATATGTGTGTTATTTGTCTCCTGGTGTTTAGTGACAAGGTGATGCAGGACACCAGTCAGGTTGTTTAGGTGGCTTTAACTGCATATTTCTGATGTTAGCTTTCTTAAGGCACTCAATCTGTTTAGCATATCAAAAAATAGGATAAGGGGTGTCTTGATCTCAGCCTCATTATTGTCAACCTCAAGAGATCAAAAATCAGGAGTTTGGCTCTGAAATTATGAGATTTTGAAAAAAGGGATCATATTGTGTTTTCAGATGTACCCTTTGAACTGCCTCCCTCCCATTCCCCAGTGTATGAGTGAGACAGCATTGCCCTTGCTCCCAAGTTTAGGGGGTAAGGTGATTTTGACCCTGCTGCAGGAGCTCTGTCTGCCACGTCTGGACGTCCCCTGTCCAGCAATTGTCTGCCCCCAACCTCCAAATCAATCCTGCCACCCCAGTTCCATATCAGTTCAGCCCCCCCCCATCCCCCATTAGTTCACCCTCCCACCCTCCTGCCTCACTTCTGCTCCTTTTGGGGTTCTTCACTCTCCCTCTCCCAGGACTGAGGGGAAGAAAGCTGTAACATGGTCCTCTCCCTCGCTTCCAGGTTGGGGAAGGAAATCCAGGAGCTCTTCACTGCTCCCCACCCCCACCCCTTCCCAGGCAGGTGTTCTGGTGGAGGGGGGCAGAGGTGCCTTCCCAGTGCTCACAGGAGGGGAAGGAGTGGAATTTCTTCAGTCTAGCAGACAAAGGTATAACAAGATCCTATGGCTGGAAGTTGAAGCTAAACAAATTCAGACTGGAAATAAGGTGCACATTTTTAGCAGTGAAGCATTGGAACATCTTTCCAAGGGTTGTGGTGGGTTCTCCTTCACTGGAAATCTTTTAATCCAGATTGGATGTTTATCTAAAATAAAATGCTCTAGGAAATATTTCAGGAAAGGTCTATGGCTTGTGGGCAGACTGGGTGATCACAGTGGTCCCTTCTGGCCTTAGTCTATGAATTTATCAAGAATGTAAGCCAAGCCCACTCAGTATAGTGCTTTGGCCTCTTCTGTGGTGGCTAGGCCATGGCAGTTGATGACCCTGCTACAGCCTTTGAGTCTGTGAGCCAGGACCTACAGAGGTAGATGTTTTAGCTCCAACAGTAGAGGCTCCTGCACCTTAGGTTCCATCTCCACTCTGACACCAACCAAGGGCACTGGCATTCCAAGAGGAACCTTCACTTTGGACTTCGAGATTCAAAGGTGTTTTTTGTAGAGTAGGATGTTGAGAAAACTACAATATTGAGTTATGGGTTTCTTCCTTTAAGTTACCGACAGATATCTATAACTTTATCTGTTACTTAATGGTATCCAATTGTATGAGGAAGTTTTATATACAATTTCTCTCTGCCATCTTACATCTCAGAGGGGGATGGGGTTGAATATCTTTTGTTGGATTACATATGTGCCAGTTTTGGTTATTCCATTTTTCCCTAACTTGTTGAGACTTGAGATTCCTACTATGAGATTTAGATTTTGACCTTTTGTCTTGTCCCAGTTAAATCATTTTAGGTTCCCCCATTCATTGTAGCAGGAAATCCCATTTATTATTGAAGAGGAAATCATGCTGCAATGTAACATTTTTATGCCTTCTATACTCAATGTTAAAAAATGAACCTTATCTTAGGGATGTAGAGGGGGGGGCAAGTAAAGTAATTGCAGACTTGGTAATAAACTGTAGGGCAGACTTGTTTTTACTTAGATAATGTACACAGGCTAAAGCTGTTCTTTTTACTGTGCCTTTATTACATTGCATTGGGCACAGATGGATAGGCTTTTAGTGGGCTCAGGAGCAACAGAGGCCCACCCATATATATCTAAACCTTTCTAAAGCAACTGGAATTCCCTTAGGAGCAGTACATTAAAGCTACAATGAAAATGGAGTTTTCTTTTACCTTGTGACCTTTCTGTTTTCCCTTCATGAGGAGTATACAGCAAAGATCCTCTCTCTGGTGCATAATATCAGTCAATAAAGTTAAAAGCACCAGATTGTATATGTACAGGGAGATAAATAATAAAGTAGCCAGATCTGGGTTTGCCTACAGCTACTAATAAAATGTCACCTACATATTAGTTCTGTATGCCTCTAACAGCATAGTTAAAAATGCATTAAAATCTGATGCTCTCTATGGGAATATGACTGAGCTTGCCAGATAGAGAAATATATTGTCTAAATAATACTTTTAGAGGATATTAGATGAGCATAAAAGATTACAGATGCAACTAAAGTGCATTTCCTTTCTACTAATGCAATTCATATGTTTTAGATTCATGTTTTTTTATATTTGGATTATTTTGTGGAGGACTTAGTAGATTTTAAAAACATCCTTATTTGTCTCTATTGATTTCAAAGATGCATTAATTCCTAACAGTTTGAAATATTTCACTGGAAACTTCACTTCACTGTGATTTTAAACCGTGACTGTCATCTTTCTGAAGCAAATTATTCATGTTTGTACTACATTAACGTTCTGACACACTTTTATTTATTGGAGCTGGGCAGATGCCTTAAAAATAAAATTTCCACACACATTTGCTTAAATTTTAAAGAAAATGAATTTGCTTTGGCCGGGTTTGCATTTCTTTTATGTCTGCTTTCTGAGAACTTGTTTCTAGTAAACAAGTCTAGTGGGAGTTTCAACAGGAACAGCTCTGTTTTCTATTTAGGTCAGGAGAGCTTTCAGATTGACATTTTGCTTCATTTTCTCTATAGCAATTATCAATTTTTATCAAAACGTATTTCTTCGTTATTTGCTGGAGCGATTCAGTGGCTATGCGATCAGGTTTTGTGTGGCTATGCTATCAGTGTTGTTGTAGCATGAGAAATACAACAAGCTATGCCTCTCACCAAAATGCATACGGATAGTAGTTCAGCAAATGGGTAACTAACAAGTAATATTACACCACTGCAGTCAGTATTTTCACCTAAAGGTCAGTTGCCAGTAAAACCAACTTACTTGCAATGAACAGGCGAATATTGTCCCATTTACAGTGCCACCTGGTACTTTCCCTCCCCATTGGCTCCCTGATAGACATTACTCCTTTGCCACCTTTTGTCCAAAGTCCCAACAGGAGGACCATCTAATCGTTTTACTGAGTTTGATCTACACATCAATAAGGCTACGTTTTAGTCGTGCGTATTTTTAGTAAAAGTCACAGGCAGTAAACAAAAATTCATGGCCCATGGGTGACCTGTCCATGACTTTTACTATATACCCCTGACTAAAACTTGGGGGGGGGATTAGCAGGGATG
This sequence comes from Gopherus flavomarginatus, assembly GCF_025201925.1. Taxonomy (NCBI): domain Eukaryota; kingdom Metazoa; phylum Chordata; order Testudines; family Testudinidae; genus Gopherus; species Gopherus flavomarginatus. Next base: position 116,151,884 of record NC_066618.1, read on the forward strand.
GCCAAGGAGGGGGGCACCGTGGGTGCTTGGGGGGGGCAGCCCGGGAGAGAGGTACCACGGGTGCTCGGGAGGGGCGTGTTGGGAGGGGTGCACCATGGGTGCTTGGAGGTGAGGGGAGGCAGAGCTGGAGCAGCTCCCTACCCTGCTCCTGAGCTCCCTGTGCTGTCTCTGCTCTGCCCCAAGCCCCCGTTCTGCAGCTCCCATTGGCTGGGAACCATGGCCAGTGGGAGCTGTGGGGGTGGTGCCTGCCAGCAGAGGCAGCCTGTGGATCTAGGAGCTGAGGGACAGGAGTTCCTGTCATCCTTTTGGGGAACCCCCCCATGGTAACCCCCTCCCTGCACCCAGCCTTGAGCCCCCCGCCCCCACCCAAACTCCTGCTCAGGCAGCCCCCAGGCCAGGCATAGCAGCCACTGCAGAAGTCACAGGAAGTCCAGCGTGTGACAAACACGGAGCCTTACACATAAGTGCAGCAACATGATAGATAAACCAGTGCTGCTTTGGGGAAGATTCAGCAGCAGTAAAGGCTCTTCTGATCTCAGACGAGCGTAAGTCAGAAGTAACTCTGCCGTAAAGCTGCTATGAGTGGGTTTAGAACCAGGCCCATTGCCTTTTGGTGTACTTCAATGTGGATTTTCCAAAGAGAGGAGCTAGGGGAGACAGTGGGAAAGGAAAATTAGAGGGGATTAGGGGGAGTCTCGATAGAGAAAATGGTTTGGGGTAAATAATTAGGGACAGCTTTTATTCAAAGTTTCTCATAGCACCCTTAGAGTTGCCAGGCATCCAGTTTTCAACCAGAACGTCTGAACGAAAAGGGACCGTGGTGGCTCTGGTCAACACCGCTGACTGGGCCGTCAAAAGTCTGGTTGGCAGTGCTGCAGGGCTAAGGCAGGCTAGTCCCTACCTGTCCTGGCACTGCGCTGCACCCCAGAAATAGCCAGTAGGTCCAGTTCCTAGGAGGGGGGCCACGGGGCTCCACATGCTGCCCCCGCCCTGAGCACCAGCTCTGCGCTCCCATTGGTTGGGAACGTGGCCAATGGGAGTTGGGAGGGCAGCGCGTAGAGCCTCCTGACCCTTCTACGCCCCGAGGATCCTGACCTGCTGGCCGCTTCCAGGGCATAGTGCGAAGCCAGGACAGGCATGGAGCCTGCCTTAGCCCTGCTGCGCCGTTGACCGGCAGCTATCGAACGTAAGCCTGAGCCCCAACCCCCCCAGAGCCCACACATATTTACCTACTCTTGTTACAACTAACACACAGGATTACCATAGCTGAAAGATTTAGAGAAAAATATTTTTCCCTTTGTGTTTATTTTGGCAAATGCACAACACTGTGTATCAGTTTCTCTGTTTTGCCCTTTATGATCATTAAGATAGACTCTCACAAACAATAGACTTTCGCACAACAACAGGGAAGAGAACAAAATTTTAAAAAAATAGGAAAATGTTGTAAAACCCAGTGATTCTGAGCAGGTGAAGTAGTTGAAATGATTTTTTCTTGAATTGGATTAGATTTCAAATGGTTAGCAGCCCATAACATGGCAGTTGTGAATTCTGAGTTGGGGCAGAATCAGGCCCTCCTTGTCTTATCCTGTTTGAGAAGCAAATAAACAGTAAAAATATAAAAGTGAGCAGGGAGCGAGCTGATGTGCCCCCTCCATCTTGCTAATGCATCTTCTGAATTGTTTCCTTTGACTTATGTCTCTCCAAAGAATCCTTGTTTTTAGCTGCATCTCTCAATCCATAGGAAAGAAAAGACTAATGAAAATATCTGCAGTGCTCTATAATCCTGTCCTAAAGTCCTAATCTAAACATTTTTTAATCAAGTGAAATAGAAATGATTTACAGGGGATTCAGCTATAGTCAAATTCTGCTTGTGGGGCAAAATCCTGCTCCATCTTCCATAGTCACAAAGAGTCTTACTGTGGCAGAAGCAGTGAGGTTATACTATAGGGGGCAGGATTTGCAGAGTTTATACAGGAGTCTGCACCCCCCTGCAGACCATGGAGCAGAGCTCTATAAATGCTCCAATTGCTCCGGTGCACTAAGAGGGGAGCTGGAGGGCAACTCTTTTATCTCACAGATCAGTAGACTAAACATGTCTCCATTTATTGTTATTCCAGTGTATATAATTTATTTGTTTATAGCATAACATCAGCTGTACAATGAAATAAAAGATGGAGATCTCCTGGGATAAAACCTGCTTCTTTCTCTGTTTTGAGAATGTTTAATATGCAAAGTGTAGGATCAGGTCTGACCTCCAAATATTTCTGCAGTCAATGAGCCAAATTCTTCCCTGGTGCCAACAGAATTAGAGTAGTGATGAATTTGGTCTGGTATGTTTTCTGTTGCAATCATATTGTCTCAGATGGCTAGAGAGGTAGAAACTCTAAAACTTCACAGATCTCGTTTGCAAAGGAAGTATGGCTGATAATCTATCTAATCTTCAGTACTTTGAAAAAAACAGACTTGTTCATGAACCCTCAGCAAGCAGAAAATTGTGTGCACTCACATGCTTTTTCACTGAGAACCATCTATTAGGATATATTTTAGATGGTTAGATAGTAGCTGCAGCAACAAACAAAACTGCCTTTGTAGCTCCTATCATGAGACTAGCTTTTGTGTCAACAGTCTTGAATAGAGCAACAGTTGCCTGTGACTATCTTTCTTTCTTTTGCAAGTCTTATCCATAAAAGGGACTGATTTAGCTATATACATTAAAATAAATCTCTTCTTTAAAATTGTGATGTTTTATTTGGGAATATGTAATAATAATGTAAGGACCATGTATTCATTTAAAACTCCCTCTTCTCAGCAGTTTGTACACACAAACACCCCCATAAAAACATCTTTAAAAAGGATGATGTGCCCCAAATACCATATTTTGGCAATTTAAAGTATTGCAACTCTGTGTTCTTAGTTGATGATAGTTTTAGACTTGTCACTGCTGATGTATTTTAGTGCACTCTCCCTGGTTACTATTTCACATAACAAGCCAGTTAAACTGGCTACTTTGATGTATTCTTTTACCCCCAGTCTCTGGCTTCTTGGAGCCAGATTCTGAGGATTGTGTTAAAATTTAACCTAGCGCTTACTCGGATATTAAAGCCAATGATTTTATGAAAAGCTGAGGTTCAGATGGCCCTGTCCTGTGGTAAACCTGGTGGGAGGGGGCTCATGAAGAGGAAATCTCCATAAAAATTCCTTGTGGAGTTTTTCCTTTGTTAGTCTGTTGGAGCAATGGGGTTTGCGCCTACTCTTGGCCCGCCCACAAGCAGGTCCCAGATCTGGAGGTATTTGGGAGCGGCAAAGGGTTTTGCCACACACCCCTCTAGCCATAGTCCTGGCTGGTCCTCATCTCTCTGGAGGGGGTGGGCAGAGGAAAATAACCAACATGGCCTGGAGTAAAAGGGGGGTGGCTCCTCCTTAGGTTCTGGCCCCTAATACCACCTAAACCTGGCTACCCACTTCCCAGAAACCCAGACTGCTATCTCCTCACTCTGCTTCCTCCACTTCTTCCACTTTCAGGCCTGTTCCAGAAAGAGAAGAGGAAGCTTGGTGAGAACATAAATGTGCCAACCCCCTCTTTAGAAAAATTCTCGTGGCACCCCTCCTTGGAAGGCTATCCAAGCAGAGGCTCTATGCCTCTTTGCCAACTCTGTGCTTCCTCCTTCCAGCAAACCACAACTTCATGACAGTCAGGCTCCCCACTGCCAGCAATTTCCATGGGCCACTGCTGCAGGGCAGTTTCTCATTGTGGAAGTAAGTGCTTTGTAATATAGGTAATGCAACTGCAAGTTGTGTCTGGATTAAAATCCATGAGGACTGTGCTTCATAGGCCCTACCCCACCTAATATAGGGCCACACAGTCTCTTCATCTTCTTACTCCTGTCCCCCACCCTCTCATGATCCTGACTCACTGGGTTCTGGGAAAGGGGAAATGGTATCACCTTCCACGTAGGACGGATCCATGGGAGAGATCCATATGTTGGAGGGTCTCCTTGCAGATGTTAGGGATGTCATCCTTTGGACGGTGCTCAGGATTGGCAGTGGACTTCCTAGTTTACCCAGGGAATGCTTCAGTGCTATGCGAGACTTCCAGTAGTGAAATGTTTAAAAGGTAATCTTCTATTTGAGTATTTTCTTCCTGTTCAAAACTGTCCGCCCCGTACAGCCCTTGCGCTTCTGATGCAAACCAAAAGAGGGACTTACAGCACAACAAGATATATCCTGTGGCAGCACTTCAGGAACCTGGATGGTGGCCAGTGCACCTGAAACAGCCTGGCAAAGCTGTGCATATTTACATCTGCCTTTGGGAAGGACTAATCAAATTAAGCAAATATGCTTTTAGTTGGTTGTTAAATAATGCTTCCTGGAAAGCATTGGTATATTTCCAGTATACCATAGTAGTATTTTAGCCACAGCTGTGTGATACAGTAAATAATTAAAATAATCACTGGCAAAGAAATAGGCAGAAGAAATTTAAGGGCAGACAAGTTGGATTTTGTATATGGATATTTATATTTGCCACAATTACCTATTTTATCTTTTGGTCTAATAATGATTGTGCAGCCCTTATGTGTGTGTAAATACCATACCATGAAAGTTTTGTAAGTGACAGGACTGTAGCACCCTCCTTAACTGAGCCTTTGGCATTTCCATTACAGATTAAATGTCTGTAATAGCCATGGATACAGTACAAAGGGGTTATATTCTTCTGGCAGTGCTCATGTTAACATTAATGAGAGTTGCCTGCTCAAATAGAAAATTTCCCCACAATGTGAACAGCAATTCTAATAAATAGAAAATGTTCTTGTTGCTTCTACATATCGCTATTGTAATTTGGGAGGGTTGCTAGAAGTATGTTTAACATTATTAGGTGTATGGTTGTTTGTACAATGTGTCGCTACACCACTGCAGCTGTTCTATTAGATTAATTGGAGACAGGTCTTAGATGCCATTAGTGCTCACTGCATGTTCTTTTGTAACTTTTATGGTGTTGTATCTGTCTGAGAGCCCCATTTATGCAATTTTTTCTGTACTCAACTCCTACATTCAAAAGGCTGCAGGGGTTAATGGGAACACTCTGAAATGGCTGGATCCTAACACCTCGTAAGCCCTAATCTGCAGATTCCCACAAAGCTCAGTACTCTCCTCCATATTATTCGGCATCTATCTGGAGACATTATGGAAAATTGGTGAGACAACACATGCTGAAGTATCAGCAAATTGCAGATGACGCTAGCTCATTGTGTCCTCTACATCAGACTTAAACAGCACCATCTCCCAGATTTCGTAATGCCTTAATCAGCACCTGGATGAGGAGCAGCTGGATGTAGTTGAGCCCATTCAAGTCCGAGATCATGCTGTTAGGAAGGGGAAAGCACTTTGAAGAAACTGCCTCTCCAAAAACAGTCCACCAATATCAAGGGCACCTACCAGGTTGTGACATCCATCCTTACTTAGCCTAGGGTTTCTTGAATCTGTCAGTGCTATTGGACTTCCAAATAGCTAGGATGGTGGAACAAAACCCACCCAATTCTGTCTGCAATACGCCAATAGATTTGTACATCATCCTGTTGGAGAGAGACTTGGCCGGGGTGATCATCACACTTGTGAGTTCCAGAATATTTCAACTGTTGTGCAAGAATGAAGCCACCTCCTGAAAAGGCTCAAGCTGGTTCAAAATGCAAACCATCTGCTTAGGACTATTCACTAAAATGTTCTCCGTAACATCTTGTCTACATTGTCCTTGAATATCTGCACTGTGGTTCCTCAACTACTTTCCTTGATCATCTATTTTATTGCTTAATTGGTGTTACTGAAAAAAACCTTTTTCAGATACTTAGCATAAACTTTTTCATCCTAGTTTTCCTTCTTTAGCTTCAGACAATTGCTTCTTGTCCTATCATCTTCTGAGACTAAATAATTCTCTTCTTCCATCTACATTGTTGCTTTGAAGGTCTTTATAGATGATGATCTTATTCCCTTCAATCCTCTTTTCTAGATTATATAGTTTTTGTTTCCTTAGTCTACCTTCATAATCAATGTCTTATCCATCAATCCCTGGATCATTGTAGTTGCCCTTCTATGTATGTATCTAATTATTTTATATCGTTCTCAAATGGCAGAGGCCAGAGCTGCATGTAATATTCCATTTGTGGTCACATTAGGGTTCTGTACAGTGGCTTTTCCAACAAAAGACTCAAACTGCAAGATTGTATTGAGTTTCCAATCTAATATCAAACCTACTTTCAGCCTCTTTGCTCCCTTTAGATAGCTACTGATTTGGGTTGATACAGTTCCTATCCTATCCTAAAGCACATATAGCTTTGCTTATGAGATGTAAATCTAATTTTGTGTTGTGAAGCATGCTGCCTACTTCACACATTTCTAGGCCACTTTCCACTCTTCTTCTGTCCTTTGTGCTTTCCAATTTCAGTTGAGAGCCAAAGTAGTAGAGTTAAAACGCTGAGAGCGAAAAGTCATTCTCATATCTGACCAGATGCAAAAGTACTGAGAGAGCCTGTTCTAATAACATTGCAAGCTTGATTGCTACACTAGACACTATACTATACCTACAGCATTTTAGGTTCTGAACCAGACTACACCAAACCTCCTAAACCTTTTCAGGTTTATCCCTCAGCTTTGCAAACCCTTCAATTTTGGGTTGAGTTTTAAAATATATATGAAAAAAAATCATATGGATCCCCTTTAGTCACTAAATAAAACCACAACTTTTCTCATTAAAACTATTACAGAAATAAAAACTAAACTATACAATTGTTGAATTTTTCTCTGTAATTTACATTTTTCACAGTGAATAATCTTCTCTACAAAATGTCTGCTGTTTGATCTAACATTTGCTGTAGTGGTGTTGCTCTTCCCTTGGACATTATTTTAGGCTGCTGTGGTTAAGGATATTTACTCTTAATTGGAATGAGGAAGAGAACCAGGAGGAATCCTTACTGAAAAGCCTCAGGGCCAGCTCCTGTTTTCATTGCAGGCAATGGCAAAATTCCAGATGACTTCAGTGGGGGCAGAACCAGGTCTTTATCGGGGAAATCTCTTTGTCTCTAAGAGTGTTGCTGACCTCTTGAATTGCCCTCACTTGGAGGGTTACTAGAATTTCAACTTTCTTACTGAGGAGTGTTTGTACAGCACTCAGCCCAGTGGGTACCAGGTCCATGACTAAGTACTACCTTAAAACTACTACTAATAAATTATTCCTTGCTTACCAAAATCCCCTAACCATCCAAACTAAATGCTCTGTTAAATAAAGACACATTAACATTGCTTGATGAGCTTAGATTTTGACAGATTGTTCCTTAATATTCCTGGCCAAATTTTAGCCTTGGCATAAAGGGGCACATTTCTTAGTAGCTTCCATCTGCATCTATGCCAGGGATGGATTTGGTTCATTATCCTCAGCTGAGACTATGTCAAGTGTTGCTTAATATACTTCTTTGTAGATGTTTGCATATAAAGATTTTGAATAATTTTTCATATTTCAGGTAAAACTTCTTATTTGTGTTGATTTGTCTCTAAAATGTGCTACTTCTTGCCATGTTTGGGGTGCCTGCCAATTACAGGCTGTCATGGTATAATCCCCCACTCTGAACCTTAGCGTCCAAAAGATGGGGTACCAGTATGAATTCCTCTAAGCTCAATCACCAGCTTAGAACCTGTAGCGCTGCCACCAACCAGGAATTCCAGTGCCTGGTACACTCTGGTCCCCCCAAAACCTTGTCCGGGGACCCCGCAAGACCCAGACCCTCTGGATCTTAACACAAGGAAAGCAAACCCTTTCCCCCACCATTACCTCTCCCAGGCTTCCCCTCCCCGGGTTACCCTGGAAGATCACTGTGTGATTCACACTCCTTGAATCCTGAAACAGAGAGGAAAATGCACCTTCCCCCCCTCCTTCTCTCTTCCCCTCCCAGATTCTTCCTGAGAGAAAGTAATCCTGGCACAGAGAGAAATCAGCCTCTCTCTCCCTCTTCCCTCTTTCTCCTCACCAATTCCCTGGTGAATCCAGACCCAGTCCCCTGGGATCTCACCGGAATAAAAAAACAATCAGGTTCTTAAACAAGAAAAGCTTTTAATTAAAGAAGGAAAAACAGTAAAAAGTATTTTTGTAAATTTAAAATGGAATAGGTACAGGGTCTTTCAGCTATAGACACTGGGAACACCCTCCCAGCCTAAGTATTCAAGTACAAATTAAAATCTTTTCAGCAAAATACCAATTTGAACTCCTTTCAGCCAAATACACATTTGCAAATAAGGAAAACAAACATAAGCCTAACTCACCTTATCTACCTAGTACTCACTAGTCTGAACTTATAAGAGCCTGTATCGGAGAGATTGGACAGAAACCTGGTTGCACGTCTGCTCCCTCTGAGCCCCCAGAGTGAACAACAACCAAAATTAACAGCACAGCACAAAAACTTCCCTCCCTCAAGATTTGAAAGTATCCTGTCCTCTGATTGGTCCTCTGGTCAGGTGACAGCCAGGCTCCCTGTTCTTGTTAACCCTTTACAGGCAAAGAGATATGAAGCACTTCTGTTCTATTAATTTTTCTTATCTGTTTATGACACAGGCATTTCCATTCTGAATATATAGTTATGTTAGTTATAGAGGCCCATTTTAAGTGTTCTAGGTGGCCTCAGATTAGTGACAAAATGAATGCTGTCAGGTGGTACTATTATTCACCAAGCCTGTTCTCATTAAAGTCAGTGGCAGAACTGCCACTCAGATCAATGAGAGCAGCATTGGGCCCTAAGGATGAAATGCCCGGCCACTGGTCCACACAAAGTCCAAGTAAGTGGGCTTCAGACAGGGCCAGTGCAACCTATTAGGTGACCTAGGGGGTCGCCTAGGGTGCTAGGATTTGAGGGGCGGCATTTTCTTCGGCAGCAACCGCGGTGACTCAGACTCTAGGACTGGAAGAGACCTCGAGAGGTCATCAAGTCCAGTCCTCTGCCCTCATGGCAGGACCAAATACTGTCTATACCATCCCTGATAGACATTTATCTAACCTACTCTTAAAGATCTCCAGAGATGGAGATTCCACAACCTCCTTAGGCAATTTATTCCAGTGTTTAACTACCCTGACAGTTAGGAACTTTTTCCTAATGTCCAATCTAAATCTCCTTTGCTGCAGTTTAAGCCCATTGCTTCTTGTTCTGTCATTAGAGGCTAAGGTGAACAAGTTTTCTCCCTCCTCCTGATGACACCCTTTTAGATACCTGAAAACTCCTATCGTGTCCCCTCTCAGTCTTCTCTTTTCCAAACAAAATAAACCCAATTCTTTCAGCCTTCCTTCATAGGTCATGTTCTCAAGACCTTTAATCATTCTTGTTGCTCTTCTCTGGACCCTCTCAAATTTCTCCACATCTTTCTTGAAATGCGGTGCCCAGAACTGGACACAGTACTCCAGTTGAGGCCTAACCAATGCAGAGTGGAGTGGAAGAATGACTTCTCGTGTCTTGTTTACAACACACCTGTTAATGCATCCCAAAATCACATTTGCTTTTTTTGCAACAGTATCACACTGTTGACTCATGTTTAGCTTGTGGTCCACTATGATCCCTAGATCTCTTTCTGCCATACTCCTTCCTAGACAGTCTCTTCCCATTCTGTATATGTGAAACTGATTGTTCCTTCCTAAGTGGAGCACTTTGCATTTGTCTTTATTGAACTTCATCCCATTTACCTCAGACCATTTCTCCAATTTGTCCAGATCATTTTGAATTTTGACCCTGTCCTCCAAAGCAGTTGCAATCCCTCCCAGTTTGGTATCATCTGCAAACTTAATAAGTGTACTTTCTATGCCAACATCTAAGTCATTGATGAAGATATTGAACAGAGCCGGTCCCAAAACAAACCCTTGCGGAACCCCACTCGTTATACCTTTCCAGCAGGATTGGGAGCCATTAATACCTACTCTCTGAGTATGGTTATCCAGCCAGTTATGCACCCACCTTATAGTAGCCCCATCTAAATTGTATTTGCCTAGTTTATTGATGAGGATATCATGTGAGACCGTATCAAATGCCTTACTAAAGTCTAGGTATACCACATCCACCGCTTCTCCCTTATCCACAAGACTCGTTATCCTATCAAAGAAAGCTATCAGGTTGGTTTGACACAATTTGTTCTTTACAAATCCGTGCTGGCTATTCCCTATCACCTTACCACCTTCCAAGTGTTTGCAGATAATTTCTTTAATTACCTGCTCCATTATCTTCCCTGGCCCAGAAGTTAAACTAACTGGTCTGTAGTTTCCTGGGTTGATTTTATTTCCCTTTTTATAGATGGGCACTATATTTGCCCTTTTCCAGTCTTCTGGAATCTCTCTCATCTCCCATGACTTTCCAAAGATAACAGCTAGAGGCTCAGATACCTCCTCTATTAACTCCTTGAGTATTCTAGGATGCATTTCATCAGGCCCTGGTGACTTGCAGGCATCTAACTTTTCTAAATGATTTTTAACTTGCTCTTTTTTTATTTTATCTTCTAAACCTACCCCCTTCCCATAAACATTCACTATGTTAGACATTCTTTCAGACTTCTCAGTGAAGACCGAAACAAAGAAGTCATTAAGCATCTCTGCCATTTCCAAGTTTCCTGTTACTGTTTCTCCCTCCTCACTGAGCAGTGGGCTTACCCTGTCCTTGGTCTTCCTCATGCTTCTAATGTATTGATAAAAAGTCTTCTTGTTTCCCTTTATTCCCATAGCTAGTTTGAGCTAATTTTGTGACTTTGCCTTTCTAATCTTGCCCCTGCATTCCTGTGTTATTTGCCGTTATTCATCCTTTGTAATCTGACCTAGTTTCCATTTTTTATATGACTCCTTTTTATTTTGTAGGTCATGTTATATCTCGTGGTTAAGCCAAGGTGGTCTTTTGCCACATTTTCTATCTTTCCTACCCATCGGAATAGCTTGCTTTTTGGCCCTTAATAGTGTCCCTTTGAAAAACTGCCAACTCTCCTCAGTTGTTTTTCCCCTCAGTCTTGATTCCCATGGTACCTTACCTATCAGCTGTCTGAGCTTACCAAAATCTGCCTTCCTGAAATCCATTGTCTCTATTTTGCTGTACTCCCTTCTACCCTTCCTTAGAATTGCAAACTCTATGATTTCATGATCTCTTTCACCCAAGTTTACTTCTACTTTCAAATTCTCAATGAGTTCCTCCCTATTTGTTAAAATCAAGTCTAGAACAGCTTCCCCCCTAGTAGCTTTTTCAACCTTCTGAAATAAAAGTTGTCTGCAATGCAGTCCAGGAACTTATTGGATAGTCTGTGCCCCGCGGTGTTATTTTCCCAACATATATCTGGATAGTTGAAGTCCCCCATCACTACCAAATCTTGGGCTTTGGATGATTTTGTTAGTTGTTTAAAAAAAGCCTCATCCACCTCTTCCACCTGGTTAGATGGCGTATGGTAGACTCCTAGCACAACATCAACCTAGTTTTTTACCCCTTTTATCCTAAACCAGAGACTCTCAACACTTCTGTCTCCTATGTCCATCTCCACCTCAGTCCACCGGATCTTTGGCCACCCCAGTTGCCGCCAGCATTTAGGCAGAGGGAACTGGGGCAGGGTGGCACGGGGTGGGCTGCCTGCAGCAAGTAAGGGGGGGGGGGCGGCATGCAGGTGAACTCCCTGCCCCAGCTCACCCCTGCTCTGCCTCAGCTTAGGTGCCGCAAGCCTGGTAGGCGGGAGAAGTGAAGCAGCAATGGCATGCTCGGGCTGGAGGCGGAGCAGGGGTGCGCTGGGGTGAGGGGGGCGCCGGGGAGCTGCCGTGGGGGGAGGCGCATCAGGGCGGGGGTGCCTCAGGGCGGGGCAGGGCGCAAGGTGGAAGTTTTGCCTAGGGTGCAAAACATCCTTGCACCGGCCCTGGCTTCAGAGCATAACTAGGCAGGAATGAATACCTCCTCCCAGTGATGCAAAGAGAGGCAGTCAATTTCTCTGTAATCATTCAAAGCCACTCTTCCAACCTCTGGGCTCAAACAGCAGCTCCCAGCCATTGGATCTGTGTAGGCATGGCTTTGGTTGCCCATTTCATGGCAAACCTCTAGTTTCTCCCCAGTGCCAGTATCTTTGGAGCTGTCATGCAATTCAGTTCAGCATTGGCCAGGGGCGGTTCCAGGCACCAGCGCAGCAAGCGTGTGCCTGGGGCGGTAAGCCGTGAGGAGCGGCCTGATGGTCGTTGTGAGGGCGGCAGTCAGGTTGCCTTTGACAGTTTGCCTGCGGGAGGTCCGCGGGTCCCGCAGTAATTCGGCGCCTGGGACACTGAAGGCATGGCACTGGCGGACCTCTCGCAGGCATGCTGCTGAATCCACATGGCCAGCGGACGACCTGCTGGCGAGCCGCCAAAGGCAGCCTGACTGCCGCCCTCACAGCGACCGTCAGGCTGCTCCCCACGGCTTGCCGCCCCAGGAAGCCACCTGACTTCCGTGCTTGGAGCGGCAAAAACCATAGAGCCACCCTTGCATTGGCAGGGGATAGAGAAACCCCAGAATGGTCGCTCTACCATCACCTCCCCCATTCCCCAAGGGGGCACGCTGTGTGGTGTCAGCAGCACTGCCCAAGAGTGAGTTTCATCCTATAAGCATTGTTGTTGTTGTTTTAACTTAAAGTACCGTGAGAACAGTAGCCTGGCCCAGGAGGATTGCAGTGCGGGGTGTAAAAAGTAACAGAAAAATGTGCAATAGGAGACAAAAAAAATATGTATGGGTAGAGGATTCTTGAAGCTGAAATAATCCAACTGGTTCCTAATCAAAAGCTTTAGTTTCATTTTTTTGTTTTGTTTGTGTTTCTGAAACAAAAGGTGCTATCATGTTACTCAATTCCTTTCTGAATGTCCGAGAGCGTTGTTCCAATCCAGTAGAATTATTTGGCATCGGGTGAAGAAGCCAGGGAATGAGGATAAAGCTAAGTGGGCTTTGCAGCACAAGTATGTGTCCTTACTATATTTATAGGCTCTTACAGCACTGTTGATAGGAAAGTCAGAGGCAGGCATCATGTAGCCATACTACTTTTGGTCACATTGTCAGCAAGAGAGAATAGCTGTGCATTTTTTTTCTTAACTTCTTATCTGAGCAGCCCAGGGGGATTAGTGTCAGCTGGCCTGCAATGGTATCTGGTGAGCGTAGACAGTTTGCTACATGCGCTGGGCTGAGTACAGAGTGTTTGTGTTTCTTTGGGGATGAACAGAAAGAGCTGTTTAATAGTTTCAGCTTCTCAAGGTTTTGAGTGTGGATATAACTACCACTGAGCAGCTCTCTAACATATGGAGGAAAGTGCCCCTCTGCAAGTATAACACCTCTTCAAGTACTGCACAATGTTCTCCCTTCGCTTGCTTTGTAATGAATATATCTTTCCAGACAGAGAAAAGCTCAGCAAGGTTAAGTGGAAAAATTAATTCTCTTTTATTAAACAGTTTGTCGCTGCCTGAAGGAATGTAAGTTTTCAGATCAGCCATTAAAAGAATCAAGGATAAGATAATGACACTCCAGTGGAAGTAAAGCCTCTTTCTTCTAGGGCTCATCCCTCTGTTTCTCTCTACTTGTTGGACCCTGTTAACCCTGCATCTATGGAATACGGTCAGTTGCCCTCCGTTTCATGCTTCCCCGTAAGACACAGTCCCCCATGCTGCCATCTGGTGGTTGCAGAACCTGTCCATAGCACAAGAACAAAGAACAGTTATCTTATCACTACCTACAGAATCTTCTTAATAATATCATTCGCTTAAGATGTCATTGTCAACATACGTCCCGGCCTTTGGGTTGAATTCAGAGTGTTTGTGACAGAAATACTGAAGGCAGCCTTTACTTACCATATGCTTTGAGAGTTTGTGCACCTAATACTGCTGAGACTTTAATAGCGTACATGGGTTACATTAGTGTTAATTGTAGTGGAGACTGCACTGGAACCGTTGCAGAATGAAATGTTCATGAACTAGGTACCGGTACTATTTATCACAAAAAAGGGCATCCATTGTACACAGTTCCACAGTGCAAAAACCTGGTAAAAGTGTACAGTGAAAAGAGTCGTCAGAGTCAGACATAACACTTCATTACACAACAAATTAAGCTGGGAAGAAAGAGGGTCTTGTGGTGAAGGCACAGAAGTGAGATTGAAAAAATCTGGGTTTACATCCTGGCTCTGCTGCAGGCTTCCTGAGTTGGTTGCCTAACTGCCTTTTGTGCCTTTGAAAATCCCCTTCCCCTTAATCTCCCTGTTCCTCAGATCCCCACCTGTAAAGTAGTGAAATACTTTTTCTCACACTCTTTTTCTGTCAGGTCTGTTTAGATTGGAGTGCTCAGAGGGCCAAAGAACTGTCTCAATATATTTTATTGGACTTCATAGAACAAAATTTTACTGACGGTATGAGCAACCATCACTACATCCACTACTGAAATGCATCCACTTCTGTAGATCAGTGTAGCAGTTGTTTAACAACACATGGTAACACAACACAACATTTTAAGGCTAGTGAAGAACATCACCTGATATTGTCCAGTGTTGGTAGACAGAATGTAATTGTATGAGTACATTAGGCTAGATCATTTAGGTTAAATCAAAACTTTCATTCTTATGCACCTTGGTGAACCATTGACAATGACTGGAAAACACTTTCTAGTATGACTTAAGTTATAATGCTGCATGCTAGGCCTATGTCTTTGAAATTCATTTCCAAATTTCAGCAATTAGTGCCGGACTCAAGCAACTTTCAGGACAATTTGTAACAGGCATTCCTCTCGTTTAGCATTTGATTGAACGTATTTTATTTTATTACTGTCAGTTTTAATTTTCTGTAATTAAGGAACCTAGTTACCATTATGATAGGGACTACAGAAATTAACAAAATAAACTTTCATTACTACAGTAGAATAAAACTAAAGTTTTATGTTTCATCCAAAAGATTACTTCTGCAGTGGCCTAGCACTCTCTTAACACCAAACTCACCTTGGGCCATTGGTTCACTACAGACTCAGAGGGAAGACTGCCACATCCTGAATCGCCAACACAACTTCTTGCAGTTCTCCCAGAGCATGTACATTAATATTTGTCCTATTCATTTAGATTATTGTGTGAGCCATGCCGGCTTGGTGTGGCACTCTGTCCTCCTCTAGTGGCATCTAGCCCACCTAGGACTAGGTGCCACTAGATGAGTCTGCTACAGCCTCAGCTGAGAGCAATGTGGCTTTTAGCTCATGCAGTAGACAGGCTCATGCATTTAGCTCGAGCGGTCCCAGATTCAGTCCTGTGGACCAACATCCAGGGGCTGTTGGCATTATAATTACAAATTATTAGTCATTCAGATTGTACATGAGACATGTTGTTTGAGATATTATTTAAGATCCATTTATTTGCAAAAGTAATGAACCCCCATTTATACAGCAAATTCTTGCTTCTCAATTCCTATTCAACAACATGTAACTAAATTTAAAGGAGATGAAAATTTCTGGTGATGTCTGATGCTTATTTGTACATCACATACTGGACTTCAGTAAGGTTTTTGATAGTCTCACGTGACCTTCTCATAAACAAACTAGGGAAATATAGCTTTGATAGAGGTAATATTAGGTAAGTGCATAACTGATTGGAAAACTGTTCCCAGACAGTAGTTATCAGTAGTTCACAGTCAAGCTGGAAGGACATATCAAGTGGGATTGGTCCTGCGTCCGATTCTATTCAATATCTTCATAATTATTTAGATAATGGCATAGAAAGTACACTTATAAAGTTTGTGGATGATACCAAGCTGGGAGGGATTACAAGTGCTTTGGAGGATCAGATAAAAAATCAAAATGATCTGGACAAGCTGGAGAAATTATCTGAAGTGAACAGTATGAAATTCAATAAGGACAAATGCAAAGTACTCAGGCAGGACCATTCAATTGCGCACATTCAAAATGGGACATGACTGACTAGGAAGGAGTACTGCAGAAAGGGATCTGGGAGTCAGAGTGGATCACAAGCTAAATATGAGTCAGTAGTGTAGCACTATTGCAAAAAAACCAAACATCATTCTGGGATTTCACAGGAGTGTTGTAAGCAAGACATGAGAAATAATTCTTCTACTCTACTCCATGCTGATAAAGGCCTCAGCTTGAGTATTTTGTCCAGTTCTGGGTGCCACATTTCAGGAAAGATGTGATCAATTGAACAAAAATGACTAAGGGTCTAGAAAACATGACCTATGAGGAAAGATTGAAAAAATTGGGTTTGTTTAGTCTGCAGAAGAGAAGACTGAGGGGGGACATAATAACAGTTTACAAGTACATAAAACATTGTTACAAGTAGCAGGGTGAAAAATTGTTCTTGTTAACCTGTGATGATAGGACAAGAGGCAATAGGCTTAAATTTGTATCAAGAAAGATTTAGTTTGGACAGTAGGAAAAACTTCCTGTCAGGTTAGTTAAGCACTGAAACAAATTGGCTAAAGAGGTTGTGGAGTCTCCATCATTGGAGGATTTTAAGAACAATTTAAACAAACACCTGTCAGGAATGCTCTAGTTATTATGTAGTCTTGCTTTGAGTGCATGGGACTGGACTAGATGACCTGTTGAGGTCCTTTCGAGTCCTATACTTCTATGGTTCTCTCTGAAATATTAATATTCATTAACTTTGATTTATTGCCAGTACTCATTCAGTCGTGTCTCTTCACCCTGAATGTTAATCACTTATTCAGAGACAGCAACCAGAGGAAAAGAAAAAAATACTTTAAATTGTGGGTGATAATATTAGATAGTAGTACATTATACATTTCCATCTATTATTATGTATGGGCTGTCTAGAGAGATGTATTTATTGATATTCTGCTTCTTTTTGATCTTATATTGATCTCACCAAAGAACCTAAGTCCTTAGCCACATTTTCACTAAGAAATTGTCCTGTGCTGACAATGGTCATCAAGACAGGATTCCACTAAAGTGGTACTGAAAACAGTTTGTCAGCTAATAGAAACAGGACATGTCATTCCAACACCATTAGGGAAAGGGTGTTTGAGACTAGGGTTTGCTTGTGTCTGTGTCCTGCAACGCACAGATTTGTTACACTGTGGGGTTCCCTAGCGATATTACCAAATGTCTATCATGCTTTTCTTTAAGAATATGAAAAATGTGGTTTTCCATCAACACTACCCATTAGACAGTGAAGGGGGATCTACTAATAACAAAGGGTCATCATGCTAGGCTAGACTGGTCAGTGAATGATAATCTGTTCCTTTTCCGTCTCTGTAAAACAGCAGTATTTGCTGTGATGCCACTGAAGTCAGAGTCCACATCAGCAGTGCAACTGAATTTTGGTGTCTAAAGTTGCAGATTGAATGAAAAAATTGCAACCATGGAGGAGAAAAAAATATGACATTGGAAAAAAAACAGTTTAATTCAATATTTCATTTAAAGGTCCTTTCATACAAAAAAACTGTATAAATATTCAAAGTTATGCATACTTATGTATACTTATATAAACCTATGCCTGACCAAAAAACACACTGAAAGAAGTACCATGAAGTACCATAGGACCCAGATGATCAGTACTGAAGAGTAGAAAGATGCTTTTGTTTCCAAACTAATACGTGAAGGTTTTAGTCTTCACAAGACTCTTCATACTTACCAAGCATCATTAGCATAGCTATTGTGTGTGAGATAGACCGTCACTATTGAACAAACGCATCAAATATCCCCCAAAGCAAGCTAACTGGGAAATATGAAAATATACAGTACGTGGGTGTCAGTACAGACACACATGCTTCATAAGGTAGGCCTAGTGGAACTGTTAAGAAAGGAAAACACTTTTTGTCAATTCAATTTATATGAAATTTAGAAATAATGTAGATGTGTGGTGTGCTGCCTAGCAAGGCATGCGTGAGTGAAAAGGACACAAAAGCCCAATTTAGGAAACCATCCCTCTCCAGAATAGCACTTATGCATTTGCTTAAGCCCCATTTAAGGTAAGGGAATTTAAACACATATGTAAAGTTAATCATGTGCTTAAATGCTTTCCTGATTCAGGACCAAAGGTGTTTCCTTCCTGCCCTGCACAGGAGCCAGGCACAATCTAAATTCTTACACTCCCAGTACACAGGGACAAAGGCCCAGTTTTTTTAAGGCATTTAGGCATTCCTCTGCTCAGCATTGCAAGGCCTAAGTGACTTGGACAGCTAAGGGCTTGGCTACACTTGCAAGTTACAGCGCATTAAAGGAGCCCCAGGCGCACTAGCTTACTACCTGTCCACACTGGCAAGGCACGTTGAGTGCTCTGACTCCATGGCTAGAGTGCTCCTGGTACTCCACCTCGGCGAGTAGAATAATGTTTGATGCGCCCCTGCTGGAGCGCCCCAGTGTCAGTGTGAACAACGTGTTGCATTACTGCGCTCTGATCAGCCTCTGGAAACATCCCATAATCCCCTTAAGTCAAGTGACCATTCTTGTCATTGTTTTAGATACGCCTAGGGCCAGTTCCAGGCACCAGTGAAGGAAGCAGGTGCTTGGGGGGGCCAATGGAAATGGGCGGCACGTCCAGGTCTTCGGCGGCAATTCGGCAGCAGGTCCCCTAGTCCCTCTCGGAGGCAAGGACCCGCTGCTGAATTGCCACCGAAGAATGAAGCAGCGCAGTAGAACTGCCACTGATCATGGCTTCATCTCCACCCCCCTGCTGCTTCACTGCTTGGGGCAGCAAAAAAGCTGTAGCTGGCCCTGGATATGCCCTTTGAAAGCTCCTTTTAACGGCAGCATGCTTATCTGCTCCGAGACAAAGCAACCATTACTGTGGAATGCTGTGTGTGAGAGAGAGAGATGGGCAAGGGAAGGTCTGTTGCTGTCCGAACTTACAAGACAGCATGCTGACGTGCTCTCAGCCCTCCAAAATCCCACTCTCTCTCCCCCACATACGCACAACACACTCCCTGTCGCACTCCACCCCACCCCACCCCCATTTGAAAAGCACGTTGCAGCCACTTGCATGCTGGGATAGCTACCGCAATGCAGTGCTCTCTGTGGCCATTGCAAGAGCTGCTAATGTAGCCACGCCAGTGCACTGGCAGCTGTCAGTGTGGACAGACTACAGCGCTTTCCCTAGTGCGCTCTACGAAGGCTGGTTTAACTCAAAGCGCTCTACATCTGCAAGTGTAGCCATTTTCAAAAGTAACTCGGGTACTTAGGATTTGCCTACATGGGGATGCCATTGCAAAATAAGCTAAGGTATGAATTTAAAGTGCAATAGCTATTCTGCACTAGCTCCCTGTGCGGATGGTCTTATTCCATATTAAAAGTGCCTTTGTTTGAATTAACTTAATCCATTTCCAAAGTAAATTAAGCTAAACAGCACAAAGGGATTCTCTAACTGAACAAATAGGCTATGGCAAGCTGGGGGGACTCTACAAGGTACTAGCCTTCTGCAGTCTGACAGTCCGCTTGCACTTTGCTGACACGCATTAATAGTTGGTTAATGCACTTTGAGCTAGTCCCATTTCAAAGACTAGAGCAAAGTGCTTAACGCACAGCAGCAGGGTGCACACAAACAGCTAGGCCTGTTCTCCCCTACCAAGTTAGGTCACCGTAACCTGCCTTGTGTCAACCTAGTTGTGGAAGTGACTACCTTTAAATTGGTCTCCCACCAATATAAGTGCCCTGTTACTGCGATGCAGTAACAGCATCTCCCTGAGTGGCGTTGAGCCATGAGTGATGGACTGACATAGACGCAGCCTGAGTGTAGACACTGCATTACGTATGTCGACCCTAATAGTACTTCAGCAGTTGTCCCCCAATGCCCCACACTGACTACTCTGGTCACAGTTGTGAACTCCACTGACCAGGGGTCACGGAAACTGGACGACCTCTTTCTCATTTAAAGCCCCACAAATTTTTGAAATGCCTTTTCCTGATTGTCCAGCTTGGCGAGCACACCCAGCAGCTCTCCATTGTTATGTGTAGCTGTCCAGCTGCCCATGCTGGCTACATATGCCAGATACACTGTGGCTTGAAATAGACAGGAGATACTGGATCTCCTGTGGGGAAAAGAGACTAGAAGCACAGCTATGGACCAGCCAGAGAAATGTTGAAATCGACGAGCAGATTGCACAGAGGGTGCAGGAGAAGGGATATGACAGGGACCAGCAGCAGTGTCGCATGAAAGTGAAGGAAGTGCATCAGGCATATCAGAAGGCCAGGGAGGCCAACAGTCAATCTGGTGCCGAATTACAGACCTGCCACTTTTACAAAGAGCTGCACACCATACTTCCAGAGACACCACCTCCACCCACACACCACTGTGGCTACCTCCAAGGAGCCCAAGTCATAGACTCTGGCATGAACAGCGAGGAGAAAGAGGAGGAGGATGGGGGACGTGCAACCAGGGAGTGCAGCTAAGCCACAAGCCAGAACCTGTTTGAGACTCCACCACAGTCCAGTCAGTCCTGGCAGTCGAGCATGGATCAGCCCAATGCAGGGGAAGGAACTTCAGGTAAGTGTGTAATTGTATTTCTCATTACATCAATGTACTGATGGTGCCCCCAATTTAACAGGACACAACTATTGACTTTTCATTAATTTACTCATACTAGAAGAGGTAGCATTGCAACAGAGAGGTAGCATTGTTATCTGCTTTACGTTCCCCCTGTAGAGTTTTTGTAGTCATATCAGTCCCAGGATATTAGAGAGACAAGTTGGGTGAGGTAATGTCTTTTGTTGGACAGAAGTTGGTCTAATAAAAGATATTACCTCACCCACCTTGTCTGTCTAATTCTACTGTAGAATTAGGCAATGGGGGCCATGAGGAACAGTTTGTTTATGTATACAGAGATGTCACTTGAGTCCCCCTAAGAGATCTCAAAGAAACTTCCATGGAGCTACTCTGTGGTCCTTTCCCAAAGATGTCCAGGGGTGGTAGCCTTATTTCTTCCTCTGAGGTAGGACACTGTCCCATGCCAGTTAGCGATAACTTCAGCAGGCACCAGTGTAGTAAACAGGCTAGCAGCATACGGGCCCAGGCAGCTTCAGGATGCCAACAGCAGCTGCACTCTCTGTATCTTTGTTACCCTCAATAGTGAGATCAGCAAAATTATCACTGCCTATGGAAAACGGTGCCAGTATTCAGGGCCACTACCCTTTGCTCATAGTCTCATGCAACCGAACAATTCCCTCCTCATTTCCCTCACCCCTGACGGGCCACACTCACCGTGGCTTGTGCTGTGAATGGTGCCGTGTGCAAGCACTCTCAAGCAGAAGTGTCAATAGGCAGGTCTTGTTTAAAACTTTAGGGGAGCAAAGGAAGAGAATTCAGAATTGTAAATTTTGCTTTCCATTGTGTCTATATTGACAATGGTACCGGTGTGTGTTTTAGCTGTAGCTGCTTCCATTGCCCCTGCATGCATGTGGAATGCCTGAGCCAGATAAGAAGGAGAAAAAAGAGGAATCAGGATGACATGTTCAACGAGATCTCGCAAGCCAGTTCTGCATCAGACCGTGAGCAAAGGGCCTAGAAGGGTGGACATTGCAGACATCCTGGAGAAGGATAGGAGAAAGGCCCAGGAATCCCAGCAGAAAGAGGACAGAGAGGTGTACCTGGACATAATGCAAGTTTTCCAGCAGCAAACACGGATGCTGAAGACTCTTGTACACCTACAGGTTCAACAATCATTGGCTTTCCTCCCTTTGCAGTCAGTGGGGAACTCCATTACAACACCTCCCAACACGCACCTCAACATTCCAGGTGGCATCAGAGGCCACATCGCTGCACCTCCTACTCCATGCCAGGGTACATTAACGACAACCACAGCTTCACATACACAGATCTGTGAAAGCCTGGGTTGCTGCATGTGCAGGTAAAATGGACATGAATGTTCTTTCCTCTTGTTAAGTTCTGTTCCATTAATTTATTGATTTTTTTAATGTATTTGCTTTTAAATTGCACAGATTTTTCTTTGCACTGGTTTTGTTACTGAATAAAATTCTATTATTGGGAAAATAATTCATCATTATTAGTTGACAGCATATGCTGCAGAAAGCCTCACAGTTCGTAAAGCACCCATTTACTTATTATCAGGCCGTGTGACACAACTGACAGGATCAGTGACTAACACTGTGTAATAATAATAAATGTACAGCAAGCACCACAAAATTAATAGGTGCAGTGACAGTGTTATATTCATAGACGCACAGCAAACACCACACAATTCCTAACAGGCCCCTAAACTGCCGACCCAGGCAGAGCAGGGTGCATTACAATACATTACTCTGGCTCACTGTTAAAAGTTCTCTTTCACAGCCTCCCTGAGCCATATAGCTCCTCACTGACATCTTCCAGTAGCCCTTGTGTCAGGTTGTTCAGACTCAGCAGACAGACGCTCCAGCTCCACCCTCCACCCCGGTGGCAACTCTTCCCTCTTTGCCTCACAGATATGCAGAGCCAGCAGCTATATTCATTGAATTTTTTTTTCCCATTGAGATCCAATCTTGTGAGTAAATCACGCCAGCATCCCTTCAATCTACCGAAAGCACATTCAACTGTCATTCTGCACCTGCTGAGCTGGTAGTTGGATCTTTCCTTTGTGCTGTCGAGATGGCCAGTGTACGTATGGCTTTGTGAGCCAGGGAAGCATTGTGTATGCTGGGTCTCCCATGCTCACTATTGGCATTTCAACATCGCCAGTGGTAATCCGCTAGTCAGAAAGGAGAGTCCCTGCTTATACCTTTCTGAACAGTCCTGTGTTCTTAAAGATGCGAGCATCATGCACCTTCCCTGACCAGCCAACACTGATGTCAGTGATGTGTCCTCGGTGATCCACCACCACTTGCATAACCATAGAAGAGAAGCCCTTTCTTTTGATATACTCTGTGGCAAGGTGGTCTGCTGCCAAAATAAGGATGTGTGTGCTATCACTCCACTGCAGTTCAGGAACCCCACTGCTGCAAATCCATCCACTGTGTCCTGCACATTGCTGAGAGTCACAGTCCTGCTAGCAGGAGACAATTTATGGACTTTCACACTTGCATGACGACAGCCCCTGCAGTGGATTTTCCAGCTCCAAAATGATTTCCCACTGACCTGTACCAATCCAACATTGCAAGCTTCCAAAGTGCGATCTTATCTCCACCGTCAGTGCAGATCTCATTTTGGTTTCCCTGCACTGGAGGGCTGAGTCAAGCCCGGCACACAGATTCAGATATGCAAGGCCACATTCCTGGAAGTGCTGCAGCCACTGCTCATCATCCCAATGCAATGCAATCCCACCAGTCAGTGCTTATTTCTCAGTTCTTCATGAACAACACCAACAATCTTGAATTGGTTCTCGCTATGTCCCACAACAATCTGTCCTTCAAGAAATTGTCATGTTCCCTGCTGATTCAGTTCTTCTCACAGCTCTGCAAATACTGAAGGAGTGCAGAGCTGTGCAGGCTCCATGCTTCTGTCAGAGATGGTGGACGAAGAGGAGGACCATGCGAGTTCCTGGGATTTTTTATGTAACCTTCTGCCAGGCAGAGTTGACAGCATCAAGGTTCAGTACATAGGGGTTCCCTTCCAACAATACAGTGCAAAATTGGCTTGAGGCTCCACCCAGTGACCTGGGGAAATTACACACACACCCCGGATGCCTTAAAGAGGCAATACTTCCCCTTTAGCAAGAGCAGAGTCTGTGTAGCAAAAATCTGTAACAACATGAGGTAAAAAACTCAGCATGAAATTGGGAAAACACAACAACTAGGATTCATAAACACAAACCATGAGCCAGAAGACCCACCCCCAAGCAGATTGGGCCGTGTCTTTTCCCTTTGATTCTTGAGTCCAGCAACCCAACAGTCACCCCTCCCACAGTTTCTGTCCTTGGTCAGTGAAGCCTCCCAGAGTTCAGAAGTTCATCTGCAGAGTTTTCCTCCCGGCCTGGGTGGAAGCGGGGGGAGGTATGGGGGCACCTTACGTGTGCTGCTGCTCAGTACAATGGCCGATTGTCACGCCTCTCCGTGGGGTTCTGCTGCAGTCTTCACTACAAGCTTCTCCTCTATGCCAGATGCCCAGCTGGCTGCACCTCTCTGCCAGCCACCCTGCTAGCCACTCAGCAATATGTCTTCAGCCCCCCCCACACACACACACTTAACACAGCTGTCAGTGATTTCAGCTCTTAGTAGGGGAGCCTCAATGCTGGTGTACTCAGGACCACTAGTCCAAAGTAGATCTAATGCTTAGACCTAGGTATCAGTGATTTCAGCTCTACAGCATTTAACAAGACTCCTAATGGAGTCAAAAGTAGCTCTGTTATTACAGTGGAGAGGTGAAAGGGGTGCTTGGGGCACACTACCAGGTACAAACACCTGTCCCCAGCCTCTCTTGATTCACTGGGTTTTGGAACCCATGTCCATTGTCTAGCGAGTGCTACTTAGTTGAGGGCGCGTCTCTCAGTCATTAAAATGCCAGGTACAGTTCTACTGTCCTTGATTCACATAACCAAGATAACAACACTTTATTACTCCTTCCCCAATGACAAAGAGATTAGGGATCCCACAGCAGCCAAAGTGGCCATTTGGGCAAGCAGTCCCATCATGCTAGGCAGGGTAGGTGTGCCCATGCAAACAAAATAAGCCCCTGAAGTCCTTTTCCACAGCTCACCACCAGATGTCAGGATAGAGCTCATTCTGACTCTGCTTACATCTAAAAAATGCAAACATTATGAGCTATACATAACATTATGGGATGGAGACAGTTCCACGCTGGGAAGTTGACCCCTTGCTCCCAGTCATTCCTGCATAACTCATTTCTAGCTCACCTTGCATTACCAAAATTTTTGAAAAGACAGTGCGCTAGATGGTGGTGGGTTGCATACTGGGATACCTATCCATGGTGCACCAGACTATGCATTGATGCAAGCACTCCTGCGTGCACACAGCCCTGACATAAGGAGCCACATATACATCCACACAACTGTTATACCAACTGTGGCAACTTTATGGCAATGTAATTTGTGTTGACTAAAATTTGTAGTATAGGTGTGGCCTTTGGCTACAGGGAATTGACTTGTCCATATGGGAGCTAGTGCAGAATAGCTATTCCAGGCTATTTCCCTGAGTAGACAATCCCTTAGGCTCCTGAATCTCACTGGAAGTGAAATGCTGAACAGAACAATGCCTCAATACCTTTGGCAAAAATCTGGGCTCAGGAGACTCTGGTGTCAGCACTGACTTTAGAAATTCCTTATTTAACAGATCTATGTACTGCAGAGAACAGACCAAGTTGCAATAAAGTTTCATACACAGATGTCTAAGAAGATGGGAATAGAACCTTGGTCCGTCAGCTCCAAAACCACACAGGCTTCTACCCCTTGTATTCAAAGAGATCTTTACAAAGCAGTAGTAGCAGGTCCCTTATCTCCTGAAGGGGCTGGCCACCAGGGAAGGAACATCATAAACAATACTAGCATATTGCAACAAAGGGGTATTTAAATGATATTCCCTTCTTTCTACCAGCAGCAGAGCTGAACTAGCACAATGTCTCTGGATGATACTACTGACACACTGCCCCTCTCCTGGCCCCATTAATGGACCCAGTGCCAGAATCCAGTCCACAATTTGTTACGGTCAAAACCTCTTTTAATGAGATTGTTTTATGTTAAAATGTTACCCTGAAGCTTTAAAAGACCACATGGACGTTTATCCACTCTATTGTGAATCTAGATTCAAATGAAAAATTGGATTAATTTGAAAATGTCCATTTTTCTCATTTAATTAATTTGAAAGGGTCACTGTTGTCAAAGAGAATTCTTGTTATAATGAAGATGTCTTGAGGTTACAGATCAGGGTGAAGTTTTATTTCCACTCTCATCCAGTAAAAATGAAATCAGCTGCAGAACTAGATTCTGAGCAGTGCACACAGACCTCTGATTGAGATGTATCTGGGACTGTATGCCATAAATTTCCGTGACAGTGCAGCCTGCTTGAGAAATAGATCACATATACTACAGTCCTCTGACCTCAAACAGATGTCATTGTTTTAGTCATATGGACAAGCCAGAAGGTAAAGTCAGAGTACATGAAGGGAGAGGTGTGTGTTTACAAAAAGGAGATGGTGTTAGGATTAGTTTTCAGTTTCTGACATACATTTACTAGTTTAAAACAATTGGCTGTTGATAGACTGATGTTCACTAATTTTAAGGTTAGGTGTTTTCCTTTTGGTTTTTTGGGGAGGATGTAGTTATAGTTTCCAGGACACATTCTGTGCTAAAATCAGTGAGCTCACCCAGGTACAGAATTTGTTCCTCTGAAACTAGCTGTCATCTTCGTGAAATGTGTGTATGTCTTATTGCTGACTTTAGCAGCAGGCATGAGTGGATGGAAATTCTCCCAGTTTGGGTAGTACAGGCTTCTGCTCATAGCTGCTCATTCCTCATAAATTTCGGGAAGCTGCAACTAATGGAAATTATAGAACAGTAGGTTTATTTGAATGGTGTTGCACTGTTTGATTCCTTTTTACTGAGGCTGGATAGTTTTATTTTGTGAGGGGCACCTTAACCTACCAGATTATCCCATCAACCAGTCAGAATAAATGCAAAACTCCAAATGGCCACCTCTTCTAAAATGATGATTTTTTTTAAAAAAAAAGCAGTCAACCTAGTTTACCCCTTTTATTTTTTTTCCTTTTCAGAAAAATCAGCAGGAGGCCATTTTTAATTGCTAACAAAGCAAAAGTTTCTAATTAAAATGAAATTGCCACTGTTTAAAAATTAAACTTCAGCCTGAGAGGAAACAGATAGACATGACCTTGTACTGAAAGTTACCCTTTCCTTACATATTAATGGATAAGGGCACCATCACATTCCAGTTGAACAATTGAACTCTCACTTACAGGCTTGTGAAGCACAGAGAATGGTAAATACTGTGCTGAGAATTTTTTTCCAGTTGAATCACAGACCTGTGAAAGCCCAGATAGCAGCTCATTAACACCACTGTGCCTTTTCATTGGTAAGAATAGCCACAAGGATGCCAAACAATTTACACTCATGAATTTATGCAAACAAATTCTGATGCTCTTGAATATGTAATAAACCCCCACCCTCCCTTTAAACAATGGCCAAGGTTTTTCTATCAATATCAAGGCTGGTTTTTGAACTATCTACATGTTGTCACATTCCTAAAACTGAGCTACAAATTCAGTACAACCCAAAGACACCGATTAGGAAGAAGCATTCCCTCAATGTTTTGTGGCATTTATATGACAGCTTAAAGTAGCCTGTAAGCTAAGCCAGTATTGACTGCATGTTCACAGCATGTGAATTCAAACTCCATCCCCCAGCTAGACAAAGTTCAAGTAATTCGGCCCTATCTCCCAATAGCTACAAAAGCCCAGCACCATGGGGCTGTGGAGCAGAGGATTCTTGGGGAAGTAGGTTTCAGGGTGGTAACTGTGAAGTGGGTTTTAGCCCATGAAAGTTTATGCTCAAATAAATTTGTTAGTGTCTAGGGTGCCACAAGTACTCCTTGTTCTTTTTGGGAAGTATGCCACTGAACTGATGTTACTCCATTCCTCTCTTCTTCTGGCTGCATTTTAGATCTCTTTGGCTCACAAAAGTATGGAGGAGATCTTAGTACAATGATAAAGCTTTTTTTGTTGATTGGTTGGTTGGTTGATTGTTTTGCAGGGTTTTTTTGAGAGGGAAGCAACCAACAACTACCTAAATGAGCTCTAAACATTAGCAGTTATGATACCAACTTCAACCTTAACTCTGCCCTCTATTTCCTTACCCATTCTCCATCTATGGGATGTGTTTGGAATGAGCCAGGACAAGTTAACAGCAGATTCTTATACCCCCAGGATCTGAATCCCAAGTCTGAAAGAGGTGAAAACCAAATTGGTTGTTTGTCTAGTAATCTGAAAGAGTATTTTTTGACACAGTCCTACAAGACTCAGAATGCAAATCAGGGACCAAATGTTGAGATCTGAATAAAACTGCAAAGACAACGGAAAGGGAGAGAATGTAAAATGTGTTGTGAAGTTGGCAGGTGTAATGATAAGAATGACAGTGCTGAGTAAATCTGGTTGTGGGCACAGAAATGGATCTGAGGGAATCTAAACTTGGAAATCTCAAACTAGACATTTGAGAAAAAAAGAGAGTGAGGACAAAAGATGGAAGAAAGATGCAACTGTTCATTCACAATGGATTATTCATATTTGGCATCTGTTCATTCCATAGATGGAATTCTGCATGATTTGGCACACAGGATACAGAGAGAGAACCCTCGGCATAGTTTCTCCATGGCACTAGACTGATTTTTAGTTACATGGGTCCAGGCTGTATTTAGATCAAAGCTTCAGAGCTGAAAGGGCATCCAAGCCTTTCATTCCTTTTTAAAAAAGGTGAAACAGCTTTGGCACAGTATCTGTGGAAAATAAAGGTGACTTTGCGAACATACATGAACTTCATGTTGATTGAAAGTTGAAATTAGACCTGTAAATAGCTAAGGTCTACACTACGCGTTTAAACTGATTTTAGCGTTAAACCGATTTAACGCCGCACCCATCCACACTACAAGGCCCTTTATATCAATTTAATCCTGTCCAACGAGAGGAGTAGCGCTAAAATTGGTATTACTATATCGGATTAGGGTTAGTGTGGCTGCAAATCGACGGTATTGGCCTCCGGGCGGTATCCCACGTGCACCACTGTGACCACTCTGGACAGCAATCTGAACTCTGATGTAGTGGCCAGGTAAACAGGAAAAGCCCCGCGAACTTTTGAATTGTATTTCCTGTTTGGCCAGCGTGGAATGCTGATCAGCACGGGTGGCGATGCAGTCCCAAATCCAAAAAGAGCTCCAGCATGGACCGTACGGGAGATACTGGATCTGATCGCTGTATGGGGTGACGAATCTGTTCTATCAGAGCTCCATTACAGAAGATGAAATGCCAAAGCATTTGAAAAAAATCTCCAGGCTACACAGTGCTGCATGACAAGCATAACGGAAAGCCAAAGAATCAAATGGATGCTCATGGAAGGAGGAAGGGGGTACTGAGGACTCCAGCTATCCCACAGTCCACAGCAGTCTCCGAAAAGTATTTGCATTCTTGGCTGAGCTCCCAATGCCTGTAGGTTCAAACACATTGTCCGGCGTGGTTCAGGGTATAGCTCGTCAATTTACTCCCTCCTCCCCCCCACGTGAAAGAAAAGGGAAAAAAAATCGTTTCTTGACTTATTTAATGTTACCCTATGTGTATTGAATGCTGCTGGTAGATGCAATGCTGCGACAGTAAAGAGAAGTATCTGCTCCTCTTCCCTCCCCGGTGGCAGACGGTACAATATGCTTGATTGCTGCAGTACCATCATCTGCCCATGAGTGCTCCTGGCTGGCCTCAGGTGAGGCCGGCCGGGGGGGGGGGCGCCTGGGTAAAAATAGGAATGACTCCCAGTCATTCCCAGTAGATGGTACAGAATGGCTGGTAACCGTCCTCATCATAGCAACTGGGGGCTGAGCTTCAATCAGCCCCCTCTCTTTCATGTGTAAAGAAAAGATTCTGTACTGCCTGGACTATCATAGCAGCGGGATGCTGGGCTCCTCTCCACTGCCACCGTTTAATGTCCTGCCTGGACTATGATAGCAACTGGAGGCTGCCTCCCCCTCATTTTATCTCCCTAACAAGTCACTGTTTCTTATTCCTGCATTCTTTATAACTTCATGACACAAATGGGGGGGGACACTGCCACGGTAGCCCAGGAAGGTTGGGGAGGAGGGAAGCAACGGGTGGGGTTGTTGCAGGGGCACCCCCCATGAATGGCATGCAGCTCATCATTTCTGCGGGATCTGACACGGAGCAGCTGTGCTCTCTGGTTCTCTGGTACGCTGGTTCTCTAGTACACTTGCCCCATATTCTAGGCAGGGCTGACTTTATTTTTAGATACCATAAAGAAGGGATTGACTCCAGGAATCATTCCCATTTTTGCCTTTGCACCCCCGGGCGACCTCAGCCAGGGGCACCCATGATAGCAGCAGACGGTACAGAACGACAGGTAACCATCATCTCATTGCCAATTTACAATGGCAGCAGACGGTACAGGACAACTGATAACCGTCTCTGCTGTCATGCAAAAGCAAATGAATGCTGCTGTGTAGTGCTGCAGTATCGCCTCTGTCAGCGGCATCCAGTACACATACGGTGACAGTAAAAAAAAGCTGAACGGGCTCCATGGTTGCCGTACTATGACGTCTGCCAGACCAATCCAGGGAAAAAGGGCGAGAAATGATTGTCTGCCGTTGCTTTCCCGGAGGAAGGAATGAGTGACGACACTTACCCAGAACCACCCGTGACAATGATTTTTGCCTCATCAGGCACTGGGATCTCAACCCAGAATTCTAAGGGGCAGAGGAGACTGCGGGAACTATGGGATAGCTACGGAATAGCTACCCACAGTGCAACGCTCCAGAAATCGACTCTAGCCTCGGACCATGGACGCACACCGCCAAATTAATGTGCTTAGTGTGGCTGCGTGCACTCGACTTTATATAATCTGTTTTACAAAACCGGTTTATGTAAAATCAGAATAATCCCGTAGTGTATACGTACCCTAAGAGTCAGTTTAAAAGGCATGAAATAACACTGAATGTTCTTATTATGCGACGGTTATTACTAGTTCATTCTGGGTTCTTTTTTTAAGTTTCTTTGTACAGTACTTGGTAATAACCTCAGTTACCTCACACAAATTAACCATAGAATCCCACATGTCTGGTGGTATTTGATAAATCCTAGTTAAGCTCCAGTACTTTCCAATACCAAAAGGAAATTTGTTTAAAAAAGTAGCTAAGGTTGTTAGATGAAAACTGTAATTTGCTTTTCACTCTGTTTACATAATCGAAGCATTTAAATTAAATGAAACTTAGGGACATCATAAATCATAGACCGCCTGCATAGTGAACATAAACACACACTACTTCAAAGTCTCCCCCTGCACTAAAAAGAGCTCTATGTATAGAAGAGATCTTCTGTGAGTGGATCTCCAACCTTCATGTAAAACAGATGGTGCCCCCTGCATCCATGGTCCATGCTACACAGGGATAGCACAGAATAGGTTTGATGAGGAGAGGGATGAGGTGGAGTATGGGCTTAGGAGCTGCATTGCCTATTTCTTAGATCCTTGCTTTTTTGTGGTGCCTGAGTTTTCAAGGAAACTAACCTATACAGAAAGTTTGAGCAGGTACTAACAAGCCATTTCTGAGCTGGGGGGAGACAAGAAAGTTTTAGGAAAAAGTCAAAATTTCAGATCAGGGTAAATTTTTAACAGCTCATAACTCAAAAAGTTTGAATTTTCATCAACTGCTGCAGAAATGCCTTCCTGTACCTTCATAGTAAACCTGGCAATTATAATGCAAAATTTGTTTTCTAAGGGTCTGTCTACACAAACACTTAGTTTGCGGCAAGCCAGGGTGTCCATGTGGACCTTGCTTCTGAGCACTAACAATTCCCTATTGTGTTTTAATCTACCTCATTTTGAAACAAGGTTGATTAAAGCACACTTTGGAACTTACAGTGCCTGGCAGCAGTGGGCAGCAGGCTAGCACAGGGTCAATTCAGGCCCTGGCTAGCCATGAACTAAGTGTTTATGTAGAAAACCAAATGTTAAGGGGGCTAAAAGAGATCTTTAGAATGGAAATTGCTTTAAGTCTTAATTATGAAGAGGCTGCTTATCACTTTGGAGTCAAAACAGATATGGGTAAACCTTTCAAAATTGGCCACGTGACTTAGGAGCCTACGGGCTTGTCTACACGGGGACATTATTCTGGAATAAGAAAGTGTGAATTTAAAGCAGAATAGCTATTTTGGAATAACTCCCCGTGGCAACACTGTCATTCTGGAATAAAAGTGCCTTTCTCTGCTTCAGCTTAATCCACTTCATTCTTGTTCAGGGAGTTATTGTGGAACAGCTATTCTTGTGTAGACAAGCCCAAAGTCCCATTGACTCAGACTTTGACTTTCACTGACTTTGCCGAGTGCAAAGTGGGCTTGAAATGCTGCCATTCTGTTTGGTAATATTTTATGGTCACTTTGCACAGGTGTAAATGGATAGACAAATTGCAATGCAGTGGAGAACTAGGTCTACAAAAATCCATTGGTATAGTTGCAATCATTTGTTTTTAGGAAGAAAAAGCTATTTCAATGGGTTATACATTTAAAATGTCCATTAACAGTCACGTATACAGCCTTGGAGATAGATTTATTAAAGCATGGAGACACTCACTCATATATGTCTTTGAGAGTGTTGGAAAGAGATCTTCCAGCATGCAATATTTCTAGGTGCTGTGCTATTTAGCTCCTGGAATAAGCAGTATATCACTTCTATTATTAACAACCTATAAATACTATGTACTTTAAGTATTTTATGGGTACATAAAAGGATTGGAGCTGCAAGCACTATGGTTTTATGTAGCTGTCAAATGACTATTAAGATAGCCAAGTCAATAGGGTGGTAATTTCTGAACTTTGCATTCAAAAGTGCTGAGTTCTTATTGGTGGCACAGAATTTTGTCTTGTTTTAAGAAGAAAAATGAATCAAAATGGTCTACTTATTTAAATATGTTTGCATATTATGTATAACAATGATTGGTTGGCTACAGTGCTTCACATAGTCTTCTTTCAAGTACTATTGTGACAGCCTCTGTAAAGGTCTTCTATAAAGCAAACATGAGTAGCCAAGCACACCTCTTAGTCAGAACTTTTTGGCACTGAGAAGGGAAAAGTAAATGTATAATTAGGCCAATTTGTAGTGCATCTTTATATTTTAACTCGTCATTCATTGTTTGTGCCATAAAAATCTTTGATGGTATCTGACAGTAATCTGATTTCATGATAGGGACAAAGAACCAGCCCTCTGTTTTTCAGAGATGCAGCAGATGTAGAGAATAAATTATAAACAATTTTCTAAACATAATGTGTAAATTTATAGCAGTAACATCTTGATCTTGCATGAGAAATACAGCATATACATACTAAGTAGAACAGCTCATTCTAAACAGATGCAGGGTCATCCATTAGCAATACTTTATCTGATTAGTATTGTTAATGGAAGGGCTTACCCAGCCATTTCCTAAAAGCAGATCTGCTGTAGATCATTAATTCTTGTCACTATAGTCATCACAGCTATCATGGTAAAGATAGCCCAGCTATTAACCTAGTAGAGAGCAGCAGGCAGA
The DNA here is from genome assembly GCF_025201925.1 of Gopherus flavomarginatus. Lineage (NCBI taxonomy): Eukaryota > Metazoa > Chordata > Testudines > Testudinidae > Gopherus > Gopherus flavomarginatus. The sequence continues at coordinate 116,185,057 of NC_066618.1, forward strand.
AAAACATACTGAGCAGTTAGTGAAACGGAGACCCTTCCATTTATTTTTCTTCTCCACATGGCATGTGCCACGCCTTCATCTTTCTCGTCATTTCACGTGCAAGACAAGTTATTTCAGCATCTTTCTTTCCTCAAATAACTTCTAATATATTCAGTGCTTCGATAGTGGTAATTTATGGTAACTCTCAATTTTACACTCAACACAGTCTTGATAAATGAAAAGGTGGTACAGAAAGGTCATGTTTCTGGAACAGAAGAAATTAGCATAGTTATCCCATATTTTTTAAATGCATCAATTAGAAAATGGACAGCATGACCTTCCCTTGAGAAAAGAGTAGTTTTGTAAATAAAACATGTAATATTAACTTTAAACATGATCTGTATCCAATTTTAGTTTTGCATAGTGCGTTTCTATCTTGTTTGTTTTAACACCACAAAAAAAAACCCCATCCTTATAGTTAATGACCTGCTGCCATTTTCATTATAAACCCTATAACTTGTCTGGCAATTTGTCAGTCCAGAGATGTAACCTTCTTGTTTAAAATCACTTAAAATAGTTTGAGTTGCTCTTTTTTATAGAGATGAGTCAAAATACAGATTTTTAGTTTCAGATACACTTAAAATAGCTCTTTGATTGCAAACAAATATTTATTTATTTTTAAAACCTGGCACATTGCAGATACCAAATCCAGGGTGACAAACAATTTTCTTTTTAATTCAAACTGTTAAGCTATTTAAAAGAAAACAGTGAGTTAAAATTTTTCCCAAAATGTAAGTTTTATTAATACAAGCCATTATGAAAATCCAAAGCAACTAGAAATGTTTTTTCAAGATAAAAGAAAACAAACCCAAAGGAAAGCAGTGTTTAGGTATATAGATAGATATCTGCCATGTTTGCAACTCAAACCGCTCGGCGAACCAGAAAATGCAACTAATTAGAAACAAAAAGTAAAGCTGATTGTCCTATTATTCATTATCCACCTTGGGAAAAATGGAAAAAGTAAACAAGCTCTGTAAAGGGTGGAAAGTGATTTCAAAACATCTTTCAGACTAAGGAATTAGCATTTCTAATATGCTTGTACATTATTTTCTTGTCATTTTGAAGAGTGAATGTTGCATATATTTGTTAGATACCGTGTTGTCGTAGCAGTGTTGCTCCTGGGATATTAGAGACACAAGGTGAGGGTTATATCTTTTATTGGATGATATTGGGGTGTCCAGCATCAAGTTGGTCAAATAAAAAATATTATCTTACCCACCTTGTCTCTCTGTATTTTTTAGAGACATTTTCAGTGACTTCTGACTGCTATGAAGGCCAAAATCCTTTAAAAATCCTGTAACAATTATGTACTCTCATTACAAAATGTATCCCTAAACACGACGAGGAAGAGCAGGTTTTCTGTATAATTTAAACAACTTTGGATAATGCTTAATTTTCCAGACAAAATACATTTTAAATATTTTATTTGTATAGCTTCTACTATAGTTCTTTACATAAATGTTGATGAGTTTACAGATGTGCCCCTGCCCTGAAGATCTTACAGTCTTATTAGATAGCATAGAAATGAATGGAAAGGAAGCAGCAAAAAGCAGTATGAATGCCCTCCCTAGGCAGATTGTAAAGGTTCTGTGCCCCAAATTGCATCTCTCTTCTCATGTAGCTGCTCCCACAGGTGTTTAGAGGTGCTAATGGTACCCGTGGGCCGTGTTTTACTTAATAATGCTATGCAGCTACATACTGCTAGTACTACAGTTACATACAGTTTAGTTGGTGATGTGACCTCTCGATTTAAAAACAAAAATAAGCATGCTACCTGTAGTTACTTATACATATAGTATGTGGCATATTTTATGTAATTACACAGTCTTTGCCCACTGAAGTCCATGATCCATCTATTAAAGTACATACTTATGGGTGGATCACCCCCTCCTGTAGAAAAGCATGTAGAAGAAGATTAAGGTGGAGAAAGATTTCTGTGAGGATCCCCTCATAGAGTTGAGAGAGGGAGTTTGCTTTCTTCCCACAGAATGAGCCATGAGGCTTGCCTTCAAACTATGGGCATCATCTGGGATCCACAGAGGTTGCTGAGAATCCACAGAAGAAGAGAGCCATCCACAGAGATTCTGTGTGCCTTCCCATGGTCTCAGTGCTCTGTTGTCACCATCACACTGCCAAGGCAACCAACTGGCGCCACTGCTCCTGGGGTCTCTGTTAAGGAGTGATACCTGCCGCACAGGGAGTTTCACAGTAAAGACAATATAGCGTAGGTCCTTTGTTATCTTCCCCAGGTAATACCTGCTGGGCTGGTGGTGAGAGAATGTATGTCCCTTTTGGCCCTCCTTCCAGTCCTCTCCATCACTTCCATCTCTGTCTTTATGGATCCCAGACATATAGACAGCCCTTCAAGGGAAGGAGAGCAACGGCGCCTTGCAAGTACTGGCCTCTTCCCTTCTGTGTGGCAAGAGGAAGATCACACATGGAGGAGCCGTCTGCTCTGGAATCTTGAGGGGAGAGCACAATCTGGCTCAGAATTTTGACTCAAACAAGTCTTTCACTGATGTCAGTTGACTTGTTGCCTGTGTAAAGATCAATGTTGGCAATTTCCCGGGGGAAAACTATTTTAGGACAGGGCACTGGTAAATACTGGGTTAATCCCAGTTGAAACCAGGAAATTAGGAAAAATAAAATTATTATTAGAATATGCAAATAAAAATTACTGAAAAATATTTAGCAATTTGATAATAGTTTTGCAGTATAGATAATATTGAAAACTGAAATATGAGTCATGATATGTATAACTTCCTTGAGAAAATATTGAACCAAAATGTAAACAGAAATTCCAATATTCAGTGTTATAATTACATATATTAGTGTTATGACTACTGTAGCTTACTTTTTATTTGTACAACCCTAAATTTATCTCTGAATCTACTGCCTTAAGTAAGCACAGTTTGAATGTGTAACTAAGTCAAAGTGTAATTTGGTGTGCATTAATGATGCAGATTTTAAAAGAGAAAATGCCTTGAACTGGGACTAATTAGTTTTTCACAGAGTGGTAAAAACATGAATTTACCTGGTGAAAACCACCTGTGGTAAATACCAAGCTATCTCTGGTAAGAACTGAGTAAAGACTTCAGGCACTGAGCACCAGTAGGGCTCAGATGTGTGTATCTAGTGATCTAGCCTTGAGTTAAGAATAATTGCTATTACAATCAGAAAAGGCTGCTTACAGAATCTGGTCTTCTGTCTTCATTCTGCATTTGTTGCACTGTTCCAATCAATATCTTTTCTAACCTGTCGCAGCATATAATCTTCACTGATGTTGCATTCACTTACCAACCTTGGTAATCTAGTCTACTCTCCAGTTTTTTTCTGTTGTTGAGAACATGAAAGGTCAGCAAGTAACCCAAAACGTGTAAAGTACTTATTGTGACTTCTGTGCATCGTAAAATAAAGTGTAAACTAACTTTGATAACACATTGCAATGAAACCAGAGTACACTATATCACTGATATTGAGCATGACCCTCCTGCTCCGTGCATGCACAACTCCCATGCTGGCTCCCAGCAGCAGAAAGTCTGTTGCCATGGAGGTGGATCTGAGCAATTATCATGAGACTGTTTTCCAAAGTCCATTTCTTTCACCTTTCCAAGAATACATAAATTACCAATGTCAGTTCTGTAAATGTTTGGATTTAAAATGCTTTCTGTTAAGAGAAGATTCTGAAATGGGCTTAAAATGTGATTTTTTTTTATTATTTAATTTTTTTTAGTAGCAGCTGGTCACATGGGGTTTTTGTATTCCCTTGCTATAGTCACCTTCGGTTTTCTTATATTTCTCTTTCTTTTCTATATCATGCTTTTCTTTTCCATCTGTTTTTCTTCCTTTTGTCCTTCCTCCCCATTATTTTTTCTCATTATGTTCTCTTATAAGTCCTGCGCCCGTTGCTTCTCTCTCATCTTAATAATCTTCCCAGTTCTTCTACTTGTCCCTTTTAGTCCTTGGGACTTTTGGTTTTGATGCCCAGCCACTGTAGCATGGAGTCTTCTGGCTGTAAACACTTCCTAGGGTTGTCTGCCAGGGCAGCAGGTATTAAGGATTTTGGGGATACTTGTGTGATCTGAGAAGTTCCCAGATGCACAAGGACTAGCAGAAAGACCAAATATTGTTTGCAAACATTAAAGAGGGTGGGTAGAGGAAGCAGGGTTATATCTGTGTTATCTGAACACCTAGTAATTGTTAGACCTGTAGTGAACCTTGAAGTCATGAAATTGAACAGTGTTTCTAGGTTCACAATGTGTTACGAACCTGAGAAGAGGACATTTGCACAGTAAGGAACTTTGATACTTCTGCACAAACATTTTCCCCTGCACTTAGCATGATATTTGAACATTTTAATTCATTACTACCAAGCTGATCTCTCCTAAACAAACTCTGATGAGAATTTAACAGTTCTGCAATATCCCTGCAAAATTAGGTTTTTCCTTTCTGAGATTAAACCAGTGGGACAAATTCTTCTCTCAGTTGAACCCTTTGATCTAACTAAAATGAAGTTAGTGGGTCAGAATCTGATCTCAGCAGTGTAAAACCAGAGTGAGTACACGGGTGACAATGGAGTTACTTTGAATTTACACCAGTGTAATTGAAATCAGTCTAGCCTATTGCAATTTCATGAGAAAAGAATTTTCCTCACAGTGTCAATGATTTGTTCCTCACTGGTTGTATTGAAATAGTACCTCCATATATTGGAATCTAAGGGTAAACAGCTATAGGTGACACAGCAGTCATCCCTGCAGAAGTTATAGAGGGCACAACAATAACATTGACACTGATACAGCTCTTAATTCCTGCTTAAACATCCTGTGCTGTGCTTTACTTAAAGGGTGTGTTCAGTTGTCACTGGGAGAGAGGATAAAGCTCTTCACCTCCTACGTTGGCAGTCTGAATGAACAAGGATGAGTAAGGAATGTGTTAGCTATTGAGTGAAATATGCTTTAAGTAAACATATTTGATGTTAAAATTTAATTAAATTCATTCTGGAGATTGTCTCAGTGTGAACCATAATTATACAATTCTGAGGTAATACTGTAATCCTGGGCTGCTTTTACTTGGATACATATTACAGCTCAAATCTGGCCATATTCAGTAGTCCTCATTTGAGCAAAATGGCTACAATGAGGTAGAAAACTGAGTTGGCCAGATTCTCCTATCACATGCACCAGTTTTACTTGGTGTAATTTAATTGACTTCATAGGAGTTACTCCTGATTTACACTGGTGTGAGAGGAGAATCAGGTCCAGTATCTGGAAAAGAAGTGGAGGGAATGATGTAACTTCTTTCTTCCATTAGACATTTTCATATACCCTGTTCTTTAAGTTAAGAACTGTACAATCTTGGTTTGCTTCCTCGGTAATTTAATTTCCGATCCCCTCTTTCAGCATTTGGGAATGAGCAGGGCTGTCAATGCTAACATATGGCTTACTTCAGCAGTGCTAACAAAATTGCTCGATAGCCTTGCCTGAGAGAATTCAGCACCACATGTACTCGTAGCTGCATGCCTAGCTCCATGGTGTCAGCCATCAGATATGGTTCCAGTTTGTTTATTACAACAAATATCTTTAAAAAAAAAACAATATGGGGAGATGACCGTATTGAAAGTGGACAACTGAGAGTGAGGTGAGAGGTTAACTTTTACATGTCCGAATAAGGTGGACTGTTTCCAGAGCAGATATTTCGTATGTTGAAGTTTCTCTTTCCTGTACTATTATTTTTTTAAAAGGAGAAGATTGTTTGGCACCAGAAGTGAAAAATCACATGCTATGTATGTGACTATAGCAAAACTTAGCTTTAGAAAATTACATGACTAGAGAAAGCAGATTTTTATGTGCAGTTTAAAAATACATATCTACTGGGATAAACAGGCATAAGTGGCATGCAGGCAGTATGTTTTTACATCACGCTGCATTTACAATTCTTCTTCCTGTGCCACAATTTCTGGGGAGGCCATTTTGTTCTATTCCAGTGTACGCCAATGTTTTTCTTAATTATTTCTGACAGTTTGATAATTATGTGAGCTTTCTCAATCAGCTGCTTTTAAGAATACAGAGTCTGAATTCATTCTCTAGAAGAGACTAGCTAATGTCTATCTTTGGCAAAAAAATAATGGATAGGACATTGGAAATAATTAGGGAAACCAATTGTGTACACCCCAACTGAAGAAATTTTTTTGGGGGTGTTCTAATCAGTATCTTATGCTTTTGTTTGGGTGGAAACTGCAACCACAGTAATTAATGGCCAGTTTCTGGACTTTAATGTGGAAGTGGGGAGAGTACTCTTCTGAAATGTCTAGTGAGAACACAAAAAGTGTCTGGGATAAAATTAGCAACCTTATTCTGTTGAGCCATGAAACCCCATTGGATCAGCTGCTGACTTTAGCCAAATTCTTTTGTAAAGACACCCCTCAGCAACATGTGTATAAACAATAAGTGTCACTCTAATAGCAATGCAAAGGTCAAATTTAAAAATAAACAAACAAAAGCAAGGATAAAAATTGCTGACCATGCGCCCAGTCATCTCCTGTGGAAGTCAGGGGACTTTTCGATTCACTTCAAAGCAAGCAATGTCAGGCCCCATGTGTCTATGTGGTGAAGTTCTTTATTTTTAACAATTTTACTTTTTAAAAAATTGGTAAGGTATATAACTTTGACCAATTGATAATATTTATCCAGGTCGCAGTTCCACTAGCTAATAGAAGTTGATAGGAGTCAAACAGAAATGTTTACATTGTGATGAGATATAGTAAGCTTGTGTTTATTTTTGCATTCTGAGCCTGGATTGTTTCACTGATATTTGATTTGCAGATTTTTAGTTCTAGTGGGTTTTGTTATAACTGGTCTCCAAACTAAACACTAATCCAGTTTTTTTATATTAAAAATGTGCTATCATCTTAGTCAATGACTCAAGACTGTATTTTCTTTTTTCTCATTGGGTAGGATCTAATTTTAGGATGTCACTAAATTTACAACACATGGAAATGATTCATTTAAGAGGAGGCTTCCCCTCCCCCCCCCACTTGGCTGTTAATTAGCAGATGAATTTGGATGTTCTAATTGATCTGCTACAGAGAGACAGCTGTGTGCCCCAGCTGTCCTCCATTCCAAAAGGCCTCTATATAAGGGGCGGGGGGAGAGAGGGGAGCAGTGCCGCTTCTGACAAATTGATTTAACTAGAGTGCACTGCCTTCAGGGAGCCACACACCACACTGTCACTATAGATGATTGCAGCCTTTGTGAACTCCAAACACTGTAGCACTGTAATTGCCCACCAATGTCCTTTCCATTGCTTTGCTGAAATTCAATTTTTCATGCCTCACCAAGCATTTTTTTTTTCAGTTTAGAAATACTGTACTCTGCCTGATTTCCATTTCAAGAAATGCAGGCACTTCAGAATGTGGTTACATTGTATTTAACAATGATTAGCAATAATCACTAAATGGACTCACTGCCTATCAAAGTATTGGCCATTTAATTTGCTGGGAAGTATTCTATAATTATATTGTATTTAGCATGTACTCATTATTATGAACCTTGTAATAGCTATATCAGCGTGTCACCATTCTTGCAAGTGGTGTTCTGTGTGTGTAAAATGATGTCTATTGTCTCTTCTCAATACTTCCTTTTTAACTTTCAGGCATGGGTTTAAGGTTTAAGTGTAGTTATGTTCTATTTTGTGCCACATGGGAAAGGTGCAGCATGTAATATATACATTCCCATCTTTCTCAGAAATGACATCTTAGGCCCCGGGACATATAAGCATCTAATTAGTCTTTGTTGTCAGAATCCTTCATGAATAGACTCCACAAGCTGTGCATTGCATCATCATAGCCTTCTGGAGGACCTCTATTTGGACTGATGGTACCAAAAAAAGTGCCACTGCAAACTGCAGTGCTTGTTACAACATTATCTTTCTGCAAACTCCATATATACTCAAGTATATACTCCATATATACTCACTCAAACTCCAACATATTTATGAGGGTGCATATTTATGGGCTACTTTTAAATAGCAACCGCTCACTTAGGGCACAGCGAGTTCTATGTTTAGAAGACTTACAGGATTCCCAAGAAGAGGCCATTGCATAGCTTTCCACAGCACATTTCACATTACAGGGAAGTTACGTGATTTCTCCTTATTCTTCATGCATAGTGTTATGTGTGCGCATGTTATGCATTAAGCACAAAGGAGACAAATATGGACTAATGCCATTGTCTATAGAAGCAGAAGGAAGTATAGCTGTGTGCAGATATTTAAAAGCATGAACATAAGAATCGCCATACTGAATCAGACCAGTGGTACATCCAGGTCAGAATCCTATCTTCCAACTGTGGTCAATGACAGGTGCTTCAGAGGGAAGGAACAGAACAGGCAATCATCAGATGATCAGTCACCTGGCATCCACTCCCAGCTTCTGGCAATCAGAAGCTAGGGATACTCAAGTGTGAGTTGCATCTCTGACCATTTTGGCTAAAAGCCGTGAACTTCTCTAATTCTTTTTAGAACCCCATTATAGTTTTGGCTTCCCTGGCAATGAGTTCCACAGGTTGACTGTGCATTCAGTGAAGTACTTCCTTTCTTTAAAAAAGGGAAGAAGGAGAATCCGGGGAACTACAGGCCAGTTAGCCTTACCTCAGTCCCTGGAAAATCATGGAGCCAGGTCCTCAAGGAATCCATTTTGAAGCACTTGAAGGAGAGGAAGGTGATCAGGAGCAGTCAACATGGATTCACCAAGGGCAAGTCATGCCTGACCAACCTGATTGACTTCAATGATGAGATAACTGGCTCTGTGAATATTGGGAAAGCAGTGGATGTTATATATCTTGACTTTAGCAAAGCTTTTGATACAGTCTCTCACAGTATTCTAGCCAGCAAATTAAAAAAGTATGGATTGGATGAATGGACTGTAAGATAAATAGAAAGCTGGCTAGATTGTCGGGCTCAACAGGTAGTGATCAACAGCTCAATGTCTAGTTGGCAACCGGTATCAAGTGGCATGCCCCAGGGGTCGGTCCTGGGGCCGGTTTTGATGAGATGAACTGCACCCTCAGCAAGTTTGCGGATGACACTAAATTGTGGGGAGAGGTAGATACACTGGAGGGAAGGGATAAAGTCCAGAGTGACCTAGACAAATTGACGGATTGGGCTAAAAGAAATGTGATTAGGTTCAACAAGGACAAGTGCAGGATCCTGCACTGCTACAGGCTGGGGACTGACTGGCTAAGTGGCAGTTCTGCAGAAAAGGGATTAACTTGATTTTTTTTTCCCTGCTGGGATCACTTGTATTCAACTCAAGTATAAAAATTTTAAGCACTCTCTGACCTTTTTGAAAGCTTACCACCTGCTTCTTGTTCTATGAACACATACAACTGTGCTGTCCTGGAAGCATTATAAACTTTACTCATTACTAGCACTGTGTATCTCCACTGTAACATCTAGTTATTCTGCATAGTAGATAAATGTTCATTCCAGAATTTACTGCTTGCCAGATTTCCATGTTGTTATTCTTTTATATAATTTACATACAATGCTAACAGCACAAACCCAGTGATTCAGTATTTCACAGCCGGTCTCCCAGCCATTAGTGTGAATTTTGCAAACTGACATGCAAGCAAACAATAACAAATCATAAAATCTACTTTGTTCTTTTTACTTTGATCATTGTAATCTAGTTTTTATGACTTTTACTAATATTTTCTAATGCGTCAATGTTTGTACAGTGCCTAGCACAATAGGAGTCAGCCTAGTTGTGGCTTTTACTTGCTACTGCATTGTAAATCTTTCACACTAAAGATAACACAACTTCATACTTGACCTTCCTGTGGCCTTTGGCCGAACAAACCACAAGGTGCTGCTGAGCCTCTTAAAAGAACAACTGGCTCAGAGCACCCCCTCGCTATAATGAAGTGATGAAGCTGACAAGGGGAAATGTTTCAAGGAGCTGGCCAAGACAACCACCTCTCCTTCTATAGAAGGTGTCTGGCCTCCATTTACCAAGGTAATGCAAAGCCTTGGGGTTCTCCTAGATTCAGTGCTAATCCTGGATACCAAGGGGCAGTCAGAAATACACGCTTCCACTTCCAGCTTGCCAAGAAACTGTACCCTTTCCTCTTTGCCCAGATGTAGTAAGAGTGATCCATACATTCCTCATCACCGCGCTGGACTCTCATTACTTACTTAGGGCTGGTCTTCTCTACCATGGAGATCGACGCTGCTGCAATCAATGTAGCGGGGGTGTCGATTTAGCGGGTCTAATGAAGACCTGCTAAATCGACGGCAGAGCACTCTCCGGCCAACTCCAGTACTCCAGCTCCCTGAGAAGAGTAAGGTAAGTCACCTGGTAATGTCTTCCGTCGACACAGCGCAATGAAGACACCATGGTAAGTCGACCTAAGCTATGTCGACTCCAGCTACATTATTCACATAGCTGGAGTAGCGTAACTTAGGTCAATTTACCCTGATAGTGAAGTCAAGCCCTGAAGCTAAGGCTGAAGCTAAGGACTCTATAGAAACTCCAGCTTTTGCAGAACAGGTAACATGAGCATTTTGTATCATCTGTTGGCTTCCAGTTTACTTCTGGAGGCAATTCAAGGCTTAGTCTTAATTTTTAAGGCTCTCAAAGGCTACATTAGAGATCACTTTACTGTTCATGGCCCACCAAGACAGCTTTGCACCTTCTGTGATAATTCTGCTGATAAGATCCAGGACAAAGCTTCTGAGAGCTGGGAATAAGGTGATTTTGGTCAAAGACCCTTGCCTGTGTTTCAGAGCAAGCTACCAGAAGAGATAAGACAGCCCCAGACTAGCCATTTATAGAGTATGTTGCAATCACCTTTTTGCCCATCTCTTTGTGCAATAACAGAGAAGAGGAAATTGCAAAGAGGAGCAGTGAGAAAAGCTGTTGAACTTTGGTAAAGAGACAAACCCACCATGGAGACCTCTTTATGAACTATAATTACTGTAACTGGCAATCAGTCCAGTGATGGGGGTCCTAGTAATGTCTTTGCCAGATAGATATCACACTTGCAAATATGCGATAGAATACTTTTTAGGAGTAGTGATGTCTTACTAATATGAGAATTGATTACAGCATCTGCTATTAAATCACTGTTGAGAAGTGAGGTGAAGCCACTATTGTTTGTGTATATTTATAAGGTGTGCCTAATAGTGAGGTGGAAATTAATGAGAATGTCCTGTAATATACTGTATAAAGCCAACTGCTGTAACAAATAACAGAGTCTCAGGAACCAAAATAAGTTCTGTGGGTTTCCCATTGAAATAAATGGCACAGCCTGTAATTCATGAAAGATCTCGTTCTGACCTCTGAGACCTTGCTACTTAGCAGCAGTCAGCCCTGCAACTGTTAGTCATTCATATTTCACTTTCCCCAGCCAGTCCAAATAACCAGCTTTTGGAAGAATATGACAGCCTAACATATGGTTTGTAAACTGCTCATAAACCATAATAACATGGCCAAAAAGATTAGATAGCTGTATGTACCACACTCATTGTGACATTTTATGATTAGGAAGTATAGTTATAGCTACTCATTATATCCATTACCTTGCTGACTTGGAAGCAGCCTGAAGCTGTTGTTTGAAAAACATGTTAGAAGTCCAAATTTAAAACAACATATAATAGATATAATTATGGTTCCAATTCTGTTCTTTTGAATAGAGTTGGTAATTTTGTTCATTTATGGTTGCAAACTGATGATGCTGTAAGACTGGCTTTGGCAGGATTAAGAACATAAGTGTAATGCATGGCTATAATGTGTAATGCATGGGTATTGAGAAGGTTCTGGTAAGATGGGGGGAGGGATAGCTCAGTGGTTTGAGCATTGGCCTGCTAAACCCAGAGTTGTGAGTTCAATCTTTGAGGAGGCTATTTAGGGAAGTGGGGATTGGTCCTGCTTTGAGCAGGGAGTTGGACTACATGATCTCTTGAGTTCTCTTCTAACCTTAATGATGCTATGCTATGATATGAAACAACCAGAGGCAGAGTTCAAATGATTTTTTTACTAGCACTCCAAGATAAACTTTACTTGTATTTTATTGTTGCATATTGCTGTTTGTTTTTAATTTAAGGTCTAAAATCTTCCTATTTGACACACTTTTTTAAATTAAGTGTAACATTGTCTCTTTACTGGCATTTTAATTTTCAAAAACCAATACAACAGTGCTCTGATTCTGCAAACCCTTCTTCAGAGAAACCCCATTGCAAAGGGCTACTTGTTAGAAATGCAATGATGCAATCCTGATTTCACTGAAGTCAATGGGAATTTTGCTGTTGACTTGAATGGAGCCAGCATTTCACTCCAGGGTTTTTATTAAAAATGAAATACATACAATACAGTTGTTACAAATATCCCCTTGATATTTTCTCAAAGGATTCTACAATAAATATTCTATAGCCTATTATGAAATAACCTTCCCTCCTTTCCCTTCCCAAATACACAGTACAGCTTTCACCAAATAAAAATGGATTCATATACAGGATAGATCTTTGACATGCTTTTAAGATCGCAGTGTAGGGTCTAGCCCTATTGAGAGAGAAACTTGATACAATGAGTCTGATTCCCCACTGAGTTACTCCAGATTTATAATAATGTAACTCCTTTGATTTCATTGGCATTGAATTAAACCTTCATAAAACAGGAAAATGCTTTGTATATCCAGGATATGTACTAAACTGTCTGGATATTTGTTTGCTATTTAGGTAATACAAGGGTCATAGATCAAATTAAGGAAAAATGATTATTACATTTGCAAACAGCATAATGCAAAAGTTGCATCAATTAAAACAAAAACAGACAGTAATAAATAGCATTATACCATGTTGTTGGTGTTCTGTACGTACTCCTTAAATGTTGCATTATGCCATGGCATACCGTACAATTGATACCAAATGAATGGGATTGGGAGCACCAAAATAAAAGCTTTAAATTACTTAGGCTAAGCAAAACTGCTCAGCTAAGAGTCTGAGACCACACTTTAAAAACCCAGACAAGATTTTGCCAAAGATACTTTAACCCAGATATTTCTATTAAAACAAACATGATTATAGGGATCCTCATTTTGCATCATTCAAAGCCCTAACTTTCCTTCCTTCCTTTCCTCTTTTTGCATAGTTTTTTGCTACTAGATAAGTAAGTTAGTTTATAGGCAGCAGCTTTGTAACAAAATGAGTATGTTCTATCTCTGTGTCTCATGTTAGGGACTAAATACAGCAGAGACCTGTTTTGTTCTGTTAGAATCTTCCTAACTTCAGCTCCTCCTTTTTTCCTTGTATTACATGGGATGCACTATTGATACTAATAGAACTCTCTATTTTTAGTGAGCTTTTTGCAAAATTCGAAGAATACATCTGCTATACTTGTAAGCATGCTAAAACTATATTAAACACATAGAGTGTAAGGACCCTTCTAGTTGGTGTAATTTAAAATTACATCCACCTTACCGCAACCCATGTTGTTATGCTCACTTTTGTCATATATAAAACAGGATCATAAGTTCTTGAGGACAAAGACAATGTCTTCCTCTTTGTTCTGTAAAGAACCTAACACTGTTCTTGGCAATCTAAAAATAATGAATAATAATAAAGAATATTCTTGTTAGTATGAGGGGAATGTTCACTGCAAAAAAATAACCAAGGGTAATTGTTTGAGATTGAAATCTTTGCAATGAATAAGAAAGAAGTGTGTGACTATTGCTGAGACACAGCTCCAGGGCCTCTGGCTACTGTCCTTTCCAGACGTGTTAATAAGTTCTTTATTAGACATTATTAACATCAAATGATGACTTTTTAATAGGTGTTACCCATCCCATTAAAGATCCATTAGGCAGGGTGCACTGCTGACTGACTTAAGTAATACAGGATCTTGAAGGAATATGAATTGAGCTGATCTTGGCAGTCAGGTTTTCTCTCTTCTTAATCAAGGATGATGCCAGGTAAAATGCAGAAGATAATAATTTGGACTTTGCTTTATAAATTGGCATAATCTGAAGTGAGCCCACTTACTCAAGCATTCAGAAATGTAGCATGGGACATTTCATTGTGAACTTTGAGGGAAATTTATCTTTAAAGACAAGATTGTTTGTTGGTTTTGTAACTAAGGCTAAATCGCTACCACATCAATACCTTATAGTTTAAGGTACTATAGCTTTTTTAAGTACTGGACTATAGTCTGTGTCCCATTATAAATTTTGTGATCTGCAAGCACAGATTTCCCATTGTAATCATTGCAATCTACTGTGGATTAAAATCAGTTATGGCTGCATGGGCTATTCCAAATTCTGGATGGATATTTTAATTTAAAATACTGACAAAATCTGTAATTCCTATTAATGCTATTAAAGTAAACAAATAATCCTATTGAAGTAACCAAATAATAGTTTTATTGATGATAGCTAAACCTTTACATTCATTTACAGATAAAAATCTGTGTTAACATTTGAGCATATAATGGACTTTAAAGCAATATTTTTTTAAAAATCGTTAAAAACAAAACAAAATATACTAGAAATTCAGGAAATTATCAGTTAGATTTCCACAAATATCATTAATTTAACAGTAGTATTCTATTAGTATTGTTTTTAAAAGAGACATTCTTGGAGAAAATGAAGGCATTTCCCACACAAAAATAGTGAAGTTAGAAAATTTTTTCCCATGCTCATGTAACTCATGACTGGCTTAATGGAAATCTGTATTTCGTAAGCGATTCTCACAAGAGTTGCACGTTCTGTTGGCTGTGCTGGAAGCACTACCTTCTTTGAAGCCTCAGAAGTGGTTCTTGTGCTGATTAAAAGCTCCCACTTCACCAGCTGTGTTACTCCATCCAGCCCCAAATACTTTTCTTCAGGGAAGAGGCTTAGAAACTTGTATCTATCATGAACAAGAGCATGTTGAGGTTTGTCAGTAGTTGTAAGCTTTGCTAACATAACCTGAGGAGCCTGTAACCATTCCAAGCCTCACATTTCAGGCTGTACTGGGTTCTAGGATAGGATTTTCAAAAGTGCTTAGCATTTTGCACTTAAATAGAGTAGAATTAGGCCAATGCTGAGTTCTTTTGAAACTGTCACCCCCAAGCCCTACTAGCAAAGTCTGTGTGGTCACGGTAGATACAAGCCCTGATGACATGAGATTCACAGGATTTATCACTTTCTGCCAATACTCATGGTTTATAAAGACTTAAAAAAAAATCGTGCGCACAGTTCAGAAAACTGCTTCTATAGTAGGAACCACTTTTCACTACTTCCTGTACATAGAAGAGTGAAAGCTCTAAAAGAGGGTAGTCAAACTTGACACCCACAACCCAAGAGACCTGAGGGAATGTTCCCCCAGGAAATGTTCAAGATTTATTATTAAAAATGGTTCAGATATGGAAGACTTGTTTAATTTGGGTTTGGCATCAGAATAAATATATCAGAAATACATTTCTTCATGGTTAATTATTCAAGAGCTTTTCTGGAATAGACAGTAGTTGAAAATCTGCTATTTGGAGCCTGGAATTTCACCTGACATGTTAATTCTAGTTTATGATATCCTGTAAGAAAAGAACTAGGAAGTGTTTTCTAGATTGTACTGCCAGAGCATGACCCTTAATACTAATATTTAGTTTTAACAATCAATCCCATACAGAAAGCTCTGGGTGCAATAACAATCAGATTTACAATCCCATAATAATGACTACACAGCTGCAATAAATAATCACATGCAAGTAACGAATTAGCTGACAGAAAGCCCCCTTCGCACCTAATAACATACCCTCAACTTTCCTCAAAATTCTGTCAGATAAGTGGCTTTTTTCAGCTTGTCCAGAGCAGGACCGGCTCCAGGCACCAACCCAGCAAGCAGGTGCTTGGGGCGGCCAAGGAGAAGGGGCAGCACGTACAGGTCTTCAGCGGCGGGTCCCTCAGTCCCTCTTGAAGCGAAAGACCAGCCTCCGAATTGCCGCCGAAGACTGAAGCGGCAGCAGTAGAGCTGCAGATCTCAATCGCGGCTCTTTTTTTTTTTTTCCCTGCTTGGGGCGACAAAAACCCTGGAGCTGGCCCTGTTCCAGAGGGTCCTCAAATTCAGGTTCTTAGACCAAGGGAAGGGAGCAAGTTTCCAAGTGCTGAGGCCTTCCCTGAGAGTGCTTTGCTGGCAGCTCTCTCTCCTAACTGAGGGGAATCCAGCTCAAGTGCCTCTGCTGACTCCAGCTATGGCAGTACGACATGGGAAGAGAGGCAGCCCCCCAAATAGGCCATTTTCTGCTTCCGTTTACTGCTTTCATTTACCACTACCACCACTATTAAGTGAGCAGTGCAGATACCAGCACACCAGTGTCGTGTACCCCTTCAAAGAGAAGGAGAGTGAAGGCAAGACAAAATTATGACGATCAACGAATGGCTCAAGCAATAGTGCTATAAGGAGAGCTTTGGGGTATTCAACCACTGGGAGGCATTCCTGGACAGAAGACTGTTCTCATGGGATGGATTCCACTGGAGTAAGGAATGTAATAGACTTCTGGGGTGGAGGTTGGCACAACTGATTAAAAGAGCTTTATACTAGGAATTCGGGGGAGTTGGTTGGGAGATGCTCATGTAATCTCTACACCTGATTCTAATATTGAGCAGGAGTAAAAGAGGACACAGCAATGGAGAAAGGAACCACAGTAGGTAAGAGAATGGACATCAAGAGGAAGGATTGTTACTGTCAGTGGTATTGGCACTGTCAGGTAGACAATACTGGCAGTAAAGTGATTGTACCTAATCAGGCAAGGAATCCTGGTGAAGCCAAGTAGAAACACCTAAAATATCTGTACACCAGTGCAAGGAGCCTGGGTAACAAAATGGAGGAAATAGAGCTACGGTGCAGGATGTGAAAGCAGATATTATAAGGATAACAGGGACATGGTGGAAAATTAGTCAAAACTGGAGTACAGGTATTGAAGGGTATACACTGTTCAGGAAAGAGGAATAAAGATAATGGTGGTGGAGTAGCATTGTGTATTAATGATGAAGTAGACTATAAAGACATTAGAAATGATGGAATGGATAAAACGGATTGAGTCAAAATCACTTTGGGGAAGAATGGTAACAGAGTATCAGAGGGGTAGCCGTGTTAGTCTGTGTCCACAAAAACAACGAGGAGTCCAGTGGCACCTTAAAGACTAACAGATTTCTTTAGGCATAAGCTTTCATGGGTAAAAAAACCCATGGTAACAGAGGCTCCACTGGAATAGTGTTTGGGATCTGCTACAGAAACCCAGGATCTGATTTGGATGTGGATAGAAACCTCTTTAATATTTTAAATGAAATAAATATTACTAGAATTGTGTGATTATTGGATTATTTCTCAGATATAGATTGGAGGACAAATGCTGCTGTTAATGGTACGGCCCAGATATTCTTGGATGAGATACTCAACAGATTTCTTCATCAAATAGTTACTGAACCAACAAGAGGTGATGCCATTTTAGATTTAGTATTGGTACATAGCAAGGACCGACCTCATAATAAAACTAGTTGTAGAGGACAATCTTGGTTTGGCTGATCATGAGTTAATTCAGTTCCAGGGAGCTCTCTATAGGAGACCTGGCACAGGGCTGGCATAATCATCTCCCACTATTGGGGAGCTCAAGGCAGAAGATCTGGCTACTGATGCCAGAGGGGGTGTTTCTGGAGGTGGAGGTGAAGAGAGAATGCTTGTGCTGGGGGCAGGAGGGAAGAGAATCCTTGCAACAAATTTGTGTGTGTGGTGTGACCCATCTAATATTTTTTATCTGGACTGCCATTCCCCACAACACTCAGGAGACTTAAGGCCCCGGGATGAGGTATAATTGAGCCATGAACATGCTTATTATTATTCTTTTTATTGAGGTAGCACCCAGGAACCCCCATCAGGCGCCAGGACCCCATTGTGCTAGGCGCTGCTGCCTGAAACTCCTCCAACAGCCAGATCTGCATACAGAACAAGTGGGGCACAGTGAAGTATAAGCTGGACTGCCTTTATCGACTTCATAGTCTCACTTACTTCTTTCTAGCTATTCACCACTGACTGTCTCTATCGACTTCATAGTCTCATTTACTTCTTTCTAGCTATTCACCACAGACTGTCTCTCTTAGGTACTTATTTAGCTCACATCACCATGGTATCTCAGTGCCTTGTAATCTTTAATGTATTTATCCTCACAACTTCTCCGTGTTGGACTATTTTACCAATGGGAAACTGAAGCATAAAGTAAGTGACTCATCTAAGGCCAAACAGTAAGCGTGTGGCAGAGCCAGCATTTAAACCCAGGTCTCTCAAGCCCCAGGTTGATGTACTAACTACCAGACCATCCTTCTTCTCTGATGAAAGCAGCTGTGCAGAGAGGTGCTTGATTTTTAGATTAGTTGTCCCAAGTGACATAGAGTGAACTACAGCTAGCAGCAAATGTCATGACTTGCTGGATATTTTACTCTGATAGAAGAACCACTGCACACCACCAATTTGAGAACCATTCACAAATCACCTTCTTTCATTCTCTTATTTTTCAAAACTTGTAGTGTCACAATTGGTATTTATCACTGTGAATTAATAGTTCTTTTAAATTTTAATCAGCTTTTTACTATGCATCACAACTCAGCATTTCCTCACAGCCAGAGAAAGGGCTGGCTCCCAGTAACGTCAATGGGGGTCTTGCCAATGACTTCAGCAGAAGCAGAGTAAAGCCCAGAGGAATCTGCTCAGTGCAAATTACAGAAGCATTTCAGAACTACTCTTCCCCTCCTACCATCCCAAACCTTCATAATATCTCCCTTTGTACTGAGCTTTCCTCTTAAATAACGTTCAGGGTGTTTCAAAAAACAGCACAGAAAAGCCTGTTTTGTTAGATAAGTTTAGTAGGCCCATAGTCACCCAAAATTGTTAAATACTGATATTGTTTCAAAGGCAGCAATCAGGGACCTGCCAGCCCCGCAGCACACACTCCCAGTAGGCTTGACAGGGTTTGTGCTTGAGTCAGTGGATCTTTCTGAAGTAAATGAGGTTAGCCCTGAGCTTTCAGTGCTCTGGCTACATTTTGGCTCCAGGACATCATGGTGAATAGGGTAGCCTTGTTAAGAAAGAGGGTTAATGTACTGTATTGATTGATTGAGGCAACATCCATGTAATAAACGCTGTGTGCAAATTGTGTAAATTGTGCTTTTGTTGTTATGAGCAAAAATAGAATTTGATTTTAGACCAGCATTAAATGACCTCAGCATCTGTTATCATAGATAATTTTTAAAGGTCTCTTTTAAAAGAGTCCTTCAAATTTTGGTTTCTCTAGCCTGTATTCAAAAACATGCAGACTGTTTGTGGATTTTAGTTTAGCCTCAAATGCATCATATAGTGAATGGATGAGGACATGAGTGGAAATATATAAAACGTTGTTGGTTTTGGCTTGCTTTGGTGTTTTTAATTTAACAAGCCTATTTGGCTTTTTTACATGCTGCTGCATAACTCCTCTCTGGGTGTATGCTAGAGAAGTCAACATTCTGCAGTAGGAAATGACTGGTTACATGTCAGTATTCTCCAAGAGTTCATCTCAATTACTGGATTTGTCAAATATGACAAGCCTGAATGACTATGTGGTGAAAATAGCACACAGTTTGACTATTAAAGTAATTGGAGCATTGACATTTAACCAAACTGTAAGAGAATTGCAGTAATAAGTCTGAGGAGCAGAACCACAAGCAAAGCAGAGAATAACATTTTTATAAAATCTGCAGTGAAACAGATGTTTTCTTGTATTTTATTAATGTGTGGTACAATATCTTTTGTTTTAAAATTAGATGTTAAATGAAAGATGATTTGTCTGCCTTTTTTCTTTATTGAGAAATGGTAAGGTTTATATGACTAGAGATGCCATTAATATAATATGATATAAATAATAATAATATGCATAAAATAATACATTGTATATGTAATACCTACATATACATTATAATACCTATATATACACTTTAATATCTTTACAGCCATAGTTGGGTAGATATCATTTATGAGGAGAAGTTAATCGTATTGCAGTGTTCTGTGAGAAATGTGTTTATCATTCTCATATGCCTTCTGCCCACTAGTCCACCTCCTTTGGCTTCTACTCTAACACGCCAAATCTGAGATATTGGACTTAAAATTCATGACATTTGAAGACACAAAAATGCTATTTTAGGTCATTTTGAGAGGTGGATTCTATTTCTGAGCTTTAAATTTCCCTTCTGCAGAGCCTTGACCAGGTGGAGAGAGACAAGTAAACTTTCTAAAATAATTTCTCTAGCCTTTACAAAATTCATGAAGTTGTTGTTTGGAATAAAGGTATTATTGTCGTGAGTTTGGAACTGTTGTATTACATACAAGTTGCAAATGAGTTAATCAAGTCATCCAAAGGAGGGCTCCTCAAACCTACGTACAGCATTTTATCATGTATTTTATGTATGAATATATGATTTGTGTGCATATTATATATCTATATCTCAATATCTATATATCATAGCTAATATATAAATCTCACCTAATAGATATAAAATGGTATCATTTCTTGGATGGGAATCAGAGTAATCTTGGCATCGACTTAAAGCATTTTTCTCCATTTACATTGAGACTTTTTTAAACAATTTGCTTCTCTTGCATTGACATAAACATCAACTTCTCAGAGAAATATTAAGAAACTGGAGAACAACATTAGCTGTAAGTAAAGGGAAACATTGTCAGTTTGGATAATTTAGATTTAAATTTATGGATGTGATTAGAAAAAAAACTGATTTCATATAAAATCAATGAAACAGCATCTCAGGCAACAACTTAGAAACCAGTCTCTTCCCCCATCCCCAAAATAGGATTTGAAACAATGGTAAATGTTTTGGATTCAGTCTGAAGGGATATATCTAAAGCTGATATTCCTGTATTTAGACAGATAGTATATTCATGTGAATTGGTAATCTCCAAGACGAATTTCTCATGTCCAAACAGTCATGTCTGCTGTCTAGGGTCCTCCCAAGGATAGAAGCAAGTACTGTATTCATCACTGAAAAACTGGGAATGTCCTATTTTTAGTGGTATACAACTCCTAAGTAGTTCAGTGATTCCAAAAGGAGGGGGAGAGAGCAGGAGGAAGCAAGATTCTGTCTACAATGAGCACATCATGCTAATTCATACACAAGACTTTAAACTAAATTGGATGTGTTAGTGAAGAGTGTCCCTTTCCACAAGACAATCCAAGTTGATATTGATTTCTGGATTATGTCATAGTATCCTCTTGCACAGAGGCTACCTTTCCTGGGAAGGGAACTCCAGTTAGTAGGAAGAGCCAAGTAAAGGGGGATTTGATTATTAGAAATATAGGTGGTTGGGTTTGTGATGACCGAGAGAACTGCATGGGAAATTGCCTGCTGAATATGAAGGTTGTGGATATCTCAAGACATCTAGACAGACTTGTGCCCAGTGCTGGTGAGGAGCCAGTGGTCATGGTATGTGTAGGTACCAGTGACATAGCTAGAAGTGGGAAAGAGGTTGTGGGGGCCAAATTTAAGCTGCTAGCTAAGAGATTATAGTCCAGGATATCCATGGTAGCATTCTCTGAAATGCTTCTAGCTCCACGCGCAGGGCCAGGAAGACAGGCAGAACTGGAGGGTCTCAACGCATGGATGAGACAATGGCGTCGGGATTAGGGATTTAGAATTATTAGGCACTGAGGAACCTTTTGGGAAAGGAGGAGCCTATACAGGCATGTAAAATTAAAAAGGTTATAGAGGATTTTTTAAAGGTCTGGTGTAGGCTGACAGGTGCAGAGGACAATATGGCTTGGGAAGAAACATCCCTTAGGGACAAATTTATTAAAAGGGGAAATGCTATATCCTAGTTAAGAGGATAGGAAAGAAGTTGGTAAAGTACAGTAGGAACTAGTGAGGAACAATCAAATGTAAAATAGTACCATTTAAATATAACATGAAGGCAAGAAACTGAATATTAACAAAATGTACAAGTGCTTATGTACAGATGTTAGAAATCTAAATTCTGAGATAAGTGAACTGGAGTGCCTGACATTAAATGAGGATATTAGTATAATAGGCATCATGGAAACTTGATGGAATGAGGATAATCAATGGGACATGGTAATACTAGGGTACAAAATATATAGAAATGACAGAATATTGGTGGGGGGAGTTGCACTATATGTGAAGGAGAGTCAAATAAAGTAAAAATTTTAAATGAATCAAATTATACCATAGACTCTCTGTGGATAGATATTTCATGTTTGAACAATAGGAGTATAGCAGTAGGAGTATAGAACCGACTGTCTGACCAGGATGGTGACCATAATTGTAAAATGCTCAGGGAGATTAGAGAGGCTGCGAAGGCAGAAAATGCAATAATAATGGGGGATTTCAACTAGCCCCATATTGACTGGGCACATGTCACCTCCGTAAGAGATGCAGTGATCAAATTTCTTGACACCATAAACGGCTGCTTCTTGGAGCAGCTTGTCATGGAACCCATGGCAATTCTTGATTTTGTCCTAAGTGGAGCACAAGATCTCATCCAAGAGGTGAACATAGCTGAACCACTCAGTAATAGCAATCATAATATAATTAAATGTAACATCCGTATAGGGGAAAATAGCTAAAGAAATCCACCACTGTGGCATTTAACTTCTAAAAGGGGAAGTACACAAAAATGAAGAAGCTAGTTATATGGAAATTAAAAGGAACAGTCACAAAGATGAAATGCCTGCAAACTGCATTGAGGCTATTTAAAAACACCATAATAGAGGCTCAAACTAAATGTCTACCCTAAATTGAAAAAGGTAAGAGAACCAAAAAATGCCACCATGGCTAAACAGCAGAGTAAAAGAGGCAGTTAGAGGCAAAAAGGCATCTGTTAAAAATTGGAAGTCAAATCTTAGTGAGGAAAATAGAGAGGAGCATAAACTCTGGCAAGTCAAGTGTAAAAGTATAAAGCATGCCAAAAAAGAATTTGAAGAACCACTAGCTAAGGACACAAAAACTAGCAGCAAAAAAAAAAAACGGACATCAGAGTCAGGAAGCCTACCAGTCAGTGGGGCTACTGGACAAACAAGGTGCTGAAGGAGCACTCAAGGAAGGCAAGACCAGTGTAGAGAAGTGACATGAATTCTGTGCTTTAGAGGATGTGTGGGAGATTCCCCACATCTGAGCCATTCTTTTTGGGTGACAAATCTGAGGAACTGGCCCAGATTGAGGTGTCAGATGGCATTCACCCAAAAATTCTGAAGGAACTCAAATATGAAATTGCAGAACTACTAACTGTGATATGTAACCTATTACTTAAATCTGCCTCTGTACCAGATAACTAGAGGGTAACTAATGTAATGCTGATTTTTTCAAAAAGGCTCCAGAGGCGATCCTGGCAAAGAGAGACTGGTAAGACTAACTTCTGTAACAGGCAAATTGGTCGAAACCATAGTAAAGAACAGACATATCAGATACAGATAAATATGATATGGTGAGCAAGAGTCAGCATGGCTTTTGTAAAGGGAAACCATGCCTCACCAATCTATTAGAGTGCTGTGAAGGGGTCAAAAAGCATGTGGACGAGGGTGATCCAGTGGAATTAGTGTACTTGGATTTTCAGAGAGCCTTTCACAAAGTCCTGCACCAAAAAGCTTTTAAGCAAATTAAGCAGTCATGGGATAAGATGGAAGGTCCTCTCATGGATCAGTAACTGGTTAAAAGATAGGAAACAAAGGATAGGAATTAATGGTCAGTTTTCACATTGGAGAGAGGTAAATTGTGGGGTCCCCAATGATCAGTACTGAGACCAAAGCTGTTCAACATATTCATAAATGATCTGGAAAAAGGTAAACAATGAAGTGGTGAAGTTTTGCAGATGATACAGAATTACTCAAGATAGTTAAGTCCATAGCAGACTGCAAAGAGTTACGAAGCTATAATGCCACTGTGAAAAGCCATGGTGGGTCCACATCTTGCATGCTGTTCTGGTCACCCCATCTCAAAAAAGGTATATTAGAATTGGAAAAGGTGTAGAAAAGGGCAATTATGATTAAACATGATTGGGGTACAGAGCAGCTTCCATCTGAGGGGACCTTAAAAAGGCTCAGAGTTTTCAGCTTAGAAAAGAGATGACTGAGGGGGAATGTGATAAAGGTCTATAAAACATGAATGCTTTATCCCTTACCATCTTGGCTAATACCAATTCATGGGCCTCTCCTCCAAGAACTTATCTAATTCTTTTTTGAATCCAGTTATACTTTTGGCCTTCACAACATCCCCTGGGGCAATGAGTTCCACAGGTTGACAGTACATTGTGTGAATAAGTACTTCCTTTTGTTTGTTTTAAACATGTTGCCGGGGTCACCCAATGAAATTAATAAAGCATTTAAGCACATGCTTAAGTCCATCCCTAACGGGCAAAACACATAAGGCCCCAATTGCAAAACACATAAGCATATGCTTTAACTCCCATTGCAGTCAATGGGATTTATGCGTACACCTAAGTGCTTTGCTTAATAGTTATGACAGCTGAATCAAGGCCTAGGTAAGTATTTATGGTTAGACAACCTCCTTATGCTAGTATTTGCTATTGTAAGTATAGGCAAATTCAAGGGAATGCAGTGGATACCAGGGTAACTTTATTTATCTACTTTATTTAAAACTGACACTTTTGTTAGAAACACCACTCTATTTTAGAATATAGATTCATAAAAAAAACTAGATGCACAAAGAGACCATTGTAATGGGTGTTGGCAGTGTTGTAACCATGTTGGTACCAGAAGTGATGTGGTGAATGAGGTAATGACTTTGTTAGACCAACTTCTGTTAGTGAAAGGGACAAGATTTCAAGCTTACAGAGCTCTTTTTCAGGTCCTGTAGGATCTGGCCCAGGTCCTGAAGAAGAGTGTTAGTTAAATTAGTTCCTTTTACATATCTACAATTTATACTGCAGGTACTATATATTTACATATAACAATTTCCAACTGCTTGCATCTAACACTCCTCATGTAAAAACATATAGCCTGATTCTTTTCCAGCACTGATATAACTCCATGACCTCTCTGGAGTTACTCTTGATTTACGCTTATGGGAGGCCTGGTCTACACTTAAATTAGGCTGGCATAGCTACAGTGCTGAGAGGCATGAAAAATTCACACCTCTGAGCACTGTAGTTAAGCCCATCTAAGCCACAATGTAGACTTGAGTAGGTCAAGGGAAGAATTTTTCCATCCACCTAGCTAGTGTTGCTTGGGGGAAGTGGATGACCCTCACCAATGGGGGAAAAAAACCTTCCCTCGCTGTATAAAGCATCTGCACTGTGGAGCTTCAGTGACATCCATAGTGTAAACATGGTATAAGTGAGATCAGAAATTTGTCCCCAGTGATCAAACTCTGGCACACAGATTGTGGACCAGATCCTCAGCTGTTCTAAGTCACTTTAGCTTTTGATGATCTGGCCCATCATTTCTTTTGCTGTTCTCTTGTCATACCCTGGAGTTCTCAGGCTCTTAATTTTTAAAATTCCAGGATTAAACTGGTAGTGAAATGAGCCTATAAAGGAAAAAAATTAAAGAGCAGGAAACAGTTTCTTTAGGTTGTTCAGAGATTGAGGCTGGGTTCCAGCAATTCATGTATGCAAGAACAATGTAGCCATCTTGCTCTACACCCACAAAATTGTAGTTTGTGATCTTACAGATACTCTTTGATCTGTTTAACAACCAAATAGTCTGAATATAACCAGATTTAGGGCGCATTACATCCAAAATGAGACAATTTGACTGCAAGGTTAATAATCTTGAATGTAGAGTATATGGTTTGGAACAGTAGCTAACCAAGAGGGATTAGAGGACTATATGCAATACAGATGAAATGGTGCCCTCCACAAGGGAAGCATCCACCCCAATTAAAGGGAAAGTGCATCAATGTTTTGGTCCAAAATAGTAAGCACTAAATTTGCAGCCCTTTGTTAGGATTCTTCAAATAGGAAGAAGAGATGACAACCAGGATAAAAGCCTTATTTTTCAATTCTCAGGCATTTGGGTGAAGACAGAATATGCACGGAAAGCAGGAGAGTGTATTTGCATATATGAGTCCCGCAACCTATATGAAGAGGTTTGAATTTTTTCTTAGTCTGTGATAGCTGATGCAGAGGCATTACTCCCCTAACTACTGAACACAAGGATACAGCAATGAAGGGAACGTTTATCTACTGCTGTGTAAGTCACCATCTGGCAAAAAGTTGCTGGTAAAGGTTTCAGGAGCAGCAGGGGAATCTTCTATTGATCTGGGCCCATGTTATGCATCTGCCTATGCATCTAATACAATGGAAAGAATGTTGTTTCTCTTGAGAGGGGGAGGAAAAACAGCAGAGTTCACACAGAGGACTCCCCAACATCTGCATCCTGCAGATGTCGTATTTGTATTATGTTGCCCCAGAGGGACGATACAGGGAGTATTCTCCACAAACTGGATGTGGACTAGTGGGTCCCTTCCTTATCCAGTGGCAAAAATCCCAGGTGGCAGGGGAAGCACTGGGCTGTAAGTGCTTTTCTGTATCCCATACACACTGTTTATTTTCAGGTTAGGTCCCCTGGGCTGCACAGTTTTAATTCACCAATCCTATAATATAAGAATATGGTTGTTTGTTCTATGGCTTCCATGTCTGTGAGCCAGATCCTGAGTTCCTTACTCAGGTTTAATTCTGGCAAAGTCCCAGTGAGAGATTGTCTGAGTAAGAATTGAGTAAGTGCCCTCAGGATTTGGCTCTGTGTTTGTCTGTAACTCAGTGCCTAGAGGCATGTGCAAGTTATCTGATTCATTTAATTGGTAATACACCTCTACCCTGATGTAACGCAACCCAATGTAACACGAATTCTGATATAACACAGTAAAGCAGTGCTCTGGGGGATGAGGGGGCTGCGCACTCCGGCAGAATAAAGCACGTTTGATATAACGTGGTTTCACCTATAACGCGGTAAGATTTTTTGGCTCCCGAGGGCAGTGTTATATCAAGGTAGAGGTGTAGTTGCTGTTCAGTTGCTTGATGCTACAGTTTAATAATTACCAAAGGGCCACAGATCTGATGGGCCTGACTGGTGGAAGACTTCTTCTCTGAGTGAGAAACTGCAATAATTTTTGAAATGGGTCCATAAATGACAGAGGAAAAGATTGACGTTTCCCTGCTCAACTGTCTTTTTTGCCAGGGGTGTTATAATATAGGGAGCCTTAAGAGACAAGACTGGTCCTCTTATGACAGGGGTTCCTGTGAGCATCTCAGGATGTGGACTGGGCGAGGCTGGGATCTCTGCTGTGTAGCAGGCAGAGCTGCCTGCACATTGTGTGTTAAGAATAAACATCCATTTGTGGCATAGAGCCATTTACAGCTTGTTTTATTTCCGACACTTATTGGTATAAGTGGCATTGAAACACCAGTTCCAGCAGACCATAATGTGTCCAAAAGTGTCCTTCACTGAACAGCTTCAATGGAATTGTGCTCAGGGAACAGGATTGAATTTGGTCTTCCACTTTGTGTGAGTCTCAGTAAATCTTCCTTTTCCTGTAGGGAAAATACAGGGATGTATTCCTACCTGAGATACAGGGATGGATATATGGAGATGAGCCCACAGCCCTGTTAGTAAGTTTAGTCCTCTGAAAATATTTTAAAGATCTGGTCCTGCCACATAGCAAATATTTGGTGGGGGAAAGAGAAAGTATTATTTTCATTACTACACGTACTTAAATTATGACTCTGTTCTGATTCATCCTTCTTGCATTACTGTGGGCTTTTCTAAGAGACATGAGCTTAATTTGCCTCCTGTAGCAGTTTCAGTAGCAAAAACAAATGTTGCTATATGACAAATTACTAATCACGCAGCCAGTTGCAGTAGAAATTACATGTTAAACAGTTGTACAAATTGAAAACATTTTTGCAGTCCCTTGAGGATTTATTTATGTATTTATTTTTATGAAATTGTAAAGCTCAGCTGAGTGCGGTGCACATAATGATGTGCTTATGCTGTCGGACTTGTGCGATTCTTTATATTCGATACTGGAACTGTTTTCTTTTTTTAAACTAAACGCTTCCTCAGCACCTGGAGATGGTCATAGGACCTTCCACGGAATTCTCGGAGCTGAAATCTACTCTATATCCGTGAACAAGGACCTCGATCCTGTGAGACACACTCTGGTCCCAGTACAGAAAAGCACTTGAGCACTTAAGCACGTGAGCCATCCCTTTGTAGTAAGGAGAGGAGCTTGGGCTGCATTCCACATCAGACCCAAGATGTAGTAGCTTTTGGACAAGCAGCGGGTGCGAAGGCCTTACCGTACTGTCTTGATTGCTGCACATGGGCTAGATTGTGCCCGTTATCTTACTCCTGCAAAGATTGCCATTGTGCCTAATCGTTGCATAAGGCATAGGTTGCGGAGGGAGGGATGGGAAAGCTTGTTATGCCCTATCCTGTCTTGCAGTGGCTGCAGGGAGAAGGTACAATCTGATCATTGCAGTTTTCAGTTAAAATGATCTGAAATTTGTGAGTTTCAGCTTAAAAACTTGGGAGTTTCTGCTGACTTTTGCTTTCAGATTTGGGATCCCTTTGAACCAAAACTCAGGCACTGTAAGGTCCTATTGATCAGAACCAAAGAAAACATTCTCTCCTACAAACCCCTGCAAAGTGAAAGCATTCCCTTTCACAGTTTTATTATTAGCCTCTTCTTAATAGCATCACTTTCTTCCAAATGTCTTTTGTTGTTGTAGTTGTAAAAAGCATCTTTTTATTCTCAGCTAGCTAAGTAGCTCTGGGTTATTCAAAATGAAAATGACACTCAAGCTTTTCAAAGACTCCTGTATAGTACATTTTTAACACAGCATTTTTAATGAATTCCAGTCACTGGGAAACACCATTATCTAGGTCAGATTTTTCTAATATTGTTTTCTGTGGATGCTCAGGCCTGCTGTGCATTCTCTAAAGTGAGTTCTCATGTGAAGCCTCCCAGTGTCTGTTAGAGCTTCATTTTCTCACTGTTTTCTGGTATGACTTACTACATGTCTGTTTTTAAAAAAATGTGCA
Organism: Gopherus flavomarginatus; assembly: GCF_025201925.1. Taxonomy (NCBI): domain Eukaryota; kingdom Metazoa; phylum Chordata; order Testudines; family Testudinidae; genus Gopherus; species Gopherus flavomarginatus. The sequence continues at coordinate 116,214,173 of NC_066618.1, forward strand.
GATGCTGGAGTTAAGGGGAACCCTGTTTAAGGCTCAGTCCTACCCTTTCTTTGGGGGAAAAGAGCCCCAAATATCTGAGTTGTAAGTTTATACTATAGATGCAAAGTCCTGCTCTGACTTACACCCTGTGCAAACCCATTGCCTTCAATGACCTTGCTTGGATTGTATCAGGGAAGATGCAACCACTATCAGCGCAATTATCTCCTCATTGAAGCAAGTAGGAGTCACTCCTATGAAAGTAAGGACAGACTTAGGTCTGATGGCCAAAAGTGTAACACCATTTACACTGCATCCAATTCAGTTTTGCCAGATCCGGGCATGCAGGTTTGAGTCTCCATGTCCCTGGTTCTCATAGATAAGGATCAGCTTTTAGCCCAGTCCCATGTGAATCTCCAGTTACATGATTTCTGTCTGCTATCTGCCTTACGCTGGCTACCCAGTCCAGATAGATGTCGAGGCCACTTCTTCACTGGACACATAGGCTAACATTATAAAGCAAAAAATAAATAACCTTCACTTTGAAACATGTCAACATTTTGCAGTTAGCAGCATTTCACAAGATGTCACTTTCAATAATATGCCACAGAGACTATTGCCTGCCTCTGTAATAAATACAGAGCATGACATGACTTTCATTTTACTGAGTGGCACTGCCATACGTCACAACACGTTGCATTCCCACTTTACGTTCTTACAATTTCCGGTCTGTTGTGTTCTCTCAGACGTGATGCTCTGAAACAATTACATAAAATGAGCAATCCAGATTCTGTCGTCAGTTATACCAGTGTAAATGTGGAGTGACTCTGTGGTCTCCACTGCAACTTTAGTGAAGTCACTCTGGATTTACACTTGTAAAACTGAGAAGAGCCTAGTACCTTAGATTTAGTAATTTGTATACAATTGTACTTTAATTGCATAATGACTAATATATCACAGTTAATGTCTCTGTCACAAATGTAAAAGGGATGAGCCAAATACTTTCCTCTGTTACACGAGGGCACAGCAGAGGGGTTGTCCCTGTGTAATGGAGGTCAGAACTGGGTTTGGCTTTAATCCATTCATTGGATTCAGTCTCTGGCCCTCAAGAAGACTAAAAATCCACATACCAAGTGATGGATTTTAGCACTGGGAACTTTGAGTTACAGTATTATTTTTATTTCTCTATTTCAGTAGTTGAACTATGTTTTCAATCACTTGTAGCGTGTCAGTTCCCTAGTGACTATGCATCTGAGCAGACTCATGTACATTGTTTATTACAGTAGCTGCCATTAAATGTGCCCCTGACATGCTTGTTTCAGACAACAGTAATTAAATGTATTCTACAAAATAATTAAAAGAAGGTAAATTGGGCACTGCAATTTATCCGTTTATATCATACAAGCCCAACGAGTCATTCCATTAAATCAAAAGATGACAAATATAAAACCGATGAAAGGAAATACATTTTTACTCAGCACAAAACGTGCGGGCCTCATTACCACAAAATGTCATTGAGATCAAGAGCTTTCAAGGATTCCCAAAAGGTTTAGACATTTAGAATACCCAGCTGCAATGGTGCTTGTCATCCAGAGATCTCAGAGCACTTTACAGAACAAGATCAGGATCGTCATCTTTATTTCACAGATGGGGAAACTGAGGCACTGCAGTGCTGTGACTTGCCCAAGGTCACCCCGCAGATCAGTGGCACAGTTGGAAATGGAACCAATTCCCCTAGCTGCCAACCCAGCACCCTATAAAATGTATCACACTGGACTTTCTTACACATTTTATACAGAGAGAGCTGGGCAAAAAAAATTTGGACAAAACTTTTTTGGCCAAAAAATGCAGATTCAGGTTGACCATAACATTTAGCAAATTTGAGTTGATTTCAGCAAATTGTTTCAATCAAAATGAAAAAAGGGGGGGAAATCAAAAATGCCAAAATGAATTGTTTCGATATAAGTAATTAAGTATTCGTTGGAACAGGTGACTAGATCACAGCTGGGCACCCTAACTACCCAGCAATAGAGTCACTCTCACATTCTCTCTGCCCCTGTGACTATTTCAAGTACTCTATACAAAGTAGAACAGTTTCAGCAGGAGAGGCTGAGAAAAACCCTCTGGAATACTCCATAGTCCAATGGTTGGCATACTCTTCTGAAAAGGGAGTGACCTGGGTTTAGGTCTCTGCTTCACAGCAGGCTGAACAGGGATTTGAACCCTGGTCTACCACATCTGGAATGAGTGTTCTAACTGCCGGGCACAAGTTTGAATTTGCCTCAGTTTTGTGAATCTAGCCCTTCATTTCATTTACTTTTGTTAAAAAATGCCTAAAATGAAATGAAAATTTTGCAACTTTTCAATGTGATGAAAATTCTAAAACATTTCTGTTTTGGTTCAACCCAAACCAAAAAGGTTTTTTTTTGTTTTTTGGTTTTTTTTTTCCGAATGCCATGAAACCGAAGAAGCAGCACTACTTTTAATCTCTGTGGCTTGTGTTAATTCTGTTTAATCTTTCATCGTGTTAAACAAAAGTCAGTTTGTCCTTTCCTGGGGCCATTACAACATGGGAATCAATGCAAAGATAGTTGCAGGGGTTCTCATTTAGAGACATTCATTCATAATCCAGTATGACATGTTCCCTTCATGCCATTCAGGGCCGGCTCTAGCCATTTCACTGCCCCAAGCACGGCGGCATGCCTCTGGGGGCGCTCTGCCGCTCGCCGGTCCCGCGGCTCCGGTGGACCTCCCGCAGCCGTCCCTGCAACCGGCAGAGCGCCCCACGCGGCATGCCACCCCAACCATGCGCTTGGCGCGCTGGGGCCTGGAGCCGGCCCTGATGCCATTACCTCAGTTATTTACACCAAACATCTGAATTGTCAGTTCTCCATACACTAAGCAGAATTAATATTGCAACAGCACGTTATCAACAGGAAAAACTTACCATAGCAGTAATGTGGTGTTGTGGTAGTATTCTTGTTCAGTGTGAAAGGAAGAGCTATGGTAGCCCATATGAACAGATGCATTTCTGTAGTCAGAAAAAAATGTTACACAGATCACACAAAATTGAAATAAGAATTCTAATAGCTAATAAAAAAGTGTGTGTTTTTCTTAAGCACTTCTTGGGAAGGGGATTGTTTTCTGCTAAATAAATAAAACAGGCTAGCAGAAAATTCGCCTTTGCATGGGAAAGACTATAAATGCAAGCATAATTTTCCTTTTAGAAAGTGGTTCATTTCTGGTATGGTATTTCCTATAATCACAGAAGTATTAAAGCTTCACAGCATTATAACTGTGGATATTTGCTAGATGGTGATGTCATTTCCTATTGTAAAACAGCAAATCAGTTGTAAATAGGTCAAAGCAAAGAGTCAGTAAAGGGTAGTTTTATGATATAGATCAGTGACGAGAAATACATCAGAGAAATATAATGTTATTTTATGTCAGAATAAGAATATAGACCAGGGTTGTGTGAGATCAACACCAGGCAGAAAGCCCGCTGGGATGTGTTTCTTAGATTCCCTGCTGCTACTTGCTGCATAGCTTCGTTAATCTTTCCAATGACAATGTTCCAATTCTGGAGCACACAAGCTGTGCTGGTGCAGAATTTTCCTGAAATCATCATCTGCCTAATAGTGATGCACGAATCCCACAGCCTGAACTTTTGAAAGCAAGAAGTTTAGCAGTGGGTTTGTCACTGGTGTCTCATAGTTTGAACTGACTGAGGAAAATACTGGTCAGAGGTCCCATTTTCACAGGGTGTACAAAGAGTGGAATTGTTACAAAACGTAAATAAATCTGACAAGTCCCAAGTAGTTTTTAACTCTGTGAATGGTAGATATGGTTATTTGTCAATTTGAATACTTACATTAAAATAAGACTTGATGAGACATTATGCACTGAGGCCACAATTTTGCATCTGATCCAGGGAGCACAACAATAAAATTAGAACATTCCTACAACACAGAATAAGTGAACATTAGCCACCAAGAAATTGGGCATTTAAATTGTCCCTTACCGCTTGGGTTTGTATGGCTGGTTATGGCACAAAAATGAAAGTGATGGTGCATCTGTTGCGGATGATCTCCTCCTAGCAACAGATGCTGGAAAGGTGTCTGTGCTGTTTTTAGTAGATATATTGCTATTCCTTGACACCCTTAGTCACGAGGTTTTGTTGTTTTACCTGCAATGCAGCTCCTCACTCAATTCAAACATGTAGGGTGAACTGTCTCCACTGTGCAGCCAGCCAGCACAAGTCCCATTTACGCCTTTATTTTGAAAGTATAAGAGGGGCTTAAGGCTTTTGCTGGGCCTCTGCCCAAGGAGAATTTGAACGGAGGTGAATTGCACTGTGTCTGACGCAGTAACTGTGAGTGGGTTTGTATCTCTAATTATCTTCCCCCTTAGCCCTTGTTACTGAAAAGGTAGTGCGTCAGGAAGCATCTCTAGAAATGGGGGCTTTTTTAGTGTCAATGTTTGAAGGTAGAACAATCCTCTTCTTCTCTATCCTCTGTTAGTTCCATAAACATTCAATTTAGTCTTTTCGTATGTAAATTAAGTGTCACTAAAGCCCAGCTGTGGTGCTGGATTTGTTTTTATTTGAATACATTTTATGTGTACTCAAGACAACATATATGGCTAGAAGGTACTTTATATCAGTTTATTAAAGGTTACCATTCTTCCTGAAACATATTGACTTGGACATGTCTGACCGGTGACATTTCAAGATCAAGACCTTTGAGGTACAGTGTGTAGAACAAAATGTTAGGATTCTTGGGTTCTTACCTTTTGAGTCATTCATTTAGATGGTTGAAACTGTGCCAAGTGAATCTACTAAGGGTTATATCCTGCCCTCTGCGATACTGGTGTGCAGGGGCAGGAGCCATACAGGGAGCCATACAGGGAACCAGGTTAGGTCTACACAGGAAAAATGCATCATGCTGGAAAATGTGTTCACAAATGTGTTTAACTAACATGATGATAAACACAACTTTGCTCTTAGTGTGGACAAAGACCAGTGTATTTAAAAACGTCTGAGCTGGTAGTGGATCAACCCTTGCTTATATTATAGGCATAGTTGTGTTTAAGGTTGTGTTAATTAACACATTTTCTCCCACAATGCCTTTCCCCAGTATAGACACAACCCACAGGAGCTGGTGTTTTCTTCAGTACTCATGAGCATTCTAGGAGACATGGGGTATGTCTGTACTGCAGTTAGACACCTGCAACTGGCCCATGCTGTCTGGCTCAGGCTTATGGGGCTTAGGTTGTGGGGCTGTTTAACCTCAGTATAGGCTTCCAGGCTCTGGCTGGGGCCCAGTCTCTAGGACACTGTGAGGTGGGAGGACCCTGCAGCCTGGGCCCAGATATATACACTGCAATTAAGCAGCCTTGCAGCCTGAGCTCTGCAAGCCCAAATCAGCTGGCATGGGCCAGCCCCGGGTGTCTAACTGCAGTATGGACATACCCAGGGAGAGCCAACAAGTTAGCCCTTAGGCCATGTCCCCAAAGTGCACAGTCTGCAGCTTACAATGAGTGTCCAATTCCTCCCTGCATTCAGAGAGGAAGCAAAGGGCACTCCAGATTGTGTTTCCCTCCACCCTGCCCCACCAAGAAGAATCCTGCCTTGGCCAGCAGAGTTCTTGGAGAAGAGAATGCAAAAGGCAGCCTCACTGTACCATTCAAGGCAGGGCTTAAACCAAAGGCTTTGTCTGCATTAGGAACATTACCCTGTCAGCAATGGGGACTTATTATTACCCATAATTCACCACCAGTAAGGCTCCCTGTGGGGTGTAGCAGTGGTGGAAGAGGAGAGGGATAGCTCAGTGGTTTGAGTATTGGCCTGCTAAACCCAGGGTTGGGAGTTCAATCTTTTAGGAGGACACTTAGGGATCTGGGGCAAAATCAGTACTTGGTACTGCTAGTGAAGGCAGGGAGCTGGACTCAATGACCTTTTGGGGTCCCTTCCAGTTCTATGAGATAGGTATATCTCCATATATTTTATTTTATATTTTAATGTCCTCTAATGTAGCTAGGGGGAAGGTATTTTTACCATCGTGTTATATGGCTACACAACAAGGTGGTAAAAATGCTAGAGTCTTGTCTATACTAAAGCCCCATCATTGCTGTAACTGATAGAGGATTATGAGTCCCAATTTTGTTAGTGTAGAGACAGACTCTTGTTTTTAGCTTTAGATTCTACTCTCACGTCCATTTGGTCATATATAAGAAGTTGTGCTAACCCATCACAGTAAACAACCTGAATAGAATTCTTAAATGTAATGAAGAGAGTGAAGGAATTTCATCAATTACCAAACACAGATTTTCCAAGCATTTGACACTATATATACAATTTCCTGGTCCCGGTTCCCTTTTTGCATATGCAGCATCATTGTGTTCAATGGTGACATCCAGGCTGAATTAAGTGTGTACACTTTCTCCTTCCTGTTTGCCATAATTGTAATATCAAAGGTAAATTGTGAAGAAGAAACGATTTTTTGCCCTGCACTGCTCCTTTGTGAGGTATGATGATGGCTAAATACACTGTTTGTTTTTAATATATATAAAGCATTTTGCTGCTTTTTTTTTCTTCCTTTGGAATATCAGATCCCTCACTTTCCTGGAAGTTCTTAGCGAGGGTTGGAGAATCTGAGCTGTGGTGTCACACCAGTCTTTAACCTGAGCTATAACTATCCTCCCCAGCTATGGGAGACGCAGGTATTAATTTTTAGACAATGTAAATCACAGAATCAGTGCCTAAACCAGAATCTGAGGGTTTGTCTCCATGGGGAAATTGAGCAGAATAAATATACTGGAATATCTCCCCATGTAGACATTCTATTCTGAAATAAAAATGCTTTATTCCAAAATAATCATTCCACTTTGGAAATGAATTAAGCTAAACTAAGTTAAGGCCACCTTTATTCCAAATGAGTGTGTCTAGGCAGGGGTATAATCAATTTAAACTATTCTGGTTTAAATTCACACCTTTCCTCAGTCCAGATTAGTTTCCCTGTGCAGACAAGCCCTTGATTGTCTAAGAATTATCATCAGTTGTGGCAAGAGATGGGAGAATTGCAGCTCAAGTTACAGCCTCATGCGACATCACCACTGTTTAAAATCTTGTCAAGGAATTCCAGCTACATAAAACAAATAAACATATCAGAACATTAAAAAACCCCTCAATTAATGCAGTTTTTATACACCCTAAAGAAATAGCAAGACACACAATGTTTTCACTTTGCAGTTCACCCTTAAGGGCAGGGCCGGCTCCAGATTTTTTGCTGCCCCAAGCGGCGAAGAAAACAAAAGAAGAAAAAAAAAGACTGATTGAGCGGAGCGATTGAGATGCCGCCGAAGTGCCGCCTAAGAGGAAGTAAGGGACTGAAGGACCCGCCGCCACAGACCTTGACATGCCACCCCAACAACGGATGGACTGCCACCCCTTTCTATTGGCCGCCCCAGGCACCTGTTTCCTTCGCTGGTGCCTGGAGCCGGCCCTGCTCAGGGGTCTGAAACAGCCCCCTTAAGCATACATGTATGAAGAGCCATTGAGAAACCACCTAATGTTCACAATCACGAGCTGAACGTCAGCTGCCTAAAGGCAAATGACTTTAGGTTTGTAAGAACACTGAAGAGACAATATTATTGGTACTTTACACTGACTTTTCATTTCACTGATTGACTGTATAACATTGATCATTTATCTCATACCAAATTAATCTTCTGCTTATGGGTTTTTGAAATGAGGATGTACTCATAGATCTTCAATTTATCTAAACCCAGGCATTCAAGCAGCATTTCTATTGGAAGGGTGTGATCCAGCTCCCACTTAAGTAGTAGTAGCAAAGTCCATTTATTCGTGACTGAATACTGGTGACAACATAGCAGAATTTTCAGAAACCTTCTCAAGCCATCTCTAACATGGCACTCTAAGCTGACTCTCCCATTAAAGGTAATGGCAGAACTCATACTGATTTCACTGGGAGAAATATTGGGACCGAGGTTCCAACTTCCAGACATTTATAATTTGGATATAAAAATTGGGACCTGGAGAACTCTTGTCAGAGAAGTTTTTAACCCCAGAAAATTGGTTTCAATACATTTTTTAAAAATGTGGTCACCTATTTAAAACAGAATTATAGAATCATAGAAATGTAGGACTGGAGGGATCTCAGTACGTCATCTAGTCCAGTCCTCCGCACTGAGGCAGGACTAAGGATTATCTAGACCAGAGGTGGGCAAATGTTTTGGCCAGAGGGCCACATCGGGTTTCTGAAATTGTATGGAGGGGCAGTGAGGGGGATGGCCCAGCCCCTGCCCCCTATCCAATGCCCCCTGCTTCTTGCTCTCGATGGCCCCCCAGGACTCCTGCCCTATCCACACCCCCCTGCTTCCTGTCCCCTGGCTGCATCTGGAACCCCTGCTCCTTGCTGCCCCCTGCTGCCCCACCCAACCCCCCCTCCTTTCTGACTGCCCCCCCAGGACCTCTGCTCCCATTCAACCCCCCTATTCCCTGCCCTCTGACCACCTCCCCAAACACACCCGCCCCCTGACCACCACCCTAAACTCCGCTGCCTTCTATCCAACACCCCCTGCTCCCTGCCCCCTTACTGCACTGCCTGAAGCGCTGGTGGCGCTACAGCCACGCCTCCCAGACAGGGGTGGCTCTAGCTTTTTTGCCGCCCCAAGCACGGCAGTCAGGCAGCCTTCAGCGGCTTGTCTGCGGGAGGTCCCCGGTCCCACAGATTCGGCGGTACCTGCCGCCGAATTGCCACGGAATCCACGAGACCAGCGGACCTCCTGCAGGCAAGCCGCCAAAGGCAGCCTGCCTGCCGCCCTCACAGGGACTGGCAGGGTGCCCTCTGCAGCTTGCTGCCCCAGGCACATGCTTGGAGCGCTGGTGCCTGGAGCCGCCGCTGCACCCAGAGCACCAGCATAAGCAGCCGTGCTGCCCAGCTGAGCCAGCCACGCCACTGCACAGCACAGAGCAACAAGTCAGGCCGGGCTCTGCAGCTGCGCAGCCTGGCAAGAGCTAGCAGCCCTGCCACCCAGAGCATTGCACCGGTGACGAGGCAAGCTGAGGCTACGTAGGGGGGGAAGGGGAACAGTGGGGGAGGGGCCGGGGGCTAGCCTCCCCAGCCAGGAGCTCAGGGGCCGTAGTTTGCCTACCTCTGATCTAGACCATCCCTGATATGCGTTTGTCAGACCTGTTCTTAAAAATCTCCAATGATGGAGATGCCACAATTTCCCTAGGTAATTTATTACAGTGCTTAAATACCCTGATAGTTAGGAAGTTTTGCCTAATGTGTAACCTAAATTTCCCTTGCTGCAATTTAAGCCCATTACTTCTTGTCCTGTCCTTAGTGGAGAAGGAGAACAATTTATCACGCCTTTCTCTTTAACAGCCTTTTACACCTTTGAAGACTGTTATCATGTCCCCCTCCCAAGTCTTCTCTTCTCCAGACGAAACAAACCCAATTTTGTCAATCTTTCCTCATAGGTCATATTTTCTAGACTCTCAATCATTTTTGTTGTTCTCTGGACCATGGGTGGCGGATATCAAAGGCCAGGAGAGGCTGAGCCTCTCCAAACAGCCTGGCATGGCCCTGCCCAAGCTCCACTCCCAGGCTCTTTCCTGCAGTTCCCAGCTCTTCCGGCTGGGGCGGGCTGGCCTGCATCCAGGACTGGGGGTGGGTGGAGCTGGTGCTTGCAAGGCAGGGGCTGGGGGCCCTGGGACCAGGCCACACCACGCTGCCCACCCGGTGCTCTGGGCTCTGGAACCGTGCTGACCATCCACTCAGCACTCCGGGGCTGGGGGCACTGAGGCCAAGCCACTCACCTGGCACTTCGAGACTTGAAACTCTTGGGCAGCCCAGATTTGGGGGGGGGGGCAGGGGCCATGATGGAGGAGGGCTCCTGCAGGAGAGCGGGGACAGATGAGGTGGGGGAGAGGCCTCAGGTAAAAGGGGAGGGGCTGGGGGCTACGCTCCCCAACCACTGGTTAACCCATGGTCCATGCTCTGGACTTTACAGTTTGTCCACATCCTTCCCAAAGTATGGTGCCCAGAACTGGACACAATACTCCAGTTGAGGCCTAATCAGCACAGAGTAGAGGAGAAAATAGACTTCTTGTGTCTTGCTTAAAACATTCCAACTAATGCATCCAGAATGGTGTTTGCTTTTTTTGCAACAGATATATCACATCTACTGCTTCCCCCTATCCACAAGGCATGTTACCCTGTCTAGAAGGATATTAGGTTGGTTTGGCATATTTGTTCTTGACAAATCCATGTTTCCTGTTACTTAGCACCTTATTTTCTGCTAGGTGCTTACAAATTATCTCTCTAGGTAGTGGTCTATAATTCCCTGGGTTGTCCTTATTCCTCTTTTGATAGCTAGGTATTATATTTGCCCTTTTCCAGTCGTCTGGGATCTCTCTTGTCCTCCATTACTTCTCAAAGATAATCATTAATAGCTCAGAGATCTCTGCAGCCAGCTCCTTAAGTATTCTAGGGCATATTTTGTGAGGTCCTGCTGACTTGAAGACCATCTAAGGAGACTTATCTAAGTAATTTATAACTTGTTCTTTTCCTATTTTAACCTCAGATCCTACCTCATGTACACTGATGTTCACTGTGCTAGTCGGGCAATCACTGCTAACCTGACAACTGAAACAAAAAGGGCATTTAACACTTTGGCCAATGAGGCATTTTCTGTTATTGTCTCTCCTTCCTCATTGAGTAATAGACCTACGCTGTCCTTGGTCTTCCTCTTGCTTCTCATGCATTTGTAAAATGTTTTCTTGTGACCCTTTATGTCCCTAGCTAGTTTAAACTCGTTTTGTGCATTGGCCTTTCTAATTTTGTCCCTACTTGCTTGTGTTGTTTTTTATATATATCATTTCGGAGAATTTTAAGTGGCTGAGATGAGATATTTTGAAGAGTGGCTACTTCACAGCTCTAATAAATTAGATATATACTGCAAATTATGTTTGTCTATTGAATTAATAAAATCATCTTTTACGTAATACTACATATATTTAACTGAGAAAATTTTTACACACGTACTCACTTTTGGAGGACATATCATTACTTTTCTCTTCCAAATCAGACACTGCCATAATGATTGGACAGGGACTTAGTATATTGTTTATGTTGATTTTGCTGCTTGGGAAAGAGTCATGACTCATTCACTATAAATAGGTCTGGACCCTTTCTGACTCCTGTGCTTTCATTTGTACTTGTCTTCTTATGTTATTGCCTGATACAATGCCAGATGTTCTCATCATGCATTGTGAGTTTTTTTGGTTTTTTGGATGATACTCTCTTTTATTCCCTAAAAATTCAGAATATCAATTTTAATCTTTTGATACTTCTGGTCGTAGCATTATTCCCAGTATTTTCTAACCAGATATCTTATTGATGTTGCCCACGGTAGCACCTAGTTCTGGAATACAGTGAGATCCCTGGAGTTTGTCCTCCTAAGGTGACCCTTTAATAACCCATTCTCTGAGGGGTCTCTTCTCTCTATTTTACTTTCTAGCAATGGACAGATATTCTGAAAAGTGCTTCCATAAATGTGAAAATCAGCTCCTCGTGCACATCGCACACAACAAAACCTCCACACGTACTATAATAATAATAATATAACATAATAATAACATAAAAATAACAATGAGCTCAGTGCTGCCCGCTGTTTGAATGTTTGTTCAAAGCTGCCAGGCTGATCACTCTGAACAAATCTTATTTCCACATTGGAACAAAAACATCTGGCTATGGACTACTAGATTTACTAGAGTGCAGTTTTCAGGACAGTGCAGAATTAATTCCAAAGAAAATACCCACGTTTCTCACTGAGGCTAAAATCCTAAAGTCGCTTTCTAAAAGAAATGAATCATCTTATTGAAGCAAGCTCCTACTGTTTGAAGCTAAAACTTGCCAATTTCCAGGCTGCCTGCTATTCAGCACAAAGACAGGTAACATTCTCCAGTTGCTTTTATGACCCAAATTCTTTATTCCTGTGTATCAGAGTTTAAGGTAAACAGGAACTCTTAGTAACCAAGTGCTGGCTGGTACTTGTTACCTCATGACTGAGCTTTTCCATTTTGCCCCCTCTGCAGCCAGATGAAAATGAAGCCGTGATATAAAAGACTGAAGGATACAATAAAATCTACAATTCATAAAAATTGAATACACAATGTTAAGGAAACCACAATAAATAAATTACTGTGGTTGAGGTACAATCATATTTACTTTGCAGCATCTACACCTTTTCCTTTATCCCACACACAGTATATGTTTCTGCCCCAGGGCAGAAAGAGACCATTTTTGTTGGAAGATGACCTAGCAGCAAACAGAATAGAAGGTTTTAGCTTGTGCATAGTATTCATAGGCAGCATTTGTAGTAAATTGCTTGCTAGCCATTTTTGTATGGAAACTGTGGTCTGTGCTTCCAAACTCAGGGGCAGATGAGCCATTCTGGAGGAAAACCTGTGGGAGGAGGTTAAGAGGAAAGGAAAGTTGTGGTGTTCCCCTCCCTGAGTTTTCTTCGTGGGAGAGCCAGTGTATGGGTACAGGGCCTCCGCTTTGATGGTGCCACTTCTCTGCTTGATGTGTGGATGGAACAGCCCTCACTAGAAAAGTCAATTTTTAAAAAATAGTGGCTGATTCCAAAAGGTGGGCTAACCCTCCTCTGCCCCATCCTTCTAGAATGATTTGGGGGAAGTCCCTGTTCACAGAGCTTTCCTTCCCAGGCTTCCTCCCATGGATATTTGTACAGGACAGGGAATTCTGGCTGGGTTATGCTTCTATTTGTAAAGCCTCTTGATGTGCTAGGAAGGCATCTTATCCAGGCTGAGGCTGTATTTATAAAAGTTTTCTAAAAAAACGAACACTCTACATTTTAAAAAATAATAACAACAACAATCTTTAACTGGAAGCCTTTGAAATGTTACAAGGTAATCCTGTATATCTCCCTGGGAGATAGGGCCATGATTAGCATGTCTGAGTGCTTTACTATACGTTTTATTTTGTAAAAATGTGGTGCTTTTTGTGGGAGTGAAAAGTGCAGGTGTGAAGCATGTTGTTCATTACAAACAAATTACTGTTGTGTTTGTTGTGATTTCAGAGTAGAACCAAAAAGCCAGAGCAAAGAGGCAGCTCAGCAAGAGCCCTGATCAGGGGCGGCTCTAGCCATTTCGCTGCCCCAAGCACGGCGGCACGCTGCGGTGGGCGCTCTGCCAGTCGCTGGGGCCCGCAGCTCCGGTGGACCTCCTGCAGATGTGCTCCACCGAAGCCAAGGGATGCCTGCAGGAGGTCCACCGGAGCCACCTGCTGTCCTCTCGGCGACCGGCAGAGCGCCCCCAGTGGCATGCCACCCCAAGCACGCGCTTGGCGTGCTGGGGCCTGGAGCCGCCCCTGGGCCCTGATGATGTTTTTTTGGAGTACTGAGCATTTGGGTTTATAAACTGAACTGTACCTCTTCCAGGTCCCTTGAAGACAATTCAGTTGGAGATAGAGATGGTCCTGAGTCAAATATGTGGATCCAGATTCAAACTTTCCCAAATCAGGGCGTTCCCTTCCTTGAGTTTGTTTGAGGCTCTCTCTTATTGATGAGTAAAAGTATGAAAATGAATAGAACTGAGCTTATGTTTCTGAAACCTAAGCAGTACTTAGGTCTTAGTTTATCCAGATTCTGGACTGCTAGATTTTGTTTACATAGGAGGAGAAGAGGGGAAAGTTTACCTAGTATACAAGGAGAAACATCTAGAAGAGTGTTTCAAATTAAGCTGAACAAACACTATTTTGTCACTGAAGTGATGAGGTCATTGTGGTCTGGCTGCCCATGTCTGTGCGAGCGAAGGCAAGAAGATATGAGGGCATTATTGTGAATGACTGATGTGCATCACAGAGAGCAGATCCCTAAGCAGTTGTTCAGTGGAAATGAAGCTTGGCAAACCCTGTAAAGCTCCTCAGACTTGTTCAGCTTTGTACAGTTGTGCTAGAAGAGAAGCAAGGGCTGGCAGTCTGTTTGTATATGTGTCATTTTTAATATCCTGTTTTCTTTCACGTAAAGTGCAGAAATACTGAGAAAACCCTTTCTGTCAGATCAGGACAATTGCATTCGTGATAAATGGCCAATTTCCAGAGCTGTGCTGCAGTAGGACTCCTCCGGTACAGCAACGTCAAGCTGAATTACAAAACAATGACAATGAAAAACTGTTGCTCCAATCAGCCAATGACATACTATATAGAAGCCAAATGACCTTTTGTTTATCTTGCATTGCTCATTTGGCAGGTTCTCCAGCGTTTTCCTGTTCCCTTGCCCCTCATCTCACATACGAACATGCTTCAGCAGGGATGGGAGAATGTCTTTACATCTACCGCAATCTAAAGGGGACTTTTAGTACAGCTCATTATTTTCAAAGGTGAGAGGAGAAATTATCTTGCTACTCTTGCACTTGTCACTCTTCTTTGTTCTGCATTCCTGCCCTCTTGCACAGCCAGGGTTCTGAAATGATGACTTAACTCATGCCAGGAGAGGGGAGCAGCTGCTGGTTTTTATGAGGCCAGAGCCAGTGCTGATTCAGCTGATGTTGCCAGGAAAAAGGAACAATTGTTTCATTGCCTTCTGAGTCTCCCTCTCAGAACAACAGCCTGCGTCACTTCTGCAGCCTTGGCTCCCACAGCCTCTCCTCTGCATGGCAACCTCACCTCACGCCTGGGTGGCCCTAGTGTTTGTGTGTGTTGTCATATACAAAGTGGGTGCACCGTATCCAGAATGAAGCAGACAGCTGGAGTGGCCACTGGTGTCCCATGGATCTGAAGTAACTTCCCCAACACTGGTATATTTGATATTGGAGAGCTGCTTTAGTCCCACTCCTTACCAACCCACCACTGGCATCAACCATGGCCACAGCAGCAGGGAAGTTACTGTAGATGAGGGAGAGACTGGGACCAAGATCCAAGGATTAGCTCCACGCTGTCCTGATTAGCCCATGTCACCTGCCAGCCAGCAAATATATAAAACCTCTCTGCCCTCTTTCTGCATTTACCCAGATCATTCCCAAGACTAGTCAGCCCCAGGTAAAGCCTATTTCTGTAGCCATCTGGGGGCATACCTGCCTTGTGCTCTGGAGAACCTGCCAATGCGCACTAAAAGGTAAGCCAAATGTCTTGTGGCCAGCATAAACAGGGCTCAGGATTTGGCCCACAGTGTGTACAATGGATATGCAGAAACACCGAGGAGTGCTGAACTGTACACTGTAAGCTGTAACGCATTGTCAAACCTCCCTTACTGTTTAACAAATGTCTGAAATAACGCTCTGCTCAATATCAGCCTTACTGTTGCTGACACTCATAAAGGCATGCATATTGCATAACAGTAGCTTATTAATTGTGCAGCGCTAAGTGTTAGCAAGAAAAGATTAATTCAGTTTTATAATGGTGAAAATCAAGTGATGCCTTTGTGACCACTGAGAACAGAACTGCATTTATAAGCAAAAAATATTAACTACAAAGCATTCTTGTTCCCAGTGATCAAGTTATATTGCTGCATTAATGTGCATAGCAACAACGACATGAAACAAAGGGCCTCTGTTGAAAATGGATGATTTTTTCATTTCATTTACATTTAGCTTAAAGTGACCCTTTATATTCAAAAATTCAGAAGTGTTCTAAAAATTGTTGGGAAGCCTAAAATTTTCAGCACATTAAAAATTACAATTTCTAGACAACAAAACACTAAGAGCAGAGAGGCAAAAGTGGACAAACCCTACAAAGGACAAATGTAAGGATAGTTTTCCTTCTTTCTTTGTTTTTTGTAGCATATTTGTAAGGACAGTTATGAACTGTATATTATATAGGGTGATTAAACTTTTAAACCAAGCAGAGTAACTTCAATTTGAAAAATACAAAATAATCAAGTAATTTTAAGATATATCCTTAAAAGTAGTAGTCATTACTGAAGCAAGTAGTTTCCTTGACAACAATTGGACTATTCATGCAAGTAAGGGTCTGCAGGATACTGCTGTTGTTACATTTTAGATTGGCAATTATATAGACTTAGAGGACATTTGGCTTCATTTCCACTACAGGAAATTCAGACCTCTTGAAGAATTCCCTTGAGTTCCCTAGTAACTGCACAGTAGCTAGGATGCCCCATAATCTTCTGCCATGAGTCTAGCTTTGCTGACAGTGGAAGCAAGAGATTATAGAGTTCCTTGGAGCCAAGGGGCATCAAACTGTTTCTCTCACAGACCCTTCTTAGACTGAAAGTTCTTCGTGACAGAAACTCTTATATATGTCTCTTGTACAGCACCAAGTACACTGTCAGTGCTTAACAAATGGTATAAAAGAACCTTTTTAAAACCTACCTAACAAAGAATGTTAAGGTTGCAAAGTCAAGTCCTTGAAAGTTAGGGGATGCCAGTTTTACAGTGGCCCTTGCAACTTTAATTCATCCTCATTGTGCTTGTGTATTATGATACACTCTTTAATTACATGATTGCATACTACTTTTTGCATAGGGCCTCTGCCTCCTTCAGTGCACAGGATGGACTTGCTCTGAGGATGAGTCAGGAATGTAGAGTGAATGTGACTATTGTCTGTAGGACCCCTGACTCGTTTACTCTAGAAGTTGGCCGGTGTGTATGGACCAAGGCTGGGGGCTGCAGAAAGGGAAAGGATGGTCTTGTGGCTAAGGCAGGTGAAAGCCACACAGGAAAACGTGGTTCTGTCTCTACTACTGCCACTGCCCCATGGTGGGGGTGAGCCGCTGGGCCCAGACAGGAGCCTGTCCTGGCTCTCTCTCCCCTACTGCTACAGCTGCTCTGGTAGCAACCTGACTGAATGTCTTCTCCCAGAGGTCACTAGAGCACCGTGGGGTTCTGCTACACAAGGGCCCAGCTTCAGAATGGTGAGAGTTTTTTGGCAGGCTGGCAGTATGAATCTGTACAATGCAAGCCAGAGATGGGAAATAGCAATTTTCACCAGACTCTAACTCCACCATATCTTAATGGAATTCCATGGGAAATGCAGCATGTATCTTCCTGACCACCCTCCCCAACCCACCCTGGTCTTTCCCGTGCCAAAAATTAAAGTTCTGCTGCAAACAAACAGTGGAAGTGTTACAGCTTCTCAACAAAACTCACAAGAATATTTTATAATGGAAAGGGTTATGCAACCTAAATGTAGGAGTCACTGCCAGCTCCCACCAGCTTAGTGTCTTCTGCTGATTTTATAAGCATACTCTCCCCTCCATTATCCATCATTAATGAAAATATTGACTAGTGCCAGATCCAGACTTGACCCTGCAGGACTCCACTAGATACCTCCCCCCAGTTGGACAGCAAACCATTGCTGACTACTCTTTGAGTACAGTCTTTCGACCAGGTGTGCACCCACCTCATTGTAATTTCATCTAAACAACATTTCCCTAGTTTGCTTATGAGAATGGCATGTGCACTGTGTCAAAAGCCTTACTAAAATCAAGTTGCATAATAGCTACAGCTTTCCTCCTACCCACTAACCTGATAACCTTGGCAAAGAAGGAAATAAGTTTGGTTTTGCATGATTGATAAATCCAAGTTGGTTATTATTTATAACCCTATGATCCTTTAGGTGCTTACAAATTGATTGTTTAATAATTTGTTCCAGTATCTGTCCAGGTATTGAAGTTGGGCTGACTGGTCTATAATTCCCCAGGTGTTCTTTGTTTCCTTTTTTAAAAATAGGTACTATGTTTGCCCTTCTCCAGTCCTCTGGGAATTCACCCCTCCTCTGTGAGTTCTCAAAGATAATCCTTAACAGTTCCAAGATTCCTTCAGCTAGTTCCATATGTATCCTATGGTGAATTTCATCAGGCCTTGCAGCCTTGACTACATCTAATTTATCTAAATATTCTGTAACCTGTTCTTTCCCTGTTTAGAGATGAGCTGTGACTGCAAAGTTTGAAACCAAATCCTGACTGTCCCAGAGTGTGGTGGGGATATTCAGATTTGCAGTTGTGGTCTGTCTCATTATAGAGAGATCCCAGTTGTAAGTTTGTCTTGGTGCTTTTGGTTTGAGCTCATCTCCAAGAAGAACATTAGTGAAGTTGTCAAAAGACAGAAGTTATTATATAGAGAGATTTTATTATGCAAACATAGAAACAGAATATTTAAGCTTGCTTTGGAGTCTTTGGAGAAAAAAGTAAGGGCCTCCGTGACGCTAACGCTATTGTTCCTTACCACACATTTCAGTGGAGAAAATCTTCTTTAATATTTTTTGCAGCTTCTAAACTAATCAGATTTGTGCTCTTGCAAAACAAAATGCATTGAAATCCACTTTGGGTGAGTAGAGATAATTTAATTAACAATAGTGAACCACTTAGAGGTTGAATGCCAAAAAATCACTAAAATGAAATTCTGGTTGCTTGGCACCACCTTTAACAGGACATCTACTGCTTAGTTTCTCCTGCTAGTTTTCAGTGCTTGGTTTCCACAACTTAATCATTTACATTTGCAGCTCATATGCTGTCAACCAGTTGATTTAGAGTATTTGATCAAATCAAATTTCTGATTCTTTCCTTTCTCCTCCTTTTGCCCTTCCTCCCCTCCCTGCCTGTCTTCCTTATGCCTTTTCTGCTTCCCTCTTCACACCCCATCCAGTGTGCCATGCCCTCTCTGCAACTCTGCCAACCAGCTTAAAGGCTGGTTTAGAGTTGAATTATAGAATAAAGCCTCAAGGTCCTATCTCATGTAATTGACCAGCATGCTTCCAATTCTTAGTGCTCACAACTAGGAGAATCATAGAAATGTAGGGCTGGAAGGGACCTCGAGAGGTCATCTAGTCCAGCCACCTGTACTGAGCTAGGATCTGGTTTACACACACCATTCCTGACAGGTGTTTGTCTAACCTGGTCTTAAAAATCTCCAACAGTGGAGATTCCACAACTTCCCTTGGAAGCCTATTTCAGTGCTTAACTATCCTTATAAAATATATCAGAGGAGACATCCCACAGTGATGTCATGGTGTCAGTCAGCATTTCTGATACTTTCACATCATTGCTAAAAGAAATTTTAGAACCAGATTCAGGGTGCTAAAGAGGAAAAGGAAAGAGATTTCTGGGAATGATATGCAGAGCCCAGCCATCACTATTTTGGAGAAGTACAACATTGCCTCCCATATGTAGAGGTCCACACATGAGTCTGTATATTGTTGGGGGAAAAACAAGAAAGAATAGTCAATAGGTTTGTCCTTCAGTAGACTGCAGCTGCTTTCAATAGGGCCTGCCTTCTTCAAGGGAGGCGATGGTGGCGTGTAGTAAGTGCAGGGAACTGGTAAGCAGCAGTCACAAGTTCTGTTCTATGTCTGCTGCTGACTTGCTGTGTGGTATTAAATCACTCATCACTGGTCCAAATTTTATTCATGAGTTTATGGCAGGGTAACCAGGTGCGGCCAGGATTTGGCTCTTAATTTTTGGGTATTTCAGTTTCCCCTTCAGCAATGCAGTTTAAATATACATATCTATCGCACAGGAGTATCATGAAGTATAATTAATGTTCATAAAGTACTTTTTGATCCTTGGAAAGTACAAGTGCTATTTTTAGAAACCAGTATTCAAGTTCGCCCTTAATCAGACTGGGACAGTTCTTTAAGCTGGTTTTATACTGGTGGGAATCCACTGACTTCAGTGAAGTCAGTCCCAGTTTATGCCTGAGTAACTGACATCAGAATCTGGCCTACTAGGCCATGTTTTGCTGTCATTTACACCAAGGTGAATCCAGGGTAACTTCATTGAAGTTCATAGCGTTGCTGAGGATTTATGGTGCTGCAAGAGAAAGCAGAATATGGGCCCAAATGTTTCCCTAAAATGGACAACAAGGAGAAGGATTATTGTGGAGGTTTATCTTCTTCATTTCTGCAAAATTAAAATTCATCTCAAGCATTTTGACACTGGGTCTCTAATGGTTGAAGAAGAGGAAATGAAAATAATAATATTGAGTATGTACATAATGTCTTCCATCTGTGGATCTGGAAGCACGTCACAACATCAGCTGATGAGAGGACACTTTAATCACAGTTGTATAAATATTTGTGGTTGTGACGTACAAACTGCTTTATGTCCAGCTCTTTGTCTTTTTGATAAGTAATAAATAATATTATAAGAAAGCAATATACATACAATACTGCCTGTTGGTCTCTTAAAACTATGCTGTTAAAATAGATCCCTGAAAAATGTTAACCAACATTGCATGCACCCAATTAAAAATACTTGATAAAGAGATTATTAAGGAAAAAATGTCAGGTAAAAATTTGACATTCTCAAATTTGACATTCCTTACAAATGTTGGTGTTTGGTAAGGAATCTCTTCCCAGTGATAAATACTACTATGCCAAGACTGGCAAAGACAGCAATAGTAATGAGTCTAGCAAAGACAGCAATAGTAATGAATCACCACTATTCTTGTTTTGTTGCTGCACATTCACCCATCCAGCCAGCAGATGGAATTCAAATGAACTAAAAAAAACCCTGTTCAATCCCAGGACTGAGCTGGCATCATAGACAGCAAGGAGATACCAACCTGGCTTGTGCTCCATAAGAAACAGAAGGGAAACATTTAAACCTTGCCAAATGGAGAAGGACAAAAGACCAGTTTCTTTACAGCCTTCCATTTTGTGCAGTCATTTACACTAGTGAGTGTGAAATGCTGCTGTTCTGATTTGGAAGTGGTTTACAACCATTTTGCCCAGGTGGAAGTGACTTCACAGGGGTTATGGTCCTGCAGAATCAGACCCAGGGGCTTCAGACTTCTCAGAGAGTATTGCAAACAATGGAGAGGTGCAACCAAAATTAAAGTTGTTTGTCAAATACACACCCATGACCCTTCAATTCTAATTTATTTGTTAACATTGTGAAATGAGCATTTGTGTGGCTCCTGGGATTGTTAAGAGGATACAGAGCTGGAATTAAGACTGTTTGGCAGTCAAAAGCTTTCTTACCTTTTGATGACTGTTTGATGCACTATATGAAACACATCTCAATCCGGATTCTAGTGGGAAAGGGTCCTTTTCACAGTTACACTGCCACAAGTGATATAAATTGGCAACCTTGCTCTCAGCAGAGAGACTGAGAACTAAATGGTCACGGAGAGTTAATGACCTTCTTATGCCTAGAAGTGGTTCCTTCAGGGTAGGAGTGAGGGAAGGACGTAGCCTGATTGGGAGCTTGTGCTACTGAAGCCCTTGGTGTATGATCCTTGCTGTATTGGGATACAGTCTAATCCTGCTCCTACTGAAAGCAATGGCAAAATACCCACTGATTTCAATAGTAAAGGACTGGGTCCTGCATAGGCAAACACACTGAGTCACATCCATCACTGACGTATCCCAACTTTTCAGTTCACAGGAATGTTGGCTGCTCTCTTATTTTTAAAGAGCTTTTGAATACAGATGTCATGAGGAAGCTGGAAAGCAAATGTCTGAAACTTTAAAGGAACACTGGTGTTTGTTTTAATGTACAGAAAGTTAACTCTAAGGCAAGTACTCTGTTCCCCACGCTGAATGCGCTCTGAGTTTTAGTTAGGGGAGTAGGGAGATTGGGGCTGGTGCTGGCTCCTCCATGGCTCTTTGTGCTGCTGCCACAGCAATGTATAAGGGCCATGGTAGAGAACAACAGGCCCTGGAGAATTCCTTGGGCACAGGAGCAACATAGGTCCTATTCTGCCTCCCTACCCTTTGCAGACCTGGCAGATGGTATGTGCCAAGGGCAGGAGGGCATGTGCCTGTAGCACTCAGTACTGTAGAGAATCTGGGCTATGGTGATGGCCCTAAGCAGCCATAGGGAGACTGCCATAAATTAGAACAGGCCCTGGAGCTGCTGTAACATCCACCAGGGGCCATTCCAGCTCCTGCAGCAGCCCACAATCTAAGTACCAGAAAGGTGACTTAAAACTGCCTTCACCTCCTCTTTCCCCTTGGGCTGAGTCTTCTGGGCCTCTCAAGAGGGACAGCCAAAATACGCTTCGTTAATTTGTTGAGTCTGATTATTCATTCCTTGGATGGTCAAAGCTCCCTTTGACTTCAGTTGGGAGCAGGACTGGCCCTTAAAACACTAAGTTGGTAAATATAAGTATTGAGGCTTATATGGCAATGTTAACTCAGCAAAATTGCAAATACTAATTATGCAAATACTTGAGCCCAAATCATGACCTAATTCAGCCACTAGCTGCTGGGGGTGCACTTCCCATTGAAAAGAACAAAATCCATTGACTCCCAATAAAAGCAAGAAAGTATTTGAGCTCTTTGTATATGTGACGAGTTCGGTCACAGAGATCCCCTTGGGACTGTCACCTGATGTGCTGAGACTACCTCTGAGCCCATTTTCTCTGCAAGTTTGGGCCTCCAGAACCCTGCTTTGTTGAGTCAGACACACCAGACTTAACTGAAAACCACTTAGTAGGTTACCTTGTCTCCAGCACCTAGACACCCAGCTCCCAATGGGATCCAAACCCCAAATAAATCCGTTTTACTCTGTATAAAGCTTATACAGGGTAAACTCATAAATTGTCCACCCTCTATAATGCTGATGGAGAGATATGCACAGTTGTTTGCTCCCCCAGGTATTAATTACTTACTCTGGGTTAATTAATAAGCAAAAAGTGATTGTATTAAGTATAAAAAGTAGGATCTAAGTGGTTCCAAGTAATAGCAGACAGAACAAATTAAGTTACTGAGCAAAATAAAGCACACAAGTCTAAGCCTAATCCAGTAAGAAACTGATTACAGATGAAATCTCGGCCCCAGAGATGTTACAATAAGCTTCTTTTAGAGACTGGACAACTTCCTAGTCTGGGTCCAGCAATCATTCACACCCCCATAGTTACAGTTCTTTGTTTCAGTTTCTTTCAGGCATCTCTTGGGGGTGGACAGGTTATCTCTTGAGCCAGCTGAAGACAAAATGGAGGGGTTTCCAGGGCCTTTTATATTCTCTTTTGTGGATGGAAACTCCTTTCTTCTTCTGTGAGAAATCATAACAACAAGATGGAGTTTGTAGCCACCTGGGCAAGTCACACGTCCACCAATGATTCAGCTCTTTGCAGGCCGATGCCATTGTTTACATGTTAGTTTGAATGGTCCCAGAAAAGTTCAGATGTAGATTGGCATCTCCCAAAGTCCACTGTCAGTTAAGTGTTTCTTGATTGGGCACCTTTCTCAAGAAGTTGACCCAATGCTTCGCTGAGGCTACTTAGAATCAAACACACTGAGATACAGGTACCTAGCCAATATTCATAACTTCAAACACAAAAATGATACACACATACAGACAGCATAATCATAATCAGCAAACTACAACCTTTCCATAGACACCCCACTTGACCTCCTCTGTACAAGACCTGGTGCAACCGTAGGACCCTGGTTGCAACAACGATCTATACGGTCACAGTTCATGTCAATACCATCACAGTATATATTAAAGTATACATTTAACAGCTTAAGTAATAACTTAATATACTACATATATGCAGTTTGCTTGTCAAAGTCCATTATGAGAACCTTAATATTTGCATATCCTGATGATCAGAGAAGTTGATATCAATGAAACTGACTTCAATGGAGCAGAGCCATAACTAGGCATTTTAGCGCCTGGGGTGAGCAAGCATATTTGCGGCCCTTACCATTTTTCCACCCCGTTTTTCTGCCCCCACAGCTTTGTGCCCTGGGTGGCTGTCCCACTAGCCCCGCCGTGGCTTACAGCCCAGCAGTGGAGTTACACCAATGATGAATTTCAACATTAGTGTTAAATAGAGCTGGTAAATTGTTTGTTTTCAAAAAAAAAAATTAAAAACAACCCACCTGTTCACAGTTTTGTTGAATTAGTAAATCAGTTTTGATTGGGCCTGTCATATCCCTTTATTAGTTGCTGCTCATGAACCATAATTTTATTCATGGAAAGGTTCTCAAACAGTGAATTTCAGGCTTGTAGCAGAAATTAATGTAATGAAGAAATGCAAATGATGTTGTGACAATCGTTCTGGGAAGAATTATTTTACAAACATTAAGTTAGACAATCAGGGAACAAAAACAATACCATGTGATGAAGCCTGAATTAAAAAATTCAGTATATAGTCTAATCAGTATGGTATCTAATCATACTCACTGTGAACAATTTAGTGTCAAATCCATAGCCAGGTATGTTTGTAAAATCTATTTCCTGATCAGTTTAGAATGACAAATTACAAAAGTAGCATGCTCTCTTCACAATTCACAAACAGGAAAAAAGGCTAACTGTCAAATGGTCCATTCAAAACTAATGGTTCAACCAGCTCTAGAGTTTATATTCATTATTTTAAGATGTTGCATTTAATATGGTTAAGTGTCAACATATGGTGAGTTGTACATTTCTTTCAAAACATGTGTTGCAATAAAGTATCACAGAGTGAAGGAAATGTGCCAAAATAAATGGATTAACATTTTCCACATGAAGAGCAAAAGGCCCACAAAAACCTCTTAATTAAATTTATTTGAAATACTGACTTGCATAAAACCAACCGTTCTCCTCCAGTAAGGATGTAAATGGCTACTCACCTTCTGTAGCCGAAGGTATTATCTCAAACTACATGGTAAAACTGTATTATGGCCCAGGGCTGCAAACCTTTAATCACATGAATAGTCAACTGAAATTGAGAGGACTACTCAGGCACGCCTACACTAGCAAATACTGTACTATACCATCAAAGCGCACCTATTGTGGATGCAACTTATACCAGCAAAAAGAGAGTTTTGCTGATATAGCTACATCTACACTACAGGCTTCCACGAGCACAGCTGCATTGGTCAGGGATCACACTTTGGCATACCTCTGACTGACACAGCTATACTGGCAGAAGTCTGTAGTGTATACTTGATCTCAAATTAGGAAGGACTATTCTGCTGAATGAAGTTTTGCAGGATCAGGCCTATCTATATGACAATAATATAATAAATAACTTTGTGATTTGCAGTACTTTTTTTATACTGTGCATATGTCTTAGGACAAAAGAGATGATGATTAATGGGCCCAGTTCTGAAGATCATACTCAGCCCAAACTCCTACCTCAGTAACAGGGTGTTGTAGTGTAGAAAACAACCGGTGCGCAAGTAGTGCCTGTGACTTCTTTTTCATTATTTGCTCTTTTCCATGTTGTCCTCACACTTCTGAGCAGCATGACCAATAGTGGGCTGCTTCTTTGGGCTGTCTTTGCTGTTCCATTCTGGAGAGAACTGGGAAGTATCCTGTCTCCACACAGAGAGCCAAATTCTGGTCCCTGTGCCCCCCTGAAACATGATTGGTGCTGAGGAGTCTGAGAGGGATCTCCTGTGGAATTTCCCCTCCCAGCTGTGATGCAGAATTTCAGGTCTGTAGCAATGAATCAACATAGTTATAAATCCGTTGGCCACACCATACTCCTCCCTTGACTCACCCAGCCCCAAAAGACTGAAGAGTTCCAGGGAGCTCAGCTGCAGAAACAAATAGTGTGACTAAAGTGGGTTGGAAAGCTGATTTTTACCCCCCAGGGAAAATTTTGACTTTTCCTTGAAAAAACAAAAACCCCAAACCTAATTTTCTATTGTCAAACAGTTTTGATGGAACATTTTGGGCCAGCTCTAGCTGTGACTTCTGCACCCATGCTTGAAGCTAGCATTGGGGATATTGTTTTCATTACCTATCTTCTCTTCTAGGCTCCAGTGTGACAGTCTTTGTGACAGGTTATGCCAAAGCTCATGTCAGCCTCTTCCTTCCTGCCTATCCACACACTACTTAGTCAATTGCAAGCCAGTATTTTGCTATAAAAAGACAGCACTGGAAAAGTCAGTCCACTACATTTAACAGAAATTGCAGCATTGTTGGAAAAGTCCTTCACAGGGGATTTCAGATCTAGGAGCAAGAAACTTTTCTTGGATGTAAGTAGGTATTCAGTCAGAATGTGGCCAATCAGCATAAATATAAGACAGAGAACAAGCTGTTGTTAAGCTCCAATGATGACCTCTGGGTACGGTAGTGAGCAGACAAGAGATACTGAATTTTGGATCGTTCGTTTTTTAAAGAGTGATGATGAAACAATGTTCTTTACATTTGCTGGACTGTCAGAGAGGCTGATGTTTTTATGTAATAAGTTACCTAATAGCATGAGCTAAAAAGTTCTAGATTAGTTAAATATTTGGTTGCTTTTTACATAGATGTTTACACATCTATTATTATTTTAATAGATCTTCAGCTGTGGTATTAAAACCTGGATTTGCTCACTGTCAGCACCCTGGTTTTATTGCCTGAAATAGTTTGGTGAGCTCTGGATTCCACTCTTTTCCTGGCAAATTTCTAGAGCTGAGTGATGAATATGGCAAATATATAAGTACCAGGGACCAAAATACGAATCTTAAGGAAATGTTACCTTTTATTTTCCCTACACGAATTGTCAGTGAACAGATTGCGAAGTTTTTGAATTTGCAATTTAAAATGAACGCTATTACTTTGGGAAATAATTCTGGACCCGCAGATTGTTCACAAAAAAGATCATTACAAATAATCACCATTTTAGCTGGCTTAGTTAGTGAGGCCCAGACCCTAGAAGGTATTTAGGCAACTAACTCCTATAAGTTATGAACCACATTTGGGGATCTGGGCTTCACACAATATGCATGGCAATGCTTCCAGTCCCCAGTAGGATAATGTTCTGATTATGATGATGATATTATTATTAAATCTGGTCAAAAAATTTCCGTTAAAACTATTTTTTTTGAGAAAACAAAATTTTCTTTGCAAATTGTCTGCTTTCATCAAAATATTTCAGAATTTTCTTAAAAAGCCCATATGCCCCCAAAACTGAAGTTTTCTGGTTTTGGACAAAAACCAAAATATTTCCATACAAAATACCAGTGCTGTGCCTCATGAAAGTTGTAGATCAGATCCCTTACACTCCCACTCTCCTCTATGAGGCAGGTGCATTGACAAATTTATTTTTTGTGTCAATTTTCCATTGGGGGGCATTATTTCCCAGCCAGCTATGAATTATTTATTATTAATTACTAGGGCTGTCAAGCTATTAAAAAAATTAATTGTGATTAATTGTGCTGTTAAACAATAATAAAGTACTATTTATATAAATATTTTTGGATTTTTTCCACATTTTCAAATATATTACTCTCAATTACAACACAGAATACAAAGTGTACAGTGCTCAGTTTATATTATTTTTATTATAAATATTTGCACTGTAAAAATAAAAGAAATAATATTTTTCAATTAACTTAATACAAGTATGGTAGTTCAATCTCTATCATGAAAGTTGAACTTACAAATATAAAATTAGATACAAAAAATAACTGCATTCAAAAATAAAACAATGTAAAACTTTAGAGCCTACAAGTCCACTCAGTCCTACCTCTTCTTTAAGTCACATATTCAATGCAAAATTTGCTTTCAGTGACTATTCAAGTGTAAGGTTCCCTGGAACCAAGTCTAATAAAGCTAGTGTGCTCAAACGTCCGTGAAGTATGAAAGGGTTGCAAACAAGGCTACTACTCTAAGACAGACCAACACAGATGTTGTCAATTCACTGACAATTCTGAAAAATTTCAGATTTGGTTCAACCTGAACTTTTTTTTTGTGCCACTGAACCAAAAAAATCAATCATTCATAGCAAGGTAAATCTATTTCCACTATTCACTCTGCTTGACTGATTTCAGACACTGAATTTGTCATATATGGTTTAGCAAGCCTCATTGCCTCAGAGAACTGGATTTCAATTTATTTTGGTTTACATTGTAATAAAATAAGTCTAAATACTTCAGGCATGTCTCCTATGTCATCACACTTGGTTCACGTGAGCTTGCTGGTCTACAACTCCTCTTCCAAATCCAAAGGGCGGCCTCTCCTCTTCTCTCCACATGGCTGAGAGTGAAGAGAATATGGGGATGTAGCTAGGGGGAAGAGGAACCTCAGCAGCCATAAAGCTTTTCCCCAGGTTTACTTACACACACACACTCACTCACTCTCTCTCTTTGCAGGACAAGCATGAATACTTGAGTATTATGCTGCATTCAAGAACTTCATCCCTAAAGAAATATTCTGAAAAGCAATGATATGTTTTTTATGGGACTAACCACAATGACAAATTACCTAGATAGTCCTTGCCCAAGATCCTCACACTCCCACAGGATTTATATTCCACTGGTAAATAAAATAAACACCAGATTAGGTTCAGCACTTTCAATCCATCTGTCTTTTTTCGTAGATTTTGCCGCTAGCCACGAAGTGACTCCAAATCTGTTGCAATGTGAAATTGTAAAGGACTTGGAGCCTTTTCCAAACTACTGGCAAAACCCAGAAAATTCTTGAAAATGGTTTACTCCTCCTCCTTTCTGCTCTACAACACTGGAAAATGGGGGAAATAGCAAGGAAGCATTTAACATGCAAATTTGGGTGTATCTCTATAATTCCTTTCCTGTATCAAGGCCTCTCTCTCACCTTCTTATCCTACAGAAGTTCACTAGCAGCCCTACATGCCAACATGTAGTTAAGGAACGTAAAAAAGAATGTTTACATTTAGAATACTAACAGTCAATTGTGAAATTGCTGGCTCACCCCGGATTTTTGGAAGGCTGGTCTCCCATTTACAGGTGCAGTTTGCACCTACCAAATCTGTGCCACATTCTGTTGTCCTCTATTCAACTGCAGTTACAGATCTGAGCAGCTGGATTTCTAACTGCCCATGTAATCGGAAGTAGTACCATTCAGATGTTCCCCTAAAGTCCATTTTGTGGGTGCAAAAACTTTACAAGGGTAAACTCCGCCCACAAACAGGGAGGCCAGGCCTGAGCCCAGCTGAAAAGATACTTCACAGTTTGCAGTATTGTAGTTCTGCCTGTCATTGTGCTATGGGCTTAATCCTGCAAGGTGCTGAGTAGTCTGGCTTCAGTCTCTGAAACTGATAAGCATGTGGTTAACTTTAAGCAGGTGAGTAGTCCATTAATAATTACACATGGATTTGCATTAGCAAGAACAGTGTGTAAGTGTATTCTGATATATCGTGAGTAGCATGCCACTGTATTAACAATGCTGTATTGGAAGATACTTGATAGCTGTAGATAAGAATCATAAAGCTACTGTGATGTCCTATGTGGTAGCTGCATCTTTTGTATATTTGTCCTTTAAAGAATGAAGGAAATGAAAAGGATGCTGCCCAATAGCTCAAGCGCCTAGAATACACTTCATCAAAGTTATTGCAGTCTGGTAGGGAAGATCCTCTTGCTTTGTGGTACAAATATAAAATAAACAGGGGAAGTGTGGAATCACTGATTCATTTGTTTTTTTTAACATAAACACATGGCTTGCTGGAGGATTCTCTGCAGCTTGAGATCTTCAAACCACAATTTGAGGACTTCAATAACTCAGACATAGGTTAGGGGTTTTATTACAGGAGTGGGTGGGTGGTTGAGATTCTGTGGCCTGCATTGTGCAGGAGGTCAGACTAGATGATCATAATGGTCTCTTCTGACCTATGAGCTATGAGCTTTAATCCTGTTTGCACTATTTTGGTGTCATCCCAAATTTGTAGAAATAAAAGCATTACTCCACCTATCACTACCATGTTGTTATTTTGTATGTGTTTGTGTGTAAACATGCATGCTAACATGGTTTTCACACGTTTACAATAATAAAGAACAGAATATTTAAATTAATTCAACAGAGCACAGTGAAACTTCCCACACGGATCATTTTCTTTCTGTATCTGTGTTTCCCTGCTTGAAGTGAACAGTAGCTATATCCAGGCATGAATCTATCCATTACATTCAGCATTCATTGTAAATACCCATTGGAACCCAACTGGTTAGTCTTAATTTATCCAAACCTGATATTTAAAACATTTCAAACCAATTCCCTTCCTCAAATCAAAGACCCAGTATAGTACAAGATGGCTAAATTAAGCATAAATAAACCAAATGTATACATGTTCATACGCTGTCTCCACAATTCTAAACACTTCTAAAATACTGAGCAGGCTTTATTTTTAATATTGATGTATGACATATACAACCCCAGATTCTTATCATCAATAACTTGAATGATAATCTCCTGGCTCTCTGCACTTTCCCCTTATATCAATCATTCCATAGCCACTGGATCTTTCCCTGTTTTGCTCAGTGTTTCTTTTATCACGTCCTGTAGGAAAAACCTTGCCTTAACATGTGGTTATCTAGCTACTGTCCCTCTGCTACATGATAGTTTCCCCCATACTCAGAAAGCTTCTGGAAAAAGTGATTTTCTCTGGCTACATCTCCGCGCTTAACGCCTTGACTATTCCCAATTTGGCTTTTTCACTCACTCTCAAACTACCCAACTCTATCTACTTAAAGACTCGTTCCTTGACTCTTTGACCATGGCTCTCTCTCTTCTTATTCTGCTTTATCTCTCTGTGTCTTCAAAAGTTATCGAAGACCTGTTCGGCAAGTTATCTAAGCATGTGCCTAATGTTTAAGCATATGAGTGATCACACTGAAGTCAATTGGCCTGCAAATTGAAATCAGTGAGGCTACTTACTTGCTACAAGTTAGACACACACTTAGGTACCTTGCTCAGTCAGAACCTTTATCCTCCCTGAATGCTTTAGGGAAAAAGCCATTTTCTCCAGTACTCCCCTGGCCTGGTTTGACTCATATCTCACCCACCATTCCTTTATCATTCTGCTTGAGGCTCTACATCATCTCTTCTTTCTCTCCTATGGAAAGCCTCAGATCTTCATCCCAGGTTCATGAGATTCAGCTAAAATAAGATCTAAACGTTTGATTGCTTCTCCAAACAGGCTTTTTCAAACTATATCCCAGGGACAGAGGAATTGCCATGCCACATCAGACCAATAGTCCATCTAGGCAGCCAGCACCAGATACTTCAGAGGCAGGTGTGAAATCCTCACATATAGACAGGACCGACGCTAGTATTTTTAGTGCCCTAGGCGCACTGCCATTTCGCCGCCTCGCGCACTGGTCCCGCGGCTCCGGTGGAGCTGCCGCAGCCGTGCCCGCAGGAGGTCCACCAGAGCTGAGGGAGCAGCGGACCGTCCACAGGAATGCCTGCGGCAGCTCCACTGGAGCCGCGGAACCAGGGGACCCTCTGCAGGCACGACTGCGGCAGGACCAGCGGAGCCGCCTGCTGCCCCCCCTGGCAAAATGCCGCCCCCCAATAATCCTGGCACCCTAGACGATTGCCTAGGCCACCTAAATGGAAGCGCCGGCCCTGCATATAGAACAGTTATGCAATAACATGCCTATGGGGCCGTTTCTGCTAGATGGTTAGTGATTCCGTCCCCGATATAGCAAGTATATGTCTAACTTTAAATACCCAAGCAGTCCCATTAATTATCTTGCTGAATCAAGCTCCAAGTCCTGATATCTGAGAGTTGATATCCCATATAAATTGTTATCTTAGCTATTTGAAATCCAAATGTGAATGGTATTCTTCTCCACAGAGAGAGAGAATTATTTTTTAATCCTGCTAAATTCTTTGCCTCAGTAATATCTTGTGATGGAGATTACAGTGATTTGCACAGGTTAATTGGGTTGTGTATTCAAGTATTTCCTTTCATCGGTTGCCTTCTAATATCATTCAGCATCTATCCCCGCCTTTTCTTCCCTTCGTACTACTTGAGAGAGGGTAGGTAGGATTCTGTATCCCTTTTATTACTTTTCTTTTGCTTCCTATGGTGGTTGTGAATGAGTCTAAAATATAACAAAAGTAGCCGTGACACATAATTAAGCACCTCTGCCCAGTGATCAGCTGCCAAAATCTTAACAACTGGTTCCCTATAAAAAGTTCTGATTTAAGGAATGTGCCACAGTATGTATTTTTTGTACCTTTCTCCATAAGAAGTGGCAATGCATTGAGTCATTGGGAGTCATACTTAACAATAAAAAATACCTCCCGGACAGCGATTTAAGAAACAAAAAGCCTGACATGTCCGGGAAAATATGGCTGTATGTTACCCCACCTAAAGTTCTTTTTTAAAAAGATGGGCCGAACTAGAAATGAGCTCCTTTTCACATGTGTGGGTCCCCACCACTCCCTGGGGTTGTGCTAGGGTGACCAGATGTCCTGATTTTATAGGGACAGTCCCAATTTCTGGGTCTTTTTCTTATATAGGCTCCTATTACCCCCCAGTCCTGTCCCAATTTTTCACACTTGCTGTCTGTTCACCCTCGGGTGTGCACATGTGTGGGTCCCAGCTGCTCTCTGCCCCCCTCATTGAAGTAGGTTTGCAGGGCTACTGCCCTGGGAACTGCAGGGCACCAGTGGACATGGAGCCGGCTGCAGACAGGGGTGTGGGGCAGGACTAGCTGGAGGGAGGGGATGCGGGCTGGCTGTGAGCTGGGTAGGGGGTGCGGAGCTGGCTGGAGACGGAGGTGTAGGGCTGGCTGGAGATGGGGGCATGGAGCTGGCTGGCTTTGGGCAGGGCCGCAATGAGGTGTGGCACGGGTTGGCTGGAGACAGAGGAGTGCAGGCTGGCTGGCTTCGGGCAGAAGGGTGCGGCAGGGGTTGACTGGAGACAGGGCAGGGGGTGCGAGCAGGGGCTGGCTGTGGGCAGGGGGTGTGGGGCTGGCTGCAGGCAGGGCAGGCAGTGCGGGGCTGGTGTGGGCAGGGCGAGGGGTGTGGGGCTGGCTGGCTTTGGGCAGGGCCGCAGGGGGATGCAGCAGGGGTTGGCTGGAGACAAAGGAGTGCAGGTTGGCTGGCTTCGGGCGGGGGGGTGCAGCAGGGATTGGCTGGAGACAGGGCGGGGGTGCAGCAGGGGCTGGGTGCAGGTAGGGCAGGGGGTGCGGCAGGGGCTGGCTGCGGGCAGGGTGGTGGGTACTCATGAGGAGAGTGGCTCAGAGCAGCCCGAGCAGCAGGACACAGCCCAGACCCAGCAGAGCAGCCAGGGTCCTACGAGGCAATAGCGAGAGCCCCAGGGCCAGGGGTCAGGGGAGCAGCAGCAGCAACACGGCCCATGTCCAGGGTCAGGCAGCGGCCCACATGGCTCCCGCAGTGCAGTGTCCCCAGCGGCCAGAGGAAGAATTACCTCACTTCCTTGCCAGAGCCCATCAAAGCTGCAGTGCACCCCGCTCCTCGCAGGGAAGCAGGTTAACAACCAGTTCTAAAACTGCTTCAAAATTTAACAACCTGTTCACGTGAACCGGTGCGAACTGGCTCCAGCTCACCATTGCCTCTGCCACCAGTCTCGGGCAAATCATGCAGAGGCAAATGGAAATAAAGGGGTAAAAGCAAGTTAACCAAACTGTTATAAATCTCTTTGTTTTAGTTTATACTCAAGCCACAGAGCACAGTACTACTCACCTCAGTGGCTTTGATTAACTTTATTTATATAACTATTACCCCTACCCAACATTATAGACTCATTGAAGCAGGGACCGTGCCTTCATTTATGTTTAGAAATTGTATCAGTGGAACACAGTGGGTGCTATTAGAAATAAATAATAAAATATCATTATGAATAATTAACTTTTGTCGCAACCGGATCCTGATTCTGAAAAGCATCCCTCTCCAGGGCAGAACTTAAAGCACATGCTTAAGTCCTGTTGACAGGGGTTAAGCTGCTGGTGTGCTGTAACCACCACCTATCATGCTGACCAATATTTTCTCACTATTTCATTATACTCCACAGTCGCTCTGTCTGTATCCGTCTGTTCTCTCTTGTCTTATACTAGATTGGAAGCTCCTTGGGGGTAGGGACCGTCTTTTTTGTTATGTTTGTACACACATTGTAGCACAATGGGGTCTTAGTCCATGACTGGAGCTCCTAAGTGCTAGGGTAATACTAATACTACTACTAATTATTATTATTATTTTATTTTATTAATAATAATGGGATGCAAGCACATGCTTAAAGTAAGCGTGTAAGTGCTTTCCTGAAACAGTTCCTAAGTTTCTTACTAAATCTTACGTGCATATTTCATACATTTAATTTAAAGTGTTATTGGAGATATATATGGAGGAGAGACATGACCCTTCATCACCATATTTTGAATAGTTCCTCAGCGGGACCAACACAGCAGGACTATTTTCCCTTTCCTTAACTACAAATGCAGCAGCTACCTTTCTGTTTGACTCTGTGTGTTTGAACAAAAGCGGTGGACGTTTTCAGTGTGTGAGATGTTTGTTTTCTGGATGGCTTCTCTTACAAAAATCTTCTAACCAGGCTTCCAAATGCAGGCTGTCATGCTTGCCGAAGTACTAAAGATGCAGGCTACCAGAGAAGTTTAGCATCTTTCTCTGCCTACAAGTAGCATAGAATCTTTAAGCCTTGGAAGTATGTACGGTTCTGGACACACCTGCAGTAGTTTTGCTCGGAGGAGGCAATGCAGGGAAATAGAAGAGTGAAAGAATTTTGCTGCTGCCCATTTGCCCTTCACCTGTACTGAGGAAATAGCGAGGAGCCTTGGGATTCCTGAGCGAAGTTCCGCTGAATTTGATGGGACTGCTTGCATGAGTCAGGTGAGCAGGATTTATCCTTGACTATATACAGTGAGGGAGAAAACGCCTCACACTCAAGACAGCCAGTCAAGTCCCTGCCCATGCTACAGTGGAAACCATTGTATCAACAACTGTCTTTATACACAGCTATTGCTTGTAAGCACCCTTTCCGTTACCTTTGAGGAAAGGGATATTTTATTTCCTGAGAACGGTGCTACATCCTGGTGTAAAAATAGTTCATCTAACTGCCCGGGAGGACAGACAGTAACAATTCCCAGAAAAATACTCCTGTCCAAACTGGCTGGTGATGACCACTGCAGCCTGGCCATTGCAGACACAGCTTCAACTGCAGCATGGTCGTAGCTTAAAAGAGTGAAGACAAGGGGTCTAGAGAGAGAAGGAGCTACAATGATAGATAAACTTTAAGCAGTTGAAAGAAAGGGTTAAAAAGTGGTTCAGCTGTGAAACTGAGAGTAATTTTTTTTGTAATGTCATCTTTGTTGACTTCCAAGACTACCATTTTGAATCTCAATGACCCTGTCCTCTGAAAGCGGTTCAGTGGCATGTCAGACACATATTCTCCTTTCATTGCATGGAAACTGCATTCCTAGGGCCTTTTCATACTTAATCAATGTATATTTCCTTCTTCTCATCTAATGGACAGTTGCAAAACTAATATGTGCACTGACTTGGAGAGTTACAATATTTGTCTTTTTGAAGAACTTTGAAAAATATTAATTATAATTTTCATGGAATGTTAACTGGCAAATTCTATAGCAATGATATAAACTGAAATCCCCAAATGATAATTCATATTATTTAGGTTGCAGATTGGCTTGTGAAAAGTTGTACCATGCATGTCCTGGGCCTGCCTTTCTAATCTGCAGGTGCTCTGGCGCATGCTTGGTAACTGCCTTTTTAAATTATTGTTAAACTTTCTACTCTGCTGTGTACAACATAATGCTGTTTGCAATAGACATTATTACAGCAGCATTTTGAGAAATGTCAGCCACAGTGGTTCTTGAATTTAGCTGATGTAATATAGAAATTTTTATCTAGTGTTACTGATCATTGCAAATTGCTTTATGGTCTCAGAGGATGGTGTTGCAAATGTAGTTCTTTGGGATGAAAATTACATTAAACTGATGCAGCTTGTGCTACAATGTATTATGTATCCCATCTGCAAGCTCCACCCAAACAGTAAAAGGAACGGACTTAGTGACTCATATTTTCATGTATCATATCCATCAGATAACCTCTTTTTCAGAACCACAGGAGCAGCTCAGATTGTTTTAACATCCTCTGCAGTGTTTGGTAGAGATTTGTTTTCTCTCTCTTCTCTCTGTCCCTTTTTTCCCCTCCAACTCTCTCTCTCTCTTTCCCAATTTATCTGGATTAAACAAGTCTGATTATTCTTTATGCCATTGCAAATAAAGTCATTTTCAGAAACAGATGTCTAAATCAGCCAGTGAAATAATCCTGGAGGCAGATGCAGCCTTCCATAAGTTGCCAGGCACATTGTGCAATCAAAGTGATGAAACAAAATGGAACAGGCTGCAGAAAAAGTAATTAAATTATAGTTCCATTGTAGAAGCACATTTTAAAATTACTGAGATTCAGAGCCTATAATGCTGGTACTATAGTTGAAAGAATACTTGCCATGGGTCATGAGCATTTTTTTTAAACAGTTATTAATCATGCTTGACTGGAAAGACATGTGTAACCTACAACAAGCAGTAGCTGTAGTTTTGCCAAAGAAAGCTTTTGTTCCCTGAAGAGAATTGTATCAAAGGCCAGTGTGTCCTATTATTACATGTGCAATTGCAGAGGGCAGAATGTGAAATGGGGCTTTTCAGATTTCAATACAGAGTACTAAAAAAAAGAAAAAGAAAACAAGTATTGTGTCTTCTTGAATACTGTATGACCTTTTTTCCCTATCAAGTTAACTTATTCACTGACCAAAAAAAAAGAAGTCCCTCCTAAGTAAAGATAATGTTAAGGTTCTGATAAAAATGGAAAGAAGCCAGGAAATCTA
Source organism: Gopherus flavomarginatus (assembly GCF_025201925.1). Taxonomy (NCBI): domain Eukaryota; kingdom Metazoa; phylum Chordata; order Testudines; family Testudinidae; genus Gopherus; species Gopherus flavomarginatus. Next base: position 116,250,669 of record NC_066618.1, read on the forward strand.
AAAAGGCCTAGAAAATAAAGATGAAAAAAACCTCATTAGCTCATCTAAATCCATTTCCCTGCCAACACAAGATTAGTCCCTATTAGAGCTGGTTGAAAATTTTCCAGTGGAACCTTTTCTCATTAGAAAATGCCAATTTGTCAAAATAAAAATGTTCTGCGAGGATGTGTAAATTTTGATAATATTTCCTTTTAAAAACTCAAAACAAAGCATTTGTGATATGGTCCGACCTTATTGTAATGTCTCGTTTTCATTTTGTAATGATTTTTTGTTTTGAAATAGTATTTTGTATTTTATGATAAGACAAAATCAAAATGGAACATTTCAACTTTGTCAGAACAAAAGCACTCGGATTGACCCAAAACAAAAAATGTTAAAAAATGTTCCTAAGTTTTATCTTGTGGGATATTTTAAAATTTTACATTTCATACCAATATGGAACTAAACATAGATTTCTTAATGAAACGGAAATTCTGGTTCCTGACCAGCTCTAATCCCATTTCGAGCCTGAACCAATGTTCTGGAAGTCAGAGGCTAATGTTGACTTCACCGGGCATTGGATCCAGCCCCTAGTGCTGGATCCGATTCATTTCCAAGTGATGGAGCTTTTGCCACTTCATTTTGGAGAATATTAAGTATCAGAGGGGTAACCGGGTTAGTCTGTAAAAAGCAACAGAGTCCTGTGGCACCTTATAGACTAACAGATGCATTGGAGTTATAGGAAGCAGTTAAAGGGAAAGTTTCAGATGCATGTAGTGGCATGTAGCGTGTAGTGGCATCTGATGAAGTGGGTATTCACCCATGAAAGCTCATGCTCCAAAACGTCTGTTAGTCTATAAGGTGCCACAGGACTCTTTGTCACTTTTTGGAGAATATTATTCACCTTAGGAGATTTCAGTTTCCAAAGTTTTTTTCCAGAAATTCAGCCTAAACTTTCCCTTTAACTGCTTCCTATAACTCCTAGTTATTACCTCTTTCCACATCAACCAACCCTGCTGTACGACCCCAAAGAATTCCTCTCCATCCCAGGTGTTAGTCTTTCAACATTTGTAGTCTGTTATGTGTCTCCTTATTTTGTTCCTTAACCAAGCTAAGCATATTTGGCTTCATAATTTTTCACATACATCAGTCTCCCCCTGATTATATTTTATTGCTCTCCTGTGAACTCACTCCAGTGTTTCAATCTGTCTGGTAATGAGGTACCCAGAACTAAACATAATATAATAGAAACAGGTGCATCAGAGCCCTATAGAGAGGACCTATTATTATCTCTGCTTCATGATGTGACATCTCAACCCCTAATTTGCTGTCCACTTACCCGTTCCTAGGTCTCTTATGGCATGACCGCTTTCCAAATTTCTCTGTCCCACTGGTACGAATAATTTTTCCCCTCATGTATTAGCCTCATTTATTCAGGATGAATCTCTTACTGTTGATTTCTGCCCATATTTCTCATCTCCGTGTCTCCTTTTGTATTATTGCCTTGCCTTTGCTCAGGTTTGCAAACTTTCTAATTTAGTATAATCAGCAAATTTCGCTAATGTGCTGCTAACACCCTTTTCCAGATCACTGATGAAGATGTTAACTAATACCAGAGTAATGTTGATCTCTGCAGTTGTCACTAGATATTTCATTGCAAAATATCATTAGCTACCCTCTCTTCAGAAGTCTTCAGAGGAGCCAAAGGATCATGCTGTGGTTAGTCCTGAGCAGGGGATGATAGGCGAGGGCAAGCTCCTCTAACTCTGCTTTCTACCTCCCACTATCCCCATCTTGCCCTTGGTTATAGGACCAAATTCTGCTTTTGGTCACCCATATGGAATGCCATTAAAGTCAGTGGGGTTACACAGGGACAGCAGAGGTCACAATTTAAAATTTAAATACCTTTAAATGGATTGTGTTTTTAATCAGGTACAGGAAATTCACTCTCATGTAGTAATCTTTTAGTGCCAAGCTTCTGCATTTTTACAGCAACCCCTTTATACTGTGTTCAGGGAAACCCAAAAGTAGTTTTTGCAGCACTATAGTAAGGGCTGTTATGCTTAGCAAGTTGGATGCAGTAGAGAATCTGCCCCAGTGATTTCAGAGATCGATCATACTGGAGTAAAGTCAATATCAGATGCCCCATTTTTCTGTTATGTGAGTTGTGATGTTATATACTAAACAAAGCAGGGTGCCATGGAACTGGTAGGGTGGTTCAGGGATCAATTCCTTACTTCACTGGGTCTATCAAGTGGATAAGGTGAATAGAATTTGGCACCAGATGGTATTTCAGTCAACAGCTGTGTAAAAGCAATCAACAATTTTTATTTAAGAATTCTGTAGTGCTTTTCCTTGGGTATCCCAGCTACACATAATTAGCAACTGGGCAACTTTACATCTAGCACTAGCTTCTCAGCAGTAAAATGAGATAAATTGTTTCATTTTAGAGCTTAACTTTGAAGTCATTAATAAATATAATATTTGATTTTTCTGAGCTTTTGAGCACTTCATCAAGTAGGTGACAAACTTGCTTTTGAATTTTAAAGATTCTGCTGGTTTAAATCAATCCTGGAGATATTGATTAGAGTGGCTAAAATCTTGGCAAGCATTTGGCTCTTTACTTTGAGTATTGACTGTCCATATAAATGTCATTTATCATGCTTTTTTTTTAAAAATCTGGTTTCAAACAAAGCTCTGGGAAATTGTTCACTGCATAGTCCTCTGGTAGACTTAAATGTTCTCACAATACCAAAGATTTCACTTATTTACAAGAGAGCTGGTGAGTGAGAACTGAAATATTAATCCTGTAATGTTATTTTAAAGCAGCTGTTATGATGATCTGAAATGGCACTGAAACACAGTGGGTATTTTTTATTCCTGTGAGTGATGAAGTCTTTATAGGAAACAGCCATATTTGCAGCTGGCATGATTGTACTGCTGTGGGCGATATCCTGTCCTTTCTTTTCTCTCAGAGAATTCCCTATACATCCTTGCTTCAAGCAGGCGTGACCATGATGCCCCACATAGAGGGCCTTTGACAGATTGCCATCAGTTCCCTTGTGGTAGGATCTTGCCTTCCTCACTGGATTGGATGCTGTATGAATTTCTAACCTCTCTACATTTGTCTGCTGGTGCTGCCTTTTCAGCATGTAGTTAATTCTGTGGCCTAGAGTAATCCAGTGGAATACATCAGGTATTATTTGTCTTTTGTAGTATTTTGGTGGCTTATTGTTTGTTGTTAATCTATTTTTAAATATTAACAAATTGGTTTAGCAACAATTACTGAAATTCCACATTGAAAAACAGACACTTCATTTATGGTAAATAGTGGTGAAAGTGTATACACATAACATTTATATGTAAAATTAGAAAATACATATTGAATAACATATATTGAAAAGGCCCTTTTTATTGGGCCGAATGTCCCCTACATAATAATAAACTGTATAGGGAATAAGAGCTCAGGATTCTATCTCAGAGGATGAATTTCCACTTTTTACCATGTGGCAATGGGAGTGTTCTACGCAAAATAAACACATCTCAGGAGCCCTGCTGGAGTCTCACATGCAGGCCTGCCTATGGTTATCCACTTATTTATTATCTCTGGGATTTATTATTGCCACTCATTATAGCTAATAGTGAAGCCACACACCCTGCAAAAGTTCTAGAGAATACAAAACTCAGAGATCAGGCTGCGTAGCAGCAAAGGTCACTGTGGGCACATCACCCCAGTGCTGTCCTTTCTGCACTGGCTCCCCATAGCATACAGGGAACAATTCAGTGTGTCCATCTTAATATTCACAGTCATCTGTGCAATTGGCCTTAGCAACATGAGACTTGACATGGACCTCCACAACCCTGGAACTTATGACAGCTAAATTCCACTGGAAATGAGAAACTATTGACCAATGGGAAGAAGCTCTATAGTGTGGCAGATAGGCCTAGACTATGAAACTCACTTCTGCAAGATTGCAGCATAACCCTGGACTTCACCACGTACAAGTAAATAAATGCAAACTCATTTATTAGATTTAGCTTTACCTCAGCCAGTTTTTACGCATGCCCGTACACAAGCCAAAACCCCTATAAAATAATCAAGCTGTTTATCATGTGAGTTTGGACAGAAGAGAAAGAGAAAAATAGTTTTTAATGTTTAAATAGTTGGGACATGATCTGATACTATAGCAGTTGGGCCACGTAATCACCTGGAAAGGTGGCTAGATTGGGGTGATATGTAGAACAGTTGTCCTCCCAGCCCAGCCAGTGTCTCACCTCTCCATACCCATAAAGCCCAATCTTATGTGTATTTATTGTGTTACCTACAAAAAATGTTATTTTTACTGAATAATAATTATAAAATAAGTTTAATTTTAAATGTCTCTTTCAAACTGAATGATCCATATAATTAAAAAAACCTTCTGGGCTTATTTTAGTCAGCTGTTAATATGCTTTACTGTGTCACTGGACTCACTACACCTAAGGCGTTGTTAATGACCTTATAACGCAAACACCATTCTATCTTCATATCTGTGTGTCAGTATATTCATGTTTTCATATATTTACTACTTGGAAAGGACATCTCCTTTTTTAACTCATTCTCTCCTCATGCCACCCCCTTCCCACTACCTAGCTCCTTCCTCCTCACACCTGGCCCTCACCCAAATGTCTCTTCTGCTTCCACAAGATTAAGTACTTGGTGTCAGAACTAGAGCTGGTTGGAATCTTTTTTTCCTGCCAAAAATAGCCAGGGGACATGTTTGTCAGCATTTTAGGCAATTTTTTTTTACTTTTCTGCTAAAATCCAGAAAACAAAAAGTCGGCCAAAACCAAAAGTTTTCAGGTTTTCTGTTTTCTTACCAACCCCTCCCACCATGTTTTGATGACACATTTTCATCCAGCCATAGTCAGAACATTGCTGAACTCGCCTGTATTGCAATACCTCTCTGCAAAAGGCCACCATTGCATTTCTTTGGTAGTTTTTGCCAAATGGCAGTACTAGAAGCTTGCTCGTATTCATTAGAGGCTTGTAGTGATATGCTATCTCAAAGGCCCAGATCCTCAAGGATGTCGAGGCACCTTACTCCTATTGAAATACCTTTTGAGGATCTGGGCCAAACTGACTTACTCAAGGCTACACAGTGTGTCAATAGCACAAACAGGAGTTTCCGGTTTCCGTCCCCTTCCTTAGGCAGCTTGTTCTGCTGGACTCTTTTCCATTTTTCTCCAGGTTGGGAGATGTGCCGTGTAAATAAAATAATAATCTAGACGAGGGGCTGATTTATATCAAAGACGTAATCAGATTTTCTACTATACTCCTGTTGATCAGTGTGAACTCTCCCAGGGCCTAGTCACAAGTCCAAGTTAAATGGCAGGAAGGAATGTGCAAACCTTTTACCAAAATGTGCTGGTTCCATTCCGGGCTAGCTGATCCTGGGAACAGTTGGCCCCCATAACCGAGGGAACAGAAGGGACCCATTTATTCTGTGTGTCTAGGTCTCACAGAACTAGTTGTAGGAACGTGACGTTTCTGTCGCTCATGAAGCATCCCTCCATAGATCCTCACATGCACATTCACTCTCTCTCATTCCCTTCCATGTAGTTGGGTTGCAGACTTTTCTACAGCCCTGTGATAGCCTCGTAACACCTCTGCTACTTCCGCTGAGGCACGAAGGAAAGGACTGAATCTCCTGACTTCAGTCCTCAGAACCACAATGGTCATGTATGAGCAGTCATTAGCCATAGACTCTGCACCTGGTGGGACTCATACTGAGCTACTGGGCCACTACCTGTGAAGTTGTGTCCTTCAAAATGTGTGTTAGCCACTGCAAAGTCTGGCCGGGCCACAAAGCTGGGCCAAACTCTGAGATGTCAACACACTTGGGCTGGTTCTTTAGCCACTAGAGCCCCCACTTCTTATAGTGATACCAAAGTAATGAACAACATGAAACTTAACAGATCTTTGAGAGAAGCGACGATTTGCCTTTTTTTTGGTCCTTGTTCTGAAACTAATGTTCTGCTCTGTATGTGACTCTAAGGATTCAATTTTCTTTAAGACAGGCCTAAAATGGACAAAAATCACTAAACAGTCTCCAAGAAAGCTTTAAGCCTTCTTTACTTTGTGGATTGCCTGTCCCTGGTAACATTCATCCCTCCCCATTTTAATTTGTAATGATAAATGTCCTTGCAATAATAAACTCATAATAGATGCTTGTTTATCCCTTCAAGGCCTGTCCTTGCCGCTTTCATTAGCATTTCAGGATATTTATGACTTTGTGAATGACTGAAAATCTGCAATTTGTCATTAGGGATTAAGAAACATCCTTCTCTCACTTAGGGCAGAAGCTGAGCTTTGGCCTTGGAGAGACAGAACCACCTCTGGGCTTCTTAGACAAAAACAAAGCCAGACAGTGCCCAGATTTACTGCAGCAAGTGGCTCTTCGCTACTCAGATGTCTTTGTTAATGTGTCATCTGCTGTTGCTGGTAGGGTTCAATGTTTAGGCTTGACCAACTGTAGGGACCACAAAATCCTCTGTTGTGCAGGAGCAAGAAAGAATGGGGCGGAGACAGGGAGGAGAAGGGAGAGGAATGTAAGTGTTTCCATTTCCCAGTTCAAACAATAACAACAGTGTTTAAAAGTAAAATCGGAATTTTTCACACACACACACACAAATGTGTCAGTTCAAGGAAATATTATATTTCAATTTGTCATTGTGGTTCTGCTGCACTGAGTCACCCTCAACTTCAGAGCACACGAAGCCAACAGAATCTGGAAGGCTCAAAAGGCAAGTTTATCACCTACTTGATGAAGGATGAAGTACTCAGGCACTTAAAAAATAAAAACAATCAAAGGAGCTTTTCACGAGCTAAGCCACTCTAGAGAAAATCAAAGGGGAGATGTTAATTGATTTGTGCAGCATGATATTTTCAGCTTTGAAAAAATTCAGCCATTCAGTGGTACTTTCTTTCTGCAGGTTGACGAAGTGAAAAAACTAAGAAACTGCTTTCAAGCATTGAAGATACCAGGCCAGGATGAACACGAAGGACACAAAAGTGACAGAAGGAGGTCTCAATGTCACACTGACCATACGTCTTCTCATGCACGGCAAGGTGATGCACATAACACTGTAACAGTGGTTGTCTTTTTATTTATCTATGTGTCTATGGTTGCATTAAAGTCTGACAGTTACATTTACATTTACAGAGGTCCTGGTCCTGCTCGAGTTTAAGTCAAGGCCCAAAGACCTGTCCCTGATTCAGCAATGTGATACCGCTCATGCTGAACTTAAGCATATATTTAATTTATTCCTGTTCAGCACAGCACTTACGCACATGGTTAAGTGTGTACATCAGGATCTTTAACACGCCAGTTCGGGGCCAGAGTGCCAGTATCAGTGTTGTGACAGCTTCACAATTCTATAACCCAGGGACTGCGAGCAGTTACATATCAAACCCCAGTTTCCAATACTTTGTTAGTCTCTTAATTCAGAAGTGTGCTGATATAAATTCAAACTTGTTTCTCGGGTTCTCACCCTGAGAGCATGCTTATTGGCAACATTTGGCAAAACCAGCTTGTGTGTTTTCATGTTTGGGGAGCATCTATACAGTGCTGGCCTCAGGCAGACATTTGCTCGCCTTTAGCAAGGAAACGGTGAAAACAGATATAGATTAAATATTTTTTGGAAATATCTTGCTCTTATATATAATGTTTCTTTTGATTTTTAATGCATAAAAATACTTTCTTGGACACTAGACAGCTGTGTTATATATGAAAAATATGATTACATTAAAACAAAATATAGCAGCTACTTCTCACCACCCCCATATCAGAAAATAACTGATAGAGACATTCAAAACCCATAAAATATCCTCCTAACACAAATACCAGACTCTTCTCAGCCCCCATATAAACTGGATTCATGTATGTACAGGTCTGTATTTGTGTATAACACAGAGAAACTATGTTAAAAGAATATTAAGATTGCAAAGTCAAGCACTCAAAAGTTAGAAGATGGGATAATTAAGGTTGCCCATGCAATCTTAACTCAGCCCCTTTGTGCATATGCATTACGATACAGGTTTTAGTTACATGATCACATCCTATTTTTTCCACAGGATCCCTGCCTCCTTCAGTGCAAAGAATAGACCTGCTCTGGGGATGAATCAGGGTTGCACAGTGAAGGAGGCTGTTGTCTGTAGGATTCCTGGCTCATATGTTGAGGAAGTTGGAAGACGTGTAGGAACTTAGGTAAGGGATTGCAGGAAGGGAAAGGATGGTCTCATGGTTAAGGCAGTTGAATGCTGCAGTGGAAAATTGGATCCTAACCCTGCCACAGAGTTCCTATGTGATGTTGGACAAGTAACTTGAACCAAACTTTTCACAGGCAATCACTAATCATCTTCTGGGGGCCTGACTTAAGATCCTGGGACCTAAATTTGCAGCAGTGCAGAGCACTCACAGCTGTAACTGAAGTCAATGAGAGCAATGCTTTGAACATATAAATTCTGTAAAATGCTTATAATGCTCGGTACTCTGAAAATTACCCAAAATTAGTGGATACTTTTGGCTTTAATCTCTGTGCTTCAGTTCCCCATCTGTACAATGGGGATAATAATATCTCCTCTCACTGAGCTGTTGGGGAAATAAATTAATTAGTGTATGTGAAGCAATCAGATACTGTAGCGATGAGCAGCATAGAAAAGCCCAGTAGGAAAGTAATAATTATGTCTTCAAATCAGGGTTTGAATAGTGTGCAATGAATAAAGCGCAGGGCCACACATTAAAAAACAAGGTGAAGACAAGAAGAATCAATTGCCTAGGGAGGTTGTGGAATCTCCATCCCTGGAGGTTTTTAAGAGCAGGCTGTCAGGGATGGTCTAGATAATACTTAGTCCTGCCTTGAGTGCAAGGGAATGGACTAGAAGTCCTTTCAAGGTCCTTTCCAATCCTGTGATTCTATGAGTCTATTAAAATATTAAGTAACTGTGGTCCACTCTGTGTACTACATGATACGGGGTCCTGTGGAAAAAATAGCATGTGATTATGTAATTAAAGACTGTATCATGATGCATCCGCAGAAGGGGGGCAAATTAAGGTTACATGGACAACCTTAGTTCTGGCATTTCCACACTTCTAAGTGCTTGACTTTAAAACCTTAATAATTTCCTTTTAAGTTAATTTGTGTGTGTAAATTTCTAGGCTTTTAAAATAAGAAAACGGAAGAACAAATGTTCTGTCATGTGATATCATATACCCACATGGATCATTAGCAGGGCTGGAACCTTTAGATCTACCACACAGACCTCTGACACTTGAGTTATCGGCGTAACTGGCAGCAATAGTAGGATGTCATTCTCTGTTTGGACCAGCACAAGAGGGGGATGAGACAGATTGCCAGTGGGTTTCAGAGATCTTTGCTGACAGCAGAAAAATGCTGAGACTCAGGAAACTTGGTTTCCATCCCACACTCTGGAGGAGAGTGTGCGCTAGTGGGCACAGACTCTTCTGCTAACTGACCTTAGATTCACTCACTTCCTCCCTGCCCCCATTCCACCCCAACACCACACTCGTTTCTCTTTGTCCAGTCAATCCCAGTCAGTTTCTCATCTCCTGCCCTCTAGTTCTAGTCTGACCAGAGTCCTTATCCAAATCTACTTCTTTCCCTCCCTACTGGCTAAGCGGCATTCCAATCAGATGGCTTCCTCCTCTGTGCTGCCTGGGTGACAACAAGGGGTCATTGAGGGTCCATGAGAGACAGGCTTCCTGCTCTCAGTTCCAGTGTCTGGCCCAACTGTGGCCTGGAGCGGCCATGACAAGGGAAAGTCCAGATTCAGCCATGAAGCCCTGGACTGGAAGGAAAATGCTCAGTAGCTCTCTGAGAAAGATGCAATGCACAGTCTGGACCTGTGACAGGCTGGAACATCCTCAGTGAGGATGGTGTCTTCAGAAATCTTAGCTGTTAAAAATCAAAGTCGTTACTGAGCATGTGCTAACTGATTTTTCAGAGAGATTTATAACTTGGCCAAATGTGGGCAGATTTTTCACAGGAGCAGTAAAAGGCATATCCTGGCACAAATGCCACCACCTGCCAAATTTCATGTCCCTTCTCCAAAGCATGCTGGCCCTAGATCTCATCAAAGAAAGGGTCACCAGCATTTTTTTAGTAATGAACTGCCTATTTTTCCCTAGCCTTTTTCCTTAGAAGTGGCAGAACCATTTTGGCTGAAAATTTTCAGGAAGTTTCAGCCAAACTTGCACCTGACATGTAAAATTTCAACCCAAATGGTTTACATTTGGCAAAGTTATAAGCAACTGAAAATAGGGTCTGATAATGGGAAGTACCAGGCAAACAGATGGTGTGTGTGTGTCTATGTGTGTCTGTGTAAAAACCTAGTATTTGGTTCTGAGGGCTCCACCCAGCAAGGTGCTTGCCCTGATCCAGCACAGCACTTAAATGCATGTTTAACTTCATGCCTGTGATTAGTCCCACTGGCTTCAGTTAAGCTACTTTTGGCTTACGTGCATTTCTGCATCACGCCAGAAAGCTGCACTACTCTCAGAATCAAGCCCTTTATGTAACTCAATAAGTATCAGTCATTTTCAGGACATTTTAGTTAAACTGTTTTTTAAACTAGCATAAAGCAATCAGAAAGGAAATTAGAAGAAGTTAATTTTCTGTGTTGAATGTAGTGGGTGCACAACTACAGTTAACAGTAAATGGGTGTTATGGATCTAATCTTCAATTAACATGTAGCCCTGAGAGTTTAAATTAAACCCATAAAAGCAAAGACATTCAAAGTTAAAGTGGAAATATACCATACATCCTCAGTTAACAAGGCACAGTGGGCGTGCCCTTTCCTACAGTATGCCCTAATAATGTGTCTTATTGCACCTAAGTATTGCAAAGAATGTATGAAATGAGAATTTATTTTTGTATATTAAACTCAGGCCCTCACATTTACTTTGATGTCATCTTTGTGATTTAAAAATGCTAATATCAGTGACGGAGTTATCATTCTGAGAGCTGTGAGTGGCTCTGAAATAGAGCAAGAAATATGCTTCCACACGGTTTCTCAAGATTTGCTGTGGTAATGGCATCACTGAAAATTGCTGCACTCTAATTAGCATTCCCAGACAAAACACTTAACGGGGCCAGCATTCAGGTTGTAAATAAGGGTTCATAACTTACAGGCAAAAGGGGAGAATTGAAGGACATGGTTAAAAATCGTTGAATGTCCCAGTTTTCCAATTTTATTAGTAAAATAAATATATTTTTTAAAGTTGAAATGTATGGAAATCCATCTTTAACTCTGTTCCTATAATTGTGTTACCTTTTGAACTCCTATATTAAGAGGTTAATATGCTTGTGACATCTGCATTGTTTTTCACAAATAGCCATCTTACACTACACTTGTCTACACTTAACTGCACCGCTGTAGCGCTTAGTGAAGCCGCTACCTGTACCGACAAGAGACCTTCTCCAGTCAGCGTAGATACTCCACCTCCCCAAGAGGCAGTCGCTATGTTGACAGGAGAAGCCCTCCAATCAACATACTGCTGTTTACACACCCCTGAGTGATATAGTTATACTAACATACATTTGTAGTGTACACCAAGGCTATGTAAGATTAATTAGCTCAGCTGTAAACCCTGGTGGCTTTGGACATTTTAAACACATATACTTGGGTAGTTTGCATATAGGACTTTAAGTGGAGGATGACTTCTTTAACCATGTCCGCTGCACATTATGTAGCATAATACACATGGCTGAACTCCAAAGGGAAGATGTCCACAGACACCAGGAGGCTAACCATTTTGCAGCATAGAAGGTTAATATTGCAAAAACAAATTCCACTGGCTGGCATGAGGGAAGTAATGCTGTACAGGGAGCTAGTTAGATCTTCAGTGTGTGTATATGATATGCAAGAGATAGGAGCGGCCTGATTTTCATCTCATCACTAAATTAAATGAGAAAAAACTCCACTGAAGTCAGTGGCATCACAGCAGTGTGAAACCCCTCTGAGTAAGATCAGGACAAGATGTATCTACTGCTGTCTTATCGAGGGATGGGGAATCAGAATCAGAGGACAGTCTCTGGTCTTTTATGGAGGTGGTTGTACATGTCGTATATTAAGGATGATAGAAAGTAGAGGCGTATAGAGCTTATATTGTCAGTGAGAAAGATTTTCTGTATTCAGGCATAAGGCTCATGTTCCATGAAGTTCAGCAGAGATGGGGCAGGGAAAATGGGGACAGAATTAAGGTTGTTTAGAATACCCTAATGCTCCATTTCCCTATTTCAAATATTTGAATTGTATATAGTTTTCAACATTTGTTCTATAAAACTATGATGTTCTTTTAAGCTCCTCCTCCAATAACTATAATTTTATCTTACCTACATTTTGTGTCTGGGAATTTCCTTAGTTTTTTTTAAATATGTTTTTGGTTTCCACTTTTGTGAAGTATTGATGTGGTGTGAGCCCCCGCCGTAGTCCTTCCCCGGCTCACAAGCTGTGCTAGAATCCCCAGCCAGTTTATAAAATATCCCAGCAGCACCAGCTATGTCAGTTGCTAACTACTCCACTTTTTGGGGCTCTGCCATACTTGGATGGCCAATTTTTTCAATCTTCCCTCATAGGTCATGTTTTCTAGACCTTTAATCATTATTGTTGCTGTTCTCTGGACTTTTTCCAATTTGTCCACATCTTTCCTTAAATGTGACACCCAAAAGTGGACATAAAACTCCAGTGGAGGCCTAATCAGTGTGGAGTAGAGCAGAAGAATTACTTCTTGTGTCTTGCTTACAACACTCCTAGTAATACATCCCAGAATGATGTTTGCTTTTTTTGCAACAATGTTACACTGTTCACTCATACTTAGCTTGTGATCCACTATGACCCCCAGATCCCTTTCTGAATACTCCTTCCTAGCAGTTAGTCCCATTTTGTATGTGTGCAACTGATTATTCTTTCATAAATGGAGTACTTTGCATTTGTCTTTATTGAATTTTATCCTATTTTCTTCAGACCATTTCTCCAGTTTGTCCAAATCATTTTGAATGTTAATCCTATCCTCCAAAGTACTTGCAAGCCCTCCAGTTTGTTATCATCTGTACACTTTGTATGTGTATTTTCTATGTATTATCTAAATCATTGATGAAGATATTGAACAGAACCGGACCCAGAACTGATCACTGCAGGACCCCATTCAATATGCCCTTCCAGCTTTACTGTGAACCACTGATAACTACTCTCTAGGAACGGTTTTCCAACCAGTTATGCACCCACCTTATAGTAGTTCCATCTAGGTTGTATTTCTCTAGTTTGTTTATGAGAAGGTCACACAAGACAGTATCAAAAGCCTTACTAAAATCAAGCTATACCATATCTACCACTTCCCCCCTAGCCACAAGGCTTGTTACCCTTTGCAAGAAAGTGATCAGGTTGGCTTGACACGATTTGTTCTTCACAAATCCAGACTGACTACTACTTATCACCTTATTATCTTCTAGGTGTTTGCAAACTGATTGCTTAATTATTTGCTCCATTATCTTTCCGGGTACTGAAGTTCCCCAACCCAGCACCTTCCTATTCCCCAGATATCTTTTACCTCCCGCTCATCTGCCAGGGCTGCCAAATTTTCTGCATCTCCATCTCCTACCCTTGACATTGCTTGAGGCTGGTATATTGACCTTAAGCTGAAGTTTATGGTCGTATACAAATTACTTGCAAATATGCCAAATAGTTGCATATTCACAAATAATTAGTATACATGTGTTATAACCTATTCCCAGATTTGGACCTTAGCGTCCAAAATATGGGGGTTAGCATGAAAACCTCCAAGCTTAGTTACCAGCTTGGACCTGGTAAAGCTGCCACCACCCAAAAAATTAGAGTGTTTTGGGGCACTCTGGTCCCCCAAAAAACCTTCCCAGGGGACCCCAAGACCCAAATTCCTTGAGTTTCACAACAAAGGGGAATAAACCATTTCCCTTCCCTTCTCCCTTCCAGGTGTTCCCTCCCTGGGTTCCTGGAGAGATATACAGAAGCAAGCTCCGTGAATCTAAACAGAGGGATTTCACCCTCTCTATTTCCAGTCCTGGAAACAGAAGTACTTCCCTCTTCACCCAGAGGGTATGCAAAGTCAGGCTAGTAAATCTAACACACACAGATTTCCCCCTGACTTCTTCCTCCCACCAATTCCCTGGTGAGTACAGACTCAATTCCCTGGAGTTCCCCACTAAAGAAAAACTCCAACAGGTCTTAAAAAGAAAGCTTTATATAAAAAGAAAGAACAAGTACATAAAAGTGGTCTCTCTGTATTAAGGTGACAAATACAGGGTCAATTGCTTAAAAGAAATATGAATAAACAGCCTTATTCAAAAAGAATACAATTCAAAACATTCCAGCAACTACACACATGTAAATACAAAAGAAAACCATATAAACCTTACTGCCTTATTATATTTGTACTTACAACTTGGAAACAGAAGATTAGAAAGCAAGAGACAGAAATCTTCTCATAGCTGAGAGAGAGACAGGCACAAGACAAGAACAAAGGACTCACACACAAACTTCCCTCCACCCAGATTTGAAAAAGTCTTGTTTCCTGATTGGTCCTCTGGTCAGGTGTTTCAGGTTACTCCTTTCCAGGTGAAAGAGACATTAACCCTTAGCTATCTGTTTATGACACACACCCCAAATTGCAGACAGTGGGGAAGCTCACTGGCGGCGATTTCCTCCTAGAACTTTAAAATAAACAGATTAATACAACACATGCACCTTTACATATACCACTAAGTATATAACTAACAGACTTCTACATTTTAAGAACACTTTTTAACTACTGGATTCTGGGAAACTCTCACAGGAGATTGCATCAGCTACTTTGTTAGAAGCTCCTGAGATGTGCTGAATTTTAAAATCAAAATCTTGGAGAGCTAAACTCCAACGAAGAAGTTTCTTGTTGTTGCCCTTGGCAGTATGAAGCCACTTTAGTGCAGCATGGTCAGTTTGTAGCTGGAACCGCCGTCCCCAAACATATGGGCGTAGCTTTTCCAGGGCGTACACAATGGCGTAGCATTCCTTTTCACTGACTGACCAGTGACTTTCCCTCTCAGACAGTTTCTTACTGAGAAACACGACAGGATGGAAGTTGTGATCCATTGCTTCCTGCATGAGCACTGCTCCTATACCATGCTCAGATGCATCTGTGGTTACTAGGAATGGCTTGTGAAAGTCCGGGGCCCTGAGCACAGGGTCAGACATGAGCGTTGCCTTAAGTTAGGTAAAGGCCTTTTGACACTCATCAGTCCACTTAACTGCATTTGGCTGGGTCTTTTTGGTCAGGTCGGTCAGTGGGGCAGCGATTTGGCTGTAGTGTGGTACAAATCGCCTGTAGTACCCAGCCAAGCCTAAGAAGGATTGGACCTGTTTCTTTGACTTTGGGACAGGCCACTTTTGGATAGCATCCACCTTGGCCTGTAGGGGGTCTGGTTGGCCAAGTTTTCCCCCAGTAGCATGGGGATGGGATAGTTGTCATAGACTGCAAAAGTCCACATTCCTGACCAGCCTTTGTACTGGACAGGCAGTTTAGCTGTAGGCAAGTCTACAGCTTGTGACATGAAGGGGTAAATTGTCACTTGGGCCTTTGGGTTGATGAATTTGGGGTCTACGGAGGATTGGTGGATAGCTGACACTTGTGCCCCTGTGTCTCTCCACGCAGTAACCTTCTTTCCGCCCACTCTCAAATTTTCCCTTCGCTCCAAGGGTATTTGAGAGGCATCCGGGCCTGGGGATCTTTGGTGTGATGGTGGTGTAATGAACTGCACTCGGTTGGCGGTCTTTGAGCAGTTGGCCTTGATATGTCCCAGTTCATTACACTTGAAGTATCTTCCATCTGACTGGTCACTGGGCTGAGGTGGGTTACTGGAGACTGGTGAGGTGGAAGAATAGGGTGTCTGTGGCTTTACTTGGGTTGTATGTGGGGTCTTTGGCTGTCCTCGGTTGTAGGGTTTATGGTCGGAGTGCCCTCTGGGGTATTCGTTCCCCTTGACAGTAGCTTTCTTGCTTTCTGCCACTTCCATCCATCTGGCTCCAATCTCCCCCGCCTCAGTGAGATTTTTGGGTTTTCCATCTTGTATGTACCGTGTTATGTCCTCAGGAATACCATTCAAGAACTGCTCCATTTGTATGAGGAGGTGCAGTTCTTCCAAGGATTTAACATTGTGTCCTGATATCCAGGCCTCATAATTTTTTCCAACGTAGTAGGCATGTTTGGGAAATGACACATCTGGTTTCCACTTTTGGGTTCTGAAACGCCGATGGGCATGATCCGGGGTTATCCCCATTCTGTATCTGGCCTTGGTTTGAAAAAGTTTATAGTCGTTCATGTTCTCCTTAGGCATTTCAGCTGCCACCTCTGCTAAAGGTCCACTGAGCTGTGGCCTCAATTCTACCATGTACTGGTTTTCAGGGATGCTGTACCCAAGACAGGCTCTTTCAAAATTTTCCAAGAAGGCCTCGGTGTCATCACCTGCCTTGTAGGTGGGAAATTTCCTGTGCTGTGGAACAAGTACTGGCGAAGGGTTGTTAGGATTGGCTGGGTTTTGTTGCTTAGCCTTTTCTAATTCCAGTTCATGTTTTCTCTGTTTTTCCCTCTCTTCACTTTCTTTTTGTTGTTTTTCCATTTCTCGGCGGTAGGCTACCTCTTCTTTTGCTTGTTTCATTTTGTGGGCCACCTCTTCTTCTTGTAGTTTTCTGTGGTGGGCTGCATTTTTGGCTTCTTGTTCTCTTTTATGGGCTGCCTGTTTGATCTGTTCTTCTCTTTCTTTCATCTCCATCTCTTTTTGTTTTATTTCTAGTTCCTGTTGTTTTTTTTTCCATCTCTCGCCTGTGCTTGGCGTCTTTGATTTGTTCTTCGGCCTCCATTTTTGTCTTGGTAGGCATGGTTCCTGTTTTCTTGTGTTGGGGTGTCCTCCGGTGTTTATCTTCTGAACTGCAGGTTCTCTGTTGCCTTCTGGGGTCTGCCTAGCAACAGTGCCTTTTTCCCTTTCTTCCTCTATCTAATCTTTTAAATGTAAAGTAAACCAGAAAAAAACACTTTATTTGCATGTATATTGTGCTGGTAATTGCCTCCTAATGGGAGTGCTATTGTCTGACAAAAGACCTGTTTGTCACAGCTTAATGGTTCCTTGCTTAATATGCAAGCCAGAAACTGCAAGAGAGAGCAGAGAAAAAAAAATCTCTCTGATTCCCTTTAAAACCAAACTGTTTCTCTCTGCTTAAAAGCCCCTAGCAGACAAAAGAAAAATATAATATTCCTACTGGCTTCTGGATTCTATCTATCCCACCTCTGCCACCATGTCATAACCTATTCCCAGATTTGGACATTAGCGTCCAAAATATGGGGGTTAGCATGAAAACCTCCAAGCTTAGTTACCAGCTTGGACCTGGTAAAGCTGCCACCATCCAAAAAATTAGCGTGTTTTGGGGCACTCTGGTCCCCCAAAAAACCTTCCCTGGGGACCCCAAGACCCAAATTCCTTGAGTCTCACAACAAAGGGGAATAAACCATTTCCCTTCCCTTCTCCCTTCCAGGTGTTCCCTCCGTGGGTTCCTGGAGAGATACACAGAAGCAAGCTCCGTGAATCTAAACAGAGGGATTTCACCCTCTCTATTTCCAGTCCTGGAAACAGAAGTACTTCCCTCTTCACCCAGAGGGTATGCAAAGTCAGGCTAGTAAATCTAACACACACAGATTTCCCCCTGACTTCTTCCTCCCCACTAAAGTACAGACTCAGTTCCCTGGAGTTCCCCACTAAAGAAAAACTCCAACAGGTCTTAAAAAGAAAGCTTTATATAAAAAGAAAGAAAAAGTACATAAAAATAGTCTCTCTGTATTAAGGTGACAAATACAGGGTCAATTGCTTAAAAGAAATGTGAATAAACAGCCTTATTCAAAAAGAATACAATTCAAAACATTCCAGCAACTACACACATGTAAATACAAAAGAAAACCATATAAACCTTACTGCCTTATTATATTTGTACTTACAGCTTGGAAACAGAAGATTAGAAAGCAAGAGACAGAAATCCTCTCATAGCCGAGAGAGAGACAGGCACAAGACAAGAACAAAGGACTCACACACAAACTTCCCTCCACCCAGATTTGAAAAAGTCTTGTTTCCTGATTGGTCCTCTGGTCAGGTGTTTCAGGTTACTCCTTTCCAGGTGAAAGAGACATTAACCCTTAGCTATCTGTTTATGACAACATGCAACACATGGAGCTGCACAGATCTTGGCAGCTATGTCAGTCATTCTCACGGAGTATAATTACATTATCTGATGTGTAAAGAAACCTGAACTTGACAACAGACATTCTTATGGGGATGAGAAAGAGAAGAGAGAAGGAGAAATCCAGTGGGGTTTCACAGAGTGTAGGTCATTCAGCTTTGTGTAGGCCAGAGAGGTAGGAAGAGTAGAAAAAGATAGCAAGGAAGGACTCTTTGGGCCTGATTCTGATCTCACTTTGTCCAGTTTTACAAAGTATAATTCCATTGAAATCAGTGGATTTATTTCTGATCTTAAACAGCGTGAGAGAAATCAGACCCATAGACAGACATTATTTGTATCTAATAAGTCTTTTATGGAGCAACAATAAATTCCCAGGTTATATATATATTATAATAAGTAACACTATTCTTTCAAGTACTGTTACCACAAGTTAAATTTCTCCCTGTTGTATCTCTTTTATTCCATTTTTCCTCATGGTCCTCCATCTCCACCCACTACATAGAGAGTTGACTCATTCAATCCACATACCACGTTTTACTCTCCCTTGTATGTTCATGTAATTCCTTCTGGAGCCTGTTGTCATTGCTGTATCAATCACAGGGGCCCACTAGATAGCAGTGCTAGTGAGGAGCAAGGGAATAAATGAAGGAGCTGAATGAGAGTCTTCCACGCTGCATTTCTGCCAGGTTGAAATGCAGCCATGTTTATAATGATAAGCAGTATTGATTAAGGCACAGGTTATTTCCTGGGATTCATGACTAGCTGGGAAGCCTTGATAATGTGTTTGCATGTGATGGGAGGCTGGGCTTACTGATAACGTCATCCAGTGGTTAGGTTGCAGTGCCTCTACTTTCTCCCATCTCCAGTGCCTCTCATCAGCAACTCCTCCAATAATGTGAAAGCCCGCCTTTTGGGGATGACGACTCGACTCTCCAGCAGAGTCACCAGTTTGGTTCACCCCCTTTCAGGGTAACAAAATCTAAAGAGGTTTGAAGAATCCCACATCCTCACAACAGAAAGGGTCTTCAGCCCACCTCCGGACCCTTGTGCAGGGTTTAGCCTCACCTCAGGACTCTCAGCATCTCTACCATCTCCTCACTCCTGCGAGGAGGGGTGAGAAAGGAGGTACATATTCCTTTCCATAACAGTGGGCACAGGGAGTTGGTAGGAGAGTCCAGATCTCCCCATTCTGTCCAGCTCTGCCCCAGGGCCCTGTGAGAGATAACAATATCAAGCACGCTGCAATGCCCAGAACTGCTCCTTAGCCTCTTCAGTCCTAGGGTACGTTTACACTACCCGCTAGATTGGTGGGTAGTGATCGATCTATCAGAATCGATGTGTAGACATGATAAATTGATAAATTGATAAATTTATGTGTAGACACGATAAATTGATCCCCAATCACTCTGCCATCGACTCCTGTACTCCACCACAGAGAGAGGAAGCAGAGTCGACGGGGTCAACCCTGTGCCGTGAGGACATGAGGTAAGTCGATCTAAGATACGTCGACTTCAGCTATGCTATCTTTGTAGCTGAAGTTGCGTATCTTAGGTCGATTCCCGCCCTGCCCCCCAATGTGGGGTTTATGCACTGTATTACATTGTAAAAAATTTCTTTCTGCCAGGCTGAGGTTGGGATTTGGTTTATATTCATGCCTAAAATGAATAATCAGGAGAGAGTAGGGTTCTTCAGCCCAACTTATTAGTATCCTTGCTGGCCATCTCAGCATGGAGACTAAAGTTTGAATGAGCCCAGAAATTAAATCACCTTTCCCCTTCTAAAAGTGTAACTTTCAGGCCAGGGCTAGGGTAGGATGGCACTGTTATTGTTGCACTGCTATTACCCGTTCCTGTTTTGTGGATAAAGAGAGGACATCAGTTTCCATTACTGTCAAGATAGCACCTATCACCAGCATTAAAATAACATTTTTGGAAAGGACTTACAGCATGCAAATATAGAGTGTATGTGCGTGTGCCATCCCCAGCTGTCAGAGCCCTCAGTAGGCATCAATTGGATACATTGTTAAAGTGCCAAAAGAGCTGTTCCCTTTTTTT
Source organism: Gopherus flavomarginatus (assembly GCF_025201925.1). Classification (NCBI taxonomy): domain Eukaryota; kingdom Metazoa; phylum Chordata; order Testudines; family Testudinidae; genus Gopherus; species Gopherus flavomarginatus. Next base: position 116,270,997 of record NC_066618.1, read on the forward strand.
TTTGTCAAAAATCAACTTTTCGTAATTGCCCGTAAAATAGATTAGGGTAGGTTCTTTGGAGCTTTTGATATTTCACTTTCATTTTCCTGTTCACATTTTGGAAAATGTGTATTCTCATGAATTTCAGAAGGCTGATTTTCTTGCCTAATGCCAACAGTAATGAGGTCAAGCACTGCAGTGTTGTAAAGGCTTTCCCATGCAGCTCTGCCAATTCTGAGCATCTTGTGCCCAAACTAAAAGGACTCCAAGAAAGCATTTACACTGTACTGGAGAATTATTACATGACTTTAAAATAGTTTGGACTTTTACACAGCCAGTGTTAACAGGCTGTCTGAAACCCTGAAGATTCGCCATGAAGGGCTCAATTCAGATGTGTATGGCATCAGCAGAAGGGTGCTGGATTTCAGGAAAGCAATTTAGGAGAGGTTTAAAAATCAAGTGTATAATGTGGAATAGGAGGAAATATTCAAATCTGCCCATCCGGAACAAGGCCAAGGCAGCCTAAAAGACACTTTAAATAAGGCCCAGCAGGCTTCAATTCTTCTGTAAAAGAAGAATGTAAGAAACAAGAAGAGACTTGTGTGATTTCATAAGGAATTGCACAAAGATCTGAGGTGAAAAAGAAACCAAGCTATACTGGGAATAGCAAAGTGTGCAGGAAACCAAACAAGAATACAGGGAGTCATTTAAAGCCTGCAGGGAAAAAGTTAAAGATTGCAAAAATAAAAACCAGAATGAATTAATACAAGCCAGATGGCGTGAGGAGAACAAGAAGAGCATTTACCAGTAGAGAGAGGGTACAGACGGGAAAGAAAAATTGGAGAGAAAGTAGACCTGTTGTTACTAAATGATATGGGTTAACATAAGAACATAAGAACGGCCATACTGGGTCAGACCAAGGGTCCATCCAGCCCAGCATTCTGTCTGCCGACAGTGGCCAATGCCAGGTGCCCCAGAGGGAGTGAACCTAACAAGCAATGATCAAGTGATCTCTCTCCTGCCATCCATCTCCACCCTCTGACAAACAGAAGCTGGGGACACCATTCCTTACCCATCCTGGCTAATAGCCATTAATGGACTTAACCTCCATGAATTTATCTAGTTCTCTTTTAGACCCTGGTATAGTCCTAGCCTTCACAACCTCCTCAGGTAGGGACTTCCACAGGTTAACTCTGCGCTGTGTGAAGAACTTCCTTTTATTTGTTTTAAACCTGCTGCCCATTCATTTCATTTGGTGGCCCCTAGTTCTTATATTATGGGAACAAGTAAATAACTTTTTCTTATTCACTTTCTCCACATCACTCATGATTGTATATACCTCTATCATATCCCCCCTTAGTCTCCTCTTTTCCAAGCCTCTCTAATCTCTCCTCATATGGGACCATTCCAAACCCCTAATCATTTTAGTGTCCTTCTCTGACCCTTTTCTAATGCCAGTATATCTTTTTTGAGATGAGGAGACCACATCTATATGCAGTATTCAAGATGTAGGCATACCATGGATTTATATAAGGGTAATAAGATATTCTCCGTCTTATTCTCTATCCCTTTTTAATGATTCCTAACATCCTGTTTTTTGACCGCCACTGCACACTGCGTCGACATCTTCAGAGAACTACCCTCAGTGACTCCAAGATCTCTTTCCTGATTAATTGTAGCTAAATTAGTCCTCATCATATTGTATGTATAGTTGGGGAAAGATTAGAACAACAGAAATGAGTTTGATTGCAACACGATGACATTATAGTCAAAAATATGAGTGCATTTTTGGGCTGCATCTACAGAGTCATCCGGTCAATGGACGGAGAGGCAATAGGTACCTCTCTCTATGGCTCTGGCGAAAACATACCTGGAATATTGTACTCAGTTCTAGGTACTAGATCACGGGCAAGATGTTGGAAAATGGGAGGGAGCTCAAAGAAAAGCAAGAAAAAAAATAGGTGGCTGAAGAGATTGGGAAGAGAAATGTAAAGAGCTAATAGCTTTGTTAAGTTATGATGACGGAGAAAATAAGTTTGCAAATCTATGAAGAAAATAAACATCAAGAAGGGAATGTAATTTATTTTGAGTGGTACAAGGAATTAGATCTAGAAATAATGGGGTAAAATAATAAGTAATTGTAACAATAAAGGCTAAAGAAAAAAGAATTTTAGCCTAAACACTAGGGGAAACTGCCTGGCAGTGAGAGTTTTTAGGCTGTGAAACAGTCTCCTAAGGGAAGTGTTGGAAGCGCCATTGCTTGGAATATTTAAAACAAAGCAGGATAAAATACAAGCAAATGTACTATAGGGAACAATCCTCCATTAGCAGGGGAAAATATCTGATCATCTAACAGGGCTTTTCGCTCTCTGACTGTTTGACGGGATGAAAAATTCCAACTCTAGCCTCATAGTCACAGTATCGGTAAATTAGACAAGGGTACTTAGCAGCCACATTTTCGACTATGGCCATTGATTTTAATTGTCTCAGTTTTGAGGTGCCTCCCCTTTAGATACCCTGGACCTTCTTAGTGGTGCGAAGCACCTGCAACAGCACTGATGTCAGCTAGAGTTATGGGTGCTCAGCGCCTCTGAAAAAAGAGACCTAATGTGTCCCAGCAGGGCACACCTAACATCAGTGGCCGTCATTCTTCACAGCCAAATTTTCTACAGTTGATTTTTTTCATTACTATACTACTCACCCACACTTAAAGACATTAATACAGGCAAGATAAAAAACAGAGAGAATATCTCTCACTTTCATTCATTATACACAGCACAATCTTGCCTTCATGGCCTTTTTTTTTTTTTAACAGCAGAATAACCTGGAGCCTCTTTTTCCACACGTGTCTGTATAATCCGTCCCTGACAGATCTGTAAAACAAAATCTCACCAGCTCCTCTGCTATCATGAAATAAATAACCTCCTCTAATTTTTATCTATTTCATGTTAATATATAACCTAAAAGAAAGCGTCTTTGAGAGTTGACCTCTCAGCAAGTTAATCCAAGGAGGAAAAATGCCAATGTTCGTTCTGTACTTTCTATTTCTTGTGAACACTGGCAAGGTATTTATGATTGACTGATTATGCACTTGATTTCAGTGATAGCCCAGAGTCCCTTGCTACCTTGCCAGTCTGACAAAAGGCAGTGATTCATTGGAAGAGTGTTAGCAATCAAGACATTTTCTTATTGTTAGTGGGTGCTGCACCTTCCAACAAATAAACCACATAACAAAAATTTCTTGTATCCGGCAAGCATGGTATTCTGATCAGTCCACAGATGCAATGAATTGATATAAGCAGAAGGCCCTGTTTCCATTGCTACTGATTTTGTACAGTGGGCAGGCACAGGGACCGTCATCACTAGTACCACCAGCACTGGAAGGAAGATAGCAGAAGGTTGCAGTAGATAATTGTGGTGAAATTTTATATAAATTACTAGCCTGCTAGCCAAATAGAAGTAGGATGTGTTATAAAAGCTTCTGCAACACAAAAGGATGGAATACGTAGTGTCTTCTCTTTCAGAATGGCCATAACATAAGTGCCAGTGAGCTGTAGAAACTGATGAAGGTGCTCAAGCATATGCCTCACTTTTAGCATAGGAGCAGTCCCACTAAAGACCTTGTTGAATTGGGGTCTTAAGCATCAGATGTTGAATACATAAACATGGATCACCAGTTAACATGACTGACTCAGTCATTCATTCTTTCAAGGTAGATGAACTGAGTTATGGCCCATGTAATTTACCGTGTCTTTTTTTCAAGTACATTAATAGTAGGCTTTATACACGGCTTAATCCTGATGGCTGTGCTGGTGCAAAATTAATATCAAAGTGCAACAGTAGCTTTACCTGCGTAATAAGAGAATAAAGGCTTTAGGATGTTGCCTGTCGTTTGTTAAATGCTTTGGGATGAAAGCATAAATGTATGATATTATTGTGACTTTTAAAATGGTTTTCACGTCCATAAATGAATTTAGATTAAGGCTCCTGTCAGATTAGTGTTTCAATAACACTGTAAAGTTGGTAGCAGGATTTTATAACAGAGTGCACACTGGTTTATTGTGAGGTTGGGGGAGGGCTGTTTTTTACTCCTGAGATTGATGGTGCTATAACGATTATTAAACTGGCAATATTTAGAAAAATGATGGAACTTCACACATCATGTTAGCAGTCTAAAGGTTACTCTTTATGCCAAGCTTTGTTACCATTTGTTAAGCTTCCTGGTTTTTTTAACATGACTAATTTGTTTTCCTTGCTATGCGGAAGGCATAACTATTAGCTCATTAGAGAAATAGCTTTCTCTCTCATACGGTTTGACTGAGTGTTTTAGAAGCCCAGATTAGTCAATTGCACTGTCAAGATTTCTGTCAATCACTTGGATTGTAAGGAGTTGGTTTTTGTTTTAATTTTCCATTGCATTAGCAATAGAGTGTCTTAGGTAATGCGTTCTGTTTTGTGCTAAGACCCTGTGCCACTGGATTGCTCATTTGGCATGGAACTCATCTCATATCTAATCCGTCATGTGAATTAGGTGTGAAAATAATAGTGTGTGTCTACCTCTTAGCATTAAGTAAAACATCCCTCATTTTTAACATTGATTTTCCTTCTGTTGCCCACTGAAATGATGACTGAGTAATTTAAAATTTAAAAAACAGCATATCCATTATACTTTTCGTGGAACAAACCAACGGTTGACAACGTTTTCCATTTTCTAGTAACATATGGCTTTATACAAGGTTTGCATCGTGTCATTTTTGTTACATTTTTAACTACTTAGATATAGCTTACTGGTGAGAAGCACGGTCATAGGCACAATGTGAAATATTGTTGACACACACTGGTCAATTGAGTGGGATTTTCCAGAGTGACTAGATATTTCGGGTGCCTCAGCATATGGGGGCCCAATCTGAGATAACTTGAAAGGCCAGATGCTCTACACCTTCTAAAAATCAGGCCACTTTTATGGGTTTCAAGATAGGCACCAAAAATCACAGGTACTTTGGGGAAGTGTAGACATCCGTATAAACACTGTTTCAGCTATATGTTTTGAAAATCAGTGCATGGGGATTGATGGATACAAAGAGAGCATAGGCCCACAAGACAGCCTTTTGCTTATTTATAGATGAAAGAGGGAAAAAATAGTGGTTTAGGATATTTGATCTTATCACAGATAATGATTCGGTTGATCAGTGAGAAGCAAATGTCATGCTGGTCTGAAAGAGCTGCGTAAGTAGTTACAAAACTTAGCAAATTTTTCAGAAAAGCAAAATGAATCTCACTATTTATGTATACTTCAGGGGGGAAATTTAGGAGGCCAAGGGGGCGGCATCTTTTCACTTTCAAACTTTTTTAGGTGTCAGAAACTGGGTCTGCCATTTGTAGGTAATATGCATGGCTGTGTGGAGTGCATCACCGGTAGCAGCCTGATACGCCACTTTCTATACGAAATAGTTTCCACAGAGTAGCAGTAATAACTCACAGGCCACACTGCTATGGACACTGATTCCACACCCCTATTATACTGCATTTAGTCCCTGGCCTTGGCTACACTCACACTTTACAGCGCTGCAACTGGGGTGTGAAAAAACACCCCCCTGAGCGCTGCAAGATACAGCGCTGTAAAGCGTCAGTGTAATCAGGGCAGCAGCGCTGGGAGCGCGGCTCCCAGCGCTGCACGCTACACCCGTAAGGGATGTGGTTTACATGCAGCGCTGGGAGAGCTCTCTCCCAGCGCTGCTGCTCTGACTACACTCACACTTCAAAGCGCTGCCGCGGCAGCGCTCCCACAGCGCTGCCGCGGCAGCGCCTTGAAATTCCAAATGTAGCCATACCCCCTGACAAGCAGCCAAAGGGTGCCTTTTGAAGGCATTATGGGGTGTATTGGAGAAAAGTATACAGGTAAACACTCTACATCATGCCGTCCAAAAAATCTTCCTATGCACTAGGAATATTTGCTCCTGTTATTTCCGATTGATAGGAGTTTTAATATATTCTGTGCTATATTTTCCAATATGTTAATGAGTAGATAATAGGAAAGTAAATCAATCTGAAATTGATCATATGGAACTAATATATGTACTTAAGTATAGTTTATATGTGAGCACTGAAAAATATAATGCATCACATTTTCAGTATGTAAAAATATACATGTATGTTATAGGACATCTCAATCAAACACCAAACTGAAATCAATGGGAGTTGCACCCATGTACACCAGAGCTGAATTTGTCACCATGAATCTAGGTATCATAATCAACTAACCACAGCATAATATGTTTCTGCAATAAATAAATTGTAGAAATGTTCTATTAAGGTAAAAAAAGTCCTCGAAAATCACGTTGAGCAGAAAAAAAAAATCAAACTTCAACACTATAGAAATAATTTTAGATATTCCAGAAAGCACTAAACATTATTCTTAGTGACATAAGAATCTATATGAAACAAACATTGAGCTATATAAGGAACCATTAAAAGTATGACAAACTAGAAAAGCCAGTGTAAGACCCATTCTCCAAATTAGCTAAAGAACCCTCTGATTTCTATCTGAGGGAAAAAAAAGGCTTTCCCATTGTGACGATGCGGTTCTGGCGGGACCCAACTGAGAGTGCCAATTCAGGACCAATTGCTTAAACAGGGCAGTTACAGCCCTAGGCTGGGGTTTTTCCACCTCTAAGGCGAATCAAACCAGCCAGACAAAGAGGACTTCAGTTTCACCCCACTGGCTAACCACAAGTCACACAAGCAATTTCCTTAGACACTCCAGTTTCCCAGTATCATCACCCATCCCACTCGTCCTGGGGATGAATGGTTATGAAAACCAACACCCCAATAAAAGAAAAAGGTTCTCTCGATTCCAAAGAATCATGCCTCAGACCCAGGTCAGTATACACATCAGATCATACCCACAAATCATGCTGTTGCCAATCCTCTAGAATCTAAAATCTAAAGGTTTATTCACAAAGGGAAAAAGGTAGAGATGAGAGCTAGAATTGGTTAAATGGAATCAGTTACATACAGTAATGGCAAAGTTCTTAGTTCAGGCTTGTAGCAGTGATGGAGTAAATTGCAGGTTCAAATCAAGTCTCTGGAGAACATCCCCCGCTGGGATTGGTCATCAGTCCTTTGTTCAGAGCTTCAGTTTGTAGCAAAGTTCCTCCAGAGGTAAGAAGCAGGATTGAAGACAAGATGGAGATGAGGCATCAGCCTTATATAGGCTTTTCCAGGTGTAAGAACCTCTTTGTTTTTACTGTGGAAATTACAGCAAAATGGAGTCTGGAGTCACATGGGCAAGTCCCTGCATACTTTGCTGAGGCCATGGCTACACTGGTGCTTTACAGTGCTGCAACTTTCGCGCTCAGGGGTGTGAAAAAAACACCCCCCTGAGCGCTGCCAGAAACAGCGCTGTAAAGCCTCAGTGTAATCAGTGCCGCAGCGCTGGGAGCGCGACTCCCAGCGCTGCAAGCTACACCCGGCAGCGCTTTGAAGTGCAAGTGTAGCCATACCCTGAGTTACAAGGCATATCTGCCTTCTCTCCATGGGTCAATTGTGTAGCTGATGGTCCTTAATGGGCCATCAAGCAGGCTAGGCAGAGCTAACACCAACTTGTCTGGGATGTTTCTCAGAAGCACAGCACAAATTTGAAATACAGACAGGATAGATCCAATACTCATAACTTCAACTACAAAATGATACAGACATACAGACAGCATAATCATAACCAGCAACCCCTAACCTGGTCTTAGACACCTTATATGACCCCCTGTACTTAAGATTTGGTGCCACTACAGGACCTTGGTTGCAAACCATGTTCTATATGGTCCCAGTTTATATCAATAACGTCACGCCCATCAGAATTAAAAATAGATGCTGTTTCTGATCTTTATGTGAATTTAGCTTTGCTGGAGAGAGGACTGGTGCTGACAAAGCTAGACCTGTCAATTCATCCCTGAGAAAGAACTTTTTCTTTTGACTTGCTTATATGGTCCAAAAAATATCTGGGACTTTAGGAACTTCATTATTAAACAGATTCCCCCCCTTTTTTCATACATAATCAGCCTCTTACATTCATGGTCAAGATGGGCTACTGGACTGCTAAAAACTAAATAGTAATTTTTATGTGTACATAGATATGGATTCATACACTCCTGGAGGTCTATATATATGTACAGATCATTAGATACACTCATACAAGATACTTAACACTTAAGCTAACACAGTAACAAGCAAAATACCACTTATATAAATATATTAGCATGTAGGTCCATTCCACACAGCATGTAAAATTGTAGTTCCACAGAGCACATAAGAAGCCCATCTGAATACAGGCCAGCACTACATGGGAATGAAGTAGAGTTTCCAAGCAGCTAACAGGAGGGGTAATAAAGAAGAAAATAAAAACAAGACAGGTAAATTTTGAGAATAAGCTTGAGGAGTTCCAGGTTCAGAGCAGTCAGCAGGGAGGCAGACTGGGGTCTTCAAGGCCTTGTTCATCAAGGCATTTCAGCACCTACATAACTTTAAGCATGTGCTTTGTCCCATCAACATGAATGGGATTTAAACATATGTTGAAGCAGCTTGCTAAATTGGAGCTCCTCCACTCACAGAACATCTGCAGCTGTCCTCAGTGTTATGGATGTGGCTAAAAGAGCCACAGGCCCTAACTGCTTCATTTTGTCTGTGTATCCATTATTCATTGGCAAGAAAGAACTTCCACAAGGTCCCTGCACCCGTCTTGAATTGTGGAGATGACTTTAGTGGCCCTTTGTCATAAAATGAGCCTTTTTCTCGGGAAAAAGGAATGGAAGCCATTTCTTAAATCTACTCTGGTGGTTGTGAGTCAGAACAAAACAGGTGAAAGTACTAGTTGCAGATCAGCTCTCCAGATCAGATTAATCATGTCTAACTTTTTTTAACCAGTGGAAGCTGATTTTGGAGACTAATCACAGAATATGAGTTAGCTTTTCCCTTAGTTGGTCTCATCTCCATCAGTTGTTTTTCACTCTTGGATCAAACCTATGCAACTAGCACCATGCCTGTGGTGTTCATTTTATGGTTATTAACTCCCATTTTGCTTCCCTACTGCTTGTCTGTGGCTAGTTTAAAACACATGGAAGTGATCAGAACTTCCACATCATTTTCCCATTGCATGTTTGAAGGTTTTTTTCTGGACATTTTATACGACTCCACGTAGGATTTTAGTAACCCGGTAGCCACTTTAACAGTGTCTAACAGCTGATTAGCAATCACTGGTTTGGGAAGCTCTCACTGGAGGGATTGAGAAGGACAGGCCAGCAGTTGTTTTATACAATAACTCCTAATCTCACCATAATCCACTTCTATCCATTACTTGCTGAAAAGAGAAGCAGCATCTGCCTTCAAAGCGATCACCATTGAACATGAAGGCTGTATCTTCCCAATTTTCCCAAAAGATTGTTCAGCTCAATCAATTCTGAATCTCTTATTCCCCAAAATAAGATCTCGGTATTTACAGTGACAGAATGCTGCATTAGCTCGGGGCTACTTGCGAGGCAGTGGGGTTTTCCCCATGACAGCAGTAAACTCTTGTGTGTCAGGTATATATATTGCAATAGGAGCTCTTAGTCCATTCCTTCTTATAGTGCATATTTGTATGGACTGAAAATGTAGCTAGTGAAATGTGGCTGGTCTGTCCTGCCCACCTTTCTCTTCAGAATGAACTTTACAGTGAAATATTGTTTAATTAACACTTCTTCTTTTTGTACTCAGAAATATTCACTTACTGTAGTGTTGTTTTTTCCTGTTCCAGGAGGTTGGGAGCATTATTGGAAAGGTCAGTAATTTACTTTAAGAATTTTTTTTAAATTCATGTTTCTGTATTCTATATCAATTGACCACTGCAGTGGGGACTAATTTTTCCCCATTTATTTAACAGAAAGGGGAGACAGTTAAGAAGATGAGGGAGGAGGTAAGAAATACACTTTGATGTCTTTGTTTCTTTCTGTATCTGAGAATAACTAGATGTGTATGGAACAGCAGTGCCACCAAGTGGCTGGAAAGAGTAATGCCAACTGTTTTTTATTATATGTGGTGGTGTTTCAATGCATATATGTGCAGGCCAAAATTAAACAGTTTTTCTTAATATAAACTTCCCCTAAAGATGTCTCAGTTTTTTTGTCTCCTTTAAAGGAAATTAAAGGGGATAATTTCTACAGCACTGTGCTGTATCCCTATTGTCTCAGAGCTTATTTAGTCAGTAGGGTTCTGAGGGTATGTCTACACTACCCGCTGGATTGGTGGGCAGCGATCAATCCAGTGGGGGTCAATTTATCGCATCTAGTCTAGATGCGATAAATTGACCCCCGAGCGCCCTCCCGTCGACTCCTGTACTCCAACTCAGCGAGAGGCACAGGCAGAGTCGACAGGCGAGCAGCAGCAGTCAACTCACCGCAGTGAAGACACCACGGTAAGTCGATCTAAGTACGTTGACTTCAGTCACATTATTCACGTAGCTGAAGTTGCATAATTTAGATCGATCCTCCCCCCTCCCAGTGTAGACCAGGCCTAAGTGTCACAGAAACTCTTAGCGGTCTATTCTCCCATTGACTCACATTCATAACTCCTGGGCTTGGTCCCAGATTGAGGAGTTTGGTTACAGAGCTAAATTTTCCGAATTTTAGGATTAGGGGTGGGTGTTGAATCCAGGGATTTGGATTGACACATTATAGAGGGTGGGGGCCAACCAAAAAATATCTGGATCTCTCTAGAACTGGAGTGATCCTATGGTACAGGCTCACCTCTAATCACTCCCTTTGTCAACACTTGGCAATATGCAGATAAACCTGCAAACTGGAGACATCATACGTTTGTAAAGATGCAAGAAAGGCACCTTTCCCCCATTCCTGGAGTTTGGATTTATAAACAAAAAGATTAATTCAAAGCTGAAATCGCATAAATCTCACTCAAAATCAACTTCCTAGACTTGGCTGCTCGTAGGTTTACTTTTCCATCAGCCAGTCTGTCCCAGACCCTAAATCTCCTGCTTCAGGGCTTCAGCCAGTCACTTTCAGGGGTCAGGAAGGGTTTCCCCCCACCACTGCCATGTATTCTCGCTGTTGGGTTTTGTTTGTTTTCACGGTGTTGTTGGGTTTTTTGTTTTGTTTGTGGCATCAAAGATGGTCACCGCTGGAGTTGGGGCACTGCACTGTGTGGGCTGAAGCTCTGAGTGTTCTCTCTCTCAGGTGCTTGGCTGGCTGGCTCTTGCTCACACGTTCAGGGTCTATCTGATCCCATATGCAGGGTTGGGAAGGAATTTTCCCTTAGGTCAGATTGGCAGTGACCTGTGGGAGGGGGGTTGCCTTCCTCTGCAATGTGGAGTCAGATTCTGTGCCAGGATTATCTGGATATATCTTAGTCAGTTCTCTGCCATTGCAGGGGTCTTGGGTATTAGTACACATGGATCCCTCCTGTTTTCTGCCTGTGGCATATAACAGCTTAGTCTCCTGAGAGCTGTAACACATTAGCCTAATTTCAGTTGTTGGTTTTACTGTGCAGGTGCTGGGTGGTGGTGGTGGTCTGTGATATACAGGAGGTCAGATTAGATCAGTGGGTCTCAAACTCTTTTACTGGTGACTCCTTTCACACAGCAAGCCTCTGAGTGTGACCCCCCCCCAACAAATTAAACACATTTTTAAATATATTTAACACCATTGTAAATTCTGGAGGCAAGCAGGGTTTGAGTTGGAGGTTGACAGCTCACAACCCCCCCATGTAATAACCTTGTGACCCCCTGACCCCCAGTTTGAGAACCCCTGGATTAGATGATCTGGCGGTCCCCTACTGGCCTTAAATTCTAGGACTTTAGCTACCTGTCCTCAGAGGGCTACCCCACCTTTCTTATATTCAGGATGGAGTCTAAAAAGTCACATCTGTCACAGGGAGTCAGCAGAATCTAACCCGCAGCTCCCTGCAGGGTTCTAATGTTTGTTAAAAGGAGGAGGCAATCTACCTTTTTGAAGGTAAAAAATACAGTTATACAGAGAATGTACCCAGAAATGTTTAATTTAGTTTTGGGGGTTTCTGCCAGTTGCTTTGTTGCTAGGCACTTGTAGAAAGTCTCCCATAAGGAAATTTTAAAACATGCGGTATAGAAGAATACTCTGCTATGCCCTTTAACTACATGCACTGAAGGGTTTCTTTTCAGCCGGGCTGGTGTCAGAGCTCTCTTTTTCCAGATACAACTTTCACTCATTTGTTGACTCATTAAATACAGGTATTTATTTAGATTTAGGACAGAAGTAAGTGGTGCGTTTCTGATGCTCCAGATGCCCCTGATATTCATTAAACAAACAATAATCAATTAATCAAAATGAATTGTTGGTGCTAATCTTATTTGTTCCCGCCAACAGGCAGTTAGAGCTCCACCCACTGAGATTTGTGCCCACAAGTGAGTGCAAAACTGTGGGCTCAGATTTTGTGTGTGCATGTTGAATCTACATAAGAGAAGCTCCATCTCCCCTCCCTTCCCCCCACATAACTCTTTTTCTGAAAACGTATTCCCTGGTCCCTGCAATCAAACCTGTTAGGTGTAAAATAGTAATTTGTCTCATTTTTTCCACAATAAATGGACATTTTCCTCCTTATGCTCCTGAGGACACTAGAAACATACCCTCTAATTTTTGATAGTAAGGGGTTAATTTAAAAGAGAATAAGGGCAAAGATTGTCTGGATAAACATGATATGGAGACATACCATCTTAGTCCTCAAACTCTGAAGTGAACGTTGTATAAATAGTAAAAAGGAAATTACATATAATTCCTGTAACCGACCACTTTCTTTTGCACTTTCCTTTAAAGAAATAGTACACAATTATTTTCATCTAGACTTTTCTGGCAGATGTGTTGATAGCAAGTAACACACCATCTTTTGGAAAGTGGCACACCACTTGCCCTGTCTGTGTCATTCTCTAAGCTACCAGGGGCCTGGCACAACCTAATTGATATGTCTCCAGAAAACTACCGTCCAGTGAAATTCCTTTCACTTCGTGGATAAGGCTGCCACAAAATACTGGCATCCCTGCTGCTTTCCTTTAGAGTGTAAACTCTCAGATTCAATCATTTGGACTTGAGTGAAAGCCTAACATGAGTTAAATGATCTTTTGCCATGTGAGATTTTCAGAAAACATTGGATACAATGATGCATTGTGGGACAGTCTTTCACATAAATCGTTGTGACCTTGCTCGCATAAAAAGTACTTCCATTAACGTTAGGCATATATTCTAAGTATTGTCAGGGTGAGTAACCCCTGAATGCCCTGATCTTCTGAGCAGCTCTGCATGGGCAGACTCCTGTGTCCACACAGAGCCCTACTGAAGCAGAGGAGCTCATTGCAGGCTTCAGCCCTAAGAAGCCTGTTTTGTGTTTGGTAACTGAAGCCAGACACTTTGAACCAGCTTAAAACTAGGCCTCACCATTGACTAAACACTGATATATGATTAGTGCGTATCTGGAAATCCCCCCTCTCCACCCCAAGGCAGATTCACAACTCTCCAATCCACCTGTCAAACAACAGTAGATTAAGTATCTGCTGCCCTTGCGTCTTTTGCAGACATTCAACATACCTGTCAGGAGATTCAGTGACAGGAGGATTTTGCCATAAGTATGGCTTGTTGTTATATTTGGTTGCTGTCACGTAGAGAGGCAAGATGCACAAAACTCGTTCAGCAGCAGTAAGTACAGGAATAGAAAGAAACGACACAGGCTCGTTCTTTCCTGAACCATCTGGGTCTGATTCTTATTACATTAAGGAGTCTGTGCAACATGTTTATACCAACTTTAAGGGCCATCTGTCCCACCAGAGTGATGTAAAGGGGCCGTGGTGTAAATGAGAATCAGGTTTCCTATTTCCTTCCTGTTGGCTCTTCCTCTTAAAGAGACACGACTGTGTTACCGCACTGGTATCTTACCATTGCCATTGGATGATTCTTTTAGTAAGAGTGGTCAGTACACACTAGCTTACCTATTCTGTATGAGTTTGTACAAAGCACTCATTAGAATAATTTAGTCTAGAATATAAGTTAAAGACCTACAAAATATGGCCCATAGTGCTAGTTACCCTGTTTGTTCAGAAAATTGGAGCCCCAGCTAGACAGCCTATTTTCAAGTGAATAGTTTGGATCTAGTCCAGAGATGAAATTATATATATATATTAGTCCTGTTCTAGTTTACTCCTGTACGTAGGAAAGGGAGAGTGAGAGAATTCATTTTGCAGTTGTTGCTTTTAATTACTTGGGTGCTGCTCACCTACTATGGTGAAGAAAGCCATATAAGTACCTAGCTAGAAAGTCTTCCCTATTTTGCATTCCAAAAGAAAATGTACTTTAAAAATATTTGTTCTTGTTGACAGAGTGGTGCTCGAATCAATATTTCAGAAGGTTCCTGTCCAGAAAGAATTGTGACAATAACAGGCCCAACAGATGCGATTTTTAAGGCTTTTTCTATGATTGCATTAAAATTTGAAGAGGTAAGCAAATAAAATACATTTTTCTCATGTTTGCTTTAATGCTAAATATAATTTGTTTAATGCTCTATTTAATGGCAATGAAAGTGGTTATGTTTTTATAAATGCTTTTGGCAGTAATACTGGAAGAGAAATAATGGGTCAATTTACAAGCTGTTTGATCATTTCTTTTGCTTTTCATAGACTTTAGGGAAAAGCAATTGCTTCCAGTAATGTGCTCTAATGGTGGAAAAAGTGTCTTGGAAATTTCTGGTCCCATTGTGGCTTTGATTTGAAAAGAATAATTGCATAACTTATAACTCGGTTTCTGTGTGAATCAGCTTGATAGTGATGTAAATGTTTTATATAAAAAAGAGTATAGAGTTCATTCAGCTCAAAGATTTTTTTAAAAATTATTAAAAGCAAAATATATCATTGCCAATTACCGTATTTAGACTTCAGATTTTAAAATATGATAAATACACTGAAAATAAATAAGACAAAAGAGGCTCCTCTACTGTTAAACGTATGCCGACATGTACATACACTGCTGGAGGACATCAGTTTTCACAGGCCAAGTAGAATTAGACATGCCCAGTATTGGGGTGGGAAACCTCCATGAAAGACCCCAGGGGGCTGTAGAAAGTGATGGGTGGTACTAATACAGTAAGGGTGCTCTTCTCTCTGC
Organism: Gopherus flavomarginatus; assembly: GCF_025201925.1. Taxonomy (NCBI): domain Eukaryota; kingdom Metazoa; phylum Chordata; order Testudines; family Testudinidae; genus Gopherus; species Gopherus flavomarginatus. The sequence continues at coordinate 116,286,137 of NC_066618.1, forward strand.
ATCAGTATGACTAATTCAATATCCCACCATGGTGTTAGAAGGTGCCATCTTTCAGATGAGATGTAAATCTGAGGTCTTGTCACATGTGGCGAATAATATTCTTGTAGCACTTTTCTCGAAAGCAAGCAGGCATTTTTGCTAAACTTCAACCCAGACAATTACATTCTGCCTAAGTTCCCCAGTCAGTTTCAATATACTGTATATGGTTGCTTTCTTCACTTCTTCCCCTAAACTGTTTGGTACAGGTCCTGCATGCTATTAAATAGTTGCCATATTCCAAGAGAGTTATGAAACACCTTGGTATCTTTTATGAGGAAAGGGCTCCGTAAAGGCCCTGTCCTGGAAAGAGCTGAGGGATACCTACAAGGAGCTAGTCACTCTCAGTCCCCACTGAAATCAGTGGAAACATCCCTCAAATAGCACTGAACACCATACAGGGTCAGGCCTTATAACTAAGACATCATTAAATGTGCTGTACCTAACAAAGGGCAAGAAAGTTTGAGTTTCAGCATTTGAGATATTTTATTTATTGACTCTCTTGTATTTTAGGTGATAAGTTTGTATCTCAATGTGGCAGCTCTTAGTCAAAAAGGTCATTTACATTCATTGCAGCTACAGTAGCTGTGCATTATATGTTATAAAGTACCCACATTTGCTTCAAATGTAATTTGCCACGTTTAGATTTAAAAGTCGGTCTTGAATGATGTCTGCATCATGCAACCAGTTCTGTGTAGTATAATTATTTTGAAAGTTCCCCATGGATAAAAGTGTGCAATCAGAGAACTATGACTCTTGGAGGCGTAACAAAGTACTGTGTCACAAATTGCAAATGAGCTATAGAAATATCATGTGCTGCTGTTTTGATACATATCACGTCTTTCTGTTTTACATTTCTTCAGCCATTTTTTTAAAACATAAATCAGAATATTTTTGTCTTGCATTTCTCTATAAAATACTTTTATTCTCCCTTTTAGTTATGGTAACAGCATAACTACGGTGTAACATCCCAAAAGTGTGGCTGTACGGGAAGGTATAAATTGCTCGCCAAAGAAAACTCTTTATCAATTCGCTCTCAGGGCATAAATCCTGTTTAGAGGAAAAGCTGGCAGAACTGTAAAACACCCAAAGGAATGCTGGGTCTGAGTTTGTGCGAAGACCCTTTTGCAGGCTAAAATTGTACTTCATGTATAGTGGAAGAGAAGCGAGAGAATTGAGAGTTGACCTTGTTAAATGTTTGCTGCTTCAAAGTTTATAATAAAATTGATGTATTTCTGGAAGCCCCAACTAGGTATCGTGTCTCTATTGCACTAGGTGTTGTCCAGATATTAAGTAAACATCCAGTCCATGTCCCAATGTGGGTCATCCTCACAGCCCTCTGAGCTGCTGCAGAGTGGCGTTTTGGGACGGGGACAGAACAGGATATGCACAGGTCTGTGCACGCTGGTGATTCCACATACTTAAAGAATTCAGTGGCAGGGCCAGGATCCAGCCCTGGTTGAGGATGGTACAGTAATCCCAGTGTCATTTGACTGAGAGTGAGCAAATTGAGTCATTCATTTCACCAATAGCATGAATATTCAGCTAGCATAGCTTAACATTTTTTGTAGCATTTTTGTTTAATTGCTATTCAGTCACCCATCTATTCTCTGCTGTTGCATACGCTGACCTTGGAAGGAGAGGTAAGAAGAAACCCTCCCCTGTCCAATGGCTCCCCTCCCCTAACCTGGAGAAGGGGTATGTGTATAGGGTGCGGGAAGATAGCCAGTAGCTGCTTTGGTTTGTTTTTCTTCAGTTTATTATGTCAGAAGATGGCCACATGTTCTCACGTGACCTCTCAGCTTGAAGGAAATAGCTTTAAAAGATGTAGAAGGTGATACTCAGTTCTGCTCAGAATACTCTAAGCACTTCCTGTTCTCAGTTCATCAGCATTAAATCAGGAGAAACTGCTGACTCACTGAGGTCTTCCTTTTTCAACTGAGGTACTTTTTAAAAAAAATTTTGCTAGCTAACTTGATTTAGTTCATGTGACGTCACATGCCCCTTAACACATAGTGTAGTAGGTTTGACATTGTTACAACCATGTTCACTCTTTGTGTTTGTAGCCAGTGCTCCTCCTTAGTGTTCTCTTTAGCCAGCTAACCCACATTAAAATACAATTTGTCCTGTGTATAGTGGAGTTAAAATGTGTTTGCTAACACCTCTGGGGGAGGAGGTGAGCCGCCTTTTTTCTCAGTTATTTTTACTCTAGTAGCACGTAGGAGCCGCAATAATGGAGCAGGACTCTCCTGTGCTAGGCACTGTAGAAATCAATAACAGCAGCAACATGGTCCTTGCCACAAAGAACAACTCCATTATCTTCAGCATGGTTGTACAGGATTTGGGTTGGCCAAAATTCACCCTGACTGTTTTAAATGGTCACCTGGATGAATGATCATCCCAAACCAAACCTATAGAAAATGAGCATGAGACATTTCCTGGTAAGAACTAATAACTGTTCACCCTTTTATGATTTTGAGGTTTCAGTAGCTTGTTCTAAATCTGTATCCATCCTTTATCAAGTTGACTAAAATCATTTGTAAGTTGTTACCCTCTGGATCAAGGCAGTCCATAGGCAGTCCTTTTCCTTAATACTCATAGCCTCACTCACTGATGCTTTTGAGCAGAATAAACTATTATAACATTTCTTTCTCTTTGTACTATCCGGCCATCACTTAATTCTGTGGATTGCGTCTGACACAGTGAGGTGCACTGGTGGTTGAACAAAATGCTCTTGGTGCTCAAGTGAATACCAGCTCAATGCTGTTTTTTTGCTTTCAAGATAAAGTTATTTGAAATCTTCATTTCAGCACTGCATGTATCTAACTGGGGAGAAACACATCCTAGGAAAACATGAGAGCCCTCAAAAAACCCAGCATTTCTAATATCAGCAAATAATCAAAACATACAGCGTAGTGTAAGGAAGCCAGGCCTAAAAGAGACTTTTCTGCGCTGGTATTGTTTCCCGCCTTTTACCAATAAGCTTTAACAATCTCTCGGGGCGAGAGCCATGTTATTTTCTAGCAGGTTGCTAATGAATTCAGATGCTTGCTAAACAAGCCAAGTTTGGATCACACTGATGATTAAAATAGGCACTTTTATCTAGCGGAAAACCAGGCCTTTGAAAAATGGCAAAAATCAACATCGATCATAGAAGTTGCAGCTGGCAAAGACATCTTAGATCACCAAATCTGTATCTCCTTGCTAACTCATAAGATTATCTCCCAACACAGTAATTAGCAGGTAGAGCTCAGTGAATAAAGCAGAGAAACATTCCCAAAATGTGCTTGAAAAACGTTGTGAAAATCCATATTTATTTGCAAATATTCACAAAATACTTGCCCAGCTGCATTAGATGGGTAAAAATGGGGGAAAAAATTGTTGGAATTGTTAGTCAGTTAATTATCTGGTCAGCTTTCGTATCAAGTGTGAAACTGATACTACAATCAGAGGCAGATCCTCAGTTAGCCTGAATCAGGGATCAGCAACCTTTCAGAAGTGCTGTGCCGAGTCTTCATTTATTCACTCTAATTTAAGGTTTCATGTGCCAGTAATACATTTGCGTGTTTTTAGAAGGTCTCTTTCTATAATATACATATAACTAAACTATTGTTGTATGTAAAGTAAATAAGGTTTTTAAAATGTTTAAGAAGCTTCATTTAAAATTAAATTAAAATGCAGAGCTCCCCAGACCAGTGGCCAGGACCCGGGCAGTGTGACTGCCACTGAAAATCAGCTCACATGCCACCTTTGGCATGCGTGCCGTAGGTTGCTTATCCCTGGCCTAAATTGTCATAAACCACCTGAGGATCTGCCCAATAGTCTCATGGCTGTTTGCTGAGCTCTGAGCTAGAATGGTTCTACATATGTCAGATTTACTGCACAGCTAACGAGGGTGTGAATCTACCGCGCAGTAGCTTGCTACGCAGTAATGTTCCACATGGGTACCGCATGACTTGGAGTGCAGCTTAGCGTGCAGTATGCCAAGCCACACTGTGACATTTTCAATGAGCTGTGGCAGTGTCCCTGTGCGACAATACTGCACAGCAAGCTGGTGCTGTAGATTCATATCCCAGCTAGCCATGCAGTGGCTTCCTATATAGACAAGCCCTTACTCTCAGACACTTTGTTGGCTACTGATGGGAGGGATGTTTCACTGGCTAGGCAGCTGTCCTGGTATTTAGGAGATTGAAGTAGAGGTGCCAACTTTGTGATTTGCGAGGGGTGCTTGACTCACACTCTGCCCCAGGCCCCACCCCCACTCCACTCCTTCCCCCAAGCACCCACTCTGCTGCTTCCTGGCCCATTCCACCACCTCCCTCAAGTGTGCCCTGCCCTCGCTCCTCCCCCACCCTCCCAGCACCTCCTGAACAGCTGATCGCGGAAGGTGGGAGGCGCTGAGAGGGAGAGGAAAGAGCTGATCAGTGGGCTGAGTGCTGAGCACCCACTATTTTTTTGTGGGTGCTCCAGCCCCGGAGCACCCACAGAGTCAGCACCTATGGATCCAGGTACAATTCCCTGTTCTTCTGTAGACTTCCTATAGAATTAGGTCAAGTCACGTAGTGTGTCTGTGTCTTAGTTCCCCATCTGTAAAATTGGAGATGATAGTACTTCCTGACCTCCCAGGGGCATTGTGAAGGTAAATATATTATAGATTGTGGGCTCCTCAAATACTATAATACTATAACACTAAAACTTCAGTTAGATGTTGGAGGGTTCCTTCACACTTCCAGAGCTCTTTTGGGCCAGATTTTGCACAGGTGGGAGGCCTCCTCAGCAGAGGCGCTACAGTTCCCCCATTTCCTCCCTTCGTGCCCCACCCCACACACACACCCCAAATATGAGCTGGGAGTAGGCAGCCAGGAAGCTGGCTCTGCCTGTCATTGTGCCAGGCATCATGGTCACAATCAGCTTCCAAGGCTGCTCCTGGCCCAGCACAGCTATGTATCGCCTCATATACAAGTCTGCTGGCAAAGCCCCGCTTAGCTCCTAATGAATGTTAGCTGTGTAGAAAAGACAGAGAGGCGCACATTTTCTTGTTACATCAACAGGAACATTTTATCACGGCTGTCTGATTTTAAAAGTCACTTTTCAAAACCTAAACAGAATGAAAACATTGCATGTAGCTGCCTGATATTGTCTATGAACATAGCAACTTAGAAATATCGCTAAATCTTGGCTGAATTTTTTTTCATATGCTAAGAAAATATTTTACTCAGTGCAGAATAAAGCAATCACAGGTCTACATTACTCTATAGAACAGAATAGAAGCCAAGCACTCATTTGCCATCATTTCTTTAATGAAGTTATAGAACTAGTCAGCTCTAACCCACTCGTGAATATGGCATTATAATTTAACATTAGAAATTTTCTTTTTATGGCTACATGTAAATTAAGCGGTGACTTTCTGAGAATGCTTAGAACAAAATGTATTGCTACACGAAGAATAGCTCCCAAAGTTCACAATAATAATGCAAAGTTATGGAGTAAAGTACTTAAAACTTAGGCCCTGATTCTGCAAGCGCTTACACGAATGCTTAATTTTATTCATGGGAGCAGCCCTCTTGGCCAACAGTGCTGCTCATATGCATAAATTAAGCACAGGTGTGTTTGTAGGACCACGGTCTTGGGGGGAAAAGATCAAAATAAGGATCTGTGTTTAAAAAAGAAAAAGTGGAATGAAGGATTACAACTGTGAATACAAAATGTTGTTACTTTAACATCTGACCTTGTCAATTTGTACTTTATATACCTGAGACAATCAGGGAAATAGAGTACAGTATATAACGAATTTATTGGAGGCACAGATAGCATCACCTATAGTTAATGTTGTCTGACACTTTCCATTATAACATCCTGTTTTCAGTTGTTGATAACTCTACTAAACTTAAACAATGTAGACTGAAATTTTCCAACTGGGTGTCTGCCTAAGACTCATTTTTCTGGGGAAAGTTTCATCTAAGTTTAGCAACTAAATTTGGTGAAGATTCCATCTGCACTGAGCATGCCTTATCCAACAGAGTGATTGCTCATGTTCCAGTCCCGGGCTGCAAGGAGTGCTTACAGGGGTGGCTCCAGGCCCCAGCACACCAAGCGCATGCTTGGGGCAGCAAGCCGCGGGGGGCGCTCTACCGGCGCCGCGAGGGCGGCAGGCAGGCTATCCTCGGTGGCTTGCCTGCAGAGGATCCGCTGGTCCCCGGCTTCGGAGGTCCGTCAAAGCCGCGGGACCAGTGGACCCTCCGCAGGAAAGCCACCGAAGGCTGCCTGCCTGCCGTGCTTGGAGTGGCAAAATGCCTAGAGCTGCCCCTGAGTGCTTAGGAATTTCCTTGTGCTTATTGCTCCTGGCTGCCAGGTACTGCTGCAGTTCCAGGCACCAGGAGTGAGAGGAATTCCACGCATAGTCTTCCATGGTTTTTTTCCCAGCATGCAAGGAAATATTTCATCTTGGGAAGACATGATATGTTGTTGTTTATATAGCCAAACTGGCTACCAATGAGACAGGTAGATAATATGGCAAGAAGCCAGGAAAATTTTGAAACCTGCCTGAACCATCAGAACCCTGCCTGATATCGACTGGAATACTGTTGAAACTGACATATTCCTGCAGACTGTTGACAAATTGGCATTTTCCAATGGAAAAAAAGATTCTGTTGGAGATTTTCTGACCTGCTCTAACCAGGAGCCAGTGGTTCCTGAGTTCTGGCCCTTTGCTGACATCCTTGTGGCTTTGGGCATCTCTATGATCATCTCTTTGCAGCTTTTCCTTTTTTAAAAAAATGGTGATGTTAATACACAGAGGGGGTGCTATGGCCATAAATTAATTGTTTATAAAGTTTGAAGGTGCTAAATATTATTATTACCAGATCAAATGGTAGAAATTGCTTATTCAAAATGTGAGAAAGTTTGGCAACCTTTTGTGACATAGGGCTTGCCTGTCTTTGAAGTGAAAGGCATGTTATATATCTGTGTCATATCACCAGCTAACAGCAACTTGACAAAGTTTGATGGCATCGCACTTCTAAAAACCTAGCCATGGCATGCATTTGTACAGCACCTAACATGGTGGGGTCCTGGTCCATGACTAGGCTCCTAGACACTGTGGTAATACAAATTATTCATGTATAGATAGAGTAGATACATACACATAAAAATAATATGTAACCATACAAAATAATATATATAATACATATACCTACATACACACTGTATATATTTCAGATGCATACATGCCACAACTTGCTGTAACCTGTATTGCTTTGTTTTGGATTGTAACCTCTTGCTGACAGTAAATATGACATGATGCAGTGTCACTGAGGGAAATCGCATATGAACTAACCTGCAGCAGGCAGCCAAGCCTCACTGTGCTGTGATTCTTTCAGCTTTTTTTTAGTGAAATACGGTCAAACTGGGCCAACACCTAGATGGAAAACCTCTAATGTAAGAAATACCAAAGTGCTCCTGGTCATTAGGATAGCATTTTTCATTACTGCACTAATGCACCAACATAGCATCAGGCAGCACTGCTGTCCTTGAGGTCCTCTCTTTTGCATGAGAGTTGGAACCAAGGTCCTGATCACTTATGGTCATTAAAGATATCATGGCACTTTTCATGAGGTTAAAAATGTCAATCCTGATGGTTCTGGACAAATTATATTTTGGGTAATTACAGTAACTCTGCCAACCTAAATTCTCCCTCTATTAGTTACAATATTTTCCTTCCCTCTAGGTCCTAAGCTCCTGTGTGCTGTTAAACAGCTGCTGCACTCCATCTCAGAGATGGGCGAAGTTACCTTAACCTTTGTCAAAGGGCTGGTGTGCCTTAATTAGCTAATGTTGAAAAAAGTATGTTGCAATGCTCTTATGAAAGATGTTATAGAATTGCACAGTAGTGTTTGTGGCTTTTTACTTCCAACAACATCTAGGATTCTGGAATGATCTCAGCCATAGCACATTCTATAATAGGAAGATGAGCATTATCATTTCATTTGTAATAAAAATATTACATTGGGGGTTCCGTCTGGTGCTTGCAAAGCACATTTAACACAAATCTGAGGCTAGCAACTGGCAGAACTCTAAAATGTTCACTGAGGGGTACAGTAGAATCTCACTGATTCGATCAGCTGAGATGAGATGAACAGGTGTTTGCTGCTGTGTATGCGATTCCCACAGCCATAGCTGCGTATTTGGATTACATATCTATCACCAAAAGAGTTTAGGAAAAGTTAAGCAGGGTTGAAAATGCTTTGAGATCTGCAGCAAAGTTAAATCTGGGAAGCTTCAAAATATTTATCAAAATAATAGTTCTTGGTCTCCCATTTCTGTTAACTAATGTTATTTATTGTTTCTCCGTTGTTTCCTTTGTATTAAAAGTGCTAACAAATATAATGTGATTGTTAGCTGATCAGAGACTGTCTTTGTGCCTGCATATTTCAGCACTTGGTATCAACAGTTCCATTGCCATGATGTCATCATGCAGTTCATGCTTCCGGGGTGCCACCAGCAGAGCTGGCTGCTTTATGTGCTACAAAAACACAATTCGCTTCAAGCTTACCAATTCTCCAAGAACAGCTTGAGTATTTACTTTGATCCTCTTAAGTGTTAAGAGGAATGACAAATCCTCAACTAATTCTTATTGACATTGTTATTACAGGACATAAATGCTTCAATGACAAACAGCACAGTGACAAGCAAACCACCTGTGACATTGCGACTTGTAGTCCCTGCAAGTCAGTGTGGATCCCTTATAGGAAAAGGTGGCTCCAAAATCAAAGAAATCAGGGAGGTAAGTTCTAGGCTTCAAATAGGGGGATACTTGGTAACTTTATAAAGCTAAATGTCCTAATATGTCCATTTAAAGAGTATGACTTACAGAGTCCTGCCACCATAGTTGGTTCATTGCACTAATATAAGATTTCATGAATGGAATGCTCAGCTAAACCAGCTGTGAAAGGTGTCAAAGACATCTATAGACTCATGAAAGCAAAGGATCTATAGTGGCATAGCCAGTTTTAGAAGAAATTTGTCTTTTCATGTCGCAACCCTTCAAAAAGTAACTCCAGCCTTCAAGATCTTTAGTGCACAGCTGGCATTTGGATACACGTTTGAGAAGAGGAAAAAATAAGATGCCATGTAGCAAAGGAACAGTTTAACACAGAATTGTTTCTTCAACTTTAAAAAAAATCCATAAATACCTCGAATAATCTAGATCTGAAATATTGCTAATCCTTGTCTAATATGAGCATTTCAATTACAGGCTCTATAGCCAGAAAAAGCCAAGTAGTTTAAAGCAACACAATCCAAGTTAGTAGGCATATTTGACTTACCTTGATATTTTCACAAAAGGAAAGGTTAAAAAAAATTCAGTTTGGAAATATTGAAGCAAAAACTTTTGACATTTTTGATCAAAATGTTGATTTGAAATTAGATGTTTTCTTTTGTTTTGCATTTTCCTGTCAAAAAAAACTCATTGCAATCACTTGCTTACAAAAGGTTTTGATGAAATCACATTGTTGGGAAAAGTCTTTGACTGAAAATTTGTGACTGGCTCTAGTTCTGAATATGTTTATTTAGATTAGTGTAACAATAAGTAGGGAAGTGGTCAAAGGTAGAAAGAGCAGTTAGGTCCCAAATCCCTTGGCTCTCAAGTCTTTCCCTGAATTCCTTCATTTGTTACCAGATTTGATTATTGTCCAAATTGTGCAACCACAGTTGATTCTGGGGATGATTCTTATTTCTGGGGAAATTCAATGCTTTTGGCCCCCTATTGTAAGGTATTAGGTCAAAAGAACAGTGTGAACTAAGTATCAGGGGTAGCCATGTTAGTCTGTATCCACAAAAACAACAAAGAGTCCTCTGGCACCTTAAAGACTAACAGATTTATTTGGGCATACGCTTTTGTGGGTAAAAAACCTGAAGAAGTGAGAAGTTTTTTTACCCACAAAAGCTTATGCCCAAATAAATCTGTTAGTCTTTAAGGTGCCATCGGACTCCTAACTCCCCTCCCTATCTGTAAGCCTAAGGACAATGGCAAAGTTTTGTTCTCGGTTTCACACATGCCATCCCACTATAGCCGAAGAATTGTAAAGATTAGCATGTTGAGTGATTGAATGGCACACTTGTAACTGAGAGCAGTATTTGACCCAGAGCATTTTGTACTAGGCCTGCTGGTACTCTAAGAACTTTGTTTTAAATGGTGACTATTGCCCAAATGAAAAAGGATCATCCATCCTCTCAAGATGCATTCTAATATCATCACACAACACACTGAGCAGCACTAGAATGATAGATGTTCTTTTATGCTCAATCATGTACCCAGCAGCAAAATGTTGTCTGCCTCAGTATTTTCAAGACTTGATTTAAAAAAAAATGAAGCACAATGACATGAAATATTTATCAAATTATGATGACATTCCAAAGCATGTTAAAGGGACCCATAATTGATATTCTGGGTTTAAACAGCACTAGTGAACAGAAGATGTAATCAGTAATTTAATCAGTCTCTGAAAAAGTGTAAGATGTGTTGTGCATGGCCAACAGCAAACTAAATTAACTCCTTACGACTGACACAAAATCAGTGCAAGGCAAAAACATTTGTATCCACAAATTAGGACCAGAAATAGGTCGGGGTATAATGTATGAAAATACTAATTCAGTAGAAACAGTTTTTATTGTTTTTTCCATCAATTGAAAAAGGTTTACAAGATTTTTGCTGGGTTATACCAGGGATGATTTTGGCCTCAGGTCTTTTTTTTTTTTTTTTTTTTTTACTAAGAACCATTAGTGTCAAGATCAAAAAGGAAAAAAAAAACACTGGCTCATTACATGGTTAGGTTCATTAGTGAACTAGAAGCTGATGATGTGCGTGTGTTTAATCAACACTAATAATAACGTAGAAATGCTTCTGTATTGCTCAGCATCATTATGAGATATTCCAGAGTATAAAGCAAACCCAAATTTCATTCAGTAAAATGATCGCAATCATCAATTCATTAAGGAATCACCAGTCCATGACTGGAATTCATTTGGAAAGCTGAAGCTCTTCAGACATCATCAATTATTTTTTGTAATGATTATTTTAATGATTGTGAAAGTCTTTAGTTTTCATATTTTTTCCATTGTATCTGCAGTAGTCTCTGTTTCAGGAAGTTGGGAGACATCCCAATTTATTTATTTAATAACCATTGATAACTACACTTTCTACCATTGAGAATGCTTGCAAACTGGACTTCCAGACACAAATCTACACCTGGCAGTTTTGTATATATACAGCGTAAAGCTAGCAGAGAATAGGCACATTTTAGATATCACTGTGCTATATCAGATTATTTGTTATTGGTGAAAAAACGGCTTCTAAAGTGCAGCTGTATTTTTATGACACTAATGTTTGTTTCATTTTTTTGTTGTTTTTTTTCTTAAGTCCACAGGGGCCCAGGTACAAGTAGCAGGGGATATGTTGCCAAATTCAACAGAACGTGCTGTAACTATATCAGGCACTCCGGATGCCATTATTCAATGTGTAAAACAAATCTGTGTGGTCATGCTAGAGGTAAGAGAGCACTTAAAAACATTGAGGTTCATACTGATAATGTTCAGAAATTATATTAATTTCCTCCAGATCTCCCCACCCTCTCTCAAGCCCTGATCCTGTAAGATGCTGATCTCCCTCAACTCTCAGTGATTTCAAGGCTAGTTGTCAATGCTCCTGGTGTTTAGAATGCACAGTGCCTCACTGATCAAACCATTAGAGCGGGATCTACTTACCATGAATACAAGCCTTCAACACTGATTGTCATTAAAAAAGTCAACAGCTAGTGGAAAAACACAAGCCCCACCCCAAATCAGGATAACAAGTAGAAATCTCAGGAATTTTCATGAGACAGAATACCCTGTAACATTTCATGCTGACCTTATTGAAATATTTGGTGTTGATATGGTTGAAACATTTCAATAAGGTCATCATTTTGTTTCTGTAAGGTCAAAATGTTTCATTTTTACTTTGTCACTTTGATTATATTATATTACTATCATCTGTTTTATTAATATAGTATAATGTAACTTTATCAAAACAAAATTTTCTGGCCTTAATGAAACCAAATGCATCAGTAAGGTCTAAACAAAGTATTTCAACCTCATCAAAGTGAAACATTTTAATAATTTACTGCTGAAAATTTTGACAAAATTAATATATTTCCTCCAAAACATTTCAATGTTGTTGAATTGGCATTTTCCAGTGGAAAAACATTCTGTCCAAAAAATGGTCCACTACATCTAGTTAACCGTTACCACACTGTGATGTCTGACATCCAACAGTTATTCTTTAATCTAAATATAGTGGGATGCTTGATGTATCTGATACTACAATCTGATAACTCTTGTCTGGTTAGTAGCGACCACTCTACATCAAAAGAGCATGCAATGTAATAAATATCAATGTTATAAACTATTATTATTGTAAGGACCAAACTTTGTCCTGCAGATAAGGGGATCTTGCTTCAGTTGGCATTAGATGTGCATAAAAATGTAGCAAAACAGAAAGAAAATACTGAAAACCAGTTTCAGTCTATTAGCCACAGAGAGCTCGGCTTGACTTTGTGAAGAATTGATAAACTGTTGGAAATTAAAAAATCCGTTTCTCTGTGTGTAGAATTTAGAATATAATTTAAAGGGTGTGAATTTGAAAAGGGCTTAAATCTGTCCTTTCACTTCCCGCTTCTCAGAGCTTTACAGATGCAAATAACTGAGGAGCAATTTTGCATCTCCCATTACTGGCACATAGTCATTTAACTACCTGCTTTGTAGATGCAGGCAATAGTCTGATGTCTAAATTATATTAATTACACCCATAGTTATTTGAAGAGACAAACCAGGGCAAGGGAGTCATTTTCTGCTTGTAGAGCCATTTTCTTTCTGAGATAAACAGTTCTGAAAGTATCGAAAACAGAACTTGTTTAATTTTAGAGATAATAAACTAGAGACAAAAAGTCACCAGTTTGAAGCCTTAGAGAAGACGGTGCTGCAAGTGCATTTTGCTTCTTTAAACATTAAAGCATACATAAAATAAATGTGTTTAATTTTTTCAATGTATTTAATTTGGCAAAGGTCACTGCTTTATTCAAATCAAATAGCCAATAATAGAGAATTAGGACATGGAAATGTTATTTATTGGTGGTGGTGGTGGTGATTGATTGCAATAGTGCCTAGAGGTTAGGACCGCATTGTGCCAGGCATTATGCAGATAATTTGAAGCCTGTTTTACAGTATTGTTCCCATGGTCATTTTGTCTGTCTTAATCTCTATAAAGAAATATTCATGCTTGGTCAAGTATTTACTGATCACATTTTCACCTACTGACTCGCAGAACAATTTTCTTCTTCTGTTACTTGCAGAGGACCCATCCGGCTCCCACTGAAGGCAGTGAGAATAGGCCTACATTAGTCATGGCTTTCCTCTACACTTCTTACTCCAAGTTCAGTGGAATGCAGGATCAGACCCATTTAATTATCCCTAGAGTTCAATGAGCATGATTACTATAGCGCAGACTGAAAATTCTTATTTCACTTTTTACTAGGACACTTGGCTGTGTGACAGTGCACAAATAGTTATCAGCTGAACGTATCGTTCTCTTTTAACAGGTTTGTGCAAAGAGAGAACGCTGAGGAGAGTCTCCCAAAAGACTGACAAGTTTCAAAATTGGCACCTAACTTCCTTAGATCTCATCAAAAGCTAAATTCATTCCCAGGCCCTTGAATCTTTGCCAAATTCTTGTGGAAACAAAATCAAATCTGTCTGCATTTTCCTTTTGCCTATGTAATAAGGACCTTAGCCCTGAGGAGAGTGTGAATTCTGCCGCTGAATTCAGTGGGAGCAAGATCCAGGCTTTTGGGAGAATATGCTGGTGAATGGGGCAGAGGCATGCAATTGCTATATGAGATGAACAAAGTAAAACATGATTTTATGTGAGCTACTTAATTCCACATCTTGATATGTTTTTGTTTTCAGTCCCCACCCAAAGGTGCCACCATTCCCTACCGTCCCAAACCTGCCTCTGCACCTATCATTTTTGCAGGTGGCCAGGTAAGAGCAGACACCATTTTGGCTTCAGCTGGAAACCACACCGTCTTGGCCCAACCTCAGCCAGCGCCTGTTAGTTTTCACCTTTTATCCTTTTTTGCCTGGTATAGTATGAATGTGTTTTATCCAGTGTGGATCGTTATTGCTTGCAGAAAAGGAGAACACTGTGTTATAAACTTAAAATGAAAACCAGTGAAGAGCTTCTTTTAACTCATCTTCTGTACTGTGATTGAATAAACCTCTGATACTTGTTCCCTATTCATTTCAGTTTATGTTCCTGGCACTGGGTTGTTTTGTTTTTTCTCTGATTCCAGTAAATGTAACATCATAGTTGATGTTGCCAAGAACTTGTCACCTACCATGAGTAGCTGCATCAGGAATATTCTGCTTGCTAGTTGACAACACATTAGAGCAATGGTTCTCAAACTTTTTTTTTCGCAGACTACTTGAAATTGCTGAGGGTCTCAGTGGACCACAGTTTGAGAACCTCTGAATTAGAGTATAACTCTGTAATCTTCTACAATAGAAAGGAACAAAAATAAGACAATTGGTATTTTATCAAGATTTAAAATTAGCTTCCGTAGTAAGGAGGTAATTTGTTCTATTGTAAAGAAACTGGTATCCAAAATCAGAAATACTTTAATGGAACAGTAAAAGCAGCAAAGAGTCCTGTGGCACCTTATAGACTAACAGACATAATGGAGCATGAGCTTTCATGGGTGAATACCCACTTCGTCAGATGCATTCACCCGCGAAAGCTCATGCACCATTATGTCTGTTAGTCTACAAGGTGCCACAGGACTCTTTGCTGCTTTTACAGATCCAGACTAACACAGCTACCCCTCTGATACTTTTAATGGAACAAATCTTTTTATTATTTTTTAAGTTGCAGTTTCATCAATTTTATAAAGCAATATAACTAAGTTATAGTATTGATCAGCTTTCACCATGTGATCGCAGAGTACAAAGCTTCTGCTCAAGAAATGCTCTGCTAATTTTCAAGTTTTCATAATTTCAGTATTCCATAGGGCCAAGTCATGAGTTTCCGGATAAAATATGCACACAAGAAGTATTATATGCTGTTTTATTTTTACGATTATTTCTTACAGTGGTGTCTATGGCCCAACCATGAATGGGGCCCCATTGTGGTAGGCACAGTAACAGAGCTGTAGACAGTCCCTGTCCTGAAGAGTTTCCACCTGTTCTGCACATCCTGATTTATACCATATCCAAAGCTTTGTTGTTGTTTGCTTTTGTACATGGTGGAGGTATGGCTGTCCTCTCCACATCTTGCTGCCCCTTCAAGCTATGTGACCATGGTTCCCACCCACTTTTAGCCCTTCTATGGTGTTTCCAAACAATATGTCTTGTTCTTCCCTTTGGATATTGCCTTGAGATAAGCATACTACCCTGGTGCTTCATTGCAGCTTGCGCAATCATCATCTAATGTGGAGAAAGGCAGCTGTTGATAAACTGACCTCTCAACAATATACGCAGCCAGTGGACTATCTAGACATGCCACTGATATCGTGTGTGAGCTGTTGTGCCAACAGTTCAGCTAGAACACCATTTCTCCATGATTGCTTATGTTATGGCCAAAGGAGAGGCCTTCCACTTCCTGTTTTCAGAGTGATGTCCTAGAGTGTCAAGTGACCCCCTCGCTTGGAACTATCTGACAACAGATGGTATCTGTAATTGCCATAGCACCCATTTGGAGCATCTCGGGGTTCTGTAGAGCCGCTGGTTCATAAGAAGGCTGATGGCTACATCTCATAAGTGCATCGAAGAGCAAGTCAGGGCATGATGGATTAAAAGTTTTCCCAGCATCGTTATTCGATAACACTAACTAGCCACTTTACAAAAATGTAAATGTCCTTATATTGACTCTCCAGTTACGGTCATGGTTGGCTGATGTATTTTATGGTACATTTTGGAAAAAAAAACCTAATTAAAAATGAATTCCTGCTATCCAGGTCTGCTGCTCTTACTTTGACTGGTTTTCTTCAGAGTAAGATACCTACTTTCTTAATTGATAGAATTAAAATTGAAACTATTTTTCCAGAATTTGATCTCAGTTGACTGTGAAAGTTCACAGAGTAAGTTACTCCAGACATATATTTTAAATTTATAACGTCGTGTTCTCCTTTAAAGCAGATGTATATGTATTCAGTGATGCACAGTAGCAGTGCTGTAAATGATGTTACCATCAAAGAGTGTCTCAATGAATAACAAATTACTCAAATAAAAGAATATAAAAAGTAGGCACCAGAATGCCCTCAACAGTTGGAATAAGTAATTGAAATTCTGTCTTATCATATAGTGTAACAGATTGCTGAATTCTAGTCATCTTTAATTTTATAAATCACAAAGAAAACAGCTGGGTGTTCTATATTTTTCTTAACATGGTCTAGTTCAATCAAGAAAAAATAGCTGATTCTAATATTTTGTGTGAACCATTGAACCTATAGTCTCTCCCTTATTAGGCAAATTCTTCAGTACCTTAGAAAAGGGTAGCAGGGGGCTTGGCAGTTAGCAAGGAAAGGATTTTTCATGGATTTTATTTCTAGTGTCAAAATACAGTATATGCATTATGGTTTTGATAATGTAATAAGAAATTCTGAGTACAAATTAATATTGAAAACAAAATAAAATGGTATCAGCAGTGAAGCTGATGGGGTCACTCTCCCTTCCTGTAGGATCAGTTTCAGTTCCAAATAATTTCATGGTTAAGCTGAAAGATTTGGGGTTTGTTTGCTTAGTTTAACTATACATATCATATATATGATATACATAACTGCATATCAAGCTACCTGGAAAAATCAGACTCTTACTATTATTTGATGACATGAGATTTTGCATGGGTTTTGCTGCTTTAAACATTTTTTAATCCTCTCTGTGCTTTTGTCAGTATAGTGTACATAGCAGAACGGAAAGTGAACACAATGCTGCCTTTCTCTTAGCTCAGATCCGTACTAAAATCCAGCATATGCAGGGTTGTTGTTTTTTTAAATAATCCCAAAACACCGCCCATGTCTGAAAGAAACAAGGTTTCATCCCATTTGTCTACCCATATTTTTTGTACATTACCCTATCCCAAAAATGCACACTTCCAACATTGTCTCTTCAGGGACAGACTTTGCCCTGACTTACCCTTCGTTCAACTTCAGTGACTTCACAGGCTGTAAATCAGGACAAATTTTAGACCCAGGGGACCAACCATTCCCACTTTCATTGAAGTCAGTGGCAAAATTTCCATTAACTTTTTGAGAGCAGGATCCCACCCCTGGTTTGTAAATTAAAGTGACCATTTCCTCTTTCCATGCATTTCGTCAATTATTTTTATGTATTATTTCTGCTGCAGTAACTCCCAAAATGTGCTTGGCTTGTTCCAACAATGGAGAGGACACAGTCCTGCCCCGAAGTGTTTTGCAGTCTGAAGTATGGTGGGGTGCTGGAACTAGGTGTGCTGCCACATCCCCTGGCTTGAAGTGGTCGCCATCATATACAGGGTTTACAGTTTGGTTCAATGGCTCTCAGCACCCCACCATACAAATTGTTCCAGTACCTCTGCTGAAGTGTGCTCTTTCTACTATATTTGAAATAGAGCTAGGCTCAGATTGAACACTTCTGAAATAGACCAGAAGGTCAAAGATATAGTGTAATGCTTTTCAGTCCAAATGATTTGCTCACAGAATTAGACCCCAGTCCAGCGGAGTATTTAAGCATGATATCAATGGGACTACTCTCATTCTTCAGGTTAAACACCTGCATAAGGTCCTGACCCAGCAAAACAAGCATGTGCTTACATCTATCCCATTCAGCAAAGCATTTAAACGTGTGCTGAGCTTTAAACATGTCCTTAAATGACATTGCTCTTGGTGAAACTTAAGCGTGTGCTTTTGTGTTTTTCTGGCTCAGGGCCTTAATTTACAATTTATCAAAGTGTTACTGCTAGCTTTTATGCCCAAATCTCCACATAACTGACTATGCACATGACTAGTCCCGTTATATTCACTAGCACCTGTGTGCATAAAGATACTCACAGGCATAAGTATTTTTAGGACTGGGGCCCAACTTTATAAGTAACTTTAAAATAAACGAAATGTTTCTGCTCAAGGAGAGAAGTGCTGGTGTACAAATTTCTAATAAGTAGCTGGAACATTTAATTAAACTCCATTAAATGAATTGTTCTATAATTTTCAGAGCAGTCATTTTTCTCAGAGACCTTTTTGTCAAATAAGCATTTTACAGCTGAAGCTAATCAGCTTTCTTCCTGTTTCTGATTCTGTCTGTACAAATATTTATAAATTATAATCTGTCTTTCTGTTTTCCCTCCTGTCTAAGCACAAACACATTAAAATGTTTTGATGGGCTATCCCTTTTGGAAAAGTTGTGCGAAATGTAATAGACAATTACAACCTTTTGTATAGGTTGGTTTTTTTTAAAACCATCCTGTAGAATTTAATAGAGGCAGCAGGAGAGGATAGCCACAGCATCATGTATCTCCTCCCTTCCCTGACATGCCTCTTATGCGAGTGGCAAAGGATAGCTGGCACAGGAGCTTCCTCCATCCAGTACCAGTAGAATTCCATGCTGGCCATTTGTGGACAGAATCCAACCTTTTTGCACTGTTTGAGTGGGGCAAAGGACTGTATTTCAGTTGAGAATCTGGCTCTTTATGTAAAAGAAGAAAATTAATTTTACTATCCCCATGAATCATTTTAAAATCCTTCGTCCAGCCTTGTGCGGAGTGGTGTGAGAAAGATTAACAGGAATCGGTTACCTCAGGGATGGAGGAGGCTGAAAAAAACATTGCTTTGTAGCACCACCTGAAGATAAGCACAAAGACATCTCCGAGCAAGTCCAGCAGCCAGTTCTGGCCCAAATCCTCTTCCGCACAGACCCATGGAGTTTGACCCTTGTGATGGAAAGTGCTTGATGCCCCTATGTTCCTGGAGGCATTTGGCCACAGTTTGCTCTCTCTTACACTGAGGGTGGAATGTGGCCAAATGTGTCTGCCTGGGGTGCCATGCCTGAAGGAGCACCCACTGTTGCAGTGCCCCTTGCAACACCTTCCCCATTGGGCTGTACCTGAGAGGCACAACAGAGCCCTTCCTGTACTGTGCGGCTGTCAAAGCAGCACAAGAAAATTAAGTTTCCCTTAGCATGTAATGAAATGTGATTTGCATTAGATTTGGAAAACAGCACAAGGTTCTCTCTAGCCTGATGAGAGTGGAGTACTTATTATCTAATCTGACTGATACGTATCTTTACTTTTGCTTGTCATTTTCAGGCATTTACAATTCAGGGGCAGTATGCCATCCCTCATCCAGATGTGAGTCCAGCGCATGTAAATTATTCCCTTCTTCTTTCTCTCTTTCTCTTATTTGTTCTGGGCAGCATTTACTTTCTACAGTTAACATTAAGACATGCCTGTAGATGCCTGTACTTAACGGTGTACCATATAGCCAAGTGTTAGCATTACTGGATAACTTCTGTAATAATTGCTAGAAAGTACAATGACCCAGATACAAATGACAGTTTTTTGTCTTTTATGCATGCTATGTATTTGAGTTTTTAATATGTAATTCTACAGAAAAGTAGTTAATATTAACTATAGCCATTACATGTAATAACAATAGAGATGTCATTTTAACCAGTTTTTCTATACAGTAGACTAGAATGAATGATTAAACCTTTATTTTAATTTTAATTAATCCAGTTTTAAAACATGTAAAATGGTTTTCTCTACTCTGAAATAATTCCATTTGATTGGTTAGTTCTAATTTCCCATCCTGCCCTGCAGTTGACCAAGCTTCACCAGTTGGCTATGCAGCATCCCCCCTTTACTCCCCTTGGGCAGACCACCCCTGGTTTCCCTGGTACGTACCCATGACCCCCTGGGGATGTCCTTCTTCTTAACAGCTTTGTTTCCCATGGTCATTACATCATTTTAATACTAAATGTGGGCAATGACCGATGATCCTTCTGTTTTCACACCTTATCTTTGTTCTTTTTCCCTGTGACTCTGTTTGTTTTCGTCATTACTAAATTCTTGTGCTTTGTTTGTTCCATTTATTTTAATACAATCCACTTAATTTGTGCCATCAGCCAAAGAGCCTGAGTTTCTTTGAGTTAGTCCTATGCAAAGTTATTATGCACCACATAGTACGTACCAGTTAGTATTATCTAAGGTACTTGATCAAATTAATTTTGTTGGACCTCTGTTTTTGTATTGTGCATTAAAAAAATCCAAAGAGAAATTAAAATCTAAGAATGGAAAATGTATTTACGCTATAATTACAGATTAATTAAAAATTTTAGAACATACAATTGAGGGTCTAAACAAGCATCCCTTGTACGCTAAAATTCCTTTTGTCTTCCATTATTCTTGTTGTCCTTGGAACAAATTCTGCTGTTCTCATTTGTGCAAAACTCCCAATGAAAGCAATGGAATTTTGCTCAATTAAGGTCATAATTGTTAAGGCCTGTCAGGGATATTTATTTGTTTGGAAAAGAGGATTGAAATTAGATAAACGTTCAATTAAATCAGTTTAATGTATATTTTACTTTGTTTCAGTAAATATTGGGCTTAGAAGTCAAGATTTGCCCAAGACATGAATAAATTATACACTGGTACATATTTTGTATGGCAAGTAATAACATTTTTATCAAATACATCAAATTTTGTGAGAGACTGAATCATTTCATTATTTTAATTGTTTATATGATTTTTGGATTACAATATTCAGCAAATATACACACAGTGTAAAATAAACATACACAATATGTAAACAAATTAATGTAAATATAATGAACATTTAGATAAGGTATTGTGAATAAAATTATTCCTTTTCCACCTTTGCTAGTTGTGGGGAAAATACATTTTAAAATATATCTTTATACACAGAAAAATTGGAAAAGGAAGAAAGAAAAATGACACAAACAATATAATTTGCTTCTACATGGTGTATCTGATAAAATATCAGCAAATAATATTAAATTACCTTTCCTGGCTTTATATTTTCCTTGTTTTTCTACTTGTCATTAACATGCTGCTCCTTAATCTTTTCCTTGTTTTATTTGTGATTTGTATGTTTCCATAACTGTACTGAGTGTTAGAGCACTAATTGCATTTCTCCTAAGCATTTTCCTTTTGTCCACCCAATTTAAAAACAAATGTATGCAACTTACAGTATTTTGTACATTTCCCTAAAAAAAAAAAAGAAAAAATTTCCTTCCAACATTTCTGCAACATCACTAATCCCATGTACAATTTAAGTTCACTAGTTTATTTTCCCCATCTTTCTTTATTTTATCAGTTTTCTTTTCACATTTTACTTTTTGTTTGCCATAGATTTCCACTTTTTATTTTGTGTAATTCAGCGCTCCTGGTAGACAGGTCAAAATTCAGATATCCAATCATTTTTGGCAATTAATGTATATGGAACACATTTCATAGTTATTTATAGGTGGAACCATCCACTTACTAGAAACTTTTCATAGCATTGTAGACTCTGCCGTGACATTTGTTATTTTGGTGGGTTAAAGGTTAATTAAAATAAGAATAAATTAAAGTCAATCCAACCTTCTTAATTTTTGCATCTCTTGCTTTCTTTTCTCTTTTGCTAGCAGTTCTGTATTTTTCATTGCTACTCTCTCTTATCTATTTTTTTCATATTTTCCTTCTTTTAAATATCATTTGTTGTGTCTTCCTTTTTTTTTAAAAACAATTGGCATAATATGTTCCCCTCTGTCCCCTCAATATAGGATTGGATGCCACTACTCCAACCAGTTCCCATGAGCTTACTATTCCAAATGATGTAAGTGGACCAATAGTCAGTCTCTCTCTCTTTCTCTCTCGTGCTACTGTAGATGGAATATTTCATTTTGTGTCAATTCATCAATTTGTTACCAAAATAAATTTAGACTGTGCTATCAGAACTTTGTTACAGAGTATCAGAGTGCAAGGCAAAACGGGGGGAAAATACGGTTTATGCTAGTGTCAGTACTCGAATGAGTTTTGGATACGTAAGGAATTAATACATCTAGGGAAAGTTAGTAGAATAGTGGGATAAAAAAAGAAGACAAAGTGAGACTGGATGGCTCTGTTGAATGACAAGGACTGAGATACAGAGCATTTCACCTGTGGTCACGTGATCCAGTAAGGCCAGGTTGGTTGTTACTGAAAGTGTTATCAATAGGGCTGTCAAGCGATTAAAACAATTAATTGTGATTAATCATGTGTTTTTTTAAAAAATCATGATTAATCATGCTGTTAAACAATAATTATTATATTAAATATAAATATGTTTGATGTTTTTCACATTTTCAAATATATTGATTTCAATTACAACACCAAATACAAAGTTTACAGTACTCACTTTATTTTTATTTTTATAATAAATATTTGCACTGTAAAAATAAATAGCATTTTTCAATTCACTTTATACAAGTACTGTAGTGCAATCTCATTATCATGAAAGTTGAACTTACAAATGTAGAATTAGGTACAAAAAATAACTGTATTAAAAAATAAACAATGCAAAACTTTAACGCCTACAAGTCCACTCGGTCCTATTTCTTGTCCAGCCAATTGCTCAGACAAACAAATTTGTTTACATTTGCAGGAGATAATGCTGCCCGCTTCTTGTTTACAATATCACCTGAAAGTGGCACTGTTGTAGCCGACTGTGATGGGTTGGGTCACAGAAACCCTTTGGGACTGCCACCTGAGGTGCCTAGACTACTTCTGAGCCTGTTTTACCTGCCAGCTTGGGACTTCAGTGCCCTGCCTTGTTTGAGCCAGACACACTTGCCTGCTGCAAACAGAGATCCAAGTCTGAACCACATCCCCCACAAGCTGCAGGCTTAAGTGAAAACAGCTTAAGAAGTGCTCCTGTCTCCAGCACTCAGATACCCAACTCCCAATGGGGTCCAAATCCCAAATAAATCCATTTTACCCTGTATAAAGCTTATACTGGGTAAACTCATAAATTGTTTGCCCTCTGTAACACTGATAGAGAGATATGCACAGCTGTTCCTCCCCCCGGTATTAATACTTACTTTGGGTTAATTAATAAGTAAAAAGTGATTTTACTAAACACAAAAAGGAGGATTTAAGTGGTTCCAAGTAATAATAGACAGAACAAAGTAAGTTACCAAGCCAAATAAAACAGAAACACGCAAGTCTAAGCCTAGTACAGTAGGAAACAATGCAAGTAAATCTCACCTTCAGAGACGTTCCAATAAGCTTCTTTGACAGACTCGTCTCCTTTTAGTCTGGGCCCAGTCCTTTCCCCTGGTACAGCCCTTGTTCCAGTTCAGGTGGTAGCTAGGGGATTTCTCATGACTGCAGCCCCTTTTGTTCTGTTCCACCCCCTTATATATCTTTTGCACAAGGCAGGAATCCTTTGTCCCTCTCTGGGTTCCCACCCCTCCATCTAAATGGAAAAGCACCAGGTTAAAGATGGATTCCAGTTCAGGTGACATGATCACATGTCACTGTAAGACTTCATTACCCACTTGCCAGCACACAGGTATACAGGAAGACTTACAAGTAAACAGAGCCATTTACAACCAATTGTCCTGGTTAATGGGAGTCATCAAGATTTCAAGCCACCATTAGTGGGCCACACTTTGCAGAGTTATATTTCATATTTCTAGTTTCAGATACAAGAATGATACATTTATACAAATTGGATGACCATATCCAGTAGATTATAAGCTTTGTAATGATACCTTACAAGAGACCTTTTGCATGAAGCATATTCCAGTTATATCATATTCACACTCATTAGCATATTTTCATAATATCATATGGAGTGCACCGTCACACCGGCGTTGCAAGATATTTACGTGCCAGATGCGCTAAAGATTCATATGTCCCTTCATGCTTCAGCCACCATTCCAGAGGACATGTGTCCAAGGTGATGATGAGTTCTGCTCAATAAAAATCCAAAGCAGTGTAGACCAACGCATGTTCATTTTCATCATCTGAGTCAATGCCACCAGAAGAAGGTTGATTTTCTTTTTTGGTGGTTTGGGTTCTGTGGCTTCCTCATCAGAGTATTGCTCTTTTAAGACTTCTGAAAGCATACTCCACATCCTGTCCTGATCAGATTTTGGAAGGCGCTTGAGATTCTTAAATCTTGAGTGCTGTAGCTATCTTTAGAAATCTCACATTGGTACCTTCTTTGTGTTTTGTCAAATCTTCACTGAAAGTGCTCCTAAAACAAACAAAATGCTGGGTCATCATCCAAGACTTCTATAACATTATATGGGAGACATACAATTCTCTCCCAAGGAGTTCGGTCACAAATTTAATTAATACATTTTTTTAACGAGCATCATCAGCATGGAAGCATGTTCTCTGGAATGGTGGCCAAAGCATGAAGCAGGGGCGGCTCCAGGCACCAGCATGCCAAGTGCATGCTTTGGGCGCTAAGCCACGGGGGGCACTCTGCCGGTCGCCGCGAGGGTGGCAGGCAGGTTGCCTTTGGCGGCATGCCTGCGGAGGGTCCACTGGTCCTGCAGCTTCGGCGGACCTCCCACAGGCTGCCGCCGAATCCGCAGGACCAGGGACCTCCTGCAGGCAAGCCGCCGAAGGCAGCCTGCCTGCCGTGCTTGGGGCAGCAAAATACCTAGAGCCACCCCTGGCATGAAGGGGCATACTATGTTTAGCATATATGGCATGTAAATATCTTGCAATACCGGCTACAAAAGTGACATGCAAACAGCTGTTCTCACTCTCAGGTGACATAAATAAGAAGTGAACAGCATTATCTCCTGTTTCTCTTAGCGATTGGCTGGACAAGAAGTAGGACTGAGTGGACTTGTAGGCTCTAAAGTTTTATATTGTTTTGGTTTTGAGTGCAGTTATGTAACAAAATAATCTACATTTGTAAGTTGCACTTTCACAATAAAGACATTGCACTACAATACTTGTATGAGGTGAATTGAAAAATACTATTTATTTTATCATTTTACAGTGCAAATATTTGTAATAAAAATTATATAAAATAAGCACTGTACACTTTGTATTCTGTATTGTAATTGAAATCAATATATTTGAAAATGTAGAAAAACATCCAAAATATTTAATAACTTTCAATTGGTATTCTATTGTTTAACAGTGCAATTAATCACGATTAATTTTTAACTGTAATTAATTGAGAGTCCTAGTTATCAATCACTGGATGGTTGGTGCCCTAAGTGAAGTTATTAACTAAGGAATAGTTGTTTGCATCACAGGTGGCACCCAAATTAACAGTCTCAGTAAAAACAACAAGAACTGAATGGACTTGGAAAATGAACAACCTCCATATTCTATGGGGAAGTTCCTCCAGGTTAGGATTGAGAACACATAGGCCAGCTAGTCTGGGGAAACTGCACTATAACTTGCTTGTGCCATATCATTCTGGACTAATCAGAGGACCGTTGTCTCCAAGGCTGTCAATTCAGTATCTTTCATGAGCACAAAATGTACTTACACTATATAAACATGCAATGTAAACAACATTGCTTTTAAAAAGAGAGGTTAAAAACTGGAGCCACACTCCAACTCTGAACTCCAAACAGGATATGACTGGCCTACCCACCTCTCACCTGTGACAGTCCTCCTGCTACCCTACAAGGTATTGGAACTTTAGACATCCCCTTAACACTTCCAACTGATTCTTTGCCTGCCATAGAAAAAACATTCAAATATTTGCCGTCAGCTCTAGGTCTTATCAACTTTCATTATAAACGAATGACACAGAAAACTGAAGATATTCCCTCCAGTAAAAAAAGCTTTCAAGCATGAATGGGATCACAAATAACAATTACATTACTTACCAGATACTTATAACATCATACAAACCCTCTTAATCTCAGTGGCAGTGATTTATAGAAAGAAGAGGAGAAAGCAAATCAGAGTTAATAGGAAAAAGGCATCTCCTTTCCCAAGTGCTTGAGATCTGGCAAGCTTTGCATTAGTAGGACACCCTGCTAATATGTTTTATCATCTAGTTTATTGTTTGTTCAGAATTTTATGAGAGCACCATATTTGTCCTTACAGTGCAGGTTTGGGGAAGCTCACTGCCAAATTCTGCTCTTGCTCACAGCACTGTAAATCCAGAGTAACTCCATTTACTCCAGCAGAGTCTCTCTGGAGATCTGCTGATGAAAGCGAGAGCAGACTTTGGCCCTGTGTGCCTTTTGCAACAGAAATAATCTGTTCCTAGCCTCACAACTGTAAAGCACACTGACTCAGCACTAACCTCTGACATGCAAACGTGCATCACTGCATTATTTGAAAAATCCTCCTGCAATAGCAGATTTTTCAAGATCGAGTAGAACAAGCCAGCATATGTGAGTTTTAAATCAAACCCATTGTAAGTTAAGTCAATCCCAGTCTCACTGCCACCTTTTTAAAAGGAATCCCTGAGGATGAAATGGGTTTAGGCATAGAAATAGCTGGCAGGAACACTACAGCTAGGAAAATGGAATAATATTTTGGGTTGGCTCCTAGCATTAAATTCAATGGTATATTAATAGAAGTGCTAAATGGAGTTGGTACTCTGCATATGCACAGGTGTGTGTGTAGTGCTGCCAGCCCGAGAAGTGGTACAATTGTGGGGGGGATTCTCGTGATAAAATATAGGCAGCGCAGGAGTTTTGGCTGTTTGTGCTTCTGGCATCCAGAGCAGCTGACTGCAGTACAGAAGGGTGTATGTTCTCAGCGGGCAGAGTCCTGGAGCAGGCACAACTGACCAGAGCAACCTAGTGCTGATGGAAAGAAAGGACAATTGTTCGCTCCCCCCCCCCCGCAGTTCAAGCTGGGAGGGGCCTAATGTCTGTGTAAATAAATGGAAGGGGACCTAGCAAACACAATGTACCAGGGCCCCAAATTTGTCTTGATACGCCTGAAGCTGCACCCATTCTGAGCTCACTAGCCAAAGCTTCATTCCCTCACCACCAAGCCCCTCCCCTGCAGGCTGGAGACAGGGAGAGGCTGCCTGAGCTGGTTATGGGAATCGGGGGCTAGGGCAAAGCAGTTTCAAGGGCCCCTTCCATAAAAAAAGGTTGCAATACTATAGAACACTATATTCTCGAGGGGGCCTCTGTGGGGCCCAAGGTAAATTGCCCCACTTCCCCTCCACCCCACCCCTGGGAAGTCCTGGGAAAAATAAATATTTTAAAACCTTACGCATCTCGGCACAAACCCAGTTTTGAGAACTTCTTTTCAAGTCCCTTTACAACATATCACTGATTCTCAGCATCAGCTAGTGCTAAAAGGCACTAAAGCTCAGTAAAAGGGTTGGACAAATATTTTCCATCAAAACTTTTTTTTGGATCAAAAACTAGGGGTTTTTAAAAAGCAGAAAAAATCACGGACAATGTCTGCTTTCCTCCAAAATTTGTTGTGGTTTTTCTAATTGAAAAGCTGAAATTAGTCTGCCAGACCTGAACATGGTTTGGGGTTTCAGAAGTGTGTGGCCAAATATTTGCTGCTTGCTGTGTTTGATTGTTTAAAGAAACAATAAAAAAATTCTGCTTAAAAAAAATCCAAAACTTTTGAACCACCTGAGCTTGTGACCAAACGCCTGAGCCCATCCAGTCAGAGATTTTTCCAGGTTTCTGATACTCTGCTGGCTTCCTTGACTCATATCCGTCTCCATAACTTTGGGTTCATTTAGGTTAGAACATAAGAACGGCAATACTGGGTCAGACCAAAGGTCCATCCAGCCCAGTATCCTGTCTACTGACAGTGGCCAGTGCCAAGTGCCCCAGAGGGAGTGAACTTAGCAGGTAATGATCAAGTGATCTCTCTCCTGCCATCCATCTCCACCTTCTGACAAACAGAGGCTAGAGACACCATTCCTTACCCATCCTGGCTAATAGCCATTAATGGACTTAACCTCCATGCATGTATCTGTTTCCTAGAGACTGGCTTCATGGGGTCCCTCACAAACTGGAGACGGTTACTGTGGGTTTGTCTTTAGTATAGACATGTACATACTCCAGGAACTGAGCATTTGAGCTTGTTCCAGAATCTGGGATGAGCCTATGTTGTGAAAACTGAAATGCTCAAAATAGCACATGCATGTGAATGGACACGGTACTAAAATTAAATTAACCCAGAGGGTCTCAAACTGGGAGTCAGGATCCCTCATGGGGTCACGAGGTTATTACTGGGGGTTGCGAGCTGTCAGCCTCCACCTCAAACCCTGCTTTGCCTCCAGCATTTCTAATAGCGTTAAATACACAAAAAAGTGTTTTTAATTTATAAGCGGGGGGGTCGCACTCAGAGGTTTGCTATGTGAAAGAGGTCACCAGTACAAAAGTTTGAGAACCACTGAATTAACCCCTCTGGAGCCTCAGGGAATGCAGGGGAGGGGAGTCTCCCTTGGTAGGGTTGGGAAGGAGGTAGGTGGTGTAGGATATTGCTCTTCTTATGTGATCTCTCCCCCATGGTTCTCTTGGCTCTATCACTGTTAATCTAAAGTGGCTAATTTTAAATGAAGCGACCCTCCCCTAACATGAATCTCCCTATGGCACTGAAATTAAATGTAGACTATAATTTGGCATTTGAGAAGTGAAAGGGATGGTAGCCCTAAGGGAAAATATAACAACTTGGCTCTTTATGTTAAATAGCTGTCTTCAAGCCTCAAACTGATGAATGAGCTTTAGGGTAGGGAAGGCTGTGCATCCCCAAACAGCCTGGCCCTGCCCCCTATCCGACCCCCAACCACTTCCTGCCCCCCGACTGCCCCCCCTCAGAATCCCCAACCCATCCTGCTCCTTGTCCCATGTCCGCCCCCCAAGACCCTCCCAACCACCACCCCGGGACCCCCCCCATGAACCTCCCCCGCTCCCTGTCCCCTGACTGCCCTGACCCTTATCCACCCCTCCTGCTGAGTCCTGACAAGACCCCCAGAATGCCCACGATCCAACCCTCCCATTCTCCATCCCCTGACTGCCCCCCCGAAACCTCTGCCCCCTCCCTGTCCCCTGACTGTCTCCGGGACTCCTTGCCCCTTATCCAACCCCCTCGGCCCCCTTACCATGCCGCTTACCCCCGCCTCCCCACTCTCCCGGAGCCTCAGCATGCCGCATTCAGGAGCAGTCCTGGACAGTGCTGCAGCAGTGTGCCTCCAGCGGGCCCCCGAGCTCCCACTGCTCAGCCCTGAGCTCGCAGCCCCGCCCCCTTACCACACGGCTGTGAGCGGGAGGAGCTCAGGCCCTGCCCAAGCTACGCTGCTTTAGCTCTGTCCAGGGCCGCTCCTGGACAC
The DNA here is from genome assembly GCF_025201925.1 of Gopherus flavomarginatus. Classification (NCBI taxonomy): domain Eukaryota; kingdom Metazoa; phylum Chordata; order Testudines; family Testudinidae; genus Gopherus; species Gopherus flavomarginatus. The sequence continues at coordinate 116,315,521 of NC_066618.1, forward strand.
GATGCGCTGAGGCCCGGGAGATGGGGGAAGGCGGGGCTGGGGCCAGGGGGGAGCATCAGACATTCTAGTGGGGGCCCCTGCGGGGCCCGGGGCAAATTGTCCCACTTTTCCCCCCTCCCCCGCCCGGTCTGGGCAGCCCTGCCTCTGAGTCAAAGGAAGAATTTTTCTGTCAACCTAGCTACTGCCTTTTGGAGAGGTGAACTGTCTACATCAATGAAAAAAACCCTTCCGGCAATGTAGGATTCATCTACCCTACAGTGGCGTAGCTGCAACCTCTTAGCCATGCCGCTGTAGCACAGACATACCCTAGAGTTGCATACAATAATCCAGGAGGGAGTGAATTCTGCCTTAAGTCCTATTCGTGTTTGCAGCTGAGCAGCCCCTGGGGGAGTCACCCAATGGCAGCACAATTCCTGTAAGGGGAAGGAGAGGAGGGTAGTGGCAGTGCATGGAGAGCAACTACTGCCCGTGTGCATCTGGAACATCCAGGGGATCTACCAGCCTGAGAGGCTCCTCCCCTCCCCACGATATTGCCCACACAATCCCTCCCACTAAGAGAGATGATGAAAATTCTATGGCCCTGCCCCAACACCCCACTGTCCCCACTGTAGGGGCCCAAGGTAGGTTGATTCCTCACCCCCTTTCCTTGTGGCTAGAGGGAATTGCACCCACAGTAGGTCCCCTCAGTAGAAGTGATGATCTGGCCTTCAGTAATTAAAGTCTGTCTGCTTTTAGCTCATCCCTCAAAATTGATTTTTGTTGGTATTGTCTAAATTACTCACCAAAAGTCACTTATTCTGGTTCATTATACATGTGGTGACCAGCATATCCCTCGAGAGGCCGCGCTAGTAACAGTAAGAAAAAAGCTGGGTCCTCCCTAAAATTAAAGTGTCAGCATCAATACTTTCTGCTATTGCTGCTACTTGGCAATACTGATTATTGCTCCAAATAGGAAATCAGGGTTGATATTTGTCGTCTTGACAAGCAGCCAAGGAAATGAATTGATTTTTTAATTAGGTATAAGAACCTACATATCTGCAGCATGGGTCGTTCTGAAATTGTTTCCTAAGCAGTGCATCCAGTGGGCTTTGTGCTTCACTTTCAGTGTTGCACCTTTATCCTTCTCTGCCTTTATTTTGTCTAGTATTGCAAAATAGGTCTGTGTAAACTGTTAGTTCTTGGAAGGGTAGAGTGTACATCAGTGAGGGCAGCCTGCTCTGGGCGTTAGTCTCCCCTTGCACTGGTGCAAACTAGGAATAATTATTTTTGTGTTAATGGGCCTCTTTCTCTATGCTTTGCACCTTGAGGAGTCATTGACCTTTTTGCCAAGTGAATGTAAGATACCAGTGGAAATTAGAAGGGACTCAAGACCACTGTACTTACACATGCTCTTGAATGACCAGAGAAGAACAGGATATGATTTACATAGAAATAAACCCAGAAGGCTAAGTCTGAGTTGTTACTCAGTCCTTGATCAGAAAGATTCCCACTGATTCAAACACAGTAGGAATTTGCCTAAGCAAACACTAAATACAAACTAAGTAAAGACCGTAGGGTTTGGCCCAAGGAAAGCATAAGTAAGGCTAAGATTTTGTCAGGGATAGTTTTAGTAGAAGTCATGGACAGGTCATGGGCAATAAAGCAAAATTTACGGAAGCTGGTGACCTGTCCATGACTTTTACTAACACTATCCCTGACAAAATGAGGAGCCCAGCTGCAGGGTCCCCACACTGCTTGCAGAGGTTGGGAAGCTGTGGGGGCTGCTCCAAGCTCTGGGGGGCCTTATCTTCCATCCACTTTCTGGGATCCTTTTCTGCTTTCCAGGCTTACATTGTAAGAGGAAAAACTTGTGATGTAGGTCTTGGCATATAATGGTGGAGTGGTGATAGCTTGGTGGGGGGATGGAGAAGGTGGTGGAAGTGGAGTACAATGGAGCTGGCATAGATGGATCACAATCTTAAAACACCTGACACTGCAAAAAAAAAACCACATTGGTCAGTAAGGTAAAAATCACCTTTCCCCTTTTAAAAAAAAAAGAGAGAGAGAACAATGAACAGAAAGCAAAACCCCCCAAAACAGCAAGATGCTTTGAAAATAAAATGCCGCAAATCTGATAAATGCTCTCTATAAATATAAATTGGCCTGTAAATCCAGCAGAATTGGAAATGACAACCTGATGGGCCAGCCTTCTGTGTTCGAGAGGAATAATGACTCCTTCCTTTCAAATATCTAATTGGGAAGCTCATCACATAAGCACCATAAGGGTGTCTTACAATCAGATTCAACAGCATCTCCATAAAAGACACTGGGAAGGTAAATGTGGCCTTCCCAATACATAGCTGTTGTCCTTGACTGAGAAATGCTGAATATTTAGGAGAAAATGTTAGATCCTGCAGATCTTACTCAGGCAAAATTCCAACTGATTACCTGCAGAATTGAGCACATGTAAACAGAGTGCCTAAACATAACAAATATATCCAATAGGTCCAACCTAAGAGCCCAGGTGTTGCTTTTTAATATATCCATTGTCTGAATGTCAGCAATAAAATTGCACTCCATCCTCTGAATGATCCTGATTCAAGAAAGCTCAGTTCAGCAAAGGAATTTAGGCACAATGTTAATCTTAATTTAAAATTAAATGTGTTTAAGTGCTTTCCTGAATTTGAATGTGTCATTATTTATGTTAAAGGGCTTAAAAGGTGAAAATGTGGCTTAAAAGAACTCATTTACTACCACCAATGTTTAATGATCCGCATTAAAAATATTGGAACATATCCTCAGTTGGTGTAAATTGGAATAGTTGTACTGAAGTCAATGAAGGTATACCAGTTTGCAGCAGTTGAAGATCTGGCCCAGTAAATTTAATTTAATTTAATTTGATACTGAGAGCCACAAATGTGATAGCACCCAATATGGTAATACGTAATTAACCAGATATTTTAACTTGGGTTTGATCAAGGAGAAGTGATTTCTGAAAAATACGTATTTTACCCCTTTGTCTTTTGGTATGTTCTTGCATTTGGTCTTGGCCTGATTCTGTCTCTCTTTAACCAAGGGGAAGCCCAATTTTTAATTCCCCATGCATAATCAATGGGACCATGACAGTAAAAGTGTTATCATCTCAATATTTGTCCTACCAATTTTCTTTATATCTGTTTATGAAGTCTGTGAAATCACTATGAGCCAGATTTTGTATTACACCTGGGAGGGAGAGGGAAGATGTTAAATATTACTGCTGCTTTTTAACAGGCACAGAGTAGTCAAGCATCGTGTCCAAGGTCTTACAATAAGTCCGTGAGAGAGCTATGATCAGATATCAGGAGATCGTGACTTCCACTAAACTACACTGTCCCTCATGCAGCCCCTTTTTCTAAATAAAAATGCATAAATAAATCCCACTATGGCAGCCCTTCTGAGGCATATAACAAGGCAGTGTACTTGTGCAACAGAGGAAAGAAGCAGAAAGAATAAAAGCAGTTGAAAATAATGAGAAGGAAATGAAGCTAAGTATTTATGAAAAACAGTTAGAGATTCTCCTTTGAAGAGAACGTCATAGACCAAGTTCTACTGTCAGTTATACCCTGGATTTACATCAGGGTAACATGTTAGGAAGCCACGGCTACCTGTGGTATCCTGGAAATGTCAGACACATCCAATAGAACATGTAACAGAAACAATTCCATGGATACACAATACATCGATTCTTACATGGACTGAAACTTCCTTTAAATAATGGGAGATGTCTTTTCACCTTTGGTCAGTGGTTCAGACTGGTATTGGATGACAGTTGTTCCCATCTGACAGTTGTTCAATAGTCATTATTAAATGAGTTTCAGTCTTGGGTCCAGCCTTGTTGGCGGTCCCAGGAGAGAGGCCAAGGAGCCAATGGGCTGAGCCCACACTCCTCTTTCGCCCTTGAAGCTACTCCCACCAGGCCAGTGGAGGTAAACTGACGAGGCAGCATTGGGAAGCTTGAGTTGACAGTACCTGTACTGGGGATAAGCAGAAAACTTCAGTCTCAGATGCTGCCTACTCAGTACCTTTTCCTAGCACTATTCCAAATGGAATCCAGTTTTATCTAGAAGTGAAATATTCAAACAGCCCACAAGCCATGCACCACCATGACGAGTCAACGCTTTACAGTAGGGGCCATGTAATAAACTACAGACTAAATGTCTGGCTACTCTCAGTGCCATACAGAGAGAATTTAGCAGTGAGGGACATAAGGAGCCAAACAAGCAGAAAACTCACACTAGAAGGCCATAGTTTAAAGTATAACTCGCATACTCTCTGTGTGATAGTCTTTGTATAGTGCTGAGTACATGGGCAGTGCTTCATAACAAACACGAAGAAAGACACAGGGCCTGAATCTGAACTCACATGGTGTAAATCAGGAGTAATTCCACTTGTCAATAGAGTTAAACTGGTGTCAGCTAAAAATCAGTCCTCATGGTCCCATCCGCTAAAATTTTATGGTCCTGGCTCGATCCCGCTCCCATTGATGTTATAGGAATTTTGCCATGGATGTGAACAGACAATTAAGAACCCGTGGGTGCATGACTCTCCTCTGATTTACACCAGTATAACTACATGGTTTTTGGTGGAGTCACACCTGCGTTACACTATTGTAAATCAGAGGAGACTCAGGCCCATGATACATTGGAAGACCTCATGAACGTCAGTCTCAAAAGCAGTTCTAATGGTCCTGCTAAAGAGAAATGTTAGACTCCTGTACTGCTCATCCTCTAATTGTATCAGCCAAGAGTTTTCAGAAGCAGCAAACCTGTAACTGTAGAACATACCACACTTCATACAGTGCTGTCACTTTCAGTGTTTCATGGACCCATCTCTGTTGCAAAGGACCCAGTAGGATTTGCCAAATCCTGCTGTGCAACCATCTACAGAATGAGAGATGGCTTCTCCTGAGTGGGCCAGTCAGTAGTATTAGAAAGATTTGTCTTGAAAAAAAAGCATCAGTTTTGGATATAATGTCATACGACTCCTTCTCAGAGTAAGGCAGACAAAATGCAAAGGGTCTGGCTCACCGGTGTGTCACACCGCTTTTACACCAGTATTACGCCATCAAAATTACTTGAAGGGGAGAGGCAGTCTGTCAGATGACCTGATTCCAAACCATTTAAACTGCATAGATTAAAACCAACCCCTAAGATTCCCAGAAATGTATTGACAGCCCACGCAGATCATACAATCCAATGCTATGGTAATGCGCACCACATAAATAACTAAACTAGATCAATCCCAGAGCCCCAGTATAATGTGCTCCCAGCGGACAGCCATATTCTGAACTAGCTTTAGTGTTTGGTCTCAGTCATGTGGCTCCATGCAGAGTGTATTACAGCAAGGGAGGGTTAAGGTGACAAAGGGTAAGTGTGGAAAGCTCCTCACAGGAATTAAAAGGTGACCCTCTCCTTGCCAAGCACAAATAAAAAAGTGTTCTTGGTCACCACCACTTCTTGGGCGTCCAGGAGCAGCCCAGGTCTAGCAATGCTCTTAAGTTGTTCATCTGGGTCACAAATGGTGGTCACAATTTCTCAGTCATGGTCTTGATTAAAGTACCACCAGTGCTTCTGGATGCTTCCACCAACATTATCTCCAATTTATCTGGACTGAGTCACAATCATTCAAGCCCCAGACTCATTTAGGTACAAGGCTATTGGTTCCACTCTACCAGCTGGATTAGGCATGATAACAGCATACAGTTGGGTGTCTTTGGTGTCCCCTTCCAAGTGGCCTCAGGAACACATTGAATAGGAGGTGATAAAATAGTCCTCATGGTACCATGCATGAACTCCCTCAGGGCAGCTACCATCTGAGCACACTCTAGAACAACTCCACTGCTTTGACAGGCCACAGACGCTTTAACAAACCCTGCTGACTAGAGCTGGTTGCATTTTTTCTAAATGTTAACAAAAATCAGAGTTTTTACACGCATTTGTATTGTGTTTTGCCTACTAACAGATTCAGAAACCTTTTTATCTCTGTGGCTAGGACACGACCAGCTGTAGCAGCCAGTACCATGCTCAGGCCTAGAACTTGGTTGACCAGGGTTAAGGAAATCTGTGGACTCAAGGGGCAGCCAACGTTGCCTCACCACAACTTTCTCACTGATCCTTCCTTAGAAAAGGAAAAATTCCTAAAATTAACACACAAACAAGCCCTCAGACTATGAATAGGAAATCTCCTACATTTATTTGCCTCATTCTCCCACTCCTCCCAACCCTATCTATCTGCTTTGTCCTTCTATTGTGGCCTGTCTGGCCATCTAGACTGTGAACTCTCTGGGGCAGGGACTGTGTTCTTTGTGTTTTAGCTGGTCAGTGTCTAGCACTATGGGGCCTTAACCCTGGATTGGGGTTCCTAGACCCTGCCATAATATAAATCAATAATACTAGTACTAATATTTGTAGCTCACCAAGAACTTTCAAGCAGCCTTTGAAACAACATGCAATGTATTTTGCCAGTTGACTTTGAGGCTAAGAAGGGAACCATTGTGAGCATTTAGTCAGACCTCCTGCACATTGCAGGCCACAGACCCTCACCTGCTCACTCCTATAATAGACCCGGTACAATTTTACTGAAGGATAAAATGGGACATAGGAACACATGCAGAATCCTGACTTACATTTTGCAAATAAAACCAAGGATCAGGTTGTGGAGGAAGTGTCATCGCGCCTTAGGCCCAGTTCTGTGTTCAACTACATGGTTATAAGTCCCATTGTCTTTAATGGAAAGAAACCATTGTAAAGGAGGGCAAAATTTGGTCAATAAAGTTTAGGACTGTCACACAAGCTAGAAAGACCTAGTGAGTGAGGTTCTGTTGGTTAATGAGACAAGTGTTCGGACTACACAGAGCTCTTCTTCAGACTGATGCACAGACACAATAATAGAGCTTTCAGTCTGTCTGATTTGTCAGTTATGTTGCATCTCTTGATATTTTCACTGGAAATTCAACCTGGGCTCTTCTTTGTATTCTGTAGCACTACAATATGCCAGTATTCTCTGAGGTATTGGATGGCTAAATTGCCTGTGATACTGAGTTAATATATAACCACCTACAAAATGACAATGCTTTAACTATAGTAGCTTGACCACTGAGTCCATAGACCCTGCTAGCTAGTCATTCCAAGCCGCACAGCAAAAATCTTTTGTTTTGATATCAAGAGACCTTAGTAACCACATTTCGATCGATACGACAAGTTGCAGTTAAAGAATTTTTGCTTGTGTCTGTGGCACTAATTTCAGTCTTTGTCCCACTCCAGTTAATAGGCTGCATTATTGGCAGACAAGGCAGTAAGATAAATGAAATCAGGCAGATGTCAGGAGCACAGATCAAGATTGCTAATGCCACAGAAGGCTCGGCAGAGCGACAAGTTACAATCACAGGCTCCCCGGCAAACATCAGCTTAGCACAGTACCTCATTAACGCAAGGTAAGTTAGCTTTGTAAGTGATATGCTTCTGCAAAGTTGCTCTGTCTGTTTTCCAACAAATGTCTGCCTAGGATAAAGCCAGCAAGTTGCTGTGCAGTGTCCATTTTGCATAGTCTTATTTTATTCCTACTTATTTGTAAATCTTGTACTGTTAGAGCCTGTGTTTATTGGTGGTTTATATAGAAAGCGGCTTACTCTGGTGAAATTTCAGTTACACTGAAGCATAAGAGCTCAAAATCTGAACATTCACATTTGTAGCCATCTAGCCTCTGAGCTGGATACAGAAAATGCTACTGTCATAAATTCATTGGAAGATAAAACTTTTCATAGGACAAACTGATAGTGATGCAGACTCATTCTGCTGTCTTAAATGGCAACTATAGTGAAACAGATTGCAAAACAGCTTTAATTTGCTAGCTGGAAATTGCTTCTCGGGGTTATGAATGGGATATTAAAGACATTTGGTTGCTAAAGAGACCCAGGATTTATTTTTTCATAGATAGCCGCACAGATTTGTAAAAAAGCTCATCCTCATCAGGCAGGGTGAGAACCTCCTTTCCACCACCAGCTCCAGAGTTAATGAAAACACTGGTTGTATAGTTAGCCCTTTGAGACTGCTTATGACTCTCACTATTTGGATTTAATTATTTAGGAAAAGATTAAAGTTGATATGCAAGTAGCACTTCATTTGCTCTTACCCCTTTGAGAAAGTGCAATGAATGTAACTCCCTGTCATAAATCTATTTGTATGTGCTGTACCAAGGCACTAGAGAGGAAAATTAGTAGCTATACATTACACCATTTTTAAAAAACACTGCGCCATCTTGCAAATCAAGCTACTTTCTTAAAGATACTTGCTATTAAAGTGATATAAAGTGTGTAAAACAGTATAAGCTTGTGTATGTTGTGAATTGCAGTCCTAGCAAATCTAACCAGCCAAAGCACCTCTCCACCAATATAATTTGACCAACACTAGAAAAGCATGTAGATTCCATGAATGAAGGGAAAGGAGATTTGCCTTCCATTATGGCAAACAAAATATTACCTTTGCATTACTTGAAACTAGCTTGCCAGGGATACATGTACTGTTCTATGGCACCACGAAGCTTCAACGCAAGCCATTCCAAGGATCCAAAGACAACATACAACTCGTGTGCTTTACATTCTTTATAGCAAATATAAGTCACTTCCTTAAGCCCTGTAATCAAGTAAAAATGTGTTCCCTCCTTTAACCCTTAAGGATATGTTCTTCTCTTGGTGTTCAGGGATTCCCCACACATCGAGACGAGAATAGACCCCTCCACTTTTAGTTGCACAAACGCCATATGGCATGCACCTGGATTGCAGAAGATGATAATTTAAGATCTTCAAGACAGCTAAAGCATGCAAATAAAATAATGCAAGTTATTAATGGAGTTGCAGTGAGCTGCTCACCAGAGACAGAAACTCTAGTGAACAAACCTCTCTTTGACTCAGTTAGAAAATCCTGTGAACTCTCACAGCTCTGTTTATTGCTGTCTAGTGGTTCTTTTCATGGAATGGGACATTTAAGAGGTCTTTTAACACACTTTTGCAATGAAGAAAACTGCTAAGCAATCATATTCCATGGATACTATATACCCTGTGAAACTAGAAACATCGTAGTACTTTCTTCCTGTTGAATTTCTAGTTAGAAAGCATTTGTTATCATCAGATTCAATAAGCCATTATATATTATGTACCATATGCTGAAAATGTATTTAGGTAAAATGACTTCATTTGTGAATGAAGAGTCTTAAAACAATGTATAATAAATTAAGCTCTCGAGTATCACAGGTAATTAAGGTGGCCTTTTCATTTTTAAAAACTATGCTATGTGACTAATCTTTTGCTAAAAGATATAATGAGGAGAGAGGAATTCTGTTAACTGAGGTGCCAACACAGCAACAGAACTAGTTGGTAGTCAAGGATTGAATGGGCCATGGAAACTGAGTAACTACAGTCCAGCAAGCGGTGTCCCCAGCCTGTGGCTTACGCAGCTTGGCAAGGCCATGGGAGGGAAATATAGAGTGCCAAGCCCATGTGGGACCTATTCTGTGGGTAAATGGAGCCAGCTTCAAGGGTTGTAAATCCAAAACTTGATCTGAGTCCTACGTGCTCTTTCTTTTTTTATTTTTTTATTTATTTATAATTTTTTATTAAATATAAAAGGCAGATGTGAAATAAATTGTTACTAGAGAGAGTTGAGTACAATATCAAAGTACTAAACTCACCAATATACCCACTGGTATGCAAGAATAGTCAATGTACACCGAGGCCAGGGGCCACCAAGTTTTCCCATCATTCCTGGATCTACCTTTTCTGTCTGTTCAGGGATTACTTCTGATACTGACAACACTGCAGACCAATCAGCTCTGACTAGTGTGGTAATGTCATTCCCATTAGTTTGGTTTCCAGGGGCATTACTTCTAGGAATTACAATACGTAATTCAAGGTTTGACAGTAGCCTGCGTTTTAAAAAAATACCAGTTCTTTCAAGTACTTGAACTATTTCTAGCCAGTTTTGTCATCTTTAAAATCTTTTATCAGACAAGTTTAAATAAAGATTCTTCTGTTGCAATATCTTGTTGAATACGTGCATGAGAATATCTAAACTAAGTTAGATTTAAGGGCAGCATGGTCTGTAGAGACAGAGATTTAACCTTATTTTTGTTTCTGTATGGATATAGCCAACTGTTGATATTTGTACCCCTGAAATATGCCCCATCTTAGTCACGTGCATTAGGAATGCTTTATTTCCTGTATATCTCTTGTCTCTTAACTGGTCTTCTGCCTGAATCATGTAACTACAGGACTTGGGAAATAAGGTTCCACTGTAATAACTGGAGCCTTGTTATCAAATTATTATCTTAAAATTCTTACTATAAATGAAATGAACCACAATTTAAGTTTAACCTGTATGCTATCTGACTTCTTCTTTGGGTTATAAATGAATTTTAGCCAATGGAGCTTTCTTATTCTTGTTGAAGAGTAGCTTTTTGAAGATATTTTTGCTTCCATTTTGATAACATTTGATTAGGTCAAGGATAATTAACAAGGGCCCACCCCTATACTCCTTACCTACTCAAGAAATGCACTGATTCCACGGAACACAGGATGTGACCTTCAATGTATTTATTCATAAAATGAAACTTTTCTCTGAAAAGTGACTCTGTAAAACTGGTATCATGGAGTTCCAGGTGTGTCACGCATCATGGGTTTCCAAATTAAATTTGGTCTGTTTACATGTAAACAGTCAGTTTTGGTAACTGCAAACTCAACAAGGCCTCTGAAAACTAAGTTGGATTCCTTCTATTTTATGCATCGTCATCACCACCACTAGAAGTAAAGATCTGGTAAGGCAGGACAAATGAGACCTTTAGTTATGCCTGTGCAGCTCAGTACATCATTTGGAGACAATGAGGTTACACAGGTGTAACTGAGGCCATGATTTTGGCCTGCAGAATACTTGCCACCTGTGATGATACGGGAGAGGGTATTTTCGCCCCCCCACACAACTCCCCACCGGCTGAACTTTCAGCATTAGCAGCTAGAAAAATCCCATCTCGTCACTTGCCAACTGAGCCAGTTTGAGGTGGAGTCACTGTGCGATAATACACAATGAATCCCCACAATGTCATTTTTACAGACCCCTCAGAGTAAAACTGAGCTGTAAATATAAAATCCAATTATACACAGATAATTTTATAAAACATGCTGCTCCTGCTCACCAACCTGAGAAGGTGCCCTGTAGTTGGCTCCAAATTTCAGGGTCAGGTAACAGGCATTTTTAATGTAAATTATATAGTTTAATATTTCAGATGGCATTGTTTGCTGTATAAAGACACTATTATTGATTTTCTACAAAGACCAGTTTTGACACCAGGTTAGAGAAAGCAGTGTTGTTCAGTGGGAATGGGTGAAACTTGTGGACGCAGAGGTTAAGAAAACCAAAGTTTTCTGTTTCATGCACTCCAAACCTTTACAAATGTAGCTGAGATGGCTTCTGGCTCCCAGGCAAAAGTATTGAGGTTAAGTTCCAAAGAGCCCATTTCCTTGTGGGGGGAAGTGAAGAACCTGATATCTTCCCACCATACAGCCAAACAAGCCCCAAGCTCCCTCACCTGTACCTTTAGCGGCCGTTCTGGGGGGTACCATCCTCAAACACCATCACCTCTGTTATCTTCAAGGGATGGTTTCATCTGCTGTCTGGGGGCAGCACCTAGACCAAAAGGAAGGGCTTCTGGTGGTTGCCCATCTCCATTCAACAACAGTGAGCAGGAGACATTCCTGCAAGTCACTTGAAGCTGCATGGAGCCCTGGGCTCAGGGAAGACCCTACTTGCATTCATGTTAAGCTGTCCCAGAGGCAAAGTTCCCCCTCGTCTTGACTGAGGCCTGGATATGATTTGTCCTTAATCCTATGCAGTGTGGGTGTTTCTGTCCTTTAGTGCTTAAATGAACAGGGCAGCATGGCTAGAAGTGTTCTCCAGTCTACTGCTGACTGATGATAGATGGGCCTCTGCCACGGGCCCTTCTCCTCGCCTTGTGGATTGGGGGTTATTGGGGGTCTCTGCCATTCCTGCTTCCACTCCCAAATAGAATATGTGGGAGAGGGAAAGTGCTGTTCCCAGAAGTGGCCACAGGGAGGAAGCAGTGGAGGGTTGGCCAATGGATCGACCCAGAAGAGTAGGGTGGCGCAAGCCACTATGAAGAG